>NC_133666.1:477679073-478375770 GCF_037893015.1 Macrotis lagotis | reverse complement strand
TTGTTATTTATTTGAAGATAAAATTTTATGTTCATTTCTGGACTTTTTAAATTAGATAATTTTGAAATTTCTTTCTTTAATTGAAAGTCTATAATTTCCCCTGAATGTATAAACTGAATTTTTTAATGTTGTTGATGTCCTTTGCCCTCTAGAATATCATATTCTAAGCACTCATAATTTAACAATGAAACTGATAAGTCTGCAAAATCCTATGGGTTTCTTAATATTTAATTTGCTTCTTTTGGGATATATGCAATACTTTTTCTTTTAGTTGAGAGATCTGAATATTTTTTATCTGAAAATTTTTAATTGATATTTTATATTTCCAAATAGATTTTATGAAAGTATTTCAACATTCTTCGTATGTCTATGCATATTTTATAGTTACAATATCTCCATTCACCCTCCCTTCCCACCCTCCTCCCATCAGAGAGAACAGTGTAATTAATATTGTACATACACAATTATATGAAACATGTTTACAGATTAATCATTTTAATTATGAGGAATTAGAATTAAGAGAAAGAAATACGTGAGATTTTTTTAAGAAAAACTGACTGTACTGTTCATTAGATTTTGAATGATTTTTTATTTTGTTTTGTTTTGTTTTGTTTTCCTCTGTATGGGGATAACATTGTCCATAGCCAGTCTCATATGGTTGCCCTAGCTCTCTGAACTGCTTAGAGGAGTTGCAACCATCAAGGTTGATTATTTCACAGTGAAAGTAGTTAATGGGTATATTATTTTCTTGGTTCTATTTTCTTTGCTCAGCATAAGATCCTGTAATTCATTCCATGCTTTTTTTATAACCTTATCATTTGTGGATTCTTATAGAACAATAGTAGTCCATGATATTCATATTCAATAACTTGTTTATCCATTCCTTAATATTTTTTTTAGATTTTTTTCAAGGCAATGGGTTTAAGTAGCTTGCCCAAGGCCACATGGCAAGGTAATTATTAAGTGTCTGAGGCCAGATTTGAACTCAGGTACTCCTGACTCCAAGGCTGGTGATCTATCCACTGTGCCACCGAGCCACCCTATCCATTCCTTAATCCATCTCCTCAATCTTCAATTATTTTGACATTTAAAAAAAGAGCTGCTTTGAATATTTTGGAACAAGTGCAACTTTTCTCATTTTTTTTTATGATTTCTTCTAGATATAGGCCTAGAATTTGAATTGATGAGTCAAAGGACATGAATAGTTTTATTACTCTTTGGGCATAGTTCCATATTGCTCTCCAGAAATGTTGGATCAATTCACATCTCCGCAAGAAATTCATTAATGTTCCAATTCTCCCACAACCTCTCCAACATTGATAATTTTCCCTTTTTGTCATCCTGGGTAATCTGATAGTGTGAGGTGATACCTCAGATGTGTTTTAATTTTGCATTTTTCTAATCAATAATGATTGGTATCATTTTATATGATTTTATATGAATATATATATATACATATCTTTCATTTCTTCATTTGAAAACTGTATTTTCACATCTTTTGATCATTTTTTAATTGGGGAAGAGAATTTTGAAATTTGCTTATAATATTCCTTATAGAATTTATTCTTTCTGGAGGTAATCAGTAGATTCTTTCAAGGACTATTTTGACTTCTTGATCTAGTATTTCATGATAATTCATCTCAAAGATATTTTCAGGCACTTTTCCTTTTTTTTAGTTTTTTGCAAGGTAAATGGGGTTACGTGGCTTGCCCAAGGCCACACAATTGAATAATTATTAAGTTTTGGAGGTAGGGTTTGAACTCATGTACTCCTGATTTCAGGGTCTTTGCTCTCTCCACTGAGCCATCTAGCCACCCCAAGGCTCTTTTTCTGATTTTGATTTTTCAGTTAATTCATAAATTTTCTCTCCTGAATCTATTTTCCAATTTGGTCATTTTTTCCTAACTGATAACTTTGCATTTTCTTCTATTTTTTCAATCTTTTGGGTTTGTTTTATGGGATCTTGATGTCTCATAGACTCATCAGTTTCCATTTGTCCAGTTCTTAGGGTAACATTTTCATCAGTTAATTTTTGTGTTTTATCTTCCAGTTGATCAAATTTGCTTTTTTGATGTGTTTCATTCTTTTTTCCAATTAGTCATTTTTACTTTTAAAAGAGTTGATTTCTTCAGTCATTTTTTCAGAATTCTCCTGCATGGTTCTTATTTCATTTCTCTATTTTTCTTCTTCTGTTTTTAAAATCCTTTTTGTAGTCTTTCAAGAGGTCTTTTTAATTTTAGACTCATTCAGAGACATCTCTGAGGCCTCCCATGTGGGAAATTTATCATTGTTTTCCTCTTCTGAGATGGTGTTTTTATCATCCCTATCAGGAGGGCATCTATTCATGTTAACATTTGTTCTGGTTAATTTTAGGAGTTGAAGTCTGATACGTAAGTATAATCCTATACTTTTTATGCTTGGGGCAGGATCTGGTCCCTAGTTTATCACTTGCCTATGACATTGACTATGTAGAAATTTGTTCTCTCCTTTAAGGTAGCCCTAGCTTTCTGTTTCTGTATGATATTGCCTATGCAGATGCTTGTTCCCTGAATTAGGGTAGTTCAATCCAGTTCAATCTTTTGTAATAATATTTCTAGGATTTGAATTATGTCTTCCAAGGTGAAGGAAAAAATTCTCATGACTTCATTCTGTTTCTTTGAGACAAATTATAAGGTTTGAGAACTTGAGAGCTAGGAAAGAACTATAAGTTACACAATTCAATATATAACTCAACAGAACTTGCATCTACAACACTTTAAAAAACAGTAATCATACAACCTTTAATTTAGAAGCTCATGGGATGAGTAGTCCACTAGTTTCCAATCTAACCATTCTGTACTGGGTTAACTCATATATTTAACATTTTTTTCACTTATAAAAGTCAGCATGGGGCGGCTAGGTGGTGCAGTGGATAAAGCACCAGCACTGGAGTCAGGAGTACCTGGGTTCAAATCCGGTCTCAGACAATTAATAATTACCTAGCTGTGCGGCCTTGGAAGAGCTACTTAACCCGATTTGCCTTGCAAAAAAACCAAACAAGCAGTTAGCAATAGGGCATTGAACCTATGATTTTATTGATATTGGGAAATCTTATTTGAGGAAATGGTGTCTACCACTCAAGTTAGGTTTATAATTCTGGAGATTTTCTTAGAGCATTGACAGATTAAATAACTTGTTTATAATTACATAGACATTATGTGTCAAAGGCACAATTTATAGCTCCATCTCCCTTCCTGATTAACTTTCTATCAGCTTAACCATTCTGCTTTGCATTTTTATTTGTACCAGTTTTATGTCTAAAATTTTGTCCTATCTTTTTTTAGATCAATTCTGTGAGGTTTAGGAGAACAAATCCTTGCAGGACTCATAAACTTAATGTCTTCTTTTATTTGATTGACTACATTTTTGCTTCTCCAAACTGATTATTTTTATGCTCCTTTAACTGATGGTTTAGAGTAATGGTCATATCTGTCTAGTCACTTTCTCTGCATTTACTCCTATTTTGCAATAACTTTCCTTAAATTCCCTGGTTGATAAGGTACTTCCTAAAGTGATGTAATGATATCCTCCAAGGGGAAGATGGAGATGGAATGGAATATGAATAGAGAGAAAAAATGGAGCAAAAGAGAGAGAGAAACAGTGACAAAGATATACACAAAGAGATCTAGACAGACATAAAGAGAGACACATTGTAAATAGAGAAAGTAAGAGAGAAAAAGATACACAAACACAGACAGACACAGACAAAAAGGCACAGAAGTTCTAAATCTAGGACTTTTCTTCCCTCTACTAATACAGAGAGAAAGAAATCTTTTCAATTTGTTGACATGTACTTGGACATTCCTAATTTAAAGGTTCTGAGGGATTAACTCTTTGTAATCATGGAAAACATCAGTTCCAAAAGGTTAAAATTATGGATACTATGTTTATACTGCTATAATAATGAAAATATTGCCACTTGAGTTTCTTCATTCTTCTTAATAGGAAGCAGTTATCAAAGGTTTATTATATTCTGAGGCTCCAAGGAGTATAGTAGAACCAACACTGACTGTGGTGTCACAGGATCAGGATTAGCATTTGGCCTTTAAATTTTCTCCTTTGCAAAATTAGGAAATTGGTTTAAATAGTTTCAGTACCCCTTTGCTTCTAGATCAATGATTCTCAGAGCCTGTTATTTAATAGCTCTTACCATGGAAATAACACAACAGAATCTTCCATCCTTATCAACTGTAATTACCAAGAATAGGATGAGATCATGCAATGCTAACTTTCTTTTCCTCACTTTAAAAGATGCTAGTAATTCAGTGATAAAAGCAATAGAATTAGACTTCATTTAGAAGCTGAGTATTCCCATTCAACATCCACTAGGACTTAGAAGCATTATCTTAAAGTCTATCGAATAATTAGTAGGAAATATTTTGATCAAATATATAAGCACTAGCAATGTGGCCTTGGCTTTTTTCTATTCTACTAAAAGTATCTATTGTATGTGAATTTTAAGAAAGACAAATTCTATGAAGGTTTGACAGATGTATAAAATGCATTCTTGAAAGATATGTAAATTGATATTTCATTAACATTATAGAGTTTATGTGTTGCTTTAAAAGGATTATTTCATATGAGTTTCATGGCAATAGCATGAGGTAAATAAAACAACTATTAACATCTTACAGATGAGGAAACATAGAACCATCAAGGTCAACTGACTTCCTTATGTCTAGTAAATTCTATTTAACAAGATCTGATTTGAAGCAATTAATTCCTGATTCAAAGTCTAGTCTTCTATTCACTAATAGCAAAATTTTGTGGAATTCTAAATACAAAATACCTTTTGTCAAGAAACATGTGGTACAGTCTTCTACAAATTAATTCAGTGTCATTGGGAAGACATACAAACTTGACTGGAGTTCCATAGTAATGAAGAATGTGAAAAAAAGCAATTTATGCTTACAATAATATGAGGTCTGATATGTTTGTTTATACATTCCTCTCCATAGTACAGCTTTGAAATGCTAGAACTAATGCTCTTTGGCATCTACAATTCTTTATCTTCTCCACTGTCAGGGATCATGCACTTTGAACGTAATTCCTCTAAGTTTTGCCACTCATTCTGTTTGTTTGTGTGTGTGTGTGTGTGTGTGTGTGTGTGTGTGTGTGTGTGTGTGTAGAGGAAGTCTCTATGCCTTTCTTAGATATATCTGAATTTACATGCCTTGGTTTGAGAGATTAAGAATTACTATATCTACTGAGAGACACTATGGTCAGTAATGGAGAAAATTATGTGCTTAATCATTTTAAAAGTTCTGTTTGAAAAAAAAATCATGGTGATACATTTAAACTAGCAAATTATTTTCTGTATTTTTTGCTGTTGCAAATAATATATAAAGTGATTCAACACTAAACCAAGTCTTCTGAGGGGATATTTTAATCCTAGATTTTAATCCCCAGTGATTTAAAAACCAATAAACAAGTGAAGGACTTTTGCCTTCTGGTTTGATGTGCCCTGCTTTTTCTCTCCTTTGTTAAAAGCCAAGCATATGACTTTGAAATAACCTCCGTTTCCAGTCTATAACTCCACATCTCACCCATAATTTTTCCCACTGCAGTCATTCTTTTGAATGGACATTTTCAGTACAATAATTATCATATACAGTACTGCTCATAAGACACATATCTTATTTAGATAGTGGCCAGTGCTGTCATTTCTTGAAAATAAAAGGTCTTTCCCCTCAATTTTTGTCACTTAAAAGTGAACTAAGTTTAATGTTCCACCAAAGCATTAAAGAAACTTTAATAAAATATAGAATTGTGGGGCCACGTGCTACAGAATTTTCAATGGTTCCTTGGCTCCTTAGGTGATCCCTGTCTAAATTTATCTGTCTCTTAACACCTTAAAACAAGTATAAGCTTTCTGAGAGTGTGTGAAAGCAATAGCTATTTTTTAAAAAAAATAGAATACAGCTTTTAAAAGTTTATGAAAGTTTCATGCCCTTACAAACTTTGGACTATGCCATGAAATCATGGGGAAGTACTTTGATTGGAAAAAAAAGGATCCATTTCATTTGCAGAAGACCATAGTGGCACATTGCAGATCATAAGACAATTTGTAATTTTTATATTTTCTACTGTATATAGATTGATTTTTTTTGTCATTTTTTTCTTGCATCTCTCTGAAAACAGTCCAAATTCTCATTCCAAAGATATTTCTCCTGAATAATGGAAATTCTGACATGGTGTTTGTCATGTTAGTAGTCTCAGGTCTTATGAAAAGTATATTTAAGTGAACAACTATATAAGGGAGATTACTATGTTAAATATAGATCAATATTTCCTTAAGTGTTCTATACAAAACTCTGGTGTTCCACACAATGTGAAAAGCAGTTCTGTGAAAAGTGAAAAATAGTTCTCTAGAATGTTTTTCTTCTCATATATGGCAGCACCAACATATCATGGGAACAGGGGAAAGTGTACTAAATTTGAAGTCAGAGGTTTTCGATTTGAATTTGATCTTTTGTCAGTTATTTCTTTCATGACGTTTGGCAAATCATGTCATTTCTCTATGCCTGTTTGCTCATCTGGCAAATGAGGTGCCTGATCTCAATGGTCCTTTCCAGCTCTAAGTTTATGAGAAATAAAACCATCACACTTGTCTCCAAATTTCAATAACTCCCCTTTTTTTCCTCAGTGATAGTTCATTAAGTTATTTGCTTTAATGCCAAATCATTTTTAATGGGTCTTGACAGTATATTTGAAGTCCCAAAATGCTCACATACACTTTTTAGAAAAGGAAATTCTTACTGTCTGTTATTTGCTAAATAGAAGTGATTAAATCTAACATGCAGGGGTAAGAAGAAAAAAAAAGAATAGCTTTCACAGAGTCGTGGATTCTTTTAATTATTTGACAATTCTTAAAATAAAAAAGAAAAACATTTTTAATTACCCAGAGTTGGACAGGTATTATGATGCATGCTTTACAAATATCATTTAGTTTGCCGATCATAACTCTGAAAGGAAGATATCATTATCACAATTTTACAATTGAAGAAATTGAATTTGACTGAGTTAAGAAATGTGCCCAGGTACTCAACCAGAAAGGATCTGAGGTTAGATTTGATCTTAGGTACAGTTCTCTATTCACTGCATTGTCTAGCTCTCATTGAACCATGACCATTTAGTTTTATTTTTTTTTTGGCCCTTGAGTTCTAATATACTATTATCCCTGTGTTCCATTTTAATTGCTTCTCTAAGTCAAATTTTGAAAATAAATGACAAAGAGGTAAAATCAGGAGGTAATACACAGATGAATTAGCTATTTGAAACATTGCTCTTGCATCTTATTTTTCTCACATACAGAAAAGCTTAGATGGGAGCACAGAATTTCTTAATACTTTGGGTATATTTTCAATAATTTGTCTTACTTATTTTATTACTTTTAAATATATTCATCTTTTTAAAAGGACAACCTGTGATTCAAATCCCAGCTGTAAAATTTCAATGACTTGATAATGGTGACAGTAGCTGAAGCATGATATAGGTTTTTTGTCCTTTGCTCAGGAAGAAGACCATGACATAAGAGAGGTAATACCATGTCATTCATGTAAATTGGATTTGATTGAGAGGATGCTTTAGTTAGTCACCAGTTTCACTTTCTCCTCCAGAACTTTTTGGGTTCAGTGATCAGATATGAACTAGGATACCCAAATATAGCTCTGAATGTGAGGCATTAAGGATTAAGCTACTTGTCCAATGTCACACAGCTATAGTAAGTATCTGAGGCAGGATTTGAATTAAGGTCCTCCTGACTTCAGTGCTGGTGCTCTACCAACTGGTGCCATCTATCTGCCCATGATTATGAAAAATCTGAATGACTAAATTAGCAGTAATTTCTCTGCCCCCCTACTAAATCTTGAGGCTAAATAACTCCTACTTTCCAGAAATCAATGGAAAAGAAAAATTGGACTTAAAAAAAATTCCAAAAAAGGCCTTTAGTCCTAGATTAGGTCATATTTAGGATTTACTATAGCATTTTACTATCCCTTCCCCAATGGAAATTGATGTGGAGGATAAATTAGATAATTTTTTAAAGTTACTTATAAGCTTGGACAAATATTGAAAAAAATAATTAAAAATCTTACCTTTTCGATTTGGTTGTACTTTTCAGCTGAGTTAATTTCATTTCATTTCTTTTGAATGGCAGTGATAGCTTGTTTTCTATAATTATGAGACCCTAAAATAAGAAATTAGGAGGACATAGGATCATTTTGCCTTTTCTTCCATGTTGTCTGGATGCTGATGACTAAGAAAAAAAGCCAAATGCTATTGGTCTTTGCCTCCTTCCTGTACCAAAGAACCCTGTCTTTCCCCCAACTATCCTTAATCACACTATTTTTACTTTAATATTGTTTCTATCAATGACATCTTGGTTTCCTTAGTTACATTTTTCTCTTTTATTTCTATTACAGTCAGAATGCCCAATGTTGTTTTTTGTTTTTGTTTCATGGGAATCTACAGCTGTCACATTTTTTTAGATTTTTCAAGGCAGTGGGATTCAGTGGCTTGCCCAAGGCCACACGGCTAGGTAATTATGAAGTGTCTGAAGTCGGATTTGAACCCACGTACTCCTCACTCCAAGGCTGCCTCAGCTGTCACATTTTTAACCTCTATTCTATCCCATATTTTAAACCTGCAAAACCAGTGATAGTTGCAGATGCACAATTAAGTATGGATCTTCAAAAGCAAACCTCTGAAAGCAAGACCCACACTTCACAACACAAGATCTTAGGAAAATAAAGAAAAGCTAGCAAAGGGGGTGGGGAGTCCATGGATAAATATTTAGAAGAAATAACTTCTAACCTAGAGAGATCTAGCACTTCTGATGAGAATATGAACTGATCTCCAGCCCAGAAAAACTTCCTTGAAGAAATCAGAAAGGAATTTTAAAACCCATTGTAAAAATTGGGAAAAGAAACTCAAGAGATAATTAATACATTGAAAGAGAAAATTAACATCTCACAGCAAGAAAACAAATCCTTGGAAAATACAATTGGAGAAATACAAAATAAGAATAATTCTCTCAGAAATTCAATTGGGCAAGCACAAAAAGAAAATAATTCTCTTAAATTCTCAGCTGGGCGAATACAAAAAGAAAATGATTCTCTCAGAACTATACTTAGGAAAATAGAGAACTCCTTCAAAAATAGAATTGACCAACTGGAAAAGGAGTTGCAAAAGGTAATTGAAGACAATTCTTAACAAAAAGAATGGAATCAGTGGAAACTAGTGACTTCATGAGACAACAAGATTCTTTTAAACAAAATCAAAAGATAAAAAATTATATGAAAAATTGTAATAAAATCATCAGCAAAACTACTAACCTTGAAAATAGATTAAGAAGGGGCAATCTGAGAATTATAGACTTTCCTGAAAACATTGGAAAGGAAAAATAAAGCCTGGACTTACACTTACCGGATTTAGTGATGGAGAATTGCCCTGATATCCTGGAACCAGAGACCAAAATATTTATTGAAAGAATACATCAATTCCCTCTGGAAAGAGATCCCCAAATGAAAAAACCAAGGAATGTTGTGGCCAAATTCCGGAACTATAAGATAAAAAAGAAGATCCTGCAAGCAGACAGAAAGAAACAATTTAAATACCAAGGAGATAAAATAAGGATTATACAGGAGTTGGTAGCATCAACATTAAGGGATCGAAGGTCATGGAATGCAATATTCTGAAAAGCAAGGGAGCTTGGAATGCAGCCAAGAATTCATTATCCAGCAAAACTGAGCCTTCTCCTCCAGGGGAAAAGATGGACATTTAATGAAATGGGAGACTTCCAACATTTCCTGATGAAATAACAGAGCTAAATAGAAAATTTGGACATCAAAGAGAGGGTCAAGAGACATATGAAAAGGTTAAAAAAAAGGTAAAGAAAAAAATGCTAACCAATAAGATGAAACTGACTATATACTCACTTGGGAGAAAGATTCTAATAACTCTTGAGAATTGTAACTCTTTTAGAGAGAATTAGCCAGAAGTGATGGTCACTCATGACTTATCCAATAAGATGAAACTGGCTAAATCCCTACCTGGGACAAACACTCTAATACCTCTCCAGAACTGTAACACTATTACAGTACAATTAGTCAGAAATGATGGACACTCATATCTTTTCTGTGACTCACATAGAATGATTTAAAAACAATACCACCTTAGAAAAGGGGACAGTAAGAAGAATGCAGGGAGGATGGAAGTGATTGAATGGGGGAAGTCTCATTACATTAAGAGGTGCAAAAGACCTATTGTAATAGAGTGGAAGAAGGGAGGAGGTGAGAACCATATGAACATTGACCTCAGCAGACCTGGTTTATAGCTAACTTAGTTTTCAAGTATCAAAAAAGGAAAAGGGGAAGAGGAAAGCAAGGAGAGAGAAAAAGAGGAAATAACAGAAGGAAGGAAAGGAAGAAGGGGAAAAGGGAATGGGGAAAGAAAGGGGAGGGGGTTGATATAGGAGGGCAAACACACTGAAGGTGACAGTAATCAGAAACAAAAAAATGGGAAATATGGATAAAGTGAAAAAAGGGGTAAATACAAACAGAGGGAAAATAGAATGGAGGGCAATAAAGAGTTGGTGATTATAACTTTGAATGTGAATGGGATGAACTCTCCCTTAAAATGTAAGCTAATAGAAGAGTGGATTACAAAAACAGAATCCTACTGTAGGCTGCTTATAAGAAACTCATTTGAAGCAAAGAGATACATATAAAGGAAAGGTAAAAGGTTGGAGCAAAATATATTTTGCTTCAGCTCAAGTGAAAAAAAGCAGGGTTAGTAATTCTTATCTCAGACAAACTAGTTGCAAAATCGATAGCATTTAAAGAGATAAGGAAGGAAACTATATACTCCTAAAAGGTAACATAGACAATAAATAATACTACACACACACACACACACACACACACACACACACACACACACAAACAAAGGTATGTATGTACCCTATGGTATAGCATCCAAATTATTAGAGAAGTGGAAAGAGCTACAAGAAGACATAGATAGCAAAACTCTACTAGTGGGAGACTTCAGCTTCCCACAATCAGATTTAGATAAATATGATCATAAAATAAACAAAAAGGAAGTTAAGGAGGTAAATAAATTGTTAGGAAACCTAGATATGATAGACATATGGAGGAAACTGAATGGGTATAGAAAGGAATATACGTGTTTTCTGGCAGTAGATGATGCTTACACAAAAATTGACCATATACTAGGATATAAAAACCTAATGATCAATTGCAGAAAGGCAGAAATAGTGAATACATCTTTCTCAGATCATAATGCAATAAAAACCATATGAAATATTGGACCAGCCAGATATGGACCAAGAACTAATTGGAAAATATATAGTTTTATTTTAATGAATTAGTGGATCAAGCAATTCCATTCCAGATAATGACAAAAATGGAACAATATACCAAAACTTTTGGGATACACAAAAGGTGACTTGAGGGAGTTATATCTTTAAATGCTTACATGAATAAATTAGAAAAAGAGGAAATCAATGAACTAAATATGCAAATAAGAAAATTTTAGAAAGAACAAATTAAGTCCCCCAATTAAATATCAAATGAAAAATTCTAAAAATTAAGGTAGAAATTAATAAAATCGAAAGCAAGAAAACTATTGTACTAATAAATAAAACAAAGAGTTGGTTTTATGAAAAAAATAAAATAAGCTTCTGATCAATTTGATTAAAAAAAAACCAAAATGCTAATATCATGAATGAAAATAATGAACTCACCACCAATGAGGAGGATATTAAACTAATAATTCAGGAATTATTTTGTCCAAATCTTGGCGAATAAATTTAACAATCTATCCGAAATGGTCAAATATTCAAGCCATTATTGAACTCCCTAAGAAAAATCTCCGGGGCCAGATGGATTTACAAGTGAATTCTACCAAACATTTAAGGAACAATTGGTTCCAATTCAATATAAATTCTTTGCAAACATAGGTGAAGGTGGAACTCTTCCTGACTCTTTCTATGACACCAATATGGTGCTGATACCTAAACCAGAAAGAGCTAAAACAGAGAAAGAAAATTATAGACCTATCTCCCTGATGAATGTAGATGCAAAAAATCTTAAATAAAATGATGGCAAAATTATTACAAGTTATCCCTAGTATAATGCATTATGACCAAGTAGGATTTTTCCCAGGAATGCAGGGTTGGTTCAATATTAGGAAAACTGTTAGTAAAATTAATTATGTCATTAACAAACCGATACAAAATTACATAATTATATCAATAGAGGCTGACAAAGCTTTTTGACAAAATACAGCACCCTTTCCTAATAAAAACCCTAGGAAGCATAGGATTATAGGAGTAAACGGATTGTTCCTTAGAAAGAATAATAAGCAGTATCTATCTGTAGCCATCAGCAAGCATTATAATATGCAATGGGGATAGGCTAGAGGCATTCCCAAAAAGATCATGGGTGAACAAGGATGCCCAGTATCACCACTACTATTCAATATTTTATTCAAAATGTTCACTTAAGAAATAAGAGATGAAAAAGAAATTGAAGGAATTAGAATTAGGAAGGAAGAGGCAAAACTCTCACTGATGGTATACCTAGATAATCCCAAGAAATCTTCTAAAAAATCTACTGGAAACAATTGGCAACTATAGCAAAGTTGCAGGATATAAAATAAACCCTAAAAAATCCTCAACTTTTCTATATATGACTAGCAAGATACAGCAGGAAGAGCTAGAAAGAGAAATCTTGTATAAAGTAACCTCAGACAATATAAAATACTTGGGAGTCTACCTGCCAAAGCAGACACAGAAATTTTTTGAAAACAATTACAAAACACTTCTCACACAGATAAAATCAGTTTTAAATAACTGGGAAACATCAACTGCTCAAGGATAGGTTGAGTTAATATAATAAAAATGACAATTTTACCAAAACTAAACTACTTGTTTAATGCCCTACCAATCAAAGTTTGAAAAAAAATACTTTAAATTGTTAGAAAAAGTTGTAAGTAAATCCATATGGAGAAATAAAAAATCAAGAATTTTGAGGGATTCAATGAAAAAAAGTGCAAAAGAGGGGGTCTTAACCTTAATAGATCTAAAATTATATTATAAACATGGGCCATCAAAACTGTCTGGTATTGCCTAAGAAATTGAGTGGTGTACCAGTGGAACAGCCTAGGTGCAAAAGTACGAAATGATTCTACTAACCTGCTGTTTGATAAGCCCAGAGAATCCAGTTATTGGGATAAAAACTCTTCTTCGATAAAAACTGTTGGGAAAATTTGAAGTTAGTATGGAAAAAATTAGATTTTATGAACACCTCACATCCTATGCCAATATGAGATCAAAATGGATACAAGATTTAGACATAAAAAGTATGTTATAAGCAAATTAGAAGACTGTTAGGTCTCTGGAACTGAAAGCAGTTTATGGCCAAGGAAGAGTTGGATAACATCACTAAAAAGAAACTAGATAATTTTGATTACTTTAAATTAAAAAGTTTTGCACAAATAAAACTTCTGTAACAAAGATCAAAAGTATTATAGAAAATTGGGAAACAATGTTTACAATTAATATTTCTTACAAAGGACTCATTTCTAAAATATACAGAGAACTGAGTAAAATTTTCAAGAAAACAAGCCATTCTTCAATTGCCAAATGGTCAAAGGATATACAAAGGCAATTTATAGATGAGGATATCAAAGCTATCCACAATCATATGAAAAATTGCACTAAATCATTATATATTAGGGAAATGCAAATTAAAGCATCTCTGACATACCATCTCACATCTCACAGTCTGGTCATTATGACAGAAAGGCCAATGATCCATGTTGGAATGAATATGGGATATCTGGGACACTAATACAAATTTTGGTGGAGCTTTGTACTCATCCAATGTTTCTGGAGAGCAATTTGGAATAACACCCAAAGGGCAACAAAAATGTGCATGCCTTTTGATCCAGAAATACCACTGTTGGGTCCCTACCTTGAAGAGATTATGAAAAAGGGTAATAATATCACTTCTACAAAAATATTTATAGCAGCAAAGAATTGGAAGTTAAGTGAATGTCCTTCAATTGGGTAGTGGCTTAACAAATTGTGGTAGATGTATGTCATGGAACACTATTGTTCTGTTAGAAAGTAGGTGGGATGGGAATTCATGGAAGCATGAAAGGATCTGCATGAGCTGATGCTGAGCAAGATGAGCAGAACCAGAAAAACATTGTACACCCTAACAACAACATGGGGGGTGATGATCAACCCTGAAAGACATGCTCATTCCATCAGTGCAATAATCAGGCACAATTTAGGGGTATCTACAATAGAGAACACCATCTGTATCCAGAGAAAGAATTGTGGAGTGTGAACAAAGCCCAAACACTATTTTCTTCAATTTAGGTGAAAAAAATGTTATGTAATTTTGCTATCTCTTATACTTTTTTTTTCTTCCTTATGGATATGATTTCTCCTTCATCATATTCACCTTCGATCAATGTATACCATGGAAACAATGTAAGGACTAACAGAATGCCTTCCCTGGGGGTTTGTGGGAGAGAAGCAAGAATATGGGAAAATTGTAAAACTCAAAATAAATAAAACCTTTCTTAAAAAATTAGTTCATTTAGGTTTTCAATTAATTTTAGTCATTCCATGGCATGATATCATATGTAAAATATGTAATATATAATATGTGAAGATTTTTTATTGCATCATGATCTAAAAATTTCTGTCTTTCTACATTTGCTTGTGGCTTTATTATGAACTGGTATATGGTCAATTTTGGGATATATATGTCATGTACTAAAAAGAAAAAGACCCACTCCTTCCTATCAACATTCAGTTTTCTTCATAGAGCTATCATATCTAACTTTTCTAAAATTCTTTTCACCTTCTTATTTTACTTCTTGTTTATTTTGCAGTTAAAATTATCTAATTATGAGAAAAGGAGGTTGAGATCACCTGCTACTATAGTTTTGCTGTCTGTCCCCCTGTAATTTCTTAAATTCTGCCTTTAAGTTAGATGACTTTATGCACTTATTGTTAATAATGATACTCCTTCATTACCTATGGTACCTTTTAAGAAGATGAAACTTTCTTCCTTATTCCTTTTTAATGAAATTTGTATTTTTTAAATATATTTAAGGGGCAACGGGGTTAAGTAACTTGCCCAAGGTCACACAGCTGACAATTATTAAGTGACAGAGGTCATATTTGAACACAGCTCCTCATGTTTCCAGAGCAAGTGGTCTATCCATTGTGCCACCTAGCTGCTCCCAATGAAATTTATTTTTGCTTTTCATGTTTTTGCTTCAGCTAAAGTATAATATATCTTGCTCCAATATTTTTTCCTTTACTCTATGAGCATCTCTCTTCTTCAAATATGTTTCTTGTAAGCAACATATTGCAGGATACTAGTTTTGAATTTATTCTGCTATATGTTTCTGTTATATTCAAGAGTTCATCCCATTCACATTTATAGCTAAGATTACTAACTCTATATTTCCATCCATGCTATCATTTCTCCATTTTTGCTTTTTTTTTCTTTGCTCATCCCTTATCCCTCATCATTAATGTTTTTTTTTAGCTTTTTCAAGGCAATAGGGTTAAGTGGCTTGCCCCAAGGCCACACAGCTAAGTAATTATTAACTGTCTGAGGCCGTATTTGAACTCAGGTACTCCTGACTCCCAGGCCAACCACTGTGCCACCTAGCTGCTCACCTCATTAATATTTTGTTGACTTTCCCCTTTAAATTTCTTTTTTATTTTTAACTTTATTTTTACTTTTCTTTAACTTTCATCTTCCCTTTTATCAATCCTGTCTTTGCTTTTTTTACCCCTTTTTTTACCCCTTTTTTTACCCCTTCACTTCCCTGTAGGTTGCATTGGGGATGCATGTTATTCCCTCTTTGAGACAAGTCTCTTGAGATCAAGATTCTCATCCTCCCTTCTTTCCTTCTATTATAAAAGGACTTTGTATCTCTTCATGTGGTGTTATGTGTCCTCTAATGACTTCTCCTAATATAAACCACCATTTTTGTCTTTATTTTAATAAAACTATTTTGTGCCCACACCCCCTCTATCAAAATATACCCCTTTTTGCTCTCCTTTCAGAATGTACAGTTCTTGAGTTAATTGATTGATTGATTGATCATTAATACTCCCTTAAAATCTCTTCATACCCAAAAACCTCTGTCCAAGTATGATCCTCTTTTCTGTCACATTAGAAATAAACTTCTAAAACATCATAAATAGCATCAAATTGTAATCAATTCATATCACACCTTCTTTTCAAGTAACCTCTTCAGGCATTCAATCCACATGAGCTAAAATATCTTATAAACAAATATACTTCATGGTACTTTTTTATCCTCCCCCTCTAAGTATGTTTGCTCTAATTGTTACTAAAGTATTTAATACTCAAAATCACTTCATGATCTTTTCCATATCCAATGCATCTAAGTACTCTTATCTTTCTGTCCCTAAAGTACTACAATTCTTGTTTAACAATCCAAATTGCTTTTATGATGCCCTGAAGACTATTTATGGACCAGGGATATATGTTGTATTTGAGCTTCTAAGTGCTGATAGCATCACATTGACTAATAATAGGTACATTATCCTTGAGAGATGAGCTGATACTTCCATAGTGTTCTTAACATACCACCATCAATCAATGCAGCTGCTATAGACCATTTACTTTAAGTTGAAGTCAATCTTGCCCTAGTTGAAGATACACCTGAAGAAGAGTGCCTCTTGAAAGCCATTAGGCTCCTTTCATGTGGTAAAGCACCTGGTGCTGATACTTTTGCAGCTGAGGTCTACAAGGCAGTGGGGGGGGGTTCCATTGCTCATCCAAAAAATGACTGAAATTTTCCAGGTTATTTGGTATGAGGAAGTTATCCCCCAGGAATTCAAGTATGCCTGCATTGTCTATCTCTTTAAAAAAGAAAATGAATGCATTTTCATATGATAATCAAAGAGGTTTTTTCCTAGTAAGACTGTTGTCAGAATCTTTCTCAATAGACTGATCCTTCACATGGAAGATGGTCAACTCTCTGAAAGCCAGTGTGGGTTTGGAAAGGGTCAAGAAATAGTTGCTATCATTTTTGCTTAACAACTAGACCAGGGAAAAATACCTGGAGCAGAACAGATGTCTGTTTACAATATTTGTAGATCTTACCAAGAATTTTGTTACTGTCAATAATGAGGGCCTATGGAAAATTATGTCAAAATTTGGTTGCCAGTGAATTTCATAATTACAGTATATCAATTTCATGAAATCATGAATGCCCAGGTTCTGGATAGTAGACAATACTCTCATGATTCTCCAGTCACCAATGGAGTGAAACAAAGATGTTTCTCTTCTCCCTCCCATGATGTATGATGCATCATCTTATCAAATACCTTCACTGAGGATTAATATGGAATCAACGTCAGCAACTAAATTGATGGTAAATTCTTCAACTTTAAAAGGTTATAAGTAGTACATGGAGTATTGGTGCATGATCTTCTGTTTGCAGATGATTGTGCACTCAGTGAAGCTTTGAAACTGAAATGCAACAAAGAATGTATCAATTCTTTGTTGCCTAGGCTAATTTTGACTTTGACTAATTTGGTAACAATTAACACCAAGGGAAAACAGGTGCTTCATCAGCCAGCACCACACAATCCAGATGTGCAACACTGCACAGCAAATGGAGACGTTTTGAATACTTTGTATAAGTACATTTTCCAGGAAGCTACATACTGATAATGAAGTTCATATATACACAAGCTCAGTATTTGGGAGACCCCAAAAGAAAGTATGGGAGAGAAAAGTTATTAGATTTACTATCAAACTGAAAATCTGTAGAACATTTGTTCTGACATCATTGCTGTATGCCTATGAACCCTGAACCCTCTACCAGCGCCATACCATGAAATGCTTTCATTTAAATTGTCTTAGGAAGATACTGAAGATCTTCTGACAGGAGAAGTTACCAGATGCTGAGTTGAGGCCCTTCCCAGGCTAAACTGCCAAGCATTATATGTAATAATGTTTGAATTCTTGGCAGTTAGAATGTCAGATATATACTTGCCAAAAAAGACTATTTTACGGGGAAATCACACAAGGCAAGCATTCACCAATGGGTCAGAAGAAGTGATACTGAGAAACACTGAAGGTCTCTCTTGGGAGTCACTAGCACAGGACTCCCCAGTATGCCCTCATCGGAGAGGAAGATGCATTCTATGAGCAAGGAAGAATTGAAGCAGCTCAAAGGAACCATAACATATGTAAGTTTAGAGTAAACACTTCAGGACATGGACTATTTGTGCCCGACCTGAGGGACATTTTGAACTCATATTAGTCTGCTCAGGCACAGTTAGACACATTGCAATCTGCCTAAAAAATAGTGAGGTTGTTATGGTCTTCTGTGAAAACAAAGGACAAGGACTATAATCCTAGCTAATTAAAGTATTGAATACACTCCCTCCCTCTGTCCCTATACTAATATAGCTCTTGTTACCCAAAGTATAAAGTAATGCAAGAACACATCTTCATATACTTATGTATAGATCCTTTAAGGATACTCTCTCATTCTGTTCCAATAGAAGTACAACCCTCATAAACAATATCTTCTCATGTTGCATTTATACCTAAACCTTCCAACTACAAAATCCCAACTATATTCAACCCACATTACCTTGAAGGCAAAGTCTCAACATTTTCAGTGTCAACTTATACCTTATCCATTTTTTACTATTTTTTTACCTATCCTATGATATTCGATAAATTCTCAAGAATTATAAGAACTATCTTCCCTTGTAGGGAAGTATTTACTTTTGTGTTATTGACCATCATATTTCCCCTTTCTGTTTAATTTTGATGCATCTCTTGAGTCTTATATTTGAACATTGAATTTGATGTTCAGTTCTGGTCCTTTTATGAGAAAATTTTGAAAGTCCTTCAATTTTTCATTGAAAATTCATCTTTTCCCATGGGAAAAAAATACTGCATTTTGCAGGGGATTTAATTCTTGGTTGAAATCCAACATTTGCTGTCCTCTGGAATATCTTATTTCAGGTGCTCTGATCCTTTAAAGTTGAAGCTAATAAGTACTATATAATTCTGATTATGGTTCCTGGGTACTTAAATTGTTTATTTTTCCTTCTTGCAGTATTGTCTCATTTAAGCTGAGAATTCTGAAAATCGACTACATCATTCTTTGGAGTTTTTAATTCTTAGATCTCTTTGTGGAGGCTATTAATGGATTCTTTCAAGGCTATTTTGTCATCTTATAGTATATTGTGGCAGTTTTACACAGTAATTTCCTAAAAAAATATTTTCCAGGCTCCTTTTTGATTAAGGTCTTCAGCTAGATCATTAATTCATAAATAATATCTTCTAAATCCATTTTTTCCAGTTTGTTTGTTTTTCCTAAAAGGTATTTTATATTTTCTTCTCTTTTTTTCAGTCTTTTGGTTTTGTTTGACAGATTTCTGGTGTCTCATAGGGTCATTAGTTTCCATGTTCAATTCTGATTTTTAGGGTTTTATTTTCTTCAGTTAGCTTCTGCACTTCCATTCCCACTTGGTTAATTTCACTTTTTCGTGAGCTGAATACCTTTTTCTGTTGATTGATTTTGCTTTTTTGAGGATTTGTGTTCCAGTTTGTTGATTTTATTGTTTGGTGATTTAATTTCTTTTTCCAGTTGGACATTATTATTTTTAAAGGAGTTGATTTCTTTGGTCATTTTTTTAAAACAATTTTTTTGTGTGTCTTTCATTTCTTTTCTCTATTTTTCTTGTTCCTCTCTTCTTTTTTAAAACAATCCTTTGTGAACTCTTCCAAGAAGTTTTTGGATTTGAGGCCAAAAAACAAATTCCCTTTAAGCTTTACATGTTGGCAATTTGTCATTGCTTTCCTCTTCTCATTTGGCATTTTTATCCTTCCTATCAGAATAATAACTTTCTATGATTTGAGTTGGATTTTTTATTTGTTTGTTTGTTTTTGGTCATGTTATTAGTAAAGCTCTGCTCTTGGGGTTCAGGGAGTAGAGTCCCAACTTTTTGTGGTGGGGCCTATGGTGGTCCTTGGTTTATCATTTGTCAAGATAGTGCCTATGCAGACCAAGCATAGCTTATACAGAGGTTTCTTTCTTCCTTTATGCACAGGCTTTGCCTATGCAGTGTTTTTTATTTCATCATTGTCTGTTGCCCCAGTTTTCACAGGAGTCACACTTTATCTTCTTATCTGGGGTTTGGACCTTTCCTGCTAGCCTGCCTGCTATATCAATAACTTCAAATTGGTAAAAAATCCAAGGAGCTTCCTAAATTCTTCCTATCATCCTGGCTCCACCCTAAAAGTTTCCTCCAGTATCTTTGGGGTTTTGTTAGGTTTTAGAAAGGCAAAGGGGGTTACATGGCTTGCCCAAGATCACACAGCTAGGTAATTGTTAAGTGTCTGAGGCAGGATTTGAACTCAGGTACTCCTGATACTAGGGCTGGTGCTCTATTCCGCTGTACCACCTAGCTGCCCCCCTCTAGTATCTTTGTCAATAAAACCTGTCAAAAGGGTCACAAAGTGGCATGCATGAGAGAAAAACACTGAAGAACAACACCAAACATGCCAGGCACTGAGCATACAGTGAAAAAAGAAAAGTCCTTATTTGCCCTCACCCACCTTAAAATCTAAAGTAACAAACAAAATGAAACTGGAAAGGGTAGTGATGCTGAAGATTACTAGAACAGGAACATGATGATCATAAAGTTGTAGTCAAGGAGTGAAGCTTTTGAGAAATGTCTAAGTGGTGAGTTCTCTTTTAATGGAGGATTAAGTCATACCTGTAATGTTTGTCAATAGCAGTAAATCCATCAAAACTGGGAAGTACAATATTTGGCATTACTTAAAAGGTCAGGTATTAGAATCAAATATTGTTCTATTAGAAACCAAGAGGTATGGCAAATCAGGGAAGTCTGGAGGGATTTGCATTAACTGATGCTGAGTGAGATGAGCAGAACCAGAAAAACAGTATACACCCTAACAGCAACGTAGGGGTGAGGATCAACCTTGATGTACTGGATCATTCCATCAGTGCAACAATCAGGGGCAGTTTTGGGCTTCTTGCGATGGAGAATAGCACATGTATCCAGAGGAAGAATTGTGGAGTGTGAACAAAGACCAAAGATGGTTACTTTCAATGTGAGGAAAAAACCCATTATCATATTATATAATTTTGCTAACTCATACTTTATTTTTTCTTCCTTAAGGATATGATTTCTTTCTGATCAAATTCAATTTAGATCAATGTATACCATGGAAACAATGTAAAGACTGGAAAAGTGCCCTCTGTGGGAGGTGGGGGGAGGGAAGCAAGAGTAGGGGGAAAATTGTAAAACTCAAAATAAATAAAATATCTGAGAAAAAAAGAAATCAACATTTTGAAATAAAAGTAAATTATCTGTTTTTTTTTGTCAAAGAGTAAGAATGAATTGATGACTTAATGGGTAGTTTGCTTTTAAAAATAAATTAGATACCAAAAGTATTAAAAATGTCATGTTCTGGTCAAATCTAAAATATAAATAAATGCATTGGAGCTTTATACATGGTTTAAGACTCCACATATTACCTATGTCAAATTTGACTTTATCCAGAGGTGGCCAACAATGTGATAAGGAATGCTGAGACAATAACATATAATGAAGATATTAAGCAGCTGTTTAATCAGGAGAAGGAAAAACCTAGAAAATATAATGGTGCACATTTATTTAGAAAGGTCAGCATGAGAAAAATTGGAAGTTAGTATGGAAGAAACTTAGATTAGACCAACACTTCACACCCTATACCACAATAAGTTTCAAATGGATACAGAATTTAGACATAAAAAATACTATAAGCAAAGTAGAAGATCATGTATTAGTTTACCTTTCAGAAATATGGAAAGAGAAGCAGTTTATGATTAAAGAAGGGATGGAGAACATCACTAAAAACAAACTAGATGATTTCAATTACATTAAATTA
Organism: Macrotis lagotis; assembly: GCF_037893015.1. Lineage (NCBI taxonomy): Eukaryota > Metazoa > Chordata > Mammalia > Peramelemorphia > Peramelidae > Macrotis > Macrotis lagotis. The sequence goes on along the minus strand of NC_133666.1, from coordinate 478,353,718 downwards.
AAAAGCTTTTGCACAGATAAAACCACTGTAACCAAGATCAAAAGAAATCTAATAAACTGGGAAAAAAAATCTTTACAACTAATGTTTCTGACAAATGACTCATTTCTAAAATATACTGAGTCATATTTTTAAAAAAAAAGTCCATTCCCCGGTTGATAAATGGTCAAAGAATATGCAAAGGCTATTTAAAGATGAGGAAATCAAAGCAATCCATAGTCATATGAAAAAAATTGCTTTAAATCATTACTTATTAGAGAAATGCAATTAAAGCTTCTCTGAGGTACCTCTCAGACTGGATAATATGACCAGAAAGATAACAATCATTGTTGAAAAGGTTGTGGGAAATCTGGGACACTATTACATTGTTGGTGGAGCTGTGAAATCCAAAGTTTTTGGAGAGCAGTCTGGAACTATGCCCAAAGTGCAAAAAAAAAAGTGCATGCCCTTTGATTCAGCAATGCCACTACTGGGTCTACCCTGAAGAGAGGATTAAAAAGGGCAAAAACATCACTTGTACAAAAAAATTCATAGCAGCCCTGTTTGTAGTGGCAAAGAATTGGAAATCAAGTAAATGTCCTTTAATTGGGGAATGGCTTAGCAATCTTTGGTATATATGTAGGTCATGGAACACTATTGTTCTATTAGAAACCAGGAGGGATGGGAATTCAAGAAAACCTGGAGGTATTTGCATGAACTGATTCTGAGTGAGATGAGCAGAACCAGGAAAAAACTGCACACCCTAACAGCAACATGGGGTGATGATCAAACTTGATGGACTCACTCATTCCATCAGTGCAACAATCAGGGACAATTTTGGGCTATCTGCAATGGAGAATACCATCTGTACCAAGATAAAGAACCATGGAGTTTGAAGAAAATCCAAGGACTTTTTCCTTTAATTTAGAAAAAAAAACTGATATCTTATAGTCTGATCTTGTTATATCTTATACTTTATGTTTTTTCCTTAAGGATATGATTTCTCTCTCATCGCATTCAATTTGGATCAATGTACAACAAGGAAATAATGTAAAGACTGACAAATTGCTTTCTGTGAGGGGTGGGGGTAGGGAAGTAAGATTGGGGTGAAATTATAAAACTCAAAATAAATAAAATCTTTAATAAAAAAAATAAAGGTAAGCATGAAGAAGATGGACTAGTTAGTATGTTGTATTAAAGGAAGGGTAAAACAGAAAAAGGGAGTAAACGTTATATGAAATTTTATTTTAGCTCAATATACAGGAGACATTTTTGTAATATATTGGGATGTCTAAAATGAAATGGATTTCATCCTAAAGTAATGAACTCCATCAGAAGAACTCATTAAAGAATGTTATTATTCATTAATTTAGTTGTTTTTCATCTGCAAGCACACGTATAATTTTAAGTCACAAAATTTCCTTCCATTCTCCCTTTCCATCCCCCTCCCTTAAGTGGTGAACTGCCAAGTTAGCATTGTACATATATATTTTTGATAAACATGTTAATTGATTAATCATTTTCAGTAAGAGGAATTAGGATTAAGGGAGAGAGATACATAAAAGATAATTTATAAAGTGTTCATCAAATTCTGAAGAGTTGTTTTTGTTTTGTTTATTTTGCTTTTCTTCCTCTGGATGGGGATAACATTGACCTTAGATGTTGTATTATGGTTGTCCTAGCTCTTTGAATTGCTGAGATGAGCTGATTCCATCAAGAATGATCATCTCACAATGTTGTTAATGTGTAAATTGTTCTGTTTGTTCAGTTGCCTTTGCTCAGCATCAGGTTCTAAAAGTCATTCCATGCTTCTCTAGTGACTGATCACTTATGGAATCTTATAGAAAAATAATATGCCATTGTATTTATGTACTATACCTTTTTTAGTCATTCCCCAATTGATGGGCATCCCCTCAACTTCCAATTCTTTGCCACTACAAAAAGAGCTTTTATGAATATGTTAGACTTTTCTCATTTTTTTTTTATGATTTCTTCTGGATGTACGCCTAGAATTGGAATTCCTGAGTCAAAGGGAATTAAGATTTTTATATATCTTTGGGCATAGTTCCTTATTGCTCTCCATAATGGTTAGATCTGTTTGCAACACCACCAGCAATGCATCAATGTCCCAAACCTCCCACATCCTCTCTAACATTGATCATTTTCCTTTTTCTTCATCTTGGCCAATCTGTTAGGCATGAGGTGATATCTCATTGCTGTTTTCATTTGCATTTCTCTAATAAATAATTACTTGGAGCATTTTTTCATATGAATATATATAATATAACATATAATATATATATATATATATATATATATACGCAAAACTAGTTTCTTCAATTGAAAACTGTCTATTCATATCTTTTGACCACTTATCAATTGTGGAATGACTTGTTTTAGACTTGGTAGAGCTAGGCCACCTTCCATTAACTTTTTTTTCATCAGTTCCCTTGCTGTTCTTGACATTTTGTTGTGCCAGATGAATTTTATTACTCTTTTTTTTGGCTTGGTAAAGTAGTAATTTAGTAGTTTGATTGATATAGCACTGAATAAGTAATTTAATTTGGGTAGAATTGTCATTTTGATTATATTAGTTTGACCTAATCATGAACAATTAACATTTTCCCAATTATTTACATCCGAATTTATTTGTGTGAGAAGTGCTTTATAAATGCATTCCTGTGGTTTCTGTGGTTGTCTTCAGAGATATATTCCCAAGAATTTAGTGTTACCTATAGTTACTTTAAATGTAATTTCTTTTTCTGTCTCTTACTCTTGAACTTTGTTATTCATACATAGAAATGCTGATGATTTATGGAGGTTTCTTTTATATCTTGCTACTGTGCTGAATTTCTTAATTGTTTCAAAGAGTTTTTTTTAAGATGATTGTCTCAGTTTCTCTAAATATACAATCTTATCATCTGCAAAGAATGAAAGCTTTGCTTCCTTATTGCCAGTTCCTTCAATTTCTTTTTGTCCTCTTATTTCTACATCTTTAATTTCTAATAATATATTGAATAGTAATGGTGATAATGGACATCCTTGTTTCACCCCTGGTTGTAATGGAATTGCTCTGAGTTTATTCCCATTACATATAATATTTGTGAATGGTTTTAGATAGATATGAATTATTATTTTAAGGAAAACTGCATTTATCCCTAAATTTTGTATGGTTTTAAATAAGAATGGATGTTGTAATTTATCAAAGGCTTTTCCATATCTGAGATAATCATGATTTATCTTGGCTTTGTTAATTATATGTTCACTTATGCTGAGTGTCTTCCTAATATTGAACCATTCCTGCTTACCTGCTCCTGATCATGGTGTAATTTTATTTAAGATTTTTGCATCAATATTCATTAGAGAGATTGGTCTATCATTTTCTTTGCTTTGATTCTTCCTGGTTTAGGTGTCAGAAGCACAATGCTGTCACAAGAGGAGTTTGGTAGAATTCCTTCTCCTATTTTTTAAAAATAATTTATGTAGAATTGGAATTAATAGTTCCTTAAATGTTTGGTAGAATTCACTTATTAATCCACCTGGACCTGGTGACTTATTCTTAGGGAGTTTTTTGATTGTTTCTTCAATTTCTTTTTGTGAAAAGGGGTTAGTTAAATAACTTATATCCTCTTCTGTTAATCTGAGCAGTATTTTTTGTAAATATCCTTACATTTCACTCAGGTTATCAAATTTATTAGCATACAGTTCAACAAAGTAGTTCTGAATGATCTCTCTTTTTTTTGTTTTGTTTTTTGTTTTTTGTTTGTTAGCATTTTGCAAGGCAGTGGGGTTAAGTGGCTTGCCAAAGGCCACACAGCTAGGTAATTATTAAGTATTTGAGGCTGGATTTGAACTCAGGTGCTCCTGACTTTAGGGCCCTTTCTCTATCCACTATGCCACCTAACCGCCCCCTGAATTATCTCTTTTATTTTCTCCTCATTGGTGGTAAGTTCACCCTTTTCATTCCTGATACTGATAATTTGGTTATGTTCTTTTCCTTTTAATCAGATTACCGGTAGGTTTTTTTTCTATTTTGTTGGGTTTTTCATAAAACCAACACATAGTTTTATTTTGGGGATCAATAGTTGTCTTATTTTCAATTTCATTAATCTCTCCCTTGATTTTCAGAATTTCTAAATTGTTATTAAATTGGGGATCTTTAGTAGATTCTTTTTCTGTTTAGAAGCGTATCCAATTCATTCATCTCCTCTTTCTCTATTTTATTCATATAGAAATTTAGATATCCAAAGTGTCCCCTCAAAACTAACTTTGCTGTTTTCCACAAATTTTTGTATTATGTCTCATTAATATCAATGTCTTGGGTGTAATTATTCATTATTTCTCTTATTTGCTGATCAACCCATTATTTATGATAATATTATTTGATTTCCAATTAGTTTTTGGTTTACCTTTCTGTGATCATTTATTACATGTAATTTTATCCATTATCATCTGAGAAATAAGACTGCATTTCTGCCTTTCTATAATTGATAAATAAGGTTTTGCTCCTCTAGTACATGGTGAATTTTGGTATAGGTGTCATACACTGCTGAGAAAGAGAGTTGATTCTTTTCTACAGCAGTAAAGTTTTCTCCAGAGGTGTTTCATAACTAAACTCTAAAAGATTTCCTTTACCTTCTCAAATTCTTTCTTGTTTATTTTGTGATTAGATTTATCTAGTTCTGAGGGAGGGAGATGGAGGTCCCCCATTATTAAAGTTTTTCTGTCTTTGTCTCCTTTTAATTCACTCAGCAATTCCTCCAGGAATTTGGATGCTATACCACTAGTTGCTTATATATTGAGTAATGATGTAGCTTCATTACAAATGGTGCCCTTTAAGAAAATGTAGTTTCGGAGCAGCTAGGTGGTGCAATGGCAAAAGCACTGGACCTAGAGTCAAGAGGACCTGAGTTCAAATCCAGACTCAGACACTTAATTATCACCTAGCTTGTGGCCTTGGACAATTCCCTTAACCCCATTGCCTTAAATAAAAATAAATAGAGAGCTAAATAAAGAAATAAATGAGCAAACATATAAATAAATAAATAAATAAATGATTTTTTGAAAAAGAGATAGAGTTTCAATCCTTATTTCTTCTAATGAAATTGATTTTTGTTTTTACTTTATCTGAGATCAGGATCACTACCCCTGATTTTTGTATTTAATCTAAGGCATAATATATTTTGCTCCAACCTTTTATCTTTACCCTGTTTGAATATCTCTGCTTAAAATATGTTTCTTGTAAACAGCACACTGTAGGATTCTAGTTTTTTATCAAATCTGTTTTCTGCTCTGTTTATGGGATAATTCATCCCATTCACATTTGCAGTTAAGATTACTAATTCTTTATTTACCTCCATTCAATCTCTCTCCATGTATATTGTTCCTTTCTTTCCTCTTATTTCTCCTCACCAAAATTTTATTCCCTTTGACATTTCTTTTAGTTTATTTTTACTTCTATCTTTGCCTTCCCTTTTATCAGTCCCTTCTTCCCTTATCTTTCCCTTTCCCCTGCCATGCCCTTCCCTGTATATTAGAATAGATTTTTAAACCTAAGTGGGAATGTATCTATTTCCCTTTCTGGACCAAATCTTTACAAGAGAATTACTCACCAATTCACAATCTCCATTCTTTCCCTCTAAACTTATAAATCTTTGTGCCTCTTCCTCTGTTGTTATTTATCTCTCTACTACTATTAATCAGGTATTATCAATCACAATTTAATTATTTGATTGGTTGATAAGCTCACATTGTTATCAGACTGTCATCAGAGATTGATTGCTTGATAAGCCGCACTGTCTCAAATTACATCAAATTATAATTTTAATCATATTTTACCTTACCCTGTTTTCAAGTACCCTCCAAGTCCACACAGTCCTCCTCATGGGCCTAAGTATGATCCAAAGTTCAATCATTCCTTGAAATATTTGCATCCCTTACCCCAGTCAATTTTCTCTTACACTTTACCCTACCACCACCACCCCAAGCAGGGTACTTAACTGCTGTGAAGCACAGTTTAAGTCAAACCCTTATATAATTTACTTGAAAAATATTAAACATCTCTAAGTACTGGGAGGGTCTGAAGGTCTCATCTGAGAATTTATAAACAATTGTAAATTACTGAGACACTGACTCAGGACCACCCAGCTTATGATACCCTCATGAGAAAATGTGCTAAGCTCCATCAGCACAGTAGAATTAAAGTGGGTTAAAGGATAATAAGAGACAAATTTAAAGTTAACATCCCTTTTTCATCAGGGCTTTTTGTGTCAAATATAGTGATGTCAGCATGGACCTCTTCAATGGAGAGACAAGACACAGCTATACTCATATCCTCATACCTAATTTCCTCAGTTATATTCAACCCTTCAATTATCCTAAGAAAAGTAGTTCTAACGAATTAGAAATGTTATATCTTCCCTTTTAACGTGATCTACAATTTGATGGTCTTGACAAATATTTGTTCTGTTTAGTTTTATTTTTTCAGTCTCCTATTATTTACCTTTTTAGAAAAACATGTATTTGTCAATTGAATTCTGGTCTTTGTGTCAGAAAATTCTAGAAGTCCTATAGTTCATTGAACATCCATGTTTTTCCCTGACAGTATTTGGTGAAATTGCAGGTCAGTGTATTATTGGTTGTAATCCCAGATCCTTTGCTTTCTGATATATCTTATTCCAAGTCTTCTTATCCTTCAATGTTGAGGCTAATAGGTCCTGTGTGATTATGATTGACTTTCCTTTGTATCTGAATTACTATCTTTTTGCAGCTTGCAATATTCTCTACTTTATTAAATAGTTCTGGAATTTGACTATAACAGGACTTGAAGGTTTTATCCTGGGGTCTCTTTCTGTAGGGGTTCTATGGATTCATTAACAATTTTTTGGTGGGGGTTGGGAAGGGTGGAACCAAGATGGGGGCATGAGAACAGCATTTCTTTGGAGCTCTCTCCAAAATATTTGAAAAAACCTAAAAATTATGACTCTAATTAGATGTTCAAGAGACAGAACCCACAGAAAGATCCAGTAAAGCAATCCTCCAGCACAAGGTAAGATGGAAAATAGTGGGAATGCTCTGTTCCATGAGGTTGGAGGGGATGGCAGCACACCTGAGCAAATGACCTTCAGCATTCTGGGAACAGTCTCAGGGTGCCTGGGTCCCTGGGAGCCCCAGCTCATGGCAACATCCTGACATGCCACCCCAAGGAGCACAAAGCACAACTTGACTTCTGGCAGAGTAAGCATGAAGCCCAGGCAAGGGTGGCCCTCCTCAGCAGGACCAAGGCCCTCAGTGCCGCCCAGATTTCAGGAAACAGAAGAAGGCTGTGGAGCTGCTCAGCAGAGAGATACCTAGCAGTTGCTCCTTGTGACCCAGCCTACAGAAGGTAAGGGTGTGGAGAGAAGCTGTTGAGATCTGTCCTATGTCCCTGCGATAGGAGTCTGTGGTTTTGATCATATTCAGACCCTGGTCATTTTCTGGGGTGCTCCATACAGCATGGACCTTCCTCACAGCCCTGGGCAGAGGGATGAGGCGGTGGTCATTCACAAGACCAGAAAGTCAGTGAGCCTCCCATAAGACCTTGAAGGAACTAAGGTCCTACTGGGGTGTCCCAATAATACACAAAAGCTCAGGAAGCACCCCCAAATCATGGACAGGCTGGGGAAAAGAGTAAATAGGAAAAAAGGAACATGGTCATAGACAATTACTTTGGTCACATGTAGGACAAAAACGCACACTCTGCAGATGAGAAAGTCCAAATTTTTGCATCTAAAGACTGCAATAAATATAAAAGTTGAACTCAGGCTATGACAGAGCTCAAAAAGATTCTTAAAGTCAAGTAAGGGAGGTAGAAGAAAAATTGGGAAAAGAAATGAGAGGAGATTCAGGAAAAACCTGAAAAGAAATTCAGCAGCTTAATCAAGGCAATCCAAAAAAATGTTGAAGAAAATAATACTAAAAATAAGTTTAGCTCAAATGGATAAAACAGTTCAAAAAGGTAATGAGAAGAATGCTTTAAAATCAGAATTGGCCAGATGGGAAAAGAGATAAGAAAGCTCTCTGAGGAAAACAAATCCTTCAAATGTAGAATGGAGATAAAGGAAATTGATGACTTTATGAGAAATCAAGACATAATAATTCAACACCAGAAAAAATGAAAAATTAGAAGAAAATGTGAAATATCTCATTGAAAAAAAAACAGATCTGGAAAAGAAATCCAAGAGAGATAATTTTAAAATGTTTGAGGTAACTGAAAGTCAAGATCAGGAAAAGAACCTTGATCTCATTTTTTTTCAGGTTTTTGCAAGGCAAATGAGGTTAAGTGGCTTGCCCAAGGCCACACAGCTAGGTAATTATTAAGTGTCTTAGGCCGGATTGTCAGGTACTCCTGACTCCAGGGTCAGGGCTCTATCCACTATGCCACCTAGCAACCCTGCTTGATCTCATTTTTGAAGAATTTCTACAGGAAAATTGCCATGATATCCTAGAAGCAGAGGATAAACTAGAAATAAAGAGAATCAACAGATCTCCTCCAGAAAGACATCCCCAGAAAAACTACCCCCAGGAATATTAGAGCCATGTTCCAGAACCCCAAAGTCAATGAGAAAATATTACAAGCAGACAGAAGACACAATTCAAATATCATGAAGCTCCAGTCAGGATTATACAGGATTTAGCAGTAACTACATTAAGGGCTCATATGGCTTGGATATTTCAGAAAGCAAAAGAGCTTGGAATGCAACTGAGAATCAACTATCCAGCAAAATTAAACATCCTTTTCCAAGGCAAAATATAGCCTTTTTATTTTGTTTTATTTTATTAGAAATACTTTATTTATTTTGAATTTTACCCCTAATCTTGCTTCCATCCCCTTACACCCCACATAAGGCAGTCTGTTAGTTTTTACATTGTTTTAATTGTATACATTGATCCAAATTCAATGTAATGGGAGAGAAATCATATCTTTAAGGAAAAAACATAAAGTATGAGATATAGCAAAATCACATAATAAGATAACATATTTTTAATTAAAGGTAATACTCTTTGGTCTTTGTTAAAAATTCACAGTTATTTCTCAGAATACAGATGGCATTCTCTATCACAGATACATCCAAATTGTCCCTGGTTGTTGGGTTGTTGCAATGAAGGAATGAGCAAGTCCACTAAGGTTGATCATCACCTCCATGTTGCTGTTGCGGAATACAATGTTTTTCCTGAATCTGCTAATTTCACTTAGCATCAATTCATGCAAATCCTTCTAGGCTTCCCTGAATTCCCATCTCCCCTGGCTTCTAATAGAAAAATAGTGTTATATGATATACATATACAATAATTTGTTCAGCAATTCCCCAATTGATGGACATTAACTCAATTTCCAGTTTTTCTGCCACCACAAGAAGGAGTGCTTTGAATATTTTTGTATAAGTGTTGTTTTTGCCATTTTCATAATCTCTTAAGGGTATAGACCCAATAGTGGTATGCAAGATCAAAGTATTTAAACATTTTTGTTCCCCTTTGGGCAAAATATCAAATTGGTATCCAGAAAGGTTGGATGAGTTCACAGTTCTACCAAGAAAGTATTTATTGGTGTTGCAGATTTCCCACATCCCTTCCAACATAGATTATTGTCCTTTCTGGTCATATTGGCCAGTCTGAGCTGTGTGAGGTGGTACCTCAGAGATGCTTTAATTTGCATTTTTCGTAAAAGTAATGATTTAGAGCAATTTTTATGTGACTGTGGATCATTTTGATTTCCTCATATGCAAATTATCTTTGCATATCCTGTGACCATTTGTCAGTTGGGGAATGGCTTATTTTTTTTTTAATTTGAGTTTCTTTTCTGTATATTTTAGAAATGAGTCCTTTGTCAGAAATACTAGTGGTAAAAATTGTTTCCCACTTTACAACATTACTTTTGATCTTGGATACAGTGGTTTTTTATGTGCAAAAGCTTTGAAATTTAATGTAATCAAAATTGTCTAGTCTATTTTTAATGATTTTATCAACCTCTTCCTTGGTCATAAACTGCTTCCATTTCCATAGATCTGACAAGTAAACCATTCCTTGATCTCCTAATTTGCTTATAATGTTGTTTTTCATATCTACATCCTTATATCCATTTTGATCTTATCTGCACATAGGGTGTGATGTGTTGGTCTAATCCAAGTTTCTGACATACTAGCTCCCAATTTTCCCTACAGTTTTTAACAAAGAGAGAGTTTTTATTACCATAGCTCTCTTTCAGTTTATCAAACAGCAGATTACTATAATTAATTGCTGCTATTGCCCTAGTCTATTCCTCTGATCCATAAATCTGTTTCTTAGCTAATACCAGACACTTCTGATGACTGATGCCTTATAATATGATTTTTGTCTGGTAGTGATAAGCTACTTACCTTTACACTTTTTTTCCCTTTAAATCCTTGGAGAATCTTGACTTTTCATTTCTCCATATGAATTTACTTTCAATTTTTTCTAACTCATTAAGGTATTCTTTTTTGTGATTCATTAGGAGGGCAATACACAAGTAGTTTAATTTTGGTAGAATTATCATTTTTATGATATTAGCGCAGCCTATCCATGAGCAGTTGATATTTGCCCATTTATTTCAATCTGATTTTTTTTAGTGTGAGAAGTGTTCTATAATTGTTTTCAAATATTTTAGTCTGCCTTGGAAGTTACACTACCAGGTATTTTATATTATCTGAAATAACTTTGAATGTGATTTCTGTTTCTAGCTATTTCTGCTGCATTACTACTAGTTTTAGATAGAAATCTTGACAATTTATGAAAGTTTATTTTATATCCTGTGACCTTACTAAAGTTGCTAATTATTTCTGATCATTTTAAGATGATTTTTTGAGGATTCTCTAGGTATGCCCTTATGTCATCTGCAAAAAAATGAGAGTTTTGTTTCTTTCTTCCCTATTTTAATTTCTTAAATTATTTTTCTTCTTTTATTGTGGAAGCTAATATTTCTAACATAATATTAAATAGTAATGTGTTGATAGGCATCCCTGTTTACCACTGATCTTATTATGAATGCCTCAAGCCTATCCACATTGTATATAATGTTTGTTGATGGTTGCAGGTAGTTACTGCTTTTTATTCTAAGGAACAATCCATTTATTCCTATGCTCTGTAGTGTTTTCAGTAGGAATATGTGCTGTATTATGTCAAAAGCTTTTTCAGAATCTATTGATATAATCATAAAATTTCTGATAGGTTTATTGTTGATATAATAAAGTACACTGACAGTTTTCTTGATATTGAACCAACCCTGCATTCCTGGGATAAATCCAACTTTATCATAACGTATTATCCTAGTGATAACTTATCATAATCGTTTTGCTAAGATTTTATTTAAAATTTTTGCATCTGTATTCATCAAGGAGATAGGTCTATAATTTTCTTTCTCTGTTTTAACTCTTCCTGGTTTAGGTATCAGCACCATATTGGTGTCATAGAAAAAGTTAGATAGAATTCCATCTTCACTTATTTTTCCAAAGAGTTTATATAGAATTGTAACCCATTGTTACTAAAATGTTTGATAGAATTCACTTGTGAATCCATCTGGCCATGGAGATTTTTTCCTAATGGAGTTCAATAATGACTTGTTGAATTTCTTTTTCTGTGAAAGTTTTATTTTGTATTTCATTTCCTCTTCATTTAACCTGGCAACTTATATTTTTGTAAATATTCACTCATTTCACTTAGATTATCAACTTTATTGGCATAGAGTTGGACAAAATAATTTTTAATTATTACTTTAATTTCCTCCTCATTGGTGGTGAGTTTCAACTTATTCATTTATGATACTAGCAATATGGTTTTATTTTTTTCTATTTTTTAATCAAATTGGCCAAAGGTTTATCAATTTTATTGGTTTTTTTTTTCAAAAAAACAGCTCTTGCTTTTGATTTTATTTATTCTTCAATTTTTAAATTTCCTAAATTGGTATTTAATTGGGGCTTTTTACTTTGTTCTATTTTTTAATTTTTAGTTGCATATTTAGTTCCTCTTTTCTAATTTCCTCTTTCTCTAATTTATTCATATAAGCATTTAAAGACATAATATATTTCCTGACAGCCACCTTTTGTGTATTCCATAGGTTTTGATATGTTTCATTATTGTCATTATCTAGGATAAAATAATTAATTCTTCCTATAGTTTGTTGTTGCATCCACTCATTATTTAAAATGAGGTTATTTCATTTCCAATTAGTTTTGGGTCTATATCTCCCTGGCCATTTATTGCATGTGATTTTTATAGCATTATCAACTGATAAAGATGTATTCACTATTTCTGGCTTTCTACAATTGATTATTAGGTTTTTAGGCTGTAGTTCATGGTCAATATTTGTGTAAGTGCAGAAAAATGTTGTATTCCTTTCTATCCCCATTGAATTTCCTCCATAAGTTTACCATGTCTAGGTTTTGTAACTACCTATTTACCTCCTTAACTTCCTTCTAGTTTATTTTATGGTTAGATTAACCAAAATTGGAGAGTGGGAGGCTGAGGACTCTCACTGATAGAGTTTTGCTGTCTATGTCTTCCTGTAACTCATTCAACAACTTCTCTCAGATTTTGGATGCTATACCATTGGGTGCACATATATATGTATGTATGTATGTATATATGTATATATATATATATATATATATATATATATATATATATATACATATACATATATATTGCATAGGGATTATATTTTTTCTTTTTTCAGTCTTTAATATTTATTCTCATTTTGTACAAATAATGTTTTTTTACATTAATAAAATATTCCTGTTTAAGAGTAAACAAAATACCCCCTCCCCCATAAACATAGACTTGCTTGAGCGATAAAGTAAAGGGGAGAGAAAAAAATTGAAATTAAAAAAATAATAGTAATAATTGCAGGTATGGCCAGGTGGCACAATGGATGGAGCACCAGCCCTGGAGCCCTGAGCAGCCAAGCCCACATCAATCCCTGTAGACCCAACAATCACCCAGCCATTTGACATGCAAGCCACCTGAACCCCACTGCCCTGCAAAAACAGAAAAAAAGAAAAAAGACCCAAAATAAAATAAAATAGTAATAACAGTAGGGGCAGTTTGGTGGTAGACAGAGCCCTGGCCCTCGAGCCAGGAGCAACGGGGTCCAAATCCTGCCTGAGACACCCAATGATCACCCTGCTATGCTGCCCCAGGCAGGCCACCCAGCCCCATTTGCCCTGAAGCCCCACAAAATAATAATAATAAAAAATGTGCTTCAGTCTTTGTTCCAACACCAACAATTCTGTCATGGGTGGATCAGATTTTTATGGTAAGTCCATCGCAATAGTTACTTCCATATTTTTCCAATATTGGTATTGCTGATTGCAACTCCCTCCTTTCATATTTCTCCACTACCATGTACTATATTTTCTCTCTCCTTTCAATCTGACTCTGCTGTAGGGTAGCTGAGTGGCACAGCAGACAGATCCCTGGTCTTGGGGCCAAGAGGCCCTGAGTTACCCTACCACCCCTTAGGACCAGCATCCACCTGGCCCTGTGATCCCAGACAGGCCATCCAATCCCAGCCCCTTGCAAGAAGTAAAAAAAGAAAATGTGTTATATCTGACCACTTTCCCCCACCATGGTCCATTCTCTCCTCCTTCATTCACATCCCCACCCCTTACCCCTGTCCCCCGATGTCTATAGCCTATTAAGTATATATGCTGTTTCCTCTCCTAGCCACCTCTGATGAGAGTGAAGATTCCCTCATTCTCCCTTGCCTTACCCTTCCATATCATTGAAATAGCTCATTGCAATAAAGAAAAATCTTATTACATGAAATATCTTGGCCTATTCCCCATCTCCTTTTTCTTTCTCCCATTACATTTCCCTTTTTTTTTATCTTGACTAAATTTTTACACCATATTTTATCTTTGAATTCAGCTTTCTCCTGTGCCTATACTATATTTTTTATTTTTTTTTAGGTTTTTGCAAGGCAAATGGGGTTAAGTGACTTGCCCAAGGCCACACTGCTAGGTAATTGTTAAGTGTCTGAGGCCAGATTTGAAACCAGATACTCCTGACTCCAGGGCCAGTGCTTTATTCACTGTGCCACCTAGTCACCCCTTGTTACTCAACTATAAAAGCTACCTCTACCTGCTCTATTAACTGAGAAGGTTCATATGAGTATTATCAGTGTCATTTTTCTATGCAGGAGTACATGCAGTTCATCATCATTATGTCCCGCATATTTTCCCCCTCTCCTTCAATCTCCATGCTTTACCTGAGTCCTGTATCTGAAGATCAAACCTTCTGTTCAGCTCTGGCCATTGCAACAGGAACATTTGAAATTCCCCTGGTTCATTGAAAGTCTATCTTTTTCCCTGGAAGAGGACATTAAGCCTTGCTGTGTAGTTCATTCTTGGCTGCATTCTAAGCTCTTTTGCTTTCCAGTATATATTATATTCCAAGCCCTAGGAGCTTCCAATGGAGTTGCTGCTAAGTCCTGTGTGATCCTGACTGCAGCTCCACGATATTTGAACTGTGTCCTTCTGGCTGCTTGTAATATTTTCTCTTTGACTTGGCAGTTCTGGAACTTGGCTATAATATTCCTATGGGTTGGTTTTTGGGGATCCCTTTCTCAGGGGGATCGGTGGATTCTCTCCATTTGTATTCTGCCCTCTGATTTTAGAATATCAGGGCAATTTTCCTGTAGTAATTCTTTAAAAATGATGTCAAGGCTCTTTTCCTGATCTTGACTTTCAGGTATTCCAATAATTTTTAAATTATCTTCCCTAAGAGGGTTTTCCATATCAGTTGTTTTTTTAATGAGATATTTCACATTTTCTTATTTTTTTGGTTGTGAAGTATTGATTCCTGATTTCTGGTAAATTCATCTATCTCCCTGAATTCTATTCTTTGTCTATAGGATTTGTTCTCCTCAGAGAGTTTTCTTATCTCTTTTCCCATCTGGCCAATTTTGCTTTTTAAAGCATTCTTCTCCTCAATAACTTTTTGGACTGTTTTATCTATTTGACCTAAGCTGGTTTTTAGCATGCTATTTTCTTCAGCATTTTTTTGGATTTCCTTGACTAAGCTGCTGACTTCATTTTCATGTTTTTCCTGCATCTCTCTCATATCTTTTCCCAGTTTTTCTTCTAACTCCCTCATTTGATTTTCAAAGTTTCTTTTTTGACCTCTGTCATAGCCTGAGCCCAATTTCTGTTTTTCTTGGACTATTTAGATGCAGGAGCTTGTGCTTCCTGATCTTCAGACTGAGTATTTTGATCCTTCTTGGGCTCATTTACAAAATATTTCTCCAAAGTGTTCCTCTTATTTCTCTACTTGCTCATTTTCCTAGCCTGGGCCTGTTTTGGGGTGCTTCCTGAGCTTTTGGAACACTCCTACAAAGGTCTCAGTGTGTGCGGCTCTGTCCTCCCTCCTAGTCTGTGAATGACCATAAGCGCCCCCCTCTGCCACGGGGCTGAGGTGGGTGGGGGGGCTGCTGTTCTATTGTGGAGCCTAGACTGTGATCAGGATCTGAATGTGGTCAGAGCCCCAGAGCCCTGTTCCGGGGCAGAGGACAGAGTTTAGCAGTCTTTCTCTCTTCACTCCCCTCCCTCAGTTCAATGGGCTCATGCCCTGGGGGCTCCTGCTTACTGGCTCTGCCTGCTTCTGTTCCTGGATCTGGGCTGTGGTGGCCATGCTGCTCTCTGTGTGCCCTGAGGGCTGGGCCCCAGGTGCTCATTCTGGCAGAGGTCCCCTGCTGTTCCCCCACTTTGTGCCCAGTTCTCCCTGGGGTGTAGCTCGGGAGACTCCCTCGCTGCTGTGAGCTGTGGCTCCAAGCGCCCTGGGGCTGCCTCTGGGAGGCTGAAGTTATTTAGCTCTGGCGGGCCACCCCTCTGGCAGGCCACCCCTCCAACCCCAGGGAACAGAGCCTTTCTGCTCTTTTCCAGGTTACCTTGAGTAGGGGAACTGCCTCCCTGGGTCCCTCTGTGGGTTTTGTCTCTCGAAAATTTACTTAGAGTCCTTAGCTTATGAGTTTTATGAGGCAGCACCTAAGACATGATCATTTCTTGTCTTCATCTTGGCTCCAACAAAAGAGAGATCCAGAATCTTCTTGTATAGGAATTATTTTACTGCTTATGGTACATTTTAGTATGATATAATTTCCTTCATTTTCTCTTTTAATAATATCTATTTTTGCAGCTGCTTTGTCTGAGATAAGTATTGCTACCCCTGCTTTTTTCACATCTGCTGAAGCAAAATATATTTTGTTGCAACCTTTTACCTTTACTCTATATGTATCTCTCTGCTTCAAATTGGTTTCTTTTAAGCATCATATTGTAGGATTCATTTTTTTATCCACTCTGCTTTTCATTTATATTTTAAGGAATCATTCATTATATTTACATTCAAAGTTATAATTACTAACTCCTTTTTTGCCCTTCATGTTATCTTCCCTCTGTTTGTATTTTTCCCCCTTTATCCATATTCTCTTGTATTTTGTTTCTGAATACCACCACATTCAATGTGTATGCCCTCCTATATCCAACCCCCCAGCCTTTTTCTCTTTCCCTTTGCACCTTCTTCCTTCCCTTCTTTCTTTAGTTTCCCCCTTTCCTCCCTCTCCCCTTTTCCCCTTTTGACAGTTTAAAGGTAAGATAAGTTTCTTAACATAAATGAGTATATGCATGTTAATTTTAAGCCAATCTGATAAGAGTAAGATTCAGATGGTTCTCACCTCCTCTCTTCTACCCCTCTATTTCTAAAAGCCCTTTGTACCTCTTAATGTAATGAAATTTATCACATTCATTCTCCTCCATCCTCCCCTTTCTTTACTGTCCTCTTTTTTTAAAGTGATATTGCTTTTAAATCATTCTATCGGAGACACAGAAAGTTCATGAGTGTCCATCACTTCTGGATAAGAATATATTCTCTCTTATATAATTACAATTATTGAAAGTTTTTAGAGTCTTTCTCCCAGGTAAGGATATAGGCAGTTTTCCTTATTGAATAGCATTTTCTTGAATAAGTTATGTGTGTCCATCTCTTCTACTTAAATTCTCTCTAATAAAGTTCCAATTCTTGAGAATCATTAATGTCTTTCTCCCAGTTATGGATATAGCCAGTTTCATCTTATTAGATAAGGTTCATTTTTTCCTTTTTTTACCCTGCCCCCATTGTTTTTACCTTTTCATGTGTCTATTGAGTCTTCTGTTTGAAGTCCAAATTTTCTATTAAGATCTGTTCTTTTCTTTAGGAAAACTTAGAAATCTCATGTTTCTTTAAATGTCCATCTTTTCCCATGGAAGAGAATGCTCAGTTTTGGTGGATAATGAATTCTTGGCTGCATTCCAAGCTCCCTTCTTTTTCCTGGTACTGCATTCCATGACCTTCGGTCCCTTAATGTTGATGCCACCAGGTCCTGTGTAATCCTTACTGTGACTCCGTGTTATTTAAACTGTTTATTTCTGGCAGCTTGCAGGAGTTTCTCTTTTATCTGATATTTCTAGAAATTTGGCCACAATATTCCTTTGTAATTTCATTTAAGGATCCCTTTCTGGAGGGGATCAATTTATTATTTCCATAACCATTTTGCCCTCTGGCTCCATGATACCAAGGCATTTTTCCATTACTAAATCTTGTAATATTGAGTCCACATTTTTTTCTCCTCAATTTTTTAGGATGCTCAATAATTCTTAGGTTATATCTCCTTTATCTGTTCTCAATGTCAGTGGTTTTTGCAGATGTGGTATTTTACATTTTCTTCTATTTTTTTTCAGTTTTTTGGTTTTGCTTAACAAATTCTTTTTGTCTCCTGAAATAATTGGTTTCCACAGATTCCATTCTTTTTTTTTAGAGAAGAATTTTCTTCATTTACCTTTTGCACCTCCTTTTCCAATTGATCACTTCTATTTTTATTAGAATTGTATTTGACTACTTGAGGTTTCAAGAGAATTATTTCCTTTTTGCTTTTGTCCAATTGTATTTTCCAAGGATTTGTTTTCGGGTTTCCAGGGTTTCTTTTCCCAGATTTTCCAATTGATTTTTAAACTCCTTCCTGATTTCTTCAAGGAAGTCTTTCTGTACTAGAAACCAAATCACATTCTCCTTAGTATTTCTACATCCCCCTGAGTTAGGGTCTTTTCCTTGTAGGAATTTTCTCTTGACTCCTGCTCTCAATGGCTTTTCTTCATTTTCCTATGGTCTTGTGTTGGGGGGCAGGGTTGGTTCAAAGATGTTTGGTGTCAGGATACTTAAAGGCTTTACTCACTGGGTTTAGTAACTCCATGTGGGCTGCACAGTGCAGGGAGATAGAGGCTTTGCTGATTGAGTTTACCAACTCCACATGGCCTTTAGGAGATGCTAGAGGCTGGAACTCACTATTCTGCCCTCACATTTAGCCTCAGACCTTCAGTCCCACTGCCAACATCTCCACTCTCCAGCTTTTTTTCAAAGCGGTGCCCACAGCAAAAGCCTCCAGGGTTGTCCTTAGGTTAGTCCATCTTTCACCCTGCCCACACTGGCTTTCTTTTCTCTGTGCCCTTTTCACCCAGTCCCTGAAGACAGACCTTGAGATGGGTGTTCTCTCTTAACTTCTCTTTCTATGTTTGGTTGATCAGATTTCTATTAAGAGGTTTGTTTTATATTATATATGAGGGAACATCAGGAGACCTTAGCACAGGGCCTCTTCTATCTCTGCAATTTTGTTCAGAAGTCCTTCAACTATCCTTGTCTTAATCCCCTGTCACAATCAGATGATGATTTATTCCACTCAGCTTTGGTCTCTTGACCATATTCTCCATATTCTCAAAAAGATGGACATGCAATGAAACAGGAGAATTTCAAATATTCCTGTTGAAATGACCAGACATAAACACAAAGTTTGATCTTTAAGTACAGGACACAGGTGAAGCTTAGAGAGGATGCAAGAGAAGGGTAAATTATGAGGGATATAATGATGATGAACCATGTGTATTCATGCATAGAAAGATGCAACTGATAATACCCATAAGAACCTTCTCATTTAATAGAGATTGTAGAAGGAATATTTGTAGATGAGGCACAGGACAAAGCTTAATTTGAAGGTATAATATATTGTAAAAATGGAGCCAATAGGTAAAAGGGAAATGGAGTGGGAGTAAGAGAAAGGAGAGGTAGAACAGGCTAAGATATGTCATGTAAAAGAGTCAAGAAACAGCTTTTGCAGTGGTATGGAAGGAAGGAAGGTGAGAAGGAATGAGGGAGTCTTCTTTCTCATGGGAACTGGCTCAAGGGAAACAGCATACACACTTGGTAGGGTATAGAAAGCTAGAAGCAAAAATAGAGAAGGGGGATAGGGAGGTGAGGGGATGATGTGGGTGATAAAGTGTAGACCATATTTTCTTTTTTACTTTTTTTCAAGGTAATGTGATTGGGTGACTTGTTCAGACCAAGGGGCTAGGCAGGTACTGGTTTTCTAGGGTGGAATGTAACCTTGGGGCCTCTTGGCCTCAGGTTCAGTGCTCTGTCTGCTGTGGCACTCAGCTGTCACATGGCACATTTTAGAAGGACAGAATGAAAGGAGAGAGAAAATATAATAGATGGTAGTGGGGAGAAATGAATGGAGGGAATTACAATCATCAACAGCAACTGTAGAAAAATATGGAAGTAATTTTTATGATAGACTTATGATAAAAAATGTGATATACCTGAGACAGAGCTGATGGTATCAGAACAGAGACTGAAGCACATTTTTTTTCCTCTTTCTTTCACTTTATTTCTTATGAGGTATTATATTTTTGTGGGGGGGGGAGTATTATGTTTACTTTAACAACAAGGTTATTTTATTAATGTGTAAATAAATTAAAGAGAATTTAAAAAATAGTGAAAGAAATTAAACATTTAAAAATTTTAAAAAAATAAAGAAAGAAAGAAGTTTTCCGGCAGCTAGGTGGCACAGTTGATAGAGCACCAGCCCTGGAGTCAGGAGGACCTGAGTTCAAATTTGGCCTCAGACACCTAATAATTGCCTAGCTGTGTGACCTTGGACAAATCACTTAACCTCACTGCCTTCAATAAATGAAATTTTTAAAAAAATTAAAAATAGTTTTCAAAGAATCTTAAGAGTTGGAAAAGATCAATTCAACTGACATGTTCTTACTTATTGAATGTTTATATATATATATGTATGTATATTATATATAGTATGTATATACATATGTATGTATGTTTGTATATAAATTACAGTAGAGTGGGACAGATTGTCATTCAAATTCTATGCAAAATGCAAAAAACAAGAGACTTACAGCAAGGCAAAGATTCATTCCATATTTGGAATTAAAATTTCTGCAAAATGTATTTCCTTTAAATGGTTTACTTTAGAAACAGTTGAATAGATATAACCCCATATTTAATACTTAGTACTCAACAAATATTTATTTTTTAAAATTAAAAAGTTTTAGTCATTTGCTTTTCTAACTACATGCAATGAGTTTATACCAGTTATTTTTTGCAAGGTTTTGAAATTTACCATTTTTCTCCATCCCTCATTTCTTTCCTCTCTCCACATGACAAAAAGTTAAATGATATGAGTTCCATACTAATACTCTTGTTAATCATAGCTAAATTTTGAATATCTTTTGAAAGAGGAATATTATCTAAAAGAAGAAAGAAAATCTTGGAGAGATAAAATGACATATTACATAAAAAATCTTTTAAAATTGAAGATAATAAGCTTTTGTCTTCATTTAAACTCTACAGTTCCTTCTCTAGGTATGAATTATATTTTCCATCACAAGTCTCTTAAGAGTATAATTGATTATTGTACTGCTGAAATAAATGATTTCAACATCTTTGATCATCACTGAAAGTTGTTAATGTGTATAATGTGCTTCTTGTTCTACTCATTTCACTCAACCTCAATCCTTGCAAGTCTTTCCAGACATTTCTGAAATATTGTCCTTCATGATTTCTTATAAAATAATAGTTTTCTATAATTTGTTTAGTTGTTTCCCAGTTAATAGACATTCACTCAATTTACATTTCTGTGCCCCTACAAAAAGAGCTACTATGAATGTTTTTGTACATGTTAGTTTTATCCTTTTACAAGATCTCTTCAGAATTCAGACCCAATACTTGTAATGATGAATCAAAGGGTATACACATTTTTAATTTCACTTTGAACATTATTTCAAATTGTTCTCCAGAAAAGTTGAATCAGTTCACAAATCCACCAACATTAAATTGATGCCCCAGTTTTCTCACAATCACTTCAACATCGATCATTTAACTTTTGAGTCACATTGGCCTATCTGAGAGGTGTGAATGATACTTCATAGATATTTTAATTTGCATTTCCCTAATCAATAATGATTTAAATCAATTTTTCATATGACTATATGTAACTTTGACTTCCTTGTATGAGAATTACCTTTGCAAATCCTTTATCTATTGGAGAATGGCTTTTCTTTTTATAAATTTGACTCACTTCTCCATATATTTTATAAATGAATCGTTGTCTGAAGGAATGCTTTTAAAATATTTCCCAAGTTACTACATTCCTTTTAGTCTTAGGTACATTGGTTTTGTTTGTGTAAAACTTTTTAATTTAATGTAATCAAAATTTTCCTGTTTGTTTTCTATAGTGTTCTCTAACTCTTTTCTGATTGTTTATTGCTCCTCTTTTCATAGATCTGATAAGCAAAATATTGCTTATTCTTCTGATTGACTTATAATGCTACATTTCATGTCTAAATCCTGCATCTGTTTCAACCTTATCATGGCTTAGGGGTGAGATGTTGGTATATGCCTGTTATCTGCCATATTATCTCCTAGTTTTCCCAGCAGTTTTTGTTTTTTAATGAATGAGTGAATTTTTATCCCAGGTGCTGGAATTTTGGGGTTTAACAAACAGTAGATAATTTTAGTCAGTTTCTGTTTTCCCCTTTGCATCAGATCTATTCCAGTGATACACCCCTCTATTTCTTATCCTGTAATGAACAATTTTGTTGATAAATGCTTTATAATATAATTTTAGAACTGGTGCCTAGGTCATCATCCTTTGTCTTTTTTTCTTTAATTCCTTTGGATTTTTGAACTTTTATTCCTCTTTGTGAATGTACTTCATTTTTCTTTGGCTCATTAAAGTAATTTTTGTAAGTTTAATATGTATTTCAATAAATCAGTATTTTAATTTAGACAGATTATCATTTTTATTATATTACTCCAGCCTGCCCATGAACAATTGACATCTGCCCATTTATTTAAATCTGCTGAGTCTACCTTTGTAATTACATTTCAAAGTATTTTATACTGTCTGAAATTTAGCATCAATAAATATTTATTAATGACAAGACAAATGTTGGCATAAAAATCAAATGAAATATTGAGTACATTACATGGTATATATAAATACATTTTTACCTTTCTATGCTCAGATGACTGTGACAATGTGTATATCTTGATTGTGTATCTTTTTTTTATTCTTTTCCCCCTCTTCCCTTCCTCTGACTTCTTAAATATTCTCCACTCCTTATATCTGATATATGTATTTATGACTGCCTGCTCTTGTATAAAACTCATTTCAAGATATTCTTTTTACAGAAGGACTAACTTTCATAAGTGGAGTCAATCAAATTTTGGAGTATGACAGCTAATCATATGCAGTTCACAATTAGCTCTCAGTATATCTAAAAACAATAATCAACAGTTCTGTCAAAACACTACTAAGAATGCCTTATACTTGTTCATTGCATTAAAACATAAACTCCTAGGCTGAAAGGAATGTGTCATTGAAAATTAAGCATAATGCTTAGCACATTGTAAGTGCTCAATTAATACTCATTTATTCAATCAAATTTTGTTTGTTGCTCTTTATTAAAGCTTTAAATATAATTCAGTTATCTCCACCTTGAATTGGGAAAAGTTATAAATGCAAATTTCATGGTATAGATTTCTTAGAAAAAATCTACTGTTACAATTTCAATCATGATCCTAGAATTGGTATAAAAATCTGTTGTATTATTGATTTAACAAATAATCAATTTTCTTATCAAGATAGGTTAGATCCACAGCAATACATGTAAAGTTCAAAGGAATTTGATGAATGGAATTGAAATTCTGAAATTTCTTAGTTTTCCAAATGACTCAGGCTGAAATTGAATATGTTTGGAATTGAATAAATTAATAAATAAGAAAACAAACAAATTGATATTAATAATAATGCAAAGTTTTATAGCACATAAAGTTGCAAAAGAAAAAAAGACTTAATACACAAGATGGGCCACACATGTTTTTCAAAAACTTGATAGTATTTTTTATGTTATTTCTAAAAGTTGTTATATATACACTTAAAGAATTATCCCCTTAGGTTCAGTAAATTGGTTTAAATGAATCTTTGTAAAAATATTTAATTAGAATTACATTTCTATTTTTTTCATAGATGACAAATATTATGAGATACCTATAATAACAGCCACTCCACCAAAACATACATATAATTTATTACTTAAATATTAAATTCCATATGTATGTGTGTTTATATAGAATATATGTGTTTATTTTCTTCTACTTAGACTATATTGAATATGCATATTATTATCTATTATATGTAAAATATTTAATATACACATATACATAGAAACATATAAATATGTACATACATATCTGTGTGTATATATATGTATATATATATATATATATATACATATATATACACACACACACACTTCCCGTGGGTTATCACTTCTGTAGGATCTATGTGGTAATACAAAAGAATAGGGATCATAGATAAATCTGAAAGGTACTTTAGGGGCCTTTGAGTCAGATCCCTCCATTTTAACAAACAAAACAAAATAAAATCATCATTGTGGATTGGTGGAATAATTTACCAAAAATTCACAAAACTAATAAGCACCTAAAGTAGAATTTAAACACAGACTTTCCTGATTTGAGGTGTTTTATCCATTACTATATTCTGCACTCAGAAAATATACATATTTATTGGAGAAGAAAGGTAAAATATTTGAGCAACAACATCAATAATGATAGTTCACTGATGTAATTCATTAAGATATACAGAAAACTTTCCTCATATTACCCTAGAAGGTAGATAATATATTATCATTCAAATATTAGACAAGAAAAATGAGTAATGTAAAAGAAATCAAATAATTTGCCTAAGCTCATAGAACTGCAAGAATTCAACATAGGATTTTTAAAGAATGTTAAGGGGCCTCTTGAACTTATCTTGTTGAGTTTCCATATTTTCCAGAAACTTTGGACTCAGAGTATACTGGAGGTTCTGAATGAAACATGAATGAATCCCTCAGATAGACATAATTTGCATACCAAACTGGACTTCCTGTGTGTCCTTAAACATCAAAATAGAAACCAGTCAGTCTCCACTGGGCTGGGAAGCTGCTTGTACAGTTAGGACTCTGGTTGATGAGCAGATCATCTTCTATTTATGACCTAGCAGGCCCCAAGGGAAAAGAAAACTCCTTTTGCCATCACCTTTTCCCTTACTTTCAGAAAGGTTTTGTCATTTTATCACCTTTGCTGAAATTTTTCCCCTTCTCATGCCACTACGCTTGAGGAAGAGATTTCTGGTTTCTCCTTTTTCCTTTGATGTACTGTCATAATTATCAAACTTCTGTTGGATTGTGAAGTCTTTTCTCTAACTTGAGTTACATATGTGTATTTAATTTTCTTATTATATATAATTTTCATTTAAGTTTAATAAAGTTGTTTTTGCCTGTTGACAAGTTTAACTTCAGATTCCTTCTGAATTCAACACAAGCAAATAATTAAATACAAATAAGATTAATTGACCAAAATGAAAAACATATAAACAATAAGTAATAGAGGAATTCATACCAAAATGAAACAAAGTTGAAAGAAAATCAGTGGAGGAGGATATTTTTGCAGGATGAAATAGGCTGGACTGGGCAAAGGAGAGGGGGAATTTAGGCA
The DNA here is from genome assembly GCF_037893015.1 of Macrotis lagotis. Lineage (NCBI taxonomy): Eukaryota > Metazoa > Chordata > Mammalia > Peramelemorphia > Peramelidae > Macrotis > Macrotis lagotis. The sequence continues at coordinate 478,328,809 of NC_133666.1, read as the reverse complement.
ATTATCACTTGTGAAGCTCAAGTTCATAAGTTATTTAAAATACCTTTGGTTCAAATGTATGCGAACTTTGTTTCAACCTGTAGAACAGACACATCTTTGGTAAAGGAAACTAAAAGAAATTGATTACTAGGAAGACTTTTTGATGTGTTTTATTAATTTTTTTCTTTAATCTTTTGAGGACTTTAATGTTATTTCAAAACATAGGACTCTGAGCTTAAGTTTATGAAAATAATATTAAGACAATTCTAAGGAGGATAGAAATGACATTCATTCCAACACTCAATTTCCTTCTTCAAATGTAAAGATCAAAGAAGCAAGAATGGAATTAGGCCATTTAAAGTTCAGGCTATATTTAGAAATTGAGATTTTAAAATTACCTGATAGGGTGAAATGGGAGAACATATTTTTCAGTGATCAGTAAGCCAGTGTGCTTCAGTACTTAGTGATAGAAGAAAAATTTTTGAGCTAAATTCGAGGTGTCTCAGTGATGTTTAAATTTATAAATTGTTCCAAGAATGGATAGAATATCACCTGCTTTACATTTAGTTTGCAAAGTCATAGTTGCATGGAAATAGAAAACAAAAAATAGAATTTAAATATAATAGAATTGATAAACTTGTGGTTTCTTCATAACCCTTATAAATAATTGTTAGAGGTTTATATCTAATTACAAAGATTTCTATGGTAACAGTAAAATATAATCTTCCATTGACCAAAAGTTCAATCATGTTTCTCTTTACATGATCTCATTTGTTTGCTTGGAAAATTTACTCCAGTGACTTCTCCAGCTCATTTTACAGATGAGGAACTGAAACCAATAGGGTTAAGTGACTTGTTAGGGTCACCCTTCTAATTGTCTAAGATCAGATTTTAACTTATGTCTTTCTACCTCCAGGTCTGGCTCTCTAGTCATTGATCCACCTTTGCTATTATTATTTAAACATTTTAGTCCTGTATGAGTTTTCATGACACCATTTTTTGGAGTGGTCTCTCATTTCCTTCTTTAATGTATGAACTAGCCACCTAAAATATTATTTGATAACTCTAAAATGAATAGTTAAAGATTAATGAGAAAGTATGAAGTTAAGAAAAAGAATATGATAGCGTGGAGATTAGAGATTTAGAGGAATTAGAGTAGGACAGTTTATAAAAAGTAAATAGATCAAGAATATTCTAGCCCTGTATGCCCAAGTTGGAGTGGATTACCTTGTCTAAAGATATTTTTATTATTATCTTATCAATGTAAACATGAAAACAATTCAGCAAGAAATGGCCACAATTCAGGGATAAAGGCATTGCAGAATATGGAGGAGTTAAACTGTGAGTGACATACTCGTTTATAGATTAAGGAAAAGTTTACTGAGGGAAATCTATTTGGGCAAAGGTTTATAGAAAGAGAACCACTTTTCTAAACTTTTTACATGTCCAGAAATAGAGAATTATGTTGGAGTACCTATACCATCTTCACTATCACAATCAACAATATCTTTATTATTTTAATGTTCCCTACTTTTAAAGTGATAGGAGAGTGTAGAACAAATATTTGCATGTTTGAACAAAAGGATTTGTGGAATGACTGATATTAATATTTTAAAATGTAAGAAATCAAAAGAAATGAATTAAAAGTGTACAAAATCATTATTAGAAATAATTTAGAGAGTAATCACATCGTTGAATTAGAAGTACTACTTTTCATAAGCATATTATATTTAAAAAATCAAGCTCCAAATCTATTATTTAATATTTTGACACAAAGCCAATAATCACAACTAATTTCTTTATTTTAGTTTTTTATTTGTTTTTTGTAATGCTTTTTTGCTTTTGTAAGGTTTTTTTTTTTGTAAGGGTTAAGGTGGCTTGCCCAAGGTCACAAAACTAGGTAATTATTAAGTGTCTGAGAATGCATTTGAACTCAAGTCTTCCTAATGCCAAATCTGGTACTCTATCCACTGCATCACCTAGCTGCTCCTCACATCTAATTTCTTTAAAAGAATGAGAAAGGAATATTAAACAAGATCACATTTTGATTAGTCTCTGTATTTAATGAAATTATGTTACATGTCTAGACCTCCTCTACAAGATGATTAAAAACAATTAAAGTATAAATTTTTAAAATAGTTATATTAAATCATTCCTTAAATTTAACTTTTAAAATAGAATATTGAAGATTAATAGATTTATAATCTCATAACACATAAGATACTTTGTATTTGGCACTGATATCCTATGGTAACTCTTTCTGAAAATAGTATAGCTTAGTTAGTTCTATCTAAAAATTAATGGTGATTAAGGACTTACAGAAACCTTCTCAAATTTTATCTTTTAATATATGAACTCTTAACAAAGTTCATAAGCCTGTTTTACTTACCTTAAGAATTACTTTTATAGAGATTTAAAGGTAAGAGTTTCAAGCAAAATTAAGCAGAAGAACAATGGTGGTTTTTGGAAATGTGGAGATGAAATATAAATTTCATTTTTCTGTTTCTTAATTCAAATTTCAAATTTATGATAAAATGAAATAAACTTTTTTTTTATTTGAGAGTATTGATACAAGTAAATTAAGACAAATGGTAACAAGCAGTTCTCTCCATTTTTAGAATGAAAGTTTTCTGTATGTTGTCTCCAGATCTGCCTTATACTAAAACAATTAAATTGATCTTGCTCCTAGTTGTTTAATTGACATATATTCTTTCCCTCTTCCAATGACTGGATTTAACTTAATGGTTTTTATTGGTTATATTAAAATTTTTCTCAAAATAATAATGAATCAATCATGTTAAAACACTATCAATTGAGAAAAATCATGGCTCAAATTATTCTCACTTGCTAAAAATTTGAAAAAAATTATTTTTATATTAGATTTATTTTTATTTTTCCAACAGTATGTCATGAAAGTCTTTCAATATTCATCCACCTGCATATTCATTAGTTACAATTTCTTTTCACCACATTTCATTTTTACCCTCCACTCTGCAATTTTGAAGAATCTGTTCATCATGGCTGTATAGTGGTCATTTTGTGTACTAGGAGAAAGGGAAAAGAAAGAAAACCATGGGATAGGAAGGTAAAACAAATAAGATTTTTTTTTTAAAAGGCAACGTAGTATTCATTTATGTTCTGTGTTTTGTTGATTTTGTTTCCACACTGGATATGGATGGCGTTGTTTGTGATAGGTCTCCAAGAATTGTCTTAGATCTCCAAACTAATAAGTGGAGCTACCTCCATTATAGTTGATCAATTCACAATGTTGTTGTTAATGTGAAATTGTAAATATTCATCCATTTCCCTTTGATTTTCAAATTTATTGGAATTCAGTTGGGCAAAATAATTACAAATTACTTCTTTAATTGGGGTTTTCACTTTTTTTATTTTTGTTACAAGTAATTCGGTTTTCTTCTTTCTCTTTTCAAATTAACCAAAGATTTAATCTATTTTATTGTTTTTATTTATTCAGTAGTTTTCTTGCTTTTAATTTTATTAATTTTTCATAATTTTCAATATTTCTAATTTGCATTTAATTGAGGATTTTTAATTTGTTCATTCTCCAAATTTTTATCCGCATGCACAGTTCATTGAGCTCATCTTTATTTTATTCATGAAAGCATTTAGACATGTAATATTTCCCCTAATAACTCCTTTGATTTTATCCCATAAGTTAAAGTATTCTGTTATCATGTCTAAGTTTTCTTGCATTCTATTGACCTATTTAATGCACTCCTTGTTTATTTTTATGCTTAGATTAATCTAATTCTGAGAGAGGAAGGTTGAGGTCCCCCACCTAAATAGTTTTGCTTTTTATGTCTTCCTGTAACTCATTTAGCTTCTCCTCTAAGAATTAAGATACTTTATTTCTTCATGCATACATGATTAGTATGGAAATTACTTCATCTATATATTAGAAGATAAAACTTGAGAAGGGTTCTGTAAGTCCTTAATCACCATTAATTTTTAAATAGAACAGGATGCAGGAGAGCAGGGAAAGCCAGCAGGAGGTTTTTTTAGCCATGGTGCAGTCCAAGTCCCTGCAGTTTAACAATAGAAGAGGTCCGAGCAGCTACACAGAAAGCCAGCAGGGAGGACCCCAACTCCAAAGTGTGAACTCCAAAAACACCAGTGTAAAAGACTTCAATGAGTCAGGAATAAATCACCCTTAAGTCCGAATGGACATAAAGAGGGAAAACAAAACAAAACAAAACAAAACAAAAACCCAAAACCTCTGTAAAGGCAAGGCTTGGGCTACAGAGGCAACATCTTGGCCAACAACAAGCCAGGGATCAGACCCCAGTCACAGATAAAAAAAGTTTGGATCTATACTCCCTATACACCAGTATCAGAACTAAAACAAGAAAGATGAACAAAAAAGCTAAAAGAGCTCTCAGTTTTGGAAACTATTCTATAGACAAAGACAGGACAGCAATGCCATGTCTGAAGAAAAGAAGAAAGCAGTGAAAAATCAATTGGGGGGGAAGTATCAAAACAGTCTATGAATTGGATACAAATACACAAGCTCATTGAAGAACTAAAAAAGAATTGACAAAACAAAGAAAAGAGGAAGAAGAAAAATGGAAACAAAAGATGAAAATCTTGCAGGAAAACTATGAAAAGTTGACCAAAAAAAATCAATTCTGCTAAAAGTAAAAATAACCAACTAGAAAAAGAAACAAAGAATATAAATGAAGAAAATGAAATCCTCAAAACTGAACAACTAGAAACCAATGAATCTAAAAGACTACAGGATTCAATCAAATAAAATTAAAAGACTGAAAAGTTTGAAGAAAATATAAAGTACATTTTAGGGAAAAGGAATGAGCTGGAAAATAGATCAAGAAGGGACAATCTATGAATCATTGGACTACCAGAAAGCCTGGACCAAAAAAAGAACATGGAAACCATCATTCAGGAAATTATAAAGGAAAATTGTCTAAGCCTGTCAGAACGAAGTAGCAATAAAACATTGAATGAATCCACAGAATCCCTCCAGAAAGATATCCCACATTAAAAACTCCAAGGACTGTAATAACAAAATTCCAGAATTCTCAAATAAAGGAGAGAATATTGCAAGCAGCAAAAAGAAAGCAATACAAATACAAAGGAAATACCATTAGACTAACAAAACCTATCAGATTCAAAATTAAAGGATCGGAATACTCGAATAACATATTTAACACCAAGAGGCACAAAGATGTCTAATTTTAGAGGGAAAGAAAGGGGAATGTGAACGCTGAGTAAATTCTATTCGATAGATTTAGCCTGGAGAGGGAATAAGACCATTTGCATTTATATCCTAATATATCCTAATTTATATCCAAATATATACTAATCTGTGGGGGGACTGGGAAAGAGAAACATGGGAGAAAAAGGGATTGATGAAAGGATGAAGGTATAAGTGAAAATAAACTGAAAGTTAAATTTGAAAAAGAAAAGTCAAAGGGGGAAAGCAGTAAAATTATGGTGAGGGGAAATAAAAGAAAAAGAGATATAAATAAATGAAGAAAGATAGCATGGAGGGAAATACAGAATTAGTCATCTTAACTGCAAATGAGAATAGGATGAACTGTCCCATAAAATAAAAATTCATGACAACTAAAAAAGCTAGATAAATAACAAAATAAAGATCTTATATTAAATTCAAATTAGAAATTTTGAAAATCAAAGGACAAATTAATAAAATTGGAATCGAGAAAAATAATTTATCTCAAAACTAAAACTAAGAATAGGTTTTATGAAAAAAACCAATAAATTAGACAATCCTTTGGTTAATCTGATTTTATAAAAGAATGAAGACATAAAAATTACCAGAATCAAAAATGAAAAGGGTGAACAATCCACCAATGAAAAGGAAATTAAATATATATTTCAGACCTACTCTGCCAAACTCTATGCCAATAAATTGGATAATATGAGTAAAATGAATGAACATTCACAAACTGCCCAGATTAATAGAAGAGGAAATAAATTATTTAATAACCTTGTTTCAAAAAAAATTGAAACTATTAATAAACTCCATAGGAAAACATCTCCACGTCCAGATTGTACCAACATGGTGCTGATATATAAATGAGGAACAAACACACTAAAAAATGTTATAGACCAATCTTCCTAATGAATATTGATGCAAAAACCTTAAATAAAATTTTATCAGTGAGACTACAGCAAGTTATTACAAGTATTATACACCATGCTCAGCTTCGATTTATATCAAGTATGTATGAATGGTTCAACATTAGGAAAACACTCAACATAATTAAACATCAGGAGAAAAACCAGCAGAAATCTCATGGTTATCACACTAGATGCTGTAAAATCCCTTGATAAAATTCAACAACTATTGCTATTAAAAACATTGGAGAGTTTAGGAATAAATGGACTTTTCCTTAAAATAATAAATAGTATCTACCTAAAACCATCAACAAATATTATATTTAGTGGGAATAAGCTCGAAGCATTTCCAATAAAATCAGGGGAGAAACAAGGATACCCATTATCACCATTACTATTCTACATAGTACTAGAAATGTTATCAATAGCAATAAGAGAAGAAAAAGAAATTGAAGGAAAAAAATGGCAATGAAGAAGCAAAACTTTCACTCTTCACAGATGATATGATGATATACTTAAAGAACCCCAAAAAATCATCTAAAAACTCCTTGAAATAATTAACAAATTCAGCAAAATAGAAGCACATAAAATAAATCCCACCAAAATTATCAGCATTTGTATATATAAACAATAAAGTCCAAGAGCAAGAGATAGAAAAGGAAATTATATTTAAACTAACTAAACACATCAGTAAATATTTGAGAACCTACCTCCCAAGACAAACCCAGAAGCTGTCTGAACACAATTATAATGCACTTCTCACCCAAATAAAATCAGATCTAAACAATTGGAAAAATGTCAAATGCTCATGTAACCATGAGGTCAAGTTAATAAAATAGCAATGGCAATTTTACCCAAATTAAATTACTTATTCATTGCCATACAAACTACCAAATAACTACTTTATGAGCTAGAAAAATAGTAACAAAATTCATCTGGAGTAACTAAAGGATAAGAATAGCAAGAGAAATGATGAAAAAAATGTAAAGAAAGCTGGCTTAGTTCTACCAGGTCTAAAAGTATACTATAAGGTAGCTTTCATCAAAACTTCCTGGTAATGGTTAAGAAATAGAGTAAATAATCAGTGGATTAACATAAGTTCTAAGAAGTTGCAGTAAATGACTACCACAATCTACTTTTTGAGAAACCCAAAGATATCAACTTCAGGGAAAAGAATTCAGTATTTGACAAAAATTTTGGGGAAAACTGGAAAATAGTATGGCAAAAACAAGGCATAGATCCATATCTAACACCCTCTACCAAAATAAGGTCAAATTGGGTACAAGATTTTGACATAAAGAGCAATATTATAGGAAAATTACTAGACCAAGTAATTCTCCAACTATCAGATCTATGGTAAAGGGCTAAATTTATGACCAAACAAGAATTAAAGCACATTATAAACTGCAAAATGAACAATACTGAATCTATTAAATTAAAAGAGTTTTTGTGCTAATAAAATCAATGCTGCCAAAATTCGATGGAAAGCAGAAAATGGGGAAATGATCTTCAGAACTAGGAGTTCTGATAAAGGACTCATTTCTAAAATATAAAGAGAATTGCAACAAAATTCATAAGGGCACGAGTCATTCCCCAATTGATAAATGGTCAAATGGTGAAATTCAGTTTTCAACTGAATAAAATAAAGCTACATATAATCGTATGAAAAAAATGCTCCAAATAATAATTGATTAGAGAAATATAAATTAAACATCAATGAGATATCATCTCACACCTATAAGACTGGCCAAGGTAAGAATAAGAAAAAGTGATCAATGTTGGAGAGGTTGTGGGAGGATTAGTATGTTGATACATTGCTGGTGGATTTGTGACTAGATCCAACCTTTGTGGAGAGCTATATGGAACTATTTCCAAAGAGCGATAAAACTATTCATTCCCTTTGACCAAAAAATTCCAATTTTAGATGTATACCTAGAAGAAATTAAAGAATAAGGGAAAAGTCCAACATGTTCCAAAATATTCATAGCAGTTCTTTTTGTAGTGGCAAAGAATTGGAAATTGAGGAGATGCCCATCAATTGGGTTATGACTAAACAAATTGTGGTACATGAAGACTACGAAATACTATTGTTCTATAAGAAACCATAAATGGTTAGACTCTAGAGAAACATGTAATGACTTATGGCATCTGATGCTGCGTGAAGGGAATAGAACAAATGGAAGAATGTACACATCAACTACAATGTTGTGCGATGAACAAGCTTCATGGAAGCAGCTACTCTCAGGAGTCCAGAGAACTAAACAAATGTATTAGACTGACTATTCTTCCACAGGAAGAAAACTAAAACCAAACAAAACACATGCAACAAACCAATCCATCAGAATTTAAAACACTTTATAATAATCTCTTCTCTATCTCTTTCCCTAAATCCTAATTCTTAATACTGAGAATTACTATTGTATAAACATGTGTGTCAAAATATGTATGTATAATGTTAACCTGTTTGTCAGTTGTCGGGGTCCATCCCCCACAGCGTCCTTGAAACCTGACAGGAGGGATAGAGTGAGCGAAATGATGTGAGTCAACACAGGGGTAAAGGCAGGAGCAGGTTGACTGACTGTCAGTTACTTGGATTTATTTTTATAGTCTCAGACTCATGTATGCATCAAGCAAGCAAGCTAAGATCATTTCCTTGGTTATGAAAGTGTACAATTTTCATCATCAGTCATATGTGGTTACAAATTTTATCAGGTGATTACAAGTTTAATAATCATATAGTTAATTGATTTTTTATCCCTACTCAGACCATGATGACCTCAACCTGTTACCTTGTTTATTACTACATTGTATAATTGTCAATTCATTTAAAGGTATTAATTGAACAATTCTTTTTTTAGGTTTTTTCTAGGCAATGGGGTTAAGTGGCTTGCCCAAGGCCACACAGCTAGGTAATTATTAAGTGTCTGAGACCGGATTTGAACCCAGGTACTCCTGACTCCAGGGTGAGTAATTCTTTTAATGGAAAGATCTTATATTTTTTGTGTAAGTAATGTTTTTCGATGCACTCCCGTAACAATCTATAGTGAGGGTCTTTATGCTTGTCCACCCACCTGTTAACTCTTACAATAACCAATTTTTATTTCAGGCCTTGTTGGTAGAAACCACTGTTTCTGTGACTTTTTTATTCTTTCCCACAAAACTAAGTCTGTTAGAGTTCACATATTGGTCACCTATCTTAACTATTTTCTCACCATCTTTTTCATATATACCTGTGTATGGTAAGTGGGGCAAATTTCCCTGGAATTCTATCTGACCCATCTTGTATTTGTATTCCCTGTATATATTCTGACATCTCCTTGGAATTACCGGTGTTGGGTTTTCCAGAGATTTCATAATGTTGAATCCTTTTGTACACCTCAGGAAGAGGCAGTCCTGTTAAATTTGGATAGAGTTTACAATCTGTTTTATTCAAGGAATTTTTCTGAAATCCTTCCTTAATAGTCATTCCACTATTAGGGTGATTAAATATTGCAATCAATAATAGACCTATAAATATTGGTACGCATGGAATCCCTATATATATTGAAGAAGGAAATATTGTTCCATCAGACAGTGTGATTACCTTGAGTCTTCTTGCTGTGATTGTATCAAACAGTTTAGAGAACCTGGCTCCCAACAGTCAATGAGAGGAGGGGGCAGTGGGAAGGGAGGGTGGAAGGAAATTTTGTAACTCAAAAATATACATGTGCATATTGGAGAAAATAAAAAAATAAAAATGTGAAAAAATGGATAAGAAAAAAAGAGAGAAAATGTAAGTTATAAGCTCTCTGGGCCAAATCTATTCTGAAGAGAATTTATTAATTGTTCAGACCCTCCCTTCTTTCACGGCATAATAATAGGTCTTTGATCCTCTTTGTCTGGTGTTATCTACCAAAGCTTACCTTCTCCTAGGATAATTCTTCCTTTTATGTCTTTATTGTTTTCTCTCAGTCTTGTACCTACAATCCCTTTGTCAAAATATACTTCTTTTAATGACAACTGTACCCAAATTAAAGTTTATTCAATTTCATACCAATTAAATTACTAAATAACTATTTTACAAGCTAGAAAAAATAGTAACAAAATAAATATGGAACAACAAATGGTCAAAAATATTAAGAGAACTGATTAAAAATGTAAAGGAAGGTGGTCTTACTCTACAAGGTTTAAAACTGTACTATAAAGCTGAAGTCACTAATACTGACTGGTACTGAATAAGATATGTATAATAAATCAGTGGATTAAGATAGGTTCCAAACAAACAGTTGCAATGACTACATTAATCTACTGTTTGACAAACCCAAAGGCACTGATTTCTGGGATAAGAACTCAAACTAGGCATGTAACCAAATCATAAACCCTATTCCAAAATAAGGTTAATATGGGTACAGGTTGTAAACATAAAGGGTGATGCCATATACCAATTAATAGGTCAAAAATTACTCTATCCCTCAGATCTATGGAAAGGAGAGAATTATATGACCAATCAAGAAATAAAGTACATTACAAATTGCAAAAGGAATAATTTTCACTATATTAAGTTAAAAAGTATTTAGATTAATAAAACCGTTTCTGCCAAAAGTAGAAGGAAAACAGAAAGTTGGGAAATAATTTTCATAGCTGGGGTACTGATAAAGGTCTCATTTCTAAAATATTTAGAGAATTGCATATTATTTATAAGGATGCAAGTCTTTCTCCAATTAATAAATGGTCAAAAAATATTATCATGCAGTTAACAAATGAAGAAATTTAAGCTAAATATGATCATATTAATAATTCTCCAAATCCTAACTGATTAGAGAAAAGCAAATTAAAACAACTTTGAGATACCACTTCATACCTATTAGATGAGACAAGAAAGGAAAAATGATGTGTGTTGGAGAGGTTGTGAGAAAATTGGAAAAACAATGCATTGTTGGTGGAGATTTGAACAGATACAACCATTCTGTGGGGGTGTGTTAGGTAACTCTTCCCCCCAAAAAATGCAATAGAACCAATCATGTCTTTTGACCCAGCAATAATACCAATATTAGGAATATATCTTGGAGAAATCATAAAAAAATAGGAAATGTCTCACATGTCCAAAATATTCATAGCAACTCTTATAGTATTGTCAAGAACAGCTTGGTGGCACAGTGGATAGATTGTATTCAGGAGGAAAGGAGGTCAAATCCAGTCTCAGACATTTTACTCTAACTAGTTGAGTCTCTTTAGGCAAATCACTTAACCCTGATTGCCTCACATACAGGACCACCTTGAGTCATCCTGACTGATGTCTGGCCACTGGAATGAGATAGTTCTGGAGGAGAAAGTGAGGCTGGTTACTTAGGACTGTATGCCCTCACTCAAATCCAATGCATATGCTTGTTATGGCCTCACATATCTGATGTTGTGGTCTTTGAAAATGAAGGACAAATAAACATTATTGTAGTGGAATAGTGTTGGAAATTAAGGATTTGCCCATCAGTTGGGGAATGAATGAATAAGTTATGGGATATGAAAGTTATGGAACACTATTGTTCTACAAAAACATGAATGTTTGGACTCGAGAGAAGCATGGAATGAATTACAGGAACTACTGCTGAGTTAAGGGAGAAGAACCCAGAGAACATTGCACACATTAACAATAGCATTGTGAGTGGTTCAACCTTGATGGATGCAGCTCCACCCAGCTTTTCAGAGATCTAGGACAAACCTAGGATCCCTGTTATTGAAAATGCTATTCACACCCAGAGGATGAAACACAAAACAAAATAAAACAGGAAATACTACAAAATCTGCATGAACATTATGTTCTATTTTAAAAAACATTTCTCCTATGTTTTTATTCCCTATCTTTTTTCTTTTCCTTTAGTCCTACTTCTTCATACTGAAAATGACTATAACATATTAAACACAAGTGAATAAGCAAAATGTTCACCAAACTATTTGCCATTGAAGGGATGGAGGTGGGAAGGGAGGGTGGAAGGTAATTATGTAACTTATAATTGTACATATGCATGTGGGTGAAGGTTGGAAAAATTTCATAGCTATGTAATTGGAAAAATAAAATAAAGTATTTGGGTAAAAGTAAAGTACTTTTGTCTGATAGAAATACCATTCTCAGTCTTGATTGATGCATCATTGCCTCATAGTCACTAATTATAGTCTCTCTTTTATCCCATTAAAATACATCTCTCAGGGAAGCTAGGTGGCATAGTGGATAAAGAACTGGCCTTGGAGTCAGGAGTACCTGGGTTCAAACCTGTTCTCAGACACTTAATAATTATCTACCTGTGTGGCCTTGGGCAAGCCACTTAACCCTGTTTGCCTTGCAAAAACCTAAAAAAAAAGAAATACATCTCTCATGAGTCTTATTTGATTCATCCCATCCCCTCTTATTAGGTACTCTCCAGGGATACACAATTCTCAGGAGCCAAAGAATCATACAAAGCCAACTCATTTCATGATGTATTTACAACACACTCCTCACCCCCCCAAGCATACTCCCTCCAATTGTAGCCAAAGCATTAAACAAAGCAAAATTGCTTCATGATATTTTCATGTCCCAACCCACTAAGTACACTCTCATCCTCCATCTCTATATAATTCCAATGGTATCTCTATAACCATCTATTTATGTCCAGCCCTTCTAACTACAATCCCATCCTCTTTAATTAATGTAGTACAACTCTCCTTAACAAAAGTATCTAGTAAAGTAAGGTCATTTCATGATTTCATTTATAGAGTATCTAAGTACTCTCCCTCACTCTGTCACTATAGGAGATAACACCATCAAAAATTAGCATCACTTCATGACTCATTTATTTTCGTATCTTCAGAAAACAATTGCTTCAACTATACAACCTTTTAACTAATTTTAGAAAAATATAATTCTCAAGTGTTAAATGTGCGTTTTTCTCTTATAGGCATGTATATAAATTAAAATTCTTGAATAGCAATTTCTTCCCTTTACATTAACCTTTTTATGCATCTCATGAGTTTGATATCTGACTATCTAATTTTCTATTCAGTTCTAGTCTTTTTCTTCTTTGCTTTTTACTTATTTCTCTATTTTTCTTTTAGTATTTTTTATTTGTAGATTTTTAAAATTTATTTACACATTACTAAAATAGTCTTGTAAGAGTAAGTATAATCCCCTCTACCCCCACAAATATAGAAAAAAACCTCATGGAAAAACAAAGTGGAAGAAAGAGGGAAAGAATGTACCTCAATATGTATTCAGAAACCATTAGCTCTGTCTCTAGGGTGGATCGCATTCTTTATCATAAGTCCATCAGAGCAGTTGCTTCCATATTTTTTCTGACAATTGCTATTGTTGATTGTATTTCCATTCATTCCTCACTACTACACTTTACTGTATTTTCTCTCTTCTTTCCCCTTTTCCCTCCTCAAAATTGTGCTTTGAGACAGCCAAGTGGTAGAGTGGACAGAGTGCCAGCCCTGGAGGCAGGAAGACCCAAATCCAAATCCCATTCCAGACCCCCTACAACCACCCAGCAGGCCACCCAATTTCCATCCATCTGCAAAAAAAAGGTGTTCTATCTGATTTCTCTCTCCCACAATCTACCCTCTTCTCCATTACTTACATCCCTTATTCCCTACCCCTAGCCGCTTTCTCCCACCTCTTCCTTTCCTTTTATCTCTGGAGTAAGATTTCTATACCCTACTAACTGTGTATGTTGCTTGCTCTCTGAGCCATTTCCAATGAGAAGGAAGTCTCACATTCCCCCCCTTTCACGCTATTGCAAAAGTCTTTTTTTTGACTCTTTTACATAAAATATCTTAGCCCATTCTATCCTTTCCCCTTCTCTTAGTACATTCTTTTTTCACTCATTGACCTCATCTTTATATTATACAGTCATATTCAGCTCTCTCCTGTATCTTGTCTATATATGTTCCTCCTAACTACTATATTAATTGAGATGGTTCATATGAATTATCTCTCTCATATTCCCATGCAGGAATAAAAGCAGTTCAGTATTATTAAATTCCTCATAATTTACCATTCTCATCCCACCTCTCTATGCTTCACCTGAGTCTTGTACTTGGAGATTAAATTTTCTGTTCAGTTCTGATAATTTCAACAGGAAAGTTTGAAATTCCCCCTATTTTACTGAATGTCCACCTTTTCCTCTGGAAGAGGATTTTCAGTTTTGCTGGGTAGTTGATTCTCAGTTGCATTCCAAGCTCCCTTGCCTTAAATAATATTATGTTTCAAGACCTACAATGTAGAGGTTGCTAAATCTTGTATAATCCTGACTGCAGTGCCATGATAATTGAATTGTTTCTCTGTGACTTTCTGTAATATTTTCCCTTTGACTTGGTAATTCTGGAATTTGGCCATGTTTTGGATCTCTTTATGGAGGAGATTGGTGTATTTCTTCTATTTCTATTTTATCCTTTGCTTCTAGGACATCAGGGCAATTTTCCTGTAGAAATTCTTTAAAAATGTATTCCAGAGGGGTGGAGCCAAGATGGCAACAAGAAAGGATCTTGTCTTAGGCTCTATCTCATAAAACCTATAAGCTAAGGACTCTAACTAAACTTTCAAGAGACAGAACCCACAGAGGGACCCATTGAGGCAGTTCTCCTACTCGAGGTAACCTGGAAAAGAGCAGAAAGGCTCTGCTCCCCAGGGTTGGAGGGGCGGCCGGACAGAGGGGTGGCCCTCCAGAGAGAAAAAACTTCAGCCTCCCAGAAGCAGCCCCAGGGCGCTGGGAGCCAGAGTTCACAGCAGTGGTGGAGTCTCCTGAGCTGTACCCCGGGGAGCACGGGGCACAAAGTGGGGGAACAGTGGGGGACCTCTGCCAGAGCGAGCACGTGGAGCTCAGCGCTCAGGGCACACAGAGAGCAGTGTGGCCATCACAGCTGAGTTCCAGGAAACAAGCAGGCAGAGCCAATAAGCGGAAGCACCCAGGGCATGAGCCCATTGAACCTAGGGAGGGGAGTGAAGAGAGAGAGACTGCAGTGCTCTGCCCCTGGGACAAGAATCTGGGGTTCTGACCACATTCAGATCCTGATTGCAGTCTAGGCCCCCCAATAGAACAAGAGAGGCCCCCTCCACCTCAGCCCTGTGGCAGAGGGGGGTGCATATGTTTATTTACAAACCAGGAGGGAGGACAGAGACACACACACTGAGACACTTGTGGGAGTGTCCCAAAAGCTCAGGAATCACCCCAAAACCAGGCTCAGGCTGGGAAAATGAGCAAGCAGAGAAACAAGAGGAACACCATTGAGAAATATTTTGCCTATGAGCCCAAGAAGGATCAAAAAACTCAATCTGAAGAAGAGGAAGCACAAGCTCCTGCATCTAAAGACTCCAAGAAAAACAGGAATTAGGCTCAGGCTATGATAGAGCTCAAAAAAACTTTGAAAATCAAATGAGGGAGTTAGAAGAAAAACTGGGAAAAGAAATGAGAGAGATGCAGGAAAAACATGAAAATGAAGTCAGCAGCTTAGTCAAGGAAATCCAAAAAAAAATGCTGAAGAAAATAGCATGCTAAAAACCAGCTTAGGTCAAATGGATAAAACAGTACAAAAAGTTACTGAGGAGAAGAATGCTTTAAGAAGCAAAATTGGCCAGATGGAAAAAGAGATAAAAAAAACTCTCTGTGGAGATCAAATCCTTCAGACAAAGAATAGAATTCAGGGAGATTGATGAATTTAACAGAAATCAGGAATCTATACTTCAAAACCAAAATTGAAAAATTAGAAGAAAATATGAAACATCTCATTGAAAAAATAACTGATATGGAATACAGACTTAGGAAAGATAATTTAAAAATTATTGGAATACCTGAAAGTCATGATCAGGAAAAGAGCCTTGACATCATTTTCAAAGTATTACTACAGGAAAATTGCGCAGATATTCTAGAAACAGAGGGCAAAATAGAAATGGAGAGAATCCATTGATGCCCCCAAGAAAGAGATCCCAAAATAGCAACCCCTACGAATATTATAGACAAATTCCAGAACTCCCAAGTCAAAAATAATTTATTACAAGCAGCCAGAAGCACACAGTTCAAATATCATGGAGCTGCAGTCAGGATCACACAGGACTTAGCAGCAACTACATTGGAAGCATTGTAGGGCTTGGAATATAATATATACTGGAAGGCAAAAGAGCTTAGAATGCAGCCAAGAATCAACTACCCAGCAAGGCTGAATGTCCTCTTCCAGGGAAAAAAAGATGGACTTTCAAATGAACCAGGGAAATTTCAAATGTTCCTGTTGGAGTGGCCAGAGCTGAACAGAAGGTTTGATCTTCAAATACAGGACTCAGGTGAAGCATAGAGAGTGGAAGAGAAGGGGAAAATATGAGGGACTTAATGATGATGAACTGCATGTATTCCTGCACAGAAAAATGACACTGATAATACTCATATGAACCTTCTCAGTTAATAGAGCAAGTAGAGGGAGCTTTGAGTGATGTGAGTGATGGAAGAGAAGATGGAACATGGGGGGAAAATGTTCAAATATAACACATTTTCGTTTTTACTTCATGCCAGGGGCTGGGATTGTAGGCCTGTCCAGGACCCTAGGGCCAGGTGGATGCTGGGCCTAAGGGGTGGTATGGGGGTTCAGGGCCTCTTGCCCCCAGAGCCGGGGATCTCTCTGTTGCACCCCTCAGCTACCCTACAACAAAGTCAGAGTGAAAGAAGAGAGAAAATATAGTATATGGTAGTGGAGAAATACGAAAGGAGGAAGTTGCGATCAGCAATGGCAATATTGAAAAAATATGGAAGTGACTTTTGTGATGGACTTATCATAAAGAATGTGATCCACCCATGACAGAGTTGTTGGTGTTGGAACAAAGACTCAGGCACATTTTTTATTATTATTATTTGGGGAGGCTGCAGGGCAAATGGGGCTGGGTGGCCTGCCTGGGGCCGCATAGCAGGGTGATTGTTGTGTGTCTGAGGCCGGATTTGGGCCCAGGTGCTCCTGGCTCAAGGGCCAATGCTCTGTCTGCCACCCAGCCACCCCTACTGTTATTACTATTTTATTTTGTTTTGTTTTGTTTTCTTTTTTTGGCTTTTTCAGGGCAGTGGGGTTTGGGTAGCTTTTGCATGTCACACAGCTGGGTGATTGTGGAGCTTATGGGGCTGGAAGTGGGCTCGGATGCTCATGGCTCCAGGGGTGGTGCTCTGTCCATTGCACCACCTGGACATACTTAAAATTATTACTATTATTTTTTTATTTTAATTTTTGGGGGCAGCTAGGTGGCATAGTGGATATAGAACTGGCCCTGGAGTCAAGATTACCTGAGTTCAAATCTGGCCTCAGACAAGTAATAATTAATTACCTAGTTGTGTGGCCTCGGACAAGCCACTTAACCCCATTGCCTTGCAAAAATTTAAAAAAAAAAAATTTTTCTTTCCTCTCCCCTTTACTTTATCACTCAAGCGAGTATATATTTATGGGGGGGAGGCATATTTCATTTACTCTTAAACAATAATATTTTATTAATGTATAAAAAACATTATTTGTACAAAATGAGGATAAATATTAAATTTAAAAATAAAATAAAATAAATAAAATGCTTGTTGAACTAAAAAAAATGTATTCCAGGCTCTTTTCCTAATCATGAATTTTAAATGATTTCTCCTGGATCTGTTTCCCAGGTCAGTTTTTTCCCCAGTGAGATGTTTCATGGTTTCT
Source organism: Macrotis lagotis (assembly GCF_037893015.1). Taxonomy (NCBI): domain Eukaryota; kingdom Metazoa; phylum Chordata; class Mammalia; order Peramelemorphia; family Peramelidae; genus Macrotis; species Macrotis lagotis. The sequence continues at coordinate 478,311,046 of NC_133666.1, read as the reverse complement.
TCTAATTTTTCATTCTTCTGGTATAGTTTTACTGTTTCTTGTTTTCTCACGAAGTTACTAGCTTCCCTTAGCTCTATTGTATGTTTCTTCAGAAATGCTTCCCAAGCTTTTGCCTACTGGGGCACCCTTGCAATGACTTTAGTTCCTATAATATCTTTTGAAAGGTTCTGACTGCTCTTCTGCCTGTGCTCTGGTCTGTGAATGACTACAAGCACTACCCTCTACCCTGGAGCTGTGAGGAGTATTCCTGCTCTGTGGGAATGGGGGTTCCCAGACTGAGACCAGGGTCTGAATATGGACAAAGATGCAGAGTCCTGCTCCAGGGATAGTAGAGAGGTCTTGACAGTCTCTCCAGACCCCTTTATCTAGCCTGGGCTGAGCACTCTGGAAACAACTACTGGGAACTTCCTCATTGAGTGGGTGCATAGGTTTGCTTCCATTTCCTGGAAAGGAGCTGCATTCATGGCCACCGTTGCCCCACATGTCATGCTGGCCTGGTCTCTGTGGTCACTCTGACAGAGTTTTCCCTGATGATCTTCCAAATTGTGCTTGGTGATCCCTGGGTTGGGAAATCTGAATACTGCTTCTGTTGCCATGAGCCAAGACTCCCAGACACCCAGGCACACCATGGGCTATGCCTGGAAGACTGGAGCTTGTTCATTCCTGCAGACCCTGGCTGCACTGCCTAACCTTCTGATACAAATGGTGCAAAGCTTTCCCAAGGGTCCTCAATTTACCCTGGGCTGGAGAATTGTTTTACTTGGACTTTCTGTGGGTTCTTCCTGTCTAAAAATTAGTTAGTGTCATGATTTTGATGTTTTTGGAATATATCGCAAGAGAGTTTTGGGGAAATTCTGCCCTCAAACTGCTGTATTGGCCCTGCCCCAAGTTCTGATCTTCTTATCACAAAATTTTGGACATCCTCAATTTTATTGAAAATACATTTTTCTCCTGACAGAAAATGCTAAATTTTGCAGGATAGTTAATTCTTGTTTGTAATCAGAGGTCTTTTGAACTCTAAAATATCATATTTCAGGCACTCTGTTCCTTTCATGTTGAAGCTGATAAGTTTTTGCTTCTTTTTGACTGTTTGCAGTATTTCCTCCTTTAGCTGAAAATTCTGGAAAATGTCTTTGATAGTTCTTGGAGTTTTAATTCTGGAATCTCTTTCTGGAATTGTTCTGTAAATTCTTTCAAGGACTCTTTTGTCTTCTTGATTTAGTATATTTGGTCATTTTCCCATAATAATTTCCTGAAAAATATTTTCCAGACTATTTTTTGTGATCTATACTTTTAGGTAGATCAATAATTCAAAAATTCTATTTCCTAATTTCCCTGTTTTTCCTATAAGGCACTTTTCATTTTCTTCAATTTTCTTGTTTGATTTTGTATGAAGCAATATTTGTGTCTAATAATTTCATTAGTTTCTATTAACCTAATTTAAATTTTTAAAATTTTATTTTCTTCATTTAGCTTCTACGTTTCCTTTTAAAGTTGGTTAATTTACATTTAATTTACTTTTTTTTCAGTTGAATTTTACTTTTTGATGAGTTTATTCCCTTTCCAGTTGGTTGATTTGACTTCTAGATGAGTTGCCTATTTTTTTCAGTTGGTTGATTTCATTTTATTTTTATGAGTTATGATCTTTTTAAAAAATTGGTTTTTTTCCTTTTCTAGGAGTTGTCTTTTCTTAAAATTTTTCATAATTTCCCTCCTTGACTCTCATTACATTTGCCATTTTTCTTCTCTTCTTTGCTTTTTAAAAGAGTTTTAAGGTCTTCCATGAGGTTTTGTATTTCAGTTCAACTCAAACTCTTTTGAGTGTTCCCTTTTAGATATTTTGCTCCTGATTTCTTTTTCTATGATAGCATTTTTATCATCTCTATCTGAAGAGCAGCTTTCTATTGTTAGTGCTCTTTTTTCCTTTGTTTTTGCTCTTTTAAGTGTTCATTTTGTTTACTTTCCTCTATTCCTGGGTGCAGAGAATACAGGACTGAGCTTTTTGTCCTGTGGCACAAAAATATTTTGATTACCAAGGTGTTGCCTATGCAACTTCACATCTATGGCTTGTTCTGAATCCAGTCTTTTCTGTTGCTCCAGTTTTCCCATGGCTCAAACTTTGTCTGGGATTGGGTCCTTCCTCACTGACCTACTATCTAGCTGATCTCTGGGCTGCTGTCTAGCTTCAGAGACCTGGACAATGTTGTGGCTAGAATCCTCACACTGACTTTCCTGCTCTCCCACTTAGCTGGGTTCTATTTCCCTTTCTTCTCTAAAGAGACAGACCTTCACTGAAGATCCTTCACTATATCTACAATGGAGAACTTGTTTTGCTCTTTGTTTTATGGGGTGGGGTGATTTGTTCATTTAAGTGTTTGTGTAGAGACTTCATTGCTAGCTTCATGCCCCCATCATGGCTTGACCACAGAAGTCCCTCTGAAAATTTAAATTATGAAAAAGTTGATGCATAAAAACACAGATAACTTCAAACAGAAAAGAAATGGCAGTTAAAAACAGAACTCCAAAATGTGTAAGTCCACTTCCAATGAAGCAGGTGGGGTTGGATAAAGAACTTTACCTTCAGGAAATGATTCCAGATTGGAAAGGATGAATACTCAATCCTAAATGACTTATTGAAGAGTGCTTCACAAAGCATCAGACACTTCTAGAAAGGGGAGACATTATTCATTTTTCTTTCAGACATTCTTGGGTATACACTAGAGTCATTCAAAAAAAAGAAAGATATAGACGTTGGAAGACAGTCATTTATAGCAAGTTATTTTGCATTCTTTTTCAGAGTCACAGCAAGCTGGTATTTCATCTTGACCCTAGAATCCAGTTTGCTTTCCTAGAAACACCAGAATTTTCTCCTCAGGTAAGAACAGGGCTTCTTTTTTGAATGAGTGAAGGCATTCCTTAACTAGTATATTTCCTGGAATATTCTAATCTGTGTAACTTCTGTGATTTCAATTTACTATATTTTAGTTCAATGGGTCAAGGCAAATACCCTACTATATAATGTGCTATGATATTTATTTGTGGTCCTTACATATTTGAATAAATCAGTCAATAATAATTTGTTAATTGCTTGCATGTTATCAGACACAAAATACATACATATATATCATATATTTATATGCACATAAATACATTGTATGTTTATATGTATTTGTGTACATAGTATGTGTATGTATATAAATATACTGTATATGTATATACTGTATGTATTGTGTGTATGTATATAAATATATACACATACTACGTACACAAATACATATAAACATACATATACATATATTTACACATGTGTCTTTTACATGTATATGTATATAAATATTTGTATGTATATACAGTATATATTGGATATAATCAGCAAAAAAGGCAGAAGCAATAAGGGATATCAGGAAGACTTTCTGCAGAAACTATGAGTTGAAAGAAATTAAGAAAACTGGGAAGTAAAGACAGGAAGGAGAAAGTTCTTGGCATGGGGGAAAGAGTTAAAATAGCTAGAGTAAGAAGATAGAGGGTCTACTATAAGGATAGGAAAGAGATCAATCACTAGATCACAGAACATTTGGTGTAGTAAAGTGGAAGAAGACCCAAAAGGTAGAAAGGGACAAGGTTAAGGAAGGGAAGGGAAGAAACATTTTATAGGCAATGACTCACTATAGGTTAATCACTCTGCTAAGTGATTTACAAGTAATACCTTGTTTCATCCCACAAAAATATTCTGAGCTAAGTAATTTTATGATTTCTATTTTTCAGTTTAGGAAACTGAGGCAGAAAGAAGGCAAATGTTTTGATCAGAGTCACAGAGATAATAAGTGTCTGAGGCCAGATTTGAACTCAGTTTGTCTTGACTTCAGCCACAGTACTGCATTTACTGGGCCACCTTACTGCCTATAATAGAGATTTATGGAGAACTTCAGAATTCAAATAGTATATTATATTTATCCTGATAGCAAAAGGGAAACCCAGGAGTTGCTTGAATAGCATGGAAGGGGGGTAGTGTAATATGTCCAGACTGTGATATAAAAAGAATAATTGAGTAGAGCATGTACTGGAGAAGGGATAAGATTTAATAAATGATTCCAATCAGCAGACTATTGCAATAATTCAGATATGAGATTGTAAGGACAAGGGTGGTAGCTGTGTAGAGAAAAAGATGCTAAAATGTGTCTCAAAATTTTTACAACTACAGAAAAATGGGTCTTGGCAACTGATTATATATGTGGGGAGAATGGGGGGAGTGAAGAGTTAAAAGTGAAACATGGTTAGAAATCCCGAGAGACTGGAAAGATGATAGCATTCTCAATATTAATAGAATGTTAGGAAGAAGGGAGGATTAGTTGTGGGAATATGATGAGTTTGGTTTTCTATACCTTAAGTTTAATATAGGCACATGGGATTCAATTTAAGATAACCAATAAACAGTTGGAGATACAAGACTGGAGGTCAAGAGAGTTATGAAAGGTAGATGAATAAATCTTAAAATCATTTGCACAGAGATGATATTTGAATAGATGATACTTGATGAAATCTTCAAATGATATCATATAGACAGAGAAATGAAGAAGCCTTAGATTGAAACTTGAATAATATCCATAGAAATCAAAAATACTGCAAATAAGACTGAAGAAGGGCAGCTAGGTGGCACATTGGGGTGGCTAGGTGGTGCAATGGATAGAGCAGCAGCCCTGGAGCCAAGTACCTGCATTCAAATCTGGCCTCAGACACTTAATAATTGCCTAGCTGTGTGGCCTTGGGCAACCCACTTCACTCCATTGCCTTGCAAAAATAGAAAAAAAAAAAAACGAAGACTGAGGAATAGCCAGATATGTAAGTGGAGTAACAATAAAAAGCAGTGTCATGAAAATTCAGAGAGAGAATATGAAGGAAAGATAATGATAAACAATGTCAGGCTGCAGAGGTCAAGAAGGATAAGAATTGAGAAAAGGTAAATAGAGTACACAATTAAGAGATCAAAGGTAACTTTGGAGAGAGCAATTTCTGTTAATTTAACAGAGCTTAGAATGAAAACTGCAGTGATTTAGGAAGCAAGTAAAAAGAAAGAAAATTGAGGCGGTTATTGTACTCAGTTTTCTTGAGAAGAAGTGTAGTTAGAAAAGAAAAAAGTTAGGAAATAATAGCTAGCAGGGATGAATGGATCAAGAGATGTTCTCTTATTTATTTGTTGCTTTAGGAAATGGGGGAAATTGGAAATATGTAAGCAGTGAGTGTACAGGGAGAGACTAAAAAAATGTAAGAGAGTAGGTATAATTAGGGAAGCTAGGTATTACAGAAGATGAAAGGTTGGAAATGGACTCAGGAAAACTCATTTCCCTAAATTTAGAACTAATCTCAGACTGTAGTTAACTCTATAACCCTGGCAAGTCACTTAACACTATTTGTTTCAATTCCCTCATTCTATGACCAGAGCTGGTGAAAGATGTAGCAGACAATTTCAGTATTTTGCCAAGAAAAACCCAAAAGACGTCTCAAAGTATTGGATACAACTGAAACAAATGACCAACAACACAACAAGAACAGAGATAATATAGGAAGCAATGTACTTGAGGGGAAGGATGAACTAGTATGTCATTAATGTAATAGCATTTTCTTCCATAGAAAAGGGACACCTCTTCAAGTCAAATAGTAGTGAAGGAGAAGAAAGAGGTAGAAGGCATCATGGTAATGTGAAATAAAGAAAGGAGAAATTGAGATAATTATAGACAAATAATGATGGCATTCTTAACATCAATAGAAAGTTAGGAAAAGGGAGGGGTGGTTGTGGGAATATGATGAGCACAAACCATGCATCTATTTTTTTTTTTTTCAATGAATCGTGAAATAAGGTTTTCAGTTGGGAAGTGGCACAGTTGGGGAGAAGCACTATTAATGATTTGAGGATAAAAATTTTTCAAAATAGAATAGTAGTGAGTAGATAAATGGTATCACAAGGCAATTAGGAAGGTGTGAAAAGGATTGCCTTGTCACTGTGAGGACTTAGTTGACATTGTATAGCATAAAATTTTAGGACCCCTTATTTAATACATTTTCTTTATTCTATCCAATTTCATCATTGTGGTGTGTGTATATGAGTAAATGGTTCTTGAGAAATATAGAAAAAATTAAATTAGGAAATAAATCGAAGTGTTAGGAATTTTTCAAGCTATAAGTTTGAGAGATACCCTGATGATGATAATTTTTTATCAAAAAAATTTCCTCACATATTTGCTTTCAATTGAGATTAGTCATTCTTGTTCCTTTTCTTAACTTGCCATGTCTAAACACAAATTGTAATATGCCTTAAAGAGAAATTCAATGAGAATTCAATAAATGAACTGTTTGACTTGATTATATTTACCTAAATACACTTTCAAAGTAAGTTTCAGCATATAATCTGTCTCTTCTGTCTCTATGCATGTATTTATCTTCTTCCTCTTTGAACTTAGCCCTTCCAATTCAACTCTACATTTGTTTCCTCTGCCTCACTATCAATATATCAGTTACTGCAAATTATTCATTCTAAAGTAATTATTGACTTAAGCTTATTATCTTTATGAATAACAGCTCGTACATTTTTCATTAAATGAAATTTTGCCCAGATAAACAAGTTACAGTTTTACTATGTATTTTAAAACATTTGTATACTCTTATTTTCACATAAGAACACATGAATTGTTGAGCAAAATTTACTAAGAAACATAAAAATTCATGAAGCTTTTGGAACAAGTGTAAAAGAAACATGTCCATAGAAAGGAAATTCTTTTATACTCCAGACAGAGAATGCAAATTCTGCTTTTAGTAGACATTAACAAATATCCACAAAGATAGATTGCTCAGGAAAATTAAACTAAAAATAGAAATGCCTATTAATTCCTTTATAGTCTGTTGCCCAATGGTCATTTACCATATAATTTCTTAGCATGAAGTCTATCCATTCCAATTCCTTTTGAAAGAAAGGGAATTTAATCATGATTTGCACAGGCTAGCATAACAAATGCTGCACTGGAAAAGAAAAAAAATAAAGGAAAGAAGGAAAAGAATAAAAGAAGATATAAAAGAAAGAGAGAATGGAGGAAGGGGAAGCAAAGAAAGGAAATAAGGAAGATAAAGAGGATAATATTTATTTTCAAAAGAAATAGAAGCAGATCAAAATAATAAATTGGGGAAAAACTTGATAACACATTTCTGATTGTCTAACAGTTGAACAATCCAAAGTGAAGATGGTTCTTGGAAGGCTTTCTATGTTTTTCTCTATATCTTTATAATTAATGGCATATGTTTTCAAGAAAACCATTGGGATATACAGAATGGGAAAATCTCTTTCCTGAGAACAGACAGTTACTCTTCTTCTGTGGTTAATTGGTTCATATTGTGATGAAAATGTCACCTTATCCTCATTACCATGATCTGATGTGTTGAAATAATCATCTTGGACATTGTTTAATAATAATGATTTTCATATAAACTCTATATTATGAAAAATACTGCACCTACTGCAAGAAATTGACATTCTGCATTTTGTCCTGACCGATGATAGTCTTTCCATTTTTCTATCTTGTGTCATGGTAACACATCTCTATGAAAGTGATACTTATCTGTCTATTTGGATAAATTATAGGTTTTTTCCCTAACATAAGAAAGTTGAAAGGGTGCTTGAAAAAACTATTATTTTCAAAATACTGTGATTGTCCTGACCCATCAAGGCTTATAATCCGTACGGTTTTTTTTTCCATTTATTATACTTTGTCTTTAAAAAATAACTTCAAGCTTTAAACATTCAGTCTTTTGCTGCAGGGATCTATTTCTCCTTAGGCTTTCTACTTCATTTAGGTTTTTTATAATATATATATATATATATATATATATATATATATATATATATGTATATACACACATATATATCTTTACATTAACATTGAAAATTAGTTTATGTGCCTGAGGGCCCAACAAAAAGAAATAATCTATGCATAAAGTAAATACGATATATAAAAAATTTAATAAACCTGTCTCTCATTGCATATTTCAATATACATTTTCTTAAGAATGTATTTTTGCTGTAAATCTCTAATTGCATTTGCCTGAAGGCATATGCTTATGTTTGTTGGCTATAGAACAATTAGCCTCAATCAGCCAGTGATGATTAAGATTGAATGATTCACTAATATTGAAAACAACCATTCAGCTGAGGATTTGGAAATATTTTTGAGAGATCATTTCCTCCTGTAGAACATGAAAACTGATAGATATGTTACAGAGGAATCAGTTAACAGTGAATACAGTTGTGCTTTCTGTAGTCATGCTCCAACAGATGAAATTCTCTAATTTTAAAATGGCATTATCTATTGTATCACATTTAAGAGAGTTTTCAAAGGAGAAACTGTGACTATATTTACAAGACTGTAGGTACTACTAGCCAGACTGTCTGAATTTTACGGAATTCTTGCAATGCCCATCATTGTTTGGTTCCAATCAAAAATGCCAGTCTTAGGTTCTATTATTTGTCTTTTTTCCCCATCTTAGTCAAATCGAAAAATTTAACATTTTTTAATTCAAATTAACTATTCCTATTTCTATATTCAAATGCCTTCCTAACTTGGATAATCTCTACCCTGCCTCTCAATCTACCTTTTAAGGCTTGGTCCAAAAGCTTGATCTATTTTGTATACTCCGCTCATGACTATGGCCAATTCACATTACTTCTCTCAGGAAAGTCCACGCATGCAGGGGTTTATAAGAGATGAAAGGGTTCTATGAGATTTCTTTGACATTTGAGAGTGTCACTATTTATTTTATCAATTATATTCTACCATGATGAATAAATGATTGATTACCCAGAAACTATCTCAAACATTTTATATAATGCATAAAGGATACTATTTATTGTGACACCATTACAGGGTTGTTAGATGAAAGTATTATACAAATGAAATGTAGTGCTAAATTCTTCTGGCTTGGGAGAAGTAGGGGAGGCTTTTTAAAATTAATTTCTATTAAAAATATTATTTGAGTTTTACAATCCCCCCCAATCTTGCCCACCCCCCCCCCCACGGAAAGCACTCTGTCAGTCTTTACTTTGTTTCCATGTTGTACCTTGATCCAAATTGGGTGTGATGAGAGAGAAATCATATCCTTAAAGAAGAGAAGAGAAGTCTAAGAGGTAACAAGATCAGACAAAAAGATATCTGTTTTTTATCTAAATTAAAGGGAATAGTCCTTGAACTTTGATCAAACTCCACAGCTCCTTATCTGGATACAGATGGTAATTTCCTTTTCAGACAGTCCCAAATTGTTCTGGATTGTTGCACTGATGGAATGAATGAGTCCTTCTAGGTTGAACATCACTCCCATGTTGCTGTTAGGGTGTACAGTGTTTTTCTGGTTCTGCTCATCTCACTCAGCATCAGTTCATGCAAATCCCTCCAGGCTTCCCTGAAATCCTGTCCCTCCTGGTCTCTAATAGAACAATAGTGTTCCATGACATACATATACCACAGTTTGCTAAGCCATTCCCCAATTGAAGGATATTTACTTGATTTCCAATTCTTTGCCACCACAAGGGCTGCTATAAATATTTTTGTACAAGTAATATTTTTACCCTTTTACATAATCTCTTCTGGGTCAAAGGGTATGCACATTTTTGTTGCCCTTTGGGCATAGTTCAAAATAGCTATCCAGAAGGGTTGGTTGAGTTCACAGTTCCAACAATAGTGTAATAGTGTCCCAGATTTCCCACAACCTTTACAACAATGATCATTATCCTTTCTGGTCATATTGGCCAATCTGAGAGGTGTGAGGTGGTACCTCAGAGAAGCTTTAATTTGCATTTCTCTAATAATTAATGATTTAGAGCATTTTTTTCATATGGCTATGGATAGCTTTGATCTCCTCATCTGTAAATTGCCTTTGTATATCCTTTGACCATTTGTCAATTGGGGAATGGCTTTTTGTTTTAAAAATATGACTCAGTTCTCTGTATATTTTAGAAATGAGTCCTTTGTCAGAATCATTAGTTGTAAAGATTGTTTCCCAATTGACTACATTTCTTTTGATCTTGGTTACATTGTTTTTATCTGTGCAAAAGCTTTGGAATTTAATGTAATCAAAATGATCTAATTGGTTTTTGGTGATATTCTCCAACTCTTCCTTAGTCATAAACTGCTCCCCTTTCCATAGATCTGACAGGTAGACTAGTCCTTGATCTTCTAATTTGCTTATAGTATTGTTTTTTATGTTTAAGTCCTGTAACCATTTGGATCTTATCTTGGTAAAGGGTGTGAGATGTTGGTCTAATCTAAGTTTCTTCCATACTAACTTCCAATTATCCTGGCAGTTTTTATCAAAGAAGTAGTTTTTATCCCAATGGCCAGACTCTTTGGGTTTATCAAACAGCAGATTACTATAATCATCTCCTGCTTTTACACCTAGTCTATTCCACTGGTCCACCACTCTATTTCTTAATCAATACCAAACAGTTTTCATGACTGATGCTTTACAATATAATTTTAGATCAGGTAGGGCTAAGCCACGTTCTTTTGCAATTTTTTTCATTAAGCTCTAAGCAATTCTTGACTTTTTATTTCTCCGTATGAATTTATTTACAATTTTTTTCTAACTCATTAAAGTAATTTTTTGGAATTTTGATTGGTAGGGCACTAAACAGATAGTTTAGTTTTGGTAGAATTGTCATTTTTATTATATTAGCTCTCCCTTTCCGTGAGCAGTTGATATTTGCCCAGTTATTTAAATCTGATTTAATTTGTGTGAGAAGTGTTTTATAATTGTTTTCAAAAAAATTCTGAGTCTGTCTTGGCAAATAGACTTCCAAGTATTTTATATTGTCTGAGGTTGAAGTAGGGGGAGCTTTAAAGAAATAAGATTATCATCATAGAATTTATACATTTCTTTAAAAAGAAATCTGAACATCAACCAGAACAGCATCTCTTTTTACTCATTAGGAATTAGAGGTATCAGGGAAGTGATTAATGCAAGATCATTGATCAAGTACCTGGACAAAGCAAAAATAAAACATAAGTTCTATTAATTCAGTATTTATTTTTCAACTGTAAAATTTGAGCTGGACTTTGAAGCTCAATTAGGTGATGCATTGATAGTGTTGGAGATGAAGGATATTCCAGGTATAATAAAAATATTAGTAAAGGAATAGAGAATTAAAAACTCAGAGAATGTTGGAGAAACCATACACAATTTATTTTCTTTAGGTTTTTTTTTTGCAAGGCAAATGGTGTTAGGTGGCTTGCCTAAGGCCACACAGCTCAGTAATTATTAAGTTATATGCACTGCAACACCACCTGACCATATGCGATTTAAATGGACTAGAGTGGAGAGTAAATGTCAGAGGGCATTGGAGGCACAATTCAAATACTAGCACCTTCTTGGTCAGATTAGATATGATGATAAAGTGTGGCACTTTCAACATTTAACAAAATTTGAACATTTTATTTTTTATTATTTTTGTATTTATTCTAATTATTTATTAATTTATCCTAACATAGCAAAAATGGAATGTTGGATATAGTGGATTTACTGTTTTTATAACAATACCCTTCTTCCCAACATAAAGAATTGTCTGGTTAGTAGAAGCTACGCATTACTCAAGTGAACTTTAGAAATCCAACAAGTCAGGGCAGTTAGGTGTTTCAATGGATAGAGCACCAACCCTGGAGTCAGGAGTTCCTTAGTTCAAATCCAGCATCAGACACTTAATAATTACATAGCTGTGTGGCCTTAGACAAACCACTTAACTACATTTTCCTTGCAAAAACCTAAAAAAAAGATATCCACCAAGTCCAAGGAGAATAGATTCAATGTAGCTGAGACTCTTTATGCTTTTAGATGACCAAAAAACATTTTCAGGTAAGGCATGCACAACTAAGACACAAGGATAGCATTGTCCTAGGCCTACCTAATGTTGACTGGGGAATCAGAGAAAGGATACAAAAAGGTGAGGGAAGAAGTTCTATCAGGGAAATTGGGGCAAATCTTCCAATCAAATTTGTTCTAGGATTATGTTTGTCTTTTTTGAAGAAATCCATTTTTGTGGATGAGAGAAAGAAGGTGGTGTCCTTGTTACATATTATAATGGGGAGATGAAAATGGTAGATGAAGTCAAAATCATAGAGGGTAAGAAATGACAAGTTAGAAGGTTGTATTTCAACTTTCAAACCTCAAAGGCTGATGTAAAAGTAGATACTATGAGTATGAGTTGTACTTACTCTAGGTTCTTAGTTCTTTTCAGGTTAAAATTTTCTTCCAGATCATGAAAACTGTCCATTATCAAGTGCAATTTGCTTAATAACAACCAGCATGCATTACTATAAATTTAAAAAAATATGAGTTTATAATTAAAAGGAACCTTAATTTATGAAATCTTCCTGGGTTTCTTTAATTTGCTTCAGCAGGGGGCAGCTAGGAGGCACAGTGGATCTAGTACCATCCCTGGAATCCAGAGGACATTATAGTTCATATCCAGCCTCATACACTTAATAATTTCCTAGTTGCATGACCTTGGGAAAGTTACTTAACCCCATTGCCTTAAATAAATTTGAAAAAAAAATTTAAAAATTTGTTTCAGCAGATTTGTACTTTTCACCTACATAAGGACTATTCTTTAATGGCAGATCATTAGAAGTCTACTAAGGACTTTTTAAAATGCTTCCAGTTATAAAATTTGATGCATATGGCCAAACTAGTTATGAGATGCACTGTAGTGTGTATGTCATCTGGCCAGTTAGTAAAGCAGAAACATTCATGACATAAGAGAAGAAATGGAGAAAAAGGATAGGTATGTATGTATGTATGTATGTATATTTTAAAGTTCTTTTAAAAAAATCTCCAAGGTATATCAGCATTCAGAAATATGATAAAATGAGCAATTCTTGGTAATTATTATGTTAAAATATTTATGCCAGGAAATCTTAAATAGAAATTGAAAGAGAACACAATCCCTATTTACTATCTCATTTAGGAAAAGTGCTAGGTAGTCAAAGAAGAATATTATAAAACCATGATAAAAGCAAATAAAAAATGCTCTAGATAAAGTTGTTTGGTAAAACGTAAAGACTAAGAGATCCATTTTAGGCATAGAAATAAGGAAAAATTCCTTTATCAGTTGATAAAAATATTTTTAAAAAGAGAAAAACACATTTCAAATAGAACCTTGTAAAGACACTAAAGCCACCAACAAAATTGTCCTTCAGGTACAAGAGAGGCAGGAATTTGGTGAATCAATGGAAACACTTAAAAACTTCCCTGCTAAAGATATATCAGGGAATGAGTAAGAAAGAATGAGTAGAAGAGCCCTGGTAAAAGTTTTACTTCTTTACAAAGAAGATATTGTGAAGAACCTCACATTCAACTACCAATTTGTAGTTTAAAAAAAAAGGAGGAAGGGGAAGGTAAAAACAATTTTACAGCACACATACCATATGCCAGGAAGTGTGCTAGGTATTTAACAAATATTATTTCATTTAATCCTCTTCACAACTTTGAGAGGTAATTTCTATTTTAATCTTAATTGAGGCAAAAAAAAATGTTGTGTCCTATCCACTAATAAAATGCATCTGAAACAGGATTCAAACCTAGATCTTCCTTACTAGAGACCCAGGAAGGTCAGCTTACAAGTCCCAGATCAAAGAGTGATAACCATGACACATCATGTAGTAAGTATTGATAGATAGGGTAAAAATAAACCAGCAAGAACAGATGGTTGCTGCCTCAGGTGGCTGCCTCAATTATAAAAGGACACATGGGTGAAATCATAGAAATGGCAGCTAAATGCTTATTATCCCATAATAAACAAAACTAAAAGATGGAAGAGTGCCACCAAAATTGTTATCTATAAATAATTTATTCTTCCAGATTTGACCACAAATTGTAAATGATTTAATTTCATAAAGGAACAAATAGTAGAAGATTTTTAAAATATAAAGCAAACCTATTGTATTGAAAAATGTACAATATGGCCCCGATATTGAGCACTTTGCTTTATTTATATACAAGAGATATGTGAGAAGATTAATAAGTGTATGGAAAGTGGAAACTAGAGCATGTACCTTAATTAGTTCTTATATAAGCTATTTATCTTGATTGTAGTGTCTGAATACCTTTGCATAATATACATTACAGCTTCCTATAAGACTCCACCACTTTTTATGGCACATAATTTTTTTTCCTATTTTTTAAATTTAAGTATTTATTTTGTTTTTCCAACAACATTCACTAGAAGTTTTAATCATTCATTTTTTGTAAGATTTTGAGTTTAACAATTTTTCTCCATTCCCCCTCTTCCTGACAAAATGCAATCTGACATAAGCTCATATTTTTAACCTTACCAAACATAGGTTGTATTTGAACATGTTGTGAGAGAAGAATCAGATCCAAAAGTAGCAAATAAAACATTAGAGAGGAAAAAAGCAACATAATGCATATGATACATTTTAAAAACTGAAGATAATAAAGTTTAGTCTTTACTTAAACTCCACAGTTCCTTCTCTGGATATGAATGGTATTTCTCATCACAAGTTTTCAAAATTGTCTTTGATTTTTGTACTGCTGAAATGCAAAGCTTCAACATGGTTGATTATCACCCCATGTTTTTGAGAATGTGCATAAGGTTCTTAAGGTTCTGCTCATTGCACTCAGCACCAATTCTTGCAAGTTTCCAGACTTTTCCAAACTCCTGTCTCTCATGATTTCTTATCAAACAAGTGTTCCATCACTTACATGTCACAATTTCTTTAACCATACCTCAATTGAGGAACATCCCCTCAATTTCCAATTCCTTGACATTACAAAATGAGCTGCTAGGAATATTTTGGAATATATGGGACTTTTCCCATTTTTTCTCCTATTTCTTCTGGATATATGTCAAGTATAAGAATTGCTGGGTCAAAGGGTATGATCAGTTTCTTTGCCCTTTGAGCACAATTCCAAATTGTTCTCCAGAAGGGGTAGATCAATTTGCCAACTCCGTCAACAATGCTTTAATGTCCCAGTTTACCCACATCACCTCCAACATTTATAATTTTCCTTTCTAGTCATATTGGTCCATCTGAGAGTGTGAATTTGCATTTCTCTAATGAATAATGATTCAGAATTTTTTTCATATAATTATAGGTTACTTTGATTTCTTTGTCAGAGAATTGACTTTCCATAACCTTTGACTATTTATCAATTGGGAAATGACATATATATTTGACTCAGCTCTCTACATATTTTATAAATGAGTCCTTTGTCAGAAATACTAGTTGTAAAAATTGTTTCATCATTCATTTATTTACTTCCTTGGTTCAATGTCTCCATTTCCAGTAATACATCTTCTCTCCACAATCAATTTTTCTTAAAGATCTGAAAGAGAAAGTCTGAGATCATTCAAGTTTCAGTTTTGATTTTTGCTGAATAGATTTAACAAAAAGAAACATATCTCATTAAATAACTTGCCTCTTTTGTTATGCAAGTATAAGTTATATCAAAACAAAGTTTTGTCTTCTTTTCTTATATCAGTGAATGACTAGAACTTCTAATGCATAGACAATCAAGGTTCTTTGACTTGCCCACAGTCACACAACTGATACATCTCAAGTATTTGAGGCTGAATTTATTCTTAGTTCCGACCTGACTATAGAGCTGGGCTCTATTCCTTATGCCATCCTGATGCCTTGCTATCTCTCTTATTTAGCTTAGTTACATGTATATAAGCTTATGGAGTTTTGGATAGTTGCTTCATGTCCTGGTTTTCATAATCAATGAAAACCCAACTTCCAAAATGTAAAAGATTCAGTTTTAGATACCTTTGGAAATATAGGGGTAATGATTTAATTAATATAAAGATATGGAAATATAAAGACAACAAATTCAAAATCTCTGTGATATGATGTTTATGCATCTGTACTCAGGGTCTCCAGCACAATTTTAAATGAGCAGCAATGGCTACTTTCATCAAGATGACCACCATACAGGCAAAAGCAGTTCCTTTGAAATCTTGAATTTTTCCCCCGAAATCAAAAGTCTATTAATAATACTTGATAGACTTTTTCTTTGCCTGTGCTTCCTTCAGAGGAGAGAAGTTAACTGACATTTCATTTTTCTTCTTTGTTCTAGATAGATATCTAAAATGAATATAAAGAAAAAAAAATAACTCTTACATCCATGAAAGAAATGAATCATTTGATCTTAGTTTATGTCAAAAGAGATGTTAATCAAAATATAAACATCCATATCCTGAGCATCCTCCTCACTGATATGAAAAAGCTCATTCAGTGACAACTAACACAAAGAAAAAGTGATTTCTAAGTCTTATTTTGCATTTTGCTACAGATCCTCTCTTGGCCTAGTTCTTTATTCTGGAACAACTGCTTCTTGATATCTTGCATCATTTTAAAGTTGCTAGTCCTGACATTCACCATAAAAATCAAAAATGTTATGTCTATGGAGACTGCTGTAGTTATCTTCCCACTAACAATCCCCTCATGATTCAATTACATTTGTCTCATTCTGTATGATTCTGGTTCATTTATTCTTATTGACCAGACAGAGAGAGACAATATGCTGAATGGTTACCTCTAGTTTTTTTTTTTTTTTCCATAAGTATGAATGAAATATTTAGACCATCTTTTATCTCTTACTGTCTACTGTATAATGCCAACTTATTTCCTTTTGGGATAATATAGTTTTCTTTGCATGGGTCATCACTAGAAATATCCTTTCTTTCTGTGAACATGGGTCTCTGCATTGACCTTCATATTTTCTAAAATTTAGAGCCTTTTGAGATGATGATATTCCCAGATACACAAACACACACATTACCAAGAGAAGATGTATTAGAAGTTGCATTTTTTCTTGTCAAATAGTTTAGAATTCTCATATATCCTAAAAGGTAACGCTCCCCTTTATATGCTATATTTGGAAAAATACTCTAATAAGAAGCAATAGTAAAAATAATATTAAATCTGCTACTAATTTTGGAAGAATCAACAGCCAAAGTTGTTATGTGGTTCCAAAAAGGAAATAACTGATTATAGTAGTATATATTATAGTATCATAATGAAGAATAAATCTTTATTATATGCAAGGCTTATTTCAGTTTCTATAGCACCTACCCCTGAATAATATACAGTTTTCTTTTTGACAAGAAAATCTCATGCAAATATAATAAGTATTCATTTCTAATAAGTGAATGTGGAAAGAACTGTTTCATATTCATTGACATAGGACTATTTAGTTTTCAGAACATACTCCATATATCCAGGCCTTACTAAGTGGTAATTAGTTTTGAGATTCAAAAAAAATATATTATTAAACTAGTGAACTCATTAACCTTATTTTGATTAAGTATAAATTAATTCCACAAATTAAAAAGCATGCATTTATTCAGGGTTAGAATGAAATAATTCTAGTTTTCCAGCAAATAAATGAGATTTTCTTAGTGCTTATAAGTTATAAACAGAAAATATACTGGTTGGGTATATATGCATTCTTTTAAAACCTAGAAATGCTTTATTTATTAAGTAAACATTCAAATTTGATGTTTTTGTTGAACATGTATAATATATCCTAAACCAATTATATATATATATATATACATGCGCATACATATTTTTGTACTAAATGGGGAAACATTGACTAATGTTTTGAAAAATATATTTTAACTCAAATTATAACAATTCTCATCAAATTTAATTTGCTAAAATTTATATGTTTGAAATAAAATATGAAATCTCAAAGATGGACCTAAGTAATTAAAGGATTTGGATTTATTTTTGTCAAACAAAGTTAATGATTTAATGGAGATATAATTGAAATTTTGAGTTGTATATTTCATGCAAGAGTTTGTAAATATCATTTTATATCTCAGAAGTGAAAAATTTAAAATTCACTTAATATTGAAAAAATTCATGGTTTCACAAATTAAACTATGAAATTAAGTTTCCTTATACTTTTTCCTCTAATTTATTTTTATTTCATTTTATATACCACAGTGTCTTAGAATGGAAGAGGAGGGGGTAGCTAGGTGGCACAGTGGATAGAGCACTGGCCCTAGAGTCAGGAGTACCTGAGTTCAAATCTGGCCTCAGATGCTTAATAATTACCTAGCTTTGTGGCCTTGGGCAAGCCACTTAAACCCATTTGCCTTGCAAAAACCTAAAAAAAAAAACAGAATAGAAGAGGTTTCAGAGGATATCAAGCACATTGTATAAAGGCAGAAATATTTGTCCTATAAAATTTGAATCAGTTTATCATCTAGCAATCCACACAATGGCCTTGAGCCAAAGCAGTCTATTTGCCTCTTAGAGAAAGCTAATTGTTATTAACATTGTTCTTAAAATGAGGTAAATCATACTTCTCTGAATTTTTCATCCAGTGTACAAATTCTACACTCAAGAGGCAAATAGATTATGAATGAAATATCTTCAAACATATAAAAACAGGAACCACTAGCATACCTCCACTAGGTCTTTTTCTCATTCAGACTTGCTATTCTTTAAACCAAGTTTAAAATGTTATTTATGCATACATACATATATATTTATATGTATATAAATATTTCTGTGTCTAACAAACACATGAGGTATAGGGCATGTTCAAGGAAGACTAGGACCACTAGTGAAAGGGCTACTGAGGATTCTCAGAATTGCTTTAGCATTTTTATGTTCACTTGAACCACTTAACTTTCATCAGTGGCTCCAAAAAGGTATATGCACAGTGACCACACTCTAGGAAATAATTTCAGTAGAAGGACTAAACTAGGTTGAGGATAACTGAGAGTCTCAATGGTGAGTTGGGAATGGGGTGACTTCCCCATTCATGTGAAAGACTTCATGTGAAGTCTTCCTTTGGTAGAATAGGCAGATGAGAACACTTTGTTTCAAAAGCCAAGAAGGCATCTGAAGCTGATGCTATGGAGTACTTAGAGTTTGGTTAGACATCAAAGATGCCAAGAAATCACTTCATCTAGATCAATCACCAGTTGTCTTGTCTCTGTCTTACCACTAGATCATGATAACTTTGGAAGAGAGAGTGTGCCCAATGACTTCATAGAACTCTACCTCACTTAAATCCAAATTATACATGAATAAAAAGGGACCACTCATACAACTTAACCCACCCTATCTCAAAATCCTGTGGAGATAAGCAAGTAATGAAACAGTAGGGGTGTATATATTCAGAGCTATAGTCCCAACCCTGTACCCAGGCAGCCTAGGCCATAGGGTATTTTCCTTCTGAAAGCAGCAAGGAGATTCAACAGCCTCTTGGGTGTCAGAATAACTCTTTTAAGTATTTCACTGCTCATCTCCTGGTGGGAGGAAATGGCTAGAAAATATTCCCTAAAAATTGTCTGCTTACCCAACCCTGACTTGATTACGGTATCAGTCAGGGATCCCATCCTGCAGTTGAAAAACACACACACACACACACACACACACACACACACACACACACACACACACAAACAGACATAAAAGAATTCTACAAAACTTACCGAAAGAAGATTCCATTTACCATCTGTGTATGTGTGCACACTCAGAGGAAAGTGTGTACACTCCTAGAAAATACAAGATTCAATAGGCCTAAAAAACGAACAGCTCTTGTTGCAAGAGAACTCAACAGATATCATATCCAAATAGCAGCCCTTAGAGAAGCAAGGCAAGCAAATGAAGGCCAGCTTTTTGAAATCACAACTTGATACATGTTTTTCTGGAGTGGACTCAGTGAAGGGGAGAGCTGTGAAACTGGGGTAGGTTTTGCCATCAAAACTAAACTAGTCAACAAGTTTGAATGTCTAGCAAAAGAAGTAAATGAAAGACCCATGATAATGAGATTGTCACTTGCAGGAAAAGACTACACTCTAATCTTCAGTTCCTATGCTCCTACTATAAAAAATCTTGATGCAAAAAAATACAGTATCTGATGAACGCTACATTCATTTTTTTTATAAAATTCCTCTTGTGTATTTCTTTCCCATAATCCTCATTCCACATACCAAAAATAACTAATTTGCAAATTTTTTGTTTTTAAATTTCTTGATTTATTTTCTTCCATATGTACATGCATATTTCCGAGTTACAAAATTTCCCTCCACCGTTCCTTCCAACCACCCTCCCCTCAGTAAGGAATAGTCAGGTTAGCATTTTACATAAATATTTTGTTAAACACGTTTACAAATTAATAATTTTTGGAATGAGGGATTAGGATTAAGGGAAAGAGATGCATAAGAGATGATTGTTATAAAGTGTTCATCATTTTCATAAGGGTTGTTTTTTTTCCGTTTGTTTGTTTTGTTTTATTTTACTTCCTCTGATTGAGAATAATATAGTCCATAAATAATCAAATAAAGTTATCCTAGCTCTCTGGACTACCAAGAGTAGCTACTTCTATTTAGAGTATTCATCTAATAGTGTTGTTTTGATGTGTGCATTGTTCTCGTGGCTCCATTACATTCACTCAACAACAGATACTGTAAGTCATTCCATACTTCTCTAGAGTCCAACCACTTTTGTTTTCTCATAGAAATTCATAGTATTCCATAGTATTCATGTGTCATAATTCGTTAAGCATTCCCTAGTTGATGGGCATCCCCTCAATTTACAATTCTTTGACACTACAAAAAAAAGCCACTGTGAATATTTTGGAACATGTAGGATTTTTCTTATGTTTTAAAATTTCTTCTGGATATAGATTTAGAACTGGAATTGCTCCGTCAAAGGGTATGAACAGTTTTATTGCTCTTTGGAAATAGTTCCATATTGTTCTACAGAAAGGAAGGACTTGTTCACAACTCCACCAGCAATGCATCAAAGTCCCAATCCTCTCCAACTTCTGCAGCATTGATCATTTTCCCTTTTTCTCATCTTGGTCAGTTTGATAGATTGAAATGATACCTTATTATGGCTTTAATTTTAATTTCTCTAATGAATAGATTTGGAGCATTTTTTCATATGATTATATATAGTTTTGAATTCTTCATTTGAAAACCAAGTGCTCATATCCTTTGACCATTTATTAATTGGTGAATGACTTGTGATTTTATAAATTTGATACAATTCTCTATAAATTTTAGAAATGCGATCTTTATCAGAACTCCTGGCTTTGAAGATTGTTTTCCAGATTTCTGCTTTTCTTAGAATTTTGGCAGCATTGATTTTATTAGTGCAAAAATTTTAATTTAATAAAGTCAAAATCATTAATTTTGCAGTTTATATTGTGCTCTAATTCTTCTTTGGTCATGAATTTATCTTTTTTTTTCATAGATCAGAGAGATAGAGTACTTTTTTGTCTATTAATTTATCTATGGTATCGCTCTTTATGTCTAAATCCTATACCCATTTTGACCCTATTTTGGTATAGGGTGTATGATGTGGATCTATCCCTACTTTTTGCCATACTATTTTCCAGTTTTCCCAACAATTTTTGTGAATAATGAGTTCTTATCCAAGAAGCTTACATCTTTGGGTTTGCCAAATAGTACATTGCTATAATCATTTACCACAGTTTCTTTTGAACCTATCTTAATCCACTGATCCATTATTCTATTTCTTAACCAGTCCCAGGCAGTTTTGATGACTGCTGCTTTATAGTATGGTTTTTAGATCTTGTAGAACTAGGCCACCTTCCTTTACCTTTTTTTTTCTATCAGTTCCCTTGCTATCCTTGCCCCTTTGTTGCTTCAGTTGAATTTTATTACTATTTTTTCTAGCTCATTACAGTAGTTATTTTAGTTAGTTGGATTGATATGACACTGAAATAGTAATTTAATTTGGGTAGAACTGTCATAATTATTATATTAGCTCCACCATGAGCATTTGACTTTTTCCCAATTATTTAGATCTGACTTTATTTGGGTAAGGAGTGTTTTATAATAGTGCTCATGAAGTTTCTGGGTTTGTCTTGGGAGGCAGATTCCCAAGTATTCAAGGTTTGCTACACTTATTTTAAGTGGAATTTCTCTTTCTATCTCATGCTCTTGGGCTTTGCTGTTCATATATAGAAATGTTGTCAATTTATGGGGTTTATTTTATACCCTGATACTTTATTGAATTTCTTAATTGTCTCAAGGAGTTCTTATATGATTTTCTCTTCTTTAGGTACACCATCATATCATTTGAAAAAAGTGAAAAATTTGCTTCCTCATTGCCAATTAAGATTCATTCTATTTCTTTTTCTTTTCTAATTGTTACAGCCAGCATTTTTAGTACTATAATGAATGGTAATGGGGATAATTGTCATCCTTGTTTCACCCTTGATGTAATGGAAATGCTCTATTTATTCACATTAAATATAATATTTGTTTATGGTTTTTGATAGGTAGTACTTATTATTTTAAGGAAAATTTGTTTTATTCCTAAACCTTAAAATGTTTTTAGTAGGAATGAATGTTGTATTTTATCAAATGCTTTTTCTGCATCTATTGGGATAATCATATAATTTCTGTTGGTTTTACTATTGATATGATGAGTTATGTTGAGTATTTCCTTGCCTGCCTGGTATAAATCCAATCTGATCATGGCATATTATCCTGGTAACAACTTGCTGTAGTCTCACTGCTAAAATTTTATTTAAGATTTCTGCATAAATATTCATTAGAGAGATTGGTCTATAATTATCTTTGTATGTTTTTGGTTCTTCCTGGTTTCGGTGTCAGTATCATATTGGTGGAATAAAAGGAATTTGGCAAAAATCCTTCCTCTCTTATTATTTTAAATACTTTATGTAGCATAGGAATTAATTACTCCTTAAATGATTGGTAGAATTCAGTTGTAAATCCATCTGAACTTAGAGACTTTTTCTTTGGGAGTTTAATTATGGTTTCTTCCATTTCTGTTTCTGAAATGGGGTAATTTAAGCAATTTATTTCCTCTGTTAATATGGGCAGATTTTATTTTTGTAAATATTCATCCATTTCACTCAAGCTTTCCAATTTATGGGCTTAAAGTTCAGCAAAGTATCTCCAAATTAAATCTTTGATTTCCTCCTCAATGGTGATTAGTTCACCCTTTTGATTTTGCTACTAGCAATGTTCATTTTCTTTCTTTTTTAAAAATCAGATCAGCCAGAGGTTTGTCTAGTTTATTGACTTTTTCACAAAACCAACTCTTAGTTTTATTTATCAGAACAATGGTTTTCTTACTTTCCACTTTATAAACAATTCATTGATCTCCTCTTTCTCTATTTTATTCATATAGGCATTGAGAGATATCAAGTTTCCCCCTCAAAACTGCCTTGGCTGCATCCCATAAATTTTGAAATGAGGTCTCATTTTTATCATTTTCTTGGATAAAATTATGGATTATTCCTTTCATTTGCTATTTGATTCACACATTATTTAAGATAGTCATTTAATTTCCAATTGGTTCTTAGTTTTCTTTCCCTGACCGTTTATTACAATTATTGCATCATGGTCTGAGAAGTGTGTATTTATTATTTCTGCCTTTCTGTATTTGATATTAAGGTGTTTGTACCATAATTCATGGTCAGTTTTGATCAAGGTGCCATGTACTGCTGAGAAAAAGTATATTCTTTTTTTTTATCACCATTAAGTTTTCTCCAGATGTCTAGCATATCTAAGTTTTCTAAAATTTCATTCACCTTCTTAACTTCCTTTATTTTTTTTACTTTTGTTGTTAGATTATCTAGTTCTAATAGAGAAAGAAAGATTGAGTGTTCCCACTATTAAAGTTTTGCTGTCTATTTCTCCTTATAATTCACTCAGTTTTTTTGTTAGCAATCCGGATGCTATATCACTAGGTGCATACATGCTTACTCATGATATAGCTTCATTACCAATGGTGCCTTTTATGAAGATGTAGTTTTCATACTTATCCCTTTTAATGAGATTGATTTTTGGCTTTAATTTTTCTGAAATTAGGATTGCTGACCCACATTGTTTTTTTTTTTTTTTTTTTACTTGAGCTAAGGCATAATATATTTTCTCCAACCTTTTACCTTTACCCTGTGATCATCTCTCTGCTACAAATGTGTTTCTTGTAAACAACTTATAGGATCCTGGTTTTTAATCCATTCTTCTATACATTTCTGTTTTATGGGACAGTTGATCCCATTCACAATTAGAGTTAAGATTACTAGTTCTGTATTTCCTTCAATGCCATTTTTTCTACATTTATTTGTATCTCTTTCCTTTTCTCTTATTCTTACTACCTTTCCACTTTGACATTTCTTTTAATAATTTAACTTTCATTTTATTTTTACTTACATATTCCCTTCCATCTTATCAGTCCCTTCTTCCCTTATCTTTCCCTTTCCTAGCCCTCCCCTTCCATGCAGATTAAGTTAGAATTTTAAACCCAAGTGGGAATGTATTTTATTCCCTCACTGGGCTAAATATTTTGAATAGAATTTCTAGGGCATTCGCATTATCCCTTCTTTCCCTATAAAATTATAAATCTTTGTGCCTCTTCCCTTAATGTTATTGATCACTCTAATATTATTAATCAGGTATCATCAATCACAGTTTGATTATTTGATTCCTTGATATGCTCCTATTGCTATCAAGATATCATTACAGATTGTTTACTTGATTGCTTGATAAGCAATATTGACTCAAATTGCATCAAATTAAAATTATAATCATTTTTACCTTACCCCCTTTTTGAAGTATGTTTCAAGTACACACAATCCTCCTCACAAGCCAAAGTATCAACCAAAACCATATCATTTCTTAAACTAATTGTGCTACTCCCCCCAGGCATCTTTTCTTTCACACTTTACCCCCTTTTGCCCCACCCACAGAACTTAAACCCTTGTTAAGTGAAGCAACAGTTAAGTCAAACTCTGATCTAATTAACTACAAGAATCTTGAAGATCTCTACATACAGGAAGGCTCTGGAGGTCTCACCTGACAAAGCTACAAATGATTATAAGTTACAGAGACACTGACTCAGGTCCTAGAAATTCATGGTGCCCTCAATCAAAGTGATGTCATCTTGAATGTCTTAAATGGAGAGATAAGATCCAGTTATCCCCCTATCCTTTAGGTTCATTCTCTACAATTATATTCTACCCTCTAATTATCCTTAGAAAAATAAAGTTCTAAAGAAATAGAAGTGTTATATCTTCCCTTTTAGGGTTGTAAACAATTTGATAGTCCACCAACAATTTGTTTTAAACTGTTTTGTTTTTTGATCCCCCTTTACATTTACTTTTTTTTTTTAGGATTTTGCAAGGCAAATGGGGTTATGTGGCTTGCCCAAGACTTCACATAGATAATTATTAAGTGTCTGAGGCCGCATTTGAACTCAGGTACTCCTGACTGCAGGGCCATTGCTATGTCTACTGTGCCATCTAGCCGACCCTACATTTACCTTTTTTATGCAATTCTTCAGTCCCATATTTGGTGATTGAATCCTCTGTTCAGTTCTGGTCTTTGTATCATGAAATTCTGGAATATTCTATTTCATTGAATATCCATCTTTTTTTACCTGACAGTATATGCTGCATTTTTCAGGGTAGGAGATTCTGGGTTATATTCCCAGGTCCTTAGTTCTCTGATATATTTTATTTTAGTTCTCCCAGTCCTTCAATTTTGAGCCTGATAGGTTCTGTATTAGTCTGATTTTGATCCCTTTGTATTTGAATTGCATACTTTTTGCTGTATACACCATTCTCTCCTTTATTTGAGTGTTTGGGAATTTAATTATTACAATCCTTTGAGTTTTTATCCTGAGATCCCTTTCTGGAGATGACTGTGGATTCTTTCATTGGTTCCATTGTAGCTTCTTTTAGTAGATTTTGGCAGTTTTCCTTTATAATTTCTTGCATGAGGTTTTCCAGTTTCCTTTGTTGGCCCAGTTTTTCTATTAGTCTGAATATTCAGAGATTGTGTCTCCTGGATTTATTTTCCAGATCATGAATTTTTGTAGAAGGTACATTACATTTTCTTCTGTTTTTTCAGTCTTTTTTTGTTTGATGTAATCTTGTAGTCCTGTAGATACATTGGTTTCTAATTGTTCCATTTTAAATTTTAGAATTTTATTTTCTTTTTCTTTTAATTTATTTTTATTAGAATTTTATTTTCTTCAATTAGATACTGTGTTTACTTTTCCAGTAGGTTATTTTTATTTTTAATGGAGTTGATTTCTTTGTTTAACTTTTCACAATTTTCCTGCATTGCTTTTATTTCTTTTTTTCCATTTTTCTTCTTCCTCTGCTTTTCTTTGGTTTTTAAATTCATTTTAAAGCTCTTTGATGAGTGTTTGTATTTGAACCCAATTTATAGACTGCTTTGATACTTCCCCTGTGAATGATTTTTCAATATTTTCTTCTTCAAATTGGCATTGCTATCAACTTGGTCTGTAAAGTAGTGTTCTATAGTGAGCTTTCTTAGCTTTTTTGTTCATCTTTTTTATGTTTTAGTTCTGATCCTGGGGTATATGGAGTATAGATCCAAGCTTTTATTTTGCTAGGGCTGGGATCAGATCCCTGACCTTTTGTTGGCCAAGATGTTGTCTATGCAGTTCAGGCCTTGCCTTTGAAGAGGATTTTTTTTTACTCCTTTGCTATCCAGGTTATGATTTAATAAAGGATTATTCCCAACCTGGTTTTGTCTTTTACTTTAGTGTTTTCAGGATTCAGACTTTGTTTAAGTTTGGGATCCACCCTGCTGGCTTGCTATCTAGCTGCCAGGACCTCTATTATTATTAAACTGTCAGGACCTGGAATGCACTGTGGCTAAAAGCCTTCAGTGGCTTTCCTTGCTCTCCCATCACCTAGATTTTATTTCCCCTATACTCCTAAAGAGACAAACCTTCACAAATGTCCTCTATGATGTCTACAATTGAAACTTCTTTGAATCTTCTCTTTTTCTTGGTGAGTTCTGTAGTGTGAATGTCAGAATGGAGGCTTCATTTATTTTTGTTAGGGAAAGACTCCAGGAGCAACTTAGCTTTACAGCACCATCTTGGCTCTACCCAGGAATTCTGAAAGTTAAATTTTTAAAAGAATAGTGAAAGGAGAATGTTAGTAAAACTTTGGGGATGAGGAATAAGAGAAAAAGAAAGAGATAAATGTAAATGGAGGAAGACAGCATGGAAGAAAATACACAATTAGTAATCTTTACTGTAAAAGTGAATAGGATGAACTGACACATAAAATCACAGTGGATAGCGGAATGGCTTAAAAACCAGAATCCACAGAGATATACACAGAGTAAAGGTAATAGGATGGAGCAAAATATATTATGCCTCAGTTGAAGTAAAGAAATCTGGGGTAGTGACCCTAATCACAGATAAAGTAAAACAAAATTCAATTTCTTTTTAAAGGATAAGGAATGAAACTACTTCTTCTTAAAGGACACAATTGTTAATAAAGCTATATCACGACCAAACATGTATGCAATAAGTGATATGGCATCCAAATTCTTAGAGGAAAAGATGGATGAATTAAAGGAGACATAGAAAGCAAAACTTTAATAATGGGAAACCTCAAAGTTACCCTCTCAGAACTAGATAAACCTAATAACAAAATTAACATGAAGGAAACTGTGAAGGTGAATGAAATCTCACAAAATTGAGATATGATAGACCTCTGGAGCAAACTTAATAGGGATAGAAAAGAATATACCTTTTTTTTCTTGGCAGCACATGTCACATTCACCAAAATTGATCATGTACTGGGGCACCAAAACATTATAATCAAATAAATAAAGGCATAAATAATGTATAGACACTTCTCCAACCATGGTGTAATAAAAATTATATATAAGAAATGGTCAGTGAAAGATGAACCACGAACCAATTGGAAACTAAATAACTTTATCTTAAACAATGTGTAGATCCAACAGCAAATAATATAATCAATTATATCCAAAAATGATAATAATAAGGCATAATACCATAATATATAGGATGCAGTCAAGACAACTTTGAAGGGAAACTTGATATCTCTAAATTCCTATGTGAATAAAATAGAGAAAGAGGAAATCAATGAACTAGATATATAACTAAAAAGAACAAATTAAACATCAGTAACTAAGTACCTAATTAAAAATTCTGAAAAACTAGGGAAATATTAATAAAACTGAAAGAAAGAATGCCATTAATCTCACAGAAAAAAAAACTGATTTGATTTTATGAAAAAGCCTATAAAATGGAAAAACTTTGATTAATCTAACTAAAAAAAAAAAGAAAAACAGATCACCAAATTTCCAGAACCAAAAATGAAAAGGTTCTAATAACAACCAATGAGGACGAAATTAAAGAGATAATTCAGAGTTATTTTGCTCAACTGTAGGCCAATAAATTAGACAACTTGAGGGAAATGGATGAATATTTACAAAAATACAAACTGCCCAGATTTACAGAGGAATAAATAAATTGCTCAGATAACCCCATTTCAGAAAAAGAAATTGAAGAAACCATCAATCTTAGGGATGAGCCAAAAAAAAGTCTCCAAGTCCAGATGTATTTACAACTGAATTCTACCAAACATTTAAGGAACAATTAATTCCTCTTCTACATAAAGTATTTAAAATAATAGGAGAGGAAAGAGTTCTACCATACCCGTTTAATGACATCAACATGGTACTAACACCTAAATCAGGAAAAACCAAACAGACAAAGAGAATAACAGACCAGTCTCCCTAATGAATAATGATGCAAAAATATTAAATAAAATTTTAGCAATGAGATAACTACAGCAAGTTATTACTAGGATAATATAACATGATCAGTTTGGATTTATAGCAGGCAGGCAGGGATGGTTCAATCTTAGGAAAATACTTAACATAATTAAATATATCAAATTGAGAACCAACAGAAAGCATATGATTATCCCAATAGAAGTGGAAAAAGTCTTTGATGAAATACAACATACATTTCTATTAAAAAGTTTAGGAATCAATGTAGTTTTCCTTAAAATTATGAATGATATCTATCAAAAATTATCCACAAATATTTTATTAAATGGAATAAACTCACAACATTTCCAATAAAAGTCAGGAGTGAAAAAAATATACTCATGATCACCATTACCATTTAATATAGTATTAGAAATGCTATCGGTGGCAATAAGAGAAGAAAAGAAATTGAAAGAATCAGAATTGTTTATAGATAATATGATGGTGTACCTAGAGACCCTGGGAAAATCATCTAAAAAACTCTTTAAAAAAATAACAAATTCAGCAAATAGAACAACAAAGACCAAGAACAAGAGATAGAAAGAGATATTCCATTGAAAATCAAAGTAGACAGCATAAAATCATTAGGAATCTATCTCCCAAGACAAACCCACAAACACTATGAACACAATTATAAAGCTCTCCTCAACCAAATACAGTCAGATTGAAATAATTGCAAAATGTCAAATGTGTGTGGATAGGTAGCGCTAATATAATAAAATGATAATTCTATGCAAATTTGATTAGTTTATTCAGTGCCATATCAATCAAACTACCAAATAACTTCTTTACAGATATAGGAAAAAATAGTAAAAACATCATCTGTAGCAACAAAAGGTCAAGAACAGCAAGGGAATTGATGAAAAAGAAAATGTAAAGGAAGGTAGTCTAACTCTACCTGATCTAAAACTATACTAAAAAGTAGCAGTCATCAAAACTTCCTGGTAATGGTAAAGAAATAGAGTAATGGATCAGTGGATTAGGATAAATTCAAAAGAAAATGGAATAAGTGAGGACAGTAATCTATTATTTGAGAAATCCAAAGACATTGACCTCTAGGAAAAGAACTCACTATTTGACAAAAATTATAAGGTATACTAGAAAATAGCATGGAAAAAAAAAAACTAGGCATAGATCTACATCTCACACCCTATACCAAAATTAGGTCAAAAATGGGGACAGGATTTACACATTAAAGGGTGATACCATGGATAAATTAATATACCAAAACATTTTCTGATATATGGTTACTTTATGACCAAACAAGAATTAGTGTACATTATAAACTGAAAAATGTATGATTTTGATTCTATTAAATTAAAAAGATTTTGCACTAATAAAATAAATGCCAAAATTAGAAGAAAAGCAGAAAGCTGGGAAACAATGTTCACAACCAGGAGTTCTGATACACATTTCATTTCTAAAATATATAGAGAATTGAATCAAATGTGAAAGATTATAAGTCATTCCCCAATTGAAAAATGGTCAAAGAATATGGACAAACAGTTTTCAAATGAATGAAGAAATTAAAGCTGCCTGATCTATATGAAGAAATGCTCCAAATCACTATTGATTAGAGAAATCTAAATTATAACATCAGGGAGGTAACAACTCACCCATTAGATTAGCTCAGATGAGAAAAACGGAACATGGTTAACATTGGAGAGACTGTGGGAAGATTGGGACATTGATAAATTTCTGATGGAGATCTAAATGGATCCAACAGTCTGGAGAGCAATATGGATCTATGCCCAAAGAGCAATAAAACTCTTCATTCTCTTTGACCCAGCAAATCCAATTCCAGGACTATATCGAAAAGAAATTGTAAAAACTGGGAAAATTCCTACATGTTCCAAATTTTCATAACAGTTCTTTTTGTAGTGGTAAAGAATGAGAAATATAGGCGATTCCCATCAATTGCAAAATGGCTAAACAAGTTATACATGAATACTAAGGAATGTTATTGTTCCATAAAAAACCATAAACAGTCACACTCCAAAGAAGGATGGAATGACATATGTTATCCGAAGCTGAGCAAAGGAATAGAGCCAATAGAACAATGTAACCATCAATAAAATTAAGAGATGAACACCCTTGATGGAAACAACTCCTCAGTACAGTCCAGAGAGTTATGCCATTTGTATTTGAATGGGGCCTATATTATCCTCAACCAGAGGAATAAAAACAAAACAAAACAAAACTTTCATAAAAAAGTCCTTCTAAATCTGATGAACACTTCATAAAATATTATCTTGCATGTAGCACATTCCTTTGATCCTAATTTCTTATGCAAAAATTTATTAATTTATAAATATGTTTAATAAAATATGTATGTAAAATTCTAATCTGACTGTTCCCTCATGAGGGAAGGGGGATGGGAAGGGAGGGTAGAGGGAAAATTTGCTACTTGGAAATGTGCATGTGCAAATAGATGAAAATAAAAAAATAAATTTTAAAAAGTTACTTTCATTTTTTTCCCACTTATAGACTCATCTTTCCTTTTATCAGCCCCCTCTTCCCTTATCTTTCCATTTCCCCGGTCCCCCCTTTCCTGTGCACTAAGATTTTTAAACCCAAATGGGCATGTATCTTATTCCCTCCCTGGGCTAAGTCTATTCAATACCATTTATTTGATTATTACATTCTTACTTCTTTCCCTCTAAAATTATAAATCGATGACTTCCGGCCAAGATAGTGGAGAGAAGACAGGCACAGTTCTAAAGTCTCCTGATCTCTTCCCCATCTATCACATGAAACAAAACTCTTAAAAGAAATCCAACCCACAAAACTCAGAAAGAAAAGCCAGGAGAAAGAGCATCTACCTCAGGATTTGTCTCCGGCAGCAGCTTTGGCCAAATTCGGGAGGGTGAGTCTGGGGCTCAGAGGGAGGATCAGCCCCAGATCAGCCAGATTAACAGCTGAATTGGAACCAGGAGTCTGAGGGCCTGAGAGCCAGACCTGCTGGATCAGCAGTGGGGCTGGACAATAGGAGCATGGGTAAGCTGGGGGAGTAGAGGCTCTGGTGTTGGTGCTGTTCCCAGGAGCTTGAGGACGGGGCTGGGGGGAGAGTTCTGGTGCAAGAGAGCTGCGGACACCATCCCTGGGCTCCTGGGGTCTGAGGAACTCTGAGTGCACACCTCCATTGCTGCTGAGGCCTCTTCGCACACAAACAAATTCAAACTAATTCTGCCTAAGGCCCAGGTGTGTGAGCAGAAGAACCAACCCAGCTGAGGAATGACCTTAGGCCAGGGTAAAGCCCACCATTAATTGAAGGGAAAAGAATTCAATAGCTCCAACCCTTCCCTTCAAGCAAAGGGAGAAGGCCTCAACCATTGTCACAGACACTCCAGAGAAGGCAACGAACACCTCTTACTGGCCAGCCAGAGAAAGTGCACTCAGTTAGAAAAGCCTTTAGCTATCTCAAGCCCCAACTCAAGGTCGTAACAAAGTGAACAAGGGACAGCAGAAAGGTGGATCCATAGAAAGGTTCCTGGAAGAGAAAGACCCTAACTCAGAGAGACCTGGAACCTCTGAGAAGAATACAATCTGGTCTCCAGCACAGAAAGACTTCCCTGAAAAAATAAGGAGGGAGCATAAAAATTTGGGAGAGACAACTCATACCATATAAAAAGAAAACAAAACCTTAGAAAGTACAATTGGAGAGATACAAAAGGAGAATAAATCTCTCAGATCATCAATTGGACCAACTCAAAATGAAAATAATTCAGATGCTCAAATGAGCAAATGCAGAAAAGAAATTAATTCTCTCAAAACCTCAATTGGTCAAATGGAAAGCTCTTTCAAAAGTAGAATTGATCAATTGGAAAAGGAGTTGCAAAAGGTTAATGAAGAAAACTCCCCCCCCCAAAAAAAAGAATGGAGTCTACAGAAACTAATGACTCCATGAGACAGCAAGAGTCAGTTAAACAAAATCAAAAAACAGAAAAAAATAGAAGCAAATGTAAAATGCCTCATCAACAAAACCACTTACCTTGAGAATAGATAGAGGAGGGGCAACCTGAAAATTATAGGACTTCTTGAAAACACTGAAGAGAAAAAAAGCCTGGACTTAATATTACAGAATCTAGTGATGGAAAACTGCCCTGATATCATGGAATCGGAGGGCAAAGTAGTTATTGAAAGAGTACATCAATCCCCACCAGAAAAAGACCCTAAAATGAAAACACCAAGGAATGTTGTGGCCAAACTCCAGAACTATCAGGTAAAAGAGAAAATCCTGCAAGGAGCAAGAAAGAAACAATTTAAATATCAAGGAGCCACAGTAAGGATCATGTAGGACCTGGCTGCATCAACATTAAGGGATCAAAGGGCCTGGAACGTGATATTTTGAAGAGCAAAGGAGCTTGGAATGCAGCCAAGAATAAACTTTCCTGCAAAGCTGAGTCTTCTCTTCCAGGGAAAAAGATGGACACTTAACAAAATGGAAGAATTCCAAAAATTTCTGATGAAAAGACCAGAGCTAAATAGTAAATTTGGACATCAAACAGGAGGATCAAGAGACACATGAAAAGGTTAAATAAAAAGAGAGCAGTAAAAGGAAATAAAAATCCAATCCAGTAAATTGAAACTGGCTATATTCCAGCATGGGGGGGGAAGATTCTCAAAAAAAAAGATTCTCATAAATCTTGAGAATTGTAACTCTAACAGAGAGAATACACCTAGTGAGAAAGGCTGGACATTCATGACCTATCAATGAAACTGCTATCTAATGGGATGTAACTGGCTTTTACCCCACTTTGGAGAAAGACTGTAAAAACTCTCAAGAATTTTGACTCTATTTGATAGAATATACTGAACTAGAAACGACAGACATTCAGAATGTTCTATGACTTAGAATGGTATAAAAAAAACACTACCTCCTTGAAAAGAGGGACAGGAAAGAGACTGGAGGAGGGAGTGGATTGAATGGGGGTAAATCTCATTACACTAAGAGGTTAAAAAAAACCTATGGTAAGAGAGGGGAAGAAGGGAGCAGAGGAGAAACACCTGAATCTTCCTCTCATCAGAGTTGGCTTAAAGTCAACATGCACATACTCAGTTAACTTATAAAACATCTAATCGTTTAAGTATTAAAAGGGGAAATGGGGAAGGGGGATGGAGAAAGGGGAGGGGAGTGGGGAAAAAGGGGGAAATAACAAAAGGAAGGGAAGGGAAAAGGGAAAAAGGGAAAGGGGAAAGAAAGGGGATGGTGTAATATAGGAGGGAAAACACACAGAAGGGGGTGGTATTCAGAAACAAAACACTGGGGAATATGGATAAAGCGGGGGGAAGGGGGGAAAATAAAAACAAAGGGAATATAGCATGGACAGCAATAAAGAATTAGTAATCATAACCTTGAATGTGAATGAGATGAACTCTCCCTTAAAATGTAAGCAAATAGCAGAGTGGATCAAAAACCAGAATCCTACAATATGCTGCCTACAAGAAATTCATTTGAAGCTGAGAGATACATATAGAGTAAAGGTAAAAGGTTGGAGCAAAATACATTTTGCTTCAGCTGAAGTAAAAAAAAAAAGGAGGGGTAGCAATCGTTATCTCAGGCAAAGCAGCAGCAAAAATAGATAGCCTTAAAAGAGATAAGGAAGGAAGCTTAATACTCCTAAAAGGTACCATAGACAATAAAGTCATTTCAATATTGAATATATATGCACCCAGTGGGACAGCACCCAAATTCTTAGAGGAGAAGCTGAAAGAACTACAGGAAGACACAGATAGCAAAACTCTACTAGTGGGTGACCTCAACCTCCTGCTCTCAGAGGATCTAGATAAATCGAATCATAAAATAAACAAGAAGTTAAGGAGGTAAACAGATTGTTAGAAAAATTAGATATGGTAGACTTATGGAGGAAAGTGAATGGGCATAGAAAGGAATATACCTTTTTCTCTGCAGTACATAGAACTTATACAAAAATTGACCATGTACTAGGACATAAAAACCTACGATCAACTGCAGGAAGCCAGAAATAGTAAATTCATCTTTCTCAGATCACAATGCAATAAAGTCATATGCAATAATGGGCCAAGGAGGTATAGACCAAGAAAAAATTTGAAACTAAATAACCTCATTTTAAAAAATGAGTGGACTAAAAAACAAATTATAGAAACAACCATTTTATCCTAGATAATGCTAATAATGAAACAACTTACCAAAACCTATGGGATTCATTCAAAGGAACTCTCAGGGGATATATTATAGCTCTAAATGCTTACATGAATAAATTGGAGAAAGAGGAAATCAATGGACTAAACATGCTAGTAAAAAATTAGAGAAAGAACAAATCAAAAATCCCCAATTAAATACCAAATTAGAAATTCTAAAAATTAAAGGAGAAATTAATAAAATTGAAAGCAAAAAACTATTGAAATATTAAATGAAACCAAAAGTTGGTATCATGAAAAAGCCAATAAACTTGATAAACCATTGGTCAATTGATTAAAAAAAAGAAAGAAGAAAAGCAAATTGCTAGTATCGTAAATGGATAAGTTGAACACACCACCAATGAGGAAGAAATTAAAGTAATAATTCTTAATTATTTTGCCCAACTCTATGGCAATAAATTTGATTATCTAAGTGAAATGGATGAATATTTACAAAAATATAAATTGCCCAGTTTAAATGAAGAAGAGATTAAACACCTAAACAACCCTATCTCAGAAAAAGAAATTCAAGAAGCCATTATTGAACTCCCTAAAAAAATCTCCAGGTCCTGATGGATTCACAAATGAATTCTACAAAACATTTAAGGCAAAATTGGTTCTAATCCTATATAAAATCTATGGAAAAATAGGGCAAGATGGAACTCTGCCTATCTCTTTCTATGAAAACAATATGGTACTGTTACCTAAACCAGGAAGGGTTAAAAAAGAAAAAGAAAATTATAGACCTATTTCCCTGATGAATTATAGATGCAAAAATCCTAAATAATATCTTAGGAAAAGGATTACCACAAGTTATCACTTAGGATAATACATTATCATCAAGTGGGATTTATTCCAGGTATACAGGGTTGGTTCAATATTAGGAAAACTGTTAGTATACTCAATTATATCAACAACAAACCTATCAGAAATCATGTGATCATATCAATAGATACTGAAAAAGCTTTTGACAAAATACAGCATCCATTCCTATTACAAACACTAGAGAGTGTAGGAATAAATGGATTGTTCCTTAAAATAATTAGTATCTATTTGAAACCATCAACAAGCATTATATTCAATGGGGAGAGGCTAGAGACATTCCCAATAAGATCAGAGGTGAAACAAGGGTGCCCATTATCACCACTGCTATTCAATATTGTATTAGAAATGTTAGCATCAGCAATTAGAGAAGAAAAAGAAATTGAAGGAATTAGAATTGAGAATGAAGAGACAAAACTCTCACTCTTTGCAGAGGACATGATGGTCTACCTAAAGAATCCCAAGAAATCATCCAAAAAATACTGCAAACAATTAGCCACTTTAGCAACATTGCAGGTGGTAAAATAAACCCTCATAAATCCTCAACTTTTCTATATATGTCTAGCAAGAAACAGCAGGAAGAGCTAGAAAGAGAAATCCCATTCAAAGTAACCTCAGACAATATAAAATATTTGAGAGTCTATTTGCCAAGACATACTCAGAATCTTTTTGAAAACAATTATAAAACACTTCTCACACAAATTAAATCAGATTTAAATAACTGGGCAAATATCAACTGCTCATGGATAAGTAGAGCTAATACAATAAAAATGACAATTCTACCAAAACTAAACTATCTGTTTATTGCCCTACCAATCAAAATTCCAAAAAATTACTTTAATGAGTTGGAAAGAATTATAAGTAAATTCATATGGAGAAATAAAAAGTCAAGAATTTCCAGGAGCTTAATGGAAAAAAGTGCAAAAGAAGGTGGTTTAGCTGTGCCTGATCTAAAATTATATTATAAAGCATCAGTCATCAAAACTGGTATTGGCTAAGAAATAGAGAGGTGGACCAGTGGAATAGACTAGGTGTAAAAGCAGGAGATGATTACAGTAATCTACTGTTTGATGAACACAAAGAGTCTGGCCATTGGGATAAAAACTCCGTCTTTGATAAAAACTGCTGGGGGATAATTGGAAGTTAGTATGGAAGAAACTTAGATTAGACCAACACCTCACACCCTTTACCAAGATAAGATCCAAATGGTTACAAGACTTAGACATAAAAAAAAAACAATACTATAAGCAAATTAGAATATCATGGACTAGTTTACCTGTCAGATCTATGGAAAGGGGAGCA
Source organism: Macrotis lagotis (assembly GCF_037893015.1). Taxonomy (NCBI): domain Eukaryota; kingdom Metazoa; phylum Chordata; class Mammalia; order Peramelemorphia; family Peramelidae; genus Macrotis; species Macrotis lagotis. The sequence goes on along the minus strand of NC_133666.1, from coordinate 478,274,109 downwards.
GTTTGTGACTAAGGAAGAGTTGGAGTACATCACTAAAAACCAATTAGATCATTTTGATTACATTAAATTAAAAAGCTTTTGCACAGATTAAAACAATGTAACCAAGATCAAAAGAAATGTAGTCAATTGGGAAACAATGTTTACAACTAATGATTCTGACAAAGGACTCATTTCTAAAATATACAAAGAACTGAGTCATATTTTTAAAACAAAAAGCCATTCCCCAATTGACAAATGGGCAAAGAATATGCAAAAGCAATAGATGAGAAAATCAAAGTAATCCACAGCCATATAAAAAAATGCCCTAAATCATTCATTATTAGAGGAATGCAAATTAAAGCTTCTCAGAGGTACCACCTCACTCCTCTCAGACTGGCTAATATGACCAGGAAGGATAATGATCATTGTTGGAAGGGTTGTGGGAAATCTGGGACATTGCTACTCTGTTAGTATAGTTGTGAACTCATCCAACACTTCTGGAGAGCGGTTTGGAACTATGTCCAAAGGGCAACAAAAATGTGCATAGCCTTTGACCCAGCAATACCACTACTGGGTCTATACTCTGAAGCGATGATGAAAAAGTGTAAAAACACCAAGGAATGTTGTGGCCAAATTCCAGGACAATCAGATAAAAGAAAAAATCCTGCAAGTAGCCAGAAAGAAAAAATTTAATTACCAAGGAGGCATAGTAAGGATTACACAGGACATGGCTGCAGCAACATTAAGGGATTAAAGGGCCTGGAATGAGATACTCTGAAGAGCAAGGGAGCTTGGAATGCAGCCAAGAAGTTTCCTGCAAAGCCAAGCCTTCTCTTCCAGGGAAAAAGATGGACATTTAATGAAATGGAACATTTCCAAAAATTCCTGATGAAAATACCAGAACTAAATAGAAAATTTGGACATCAAGCAGGGGGTTCAAAAGACACATGTAAAGTTATTAAAAAAAAAAAAAAGCGGGGGCGGTAAAAGGAAAAAAAAACTGCTATCCAGTAATTTGAAACTGGCTATATCCCAGCATGGGGAAAAAGATTCTCATAAATCTTGAGAATTGTAACTCTAAAAGAAAGAATATACCTAGTCAGAAATGATGGATATTCATATTCTATCTATGAGACTACTATTTAATGGGATGTAACTGGCTTTAACCCTACTTGGGAGAAAGACTAATAACCCTCAAGAATTTTAACTCTATTACATAGAATGTACTTAGCTAGAAGTTACAGATACTCAAAAGTTTCTATGACTCACAATGATCTAAAAAATAACCACTGCCTCCTTAAAAAGGGGGACAAGAAAGAGACGGGAGGAGGTAGGGGATTGAATGGGGTAAATATCATTATACCAAGAGGTACAAAATACTTTTGGTAAAAGAGGGGAAGAAGGGAGCAGATGAGAAACACCTGAATCTTCTTCTCATCAGACTTGGCTTAAAGTCAACCTACACATTCTCAATTAACTTACAAAACATCTAACCTTTCACGTATTAAAAGGGGAAAAGGGGAGGGGGGATGGAGAAAGGGAAGGGGAGTGCGGGAAAAAGGGGAACCAACAGAAGGAAGGGAAGGGAAAAGGGAAAAAGTGAAAGGGGAAAGAAAGGGGAGGGGGTGATATAGGAGTGCAAATACACTGTAGGGGGTGGTATTTAGAAACAAAATACTGGGGAATATGGATAAAGGGGGAGAAAGGGGGGAAATACAAACAGAGGGAAGATAACATAGAGGGCAATAAAGAATTAATAATCATAAACTTTGAATGTGAATGGGATGTACTCTCCTTTAAAACTTAATCGAATAGCGGAGTGGATCAAAAACCAGAATCCTACAATATGCTCCTTACATGATACTCATCTGAAGCAGAAAGATACATATAGAGTAAAGATAAAAGGTTGGAGCAAAATATATTTTGCTTCAGCTGAAGTAAAAAAAGCAGGGGTAGCAATCCTTATCTCAGACAAAGCAGCAGTAAAAATAGATAGTGTTAAAAGAGATAAGGAAGGAAACTTTCTCTTTCTAAAAGTTACCACAGACAATAAAGTTATTTCAATACTGAATATATATCCACGTAGTGAGATAGCATCCAGATTCTTAGAGGAGAAGAAGAAAGAACTGCAGGAAGACATAGACAGCAAAACTCTACTAGTGGGAGACCTGAACCACCTGCTCTCAGATCTAGATAAATCGAATCATAAAATAAACAAGAAAGAAATTAAGGAGGGAAATAGATTGTTAGAAAAATTAGATATGGTAGACAAATGGAGGAAACTGAATGGGGATAGAAAGGAATATACATTTTTCTCTGCAGTACATGGAACTTATACAAAAAACTGACCAAGTACTAGGGCATAAAAACCTAATGATCAACTGCAGAAAGGCAGAAATAATGAATACATCTTTCTCAGATCACAATGCAATAAAAGTCATATGCAATATTGGGCCAAGGAAATATAGACCCAGAACAAAGTAGAAACTGAATAACCTCATTTTAAAAAATGAGTGGACCAAAAAACAAATTTTAGAAAGACTTAACCATTTTATCCTAGATAATGATAATAATGAAACAACTTGCCAAAACCTATGGGATTCATTCAAAGCAACTCTCAGGGAATATATTATAGCTCTAAATGCTTACATGCATAAATTGGAGAAAGAGGAAATCAATGAACTAAGCATACAACTAAAAAATTTGGAGAAAGAACAAATCCAAAATCTCCAATTAAATACCAAATTAGAAATTCGAAAAATTAAGGGGAAATTAGTAAAATCGAAAGCAAAAATAAACTATTGAATTAATAAAAGAAACCAAAAGTTGTATTATGATAAAACCAATAAACTTGATAAACCTTTGGTCAATTGATTAAAAAAAGGAAAGAAGAAAAACCAAATTGCTAGTATCATAAATGAAAAAGGTGAATGCACCACCAATGAGGAGGAAATTAAAATAATAATTCAAAATTATTTTGCCCAGCTCTATGCCAATAAATTTGATAATCTAAGTGAAATGGATGAATATTTACAAAAATATAAGTTGCCCAGGTTAAATGCAGGGGAGAATAAATACCTAAACAACCCTATTTCAGAAAAAGAAATTCAATAAGCCATCTTTGAACTCCCTAAGAAAAAATCTCCAGGTCCTGATGGATTCACAAGTGAATTCTACCAAATATTTAAGGAACAATTGGTTCCAATTCTACATAAACTCTTTGGAAAATAGGGAAAGATGGAACTCTGCCTAACTCTTTCTATGAAACCAATATGGTGCAGTTGCCTAAACCAGGAAGAGTTAAAACAGAGAAATAAAATTATAGACCTATTTCCCTGATGAATATAGATGCAAAAATCCTACATAAAATCTTAGCAAAACGATTACAACAAGTTATCACTAGGATAATACATTATGATCAAGTAGGATTTATTCCTGGAATGCAGTATTGGTTCAATATTAGGAAAACTGTTAGTATAATCAATTATATCAACAACAAACCTAACTGAAAATACAGCATCCATTCCTACTAAAAACAATAAAGAGTAGGAATAAATGGACTGTCCCTTAGAATAATAAAGCGGTATCTATCTGAATCCATCAACAAGCATTATATTCAATTGGGAGAGGCTAGAGGCATTCCCAATAAGATCAGGGGTGAAACAAGAGTGCCCATTATCATCACTACTATTCAATATTGTATTACAAATATAAGCTTCAGCAATTAGAGAAGATAAACAAATTGAAGGAATTAGAATTGGGAAGGAAGAGACAAAACTCTAACTCTTTGCAGATGACATGATGGTCTACCTAGAGAATCCCAATAAATCTTCAAAAATACTACTGGAAACAATTAGCAATTTTAGCAAAGTTGCAGGTTATAAAACAAACCCTCATAAATCCTCAACTTTTGTACATATGTCTAGCAAGATACAGCAGGAAGAGCTAGAAAGAGAAATCCCTTTAAAAGTAACCTCAGACAATATAAATTACTTGGGAGTCTATTTGCCAATGCAGACTCAGAATCTTTTTGGAAAAATTGTAAAACACTTCTCACACAAATAAAATCAAATTTAAATAACTGGGCAAATATCAACTGCTCATGGATAAGTAGAGCTAATATAATAAAAATGACAATTCTACCAAAACTAAACTATCTGTTTAGTGCCCTACCAATCAAAATTCCAAAAAATTACTTTAATGGATTAGAAAAAATTGTAAGTAAATTCATATGGAGAAATAAAAAGTCAAGAATTGCCAGGAGCTTAATGTAAAAAAGTGCAAAAGAAGGTGGCTTAGCCCTACCTGATCTGAAATTATATTATAAAGCATCAGTCATCAAAACTGGTATTGGCTAAGAAATAGAGTGGTAGACCAGTGGAATATACTAGGTGTAAAAGAGGGAGATGATTATAGTAAGCTGCTGTTTGATAAACCCAAAGAGTCCAGCTGTTGGGATAAAAACTCCCTCTTTGTTAAGAACTTCTGGGATAATTGGAAGTTAGTATGGAAGAAACATAGATTAGACCAACACCTAACACCCTTTACCAAGATAGGAACCAAATGGTTACAGGACTTAGACATAAAAAACAATACTATAAGCAAATTAGAAGATCAAGGACTAGTATACCTGTTAGATCTATGGAAAGGGGAGCACTTTATGACTAAGGAGAACATCACCAAAAACAAATTAGATGATTTTGATTACATTAAATTAAAAAGCTTTTGCACAGATAAAACCATTGTATACAAGATCAAAAGAAATATAGTAAATTGCGAAACAATCTTTACAACTAATGCTTCCAACAAAGGACTTATTTCTAAAATATACAGAGAACTGAGTCATATTTTTAAAACAAAAAGCTATTCCCCAATTGACAAATGGAAAAAAGGATATGCAAAGGCAATTTACAGATGAGGAGACCAAAGCAATCCATAGCCATATGAAAAATTGCTCTAAATCATTAATTATTTGAGAAATGAAAATTAAAACTTCTTTGTGATACCACCTCACACCTCTTAGATTGGTCAATATGACTAGAAAGGATAATGATCATTGTTGGAAGGGGTGTGGGAAATCTGGGGCACTATTACACTATTGGTGGAGCTGTGAACTCATCCAAACTTTCTGGAGAGCTGTTTGAAACTTTGCCCAAAGGGCAACAAAAATGGGTCTATATCCTGGAGAGATGATGAATTTTTTTTAAAAACAGCACTTATACAAAACTATTTATAACAGCCCTGTTTGTCATGGCAAAGATTTGCAAATCTAGTAAATGTCCTTCAATTGGGGAATGGCTTGGCAAACTGTGGTATATGTATGTCATGAAACACTATTGTTCTATTTGAAACCAGGATGGATGGGATTTCAGGAAAGTCTGGAGTGATTTGTATGAACTGATGCTGAGTGATATGAACAGAACCAGAAAAACACTCCTAACAGCAACATGGAAGTGATGATCAACATTGAAGGACTGGCTCATTCCATCAGTGCACCAATCAGGAACTATTTTGGACTGTCTGCAAAGCAGAGTACTATCTGTATCCAGATAAGGAGATGTGGAGTTTGAACAAAGTTCAAGGACTATTCACTTTAATTTAGAAAAAAAAACAGTTATCTTATTGTCTGATCTTGTTACCTCTTAGACTTCTTGTCTCTTCTTTAAGGATATGATTTCTTTCTCATCACACTCAATTTGTATCAAGGTACAACAAGGAAACAAAGTAAAGACTGAGAGATTGCTTTCTGTGGGGGGGGGGAAGTAAGATTAAGATTGGGGGGAAAATTGTAAAACTCAAATAATATCTTTAATAACAATAAATTTAAAAAAAGAACAACAGTACTCAATAACCTTTGCATCCCATAACTTAGTCAATACCCAATTGATGAGCATCCCCTCATTTTCCAATTCTTTGTTACCACAAAAATAGCAGATAGTTTTGAATATGTGGGTCCTTGAAAGGAATGTCCACATTATCACTGAAAGAGAATCAATTCGAGGACAAAGAAGCACAGGCCATCAAAATGCAAGAGAAGCAGACATAGGAACAAAACCTTGGAAGTAATAAAACTGATGCTTCAGATACAAAAAGATGAACTTTCACCATGTTGATGTCAGGGATATTGGGGTCTGATGTAATGAGACAATGTGAAGTTTTCAGAACAGGATGTAAAAACCTTGTCAATATCCTGTTACATGGGATATTGGAAAAGAACATGTTTTTCCACGCTTTTTAGATTGTGATCCTAATGTAAGATCTTATAAGATTGTTCATGATTTGTGATTCAGTCATGACATAATGACAGTTATAATGTATCATTATATGGTGGGATTGAAAGCTATTGCTGCAATGAATTATGTACATAACTTATTGTAATTGTAGTGTTGGGGAAAAAACAAATGACATTGCTACTTTAAATGTTACTCCTTTGGGTTTGTGTTTTGAATTTAATTGACTGTAAGATATTATTGACAGGTTTGATAAACTACCAAGTCCTACAATGATTTGGACCCTCCCTGTTCATGGTGTATCAGTAATGGTAAAGTTCATGATCAATATTGGTATCAGTACCTCTCATGTCTGATAATAATCCTCCCTCTTGTGGATGCCTTACAGGAAATTCACCTAAGAAACAAAAAAGGGGGATTTGTAAGAGACTATTGAGGGTCACAGGAAGGTCATTGTGAGACTGAGAATTCCTTAAAGCTCCTCTTGCTCTAAGTGCATCAATGATGTACTCCGCTGTGTCAGCTCTCTGGATCTTCTCATCTGTTCCTCATGTTTTGACACTCCCTGGAACATTGTGTGTAACACTAAACCAGTGATAGCAAAATTGTATGAGAAGTACTAGCCTGAGAAAGTAAACTTATCACCTGCTGTCCACTAGCACCAGAACATTACTGGACTGTTAATTAGAGAATGCCATGTGAATTGAGAATAAACCAGGGACTAAAAGGATATTAAAGCTCTTGAATTCTGTAAAATAAATGGAGAACTTGTCATCTTTGTCTCTGGCCTCTTTGACATTTGTCTGAGACAATTATTATGTTATGAGTACCGGATAAGTTAGCCAGCAAGCACACAACATTTACCAACTCAGAATTGACTGAAAGACAAAGAATATATCATGGAGCACATTCTTCATCATTTATTTATAAAAAGGAATTTTTTTTCATTCATTCAAGCTATCTTCCATGGGTTGGTCAAAATTATTAAAATTTATAGTGCAAATAACTTGTTCAAAGATGTGCTGACCATTAAATCATTTTAGGCATAAATCAGGGATATTTATGTTCAACAAAAATGTTTACTCCTTCAGTATTAACCTTTTCAACATACAAGCAAAGGTAAAGGTAAATTTATTACAGAAGATTTTTATCTCTAGAAGCTATTGCTTATATGTGATAATGTGTTGGTTGCAGATCCTTCTAATTGTTGTCCATTATCACTCAAATAGTTTTCTTTAATTATTCAAGTATGAGAACATTAAAATTCCCTTATATAAGTATTACATTAATTTAAAAGGATAAATTCATGTACTTCATGTATCAGTTAGCAAATCTTGGACAAACACTTAAAATGGATTGTGAGTTCTTAATAGAAGAGCTTAACAGAACTTAATAGAAGAACAAGCTTCAATACTTTTGTAGGAATCCAAAATTCTTTTATAACCCAAACTTCCTATTTTATTCAAAGACATTCTTAATGGCACTCTTTATTTATATATGGTTGATCAACTTGGTGACAGAATGGATAGAACATCAACCCTGAAGTTAGGAGGACAGAAGTTTGAATCTGACTTCAACATTTGCTAGCTTTGTGACCCTGGTAACTCACATAACCGTAGTTGCCTTGTTTTGTGGATCATCTTCATTAGTCTGAATTCATATCTGGCCCTTGGATCTGAGTTGACTTTGGAGGAGAAAATGAAGCTGATGACTTAACATAGCAACCCCTGACTCAAATCTGACTCATACTTGCCATGGCATCACTTCTATGGTGCCATGGTTTTAAAAATAAAGTACAAACATCATCATCATTATCATCATTATCATCATCATTTATGCATTGTTGCTCTATTGATAAGAAACATGAAACCATTTGACCTCTGAAGACTTAAAATCAAAAAATACACAAAAATATTGGAAAATCGTAAATTGTCGGTAAACAGGCTAAAACATAAAGAGAATTAATTAAAAAATAAATTCAATGCATAGGCTATATTAAAAATATCTAAATAAAAAGATGTTTAATTAATATTTATTCATATTTACTATTTGAAATATTAATTATTAGATAATATGTATTGAGTTCCACCTGTATGTTACTACTGTACTAAATGCAAGAAATAAATGCTTAAAGAAGAAATGAATCCCTACTCACAATGAGCTTACTTTTTAAAAGGATGTGAACAAAAAGACATATGGACATGTATTTATACATTTAGTTATAAATATAAATATACACAGATATACACATATATTTCACAGGTCCTGAAAATAATATGCAATAAGTCTGGAAACCCTTGGCTGGGGTTAGATTATGGAGGACTTGTGGCTATATCTCCAGTACTAAAGGTATGAAAAAAATGACATTTCTTTTCATTCTAATTCAGTGTAAAGAATCAAATAAGTTTTGCCTATAATCATGGAGTAGAGACACTAGTATTTTTTCCTAGAGACAATAGGAAATCCCTGCAATTGATAGAGTAGGTGAGTCACATGGTCGATATCCACTTAAAGACAATTATTTTGACAGAAGTTGTATAAAATGAACTGGAATATTAAAACAAAAGCATAACAAAACCATTCTGCCCTTTAGACAGGAAAACTCATTAGGAGATTAAGGTAGTAATCCAGGGGAGAGTCATGGGAACAGTTAACTGAGTGCTGAGAATGAATTGCATATGCATTATGAGAATTATTTGCATGTTAAGAATAAGAACTGATGAAAAGTGGGAGTAGTACATTGGTAAACTTGTAATCTATTAAGAAATTAAGAAAAGTTTCTATATATGACTTGGAACTTCCTAAACCACAATCTCAGGAGCTACACTTCATGAAGACAATTGGAAATTCAAAAGATCCCTCTGTTGGTGAGATCAGAGAACCACGGAATTTCATAAGCAGCATAGACTCTATTCAAAGGCCACTTATAAGGGAATATAGACAACCAAATTTGGGAGAAGGAAAAAAATTATCCTTATTTTATTTTCCTGGGTCTTTCTGAGATTTCCCACTAGCAAAGGTGTCACTTTGAGAATGATAGATTTCCTAGGATATAGACATTTTTGGTTCTCATTTTAATTCACCTTCAATCTTCTTGTTATGTTATTGATTTGGGGTAATGAATTGAAGTGGGTGAATATTCCTAAAATACCTTGTCCCTCCTCTTAGCACACTGACTATTAGGAAGTTGTTTCCCTTTCAGTTTTAGGATGTGTTTAGGGTGTGTTATTTCCTCATGAGGTAGGGAACATTATTTCTCTTGTGTTCATATCTCCAGTTCCATGCTTTCAGGAAATTGGCATCTAAAGGACTCAGAAAAATGTCATTTGTTTTCTTTCTTCCTCATTCTATAGAACCAAATAAATTTTGCCTATAATCAAGAAGAATATTTATGCTCTATTTAATAATAACAACAACAGTACTTTCCTGCTTCCATAGCATTTTATGGTTGTCAAAGTATTTTCGTTTAGTCTCATTTGTTTTTCATAATAATCTATGATAATATTCTATGAATAATATCATTTATTTAAAAAATCATAAGGCAGCTTTAATTAAATCCCAACATTTTAAGTAATTTTAAGAAATCTTCCCTGAAATATACTATTAGTCCTCAATAGGATATATCACATATATTACAGAAAATTTCACATTACAAACTTTTCTTTTAAGCAAGAAGAAATATGAACTTTTCAGAAAATGTTTCAAATACTTTAATCTTTTAAAAGAAAACATTTTCTACTTATCTTTTTAATCAAAGGTGCAAGCAGGTAAGTAAATGAATACCAGTGTTTCAAAGACTATATAATAGGAAACAAGATATTCTAATTTAAATTAATTCTAAAATATTTGACTTTTAAATAGAAAATAAAATTTTACAGCTATACATATTTTCTTGCAGGACAAAACTAAGTAATATTTTTATTTATTTTTGTTGATTTGTCTTGTAAAATAAATAATTTATATTTCTTGATTCTTGATTATTTAGCAATTTTATAATTTAAAGTACTTAATGCAATAAAAATTAAATTTAGAATGAACTGAATAGGGACAGTATGCTAAATCCCACAAAAGAGGCTATTAAATGATTTTGAAGCATTCTAAATGGCAGAGGAATTTATATTTTATTAATGAGAGACAAAGAGGATGCATGTGTTTTAAGCAATGAAGTCAGATGTTCAGACACACTTTAGGAATTTCATTTGGGCAGCTGAGTAGAAGTGGATGAATAGAGGAAAGACAGGCTAGAGTTTGATTAGGATAATCAGGGTGTATGGAAATGAGCTCATGAGTTAGGGAAAGTGACTTGTGAGAATGGAGTAAAAGAAAATTGTGAGAAATATTTAAGAAGCATAATTTACAATACAATGCAACTAATGAATAAAAGAAAGGGAAGAGTTGTGGTTTAATGATTTGCTTCCTATATGGACACCTGCGATAATCTACTTCTTTGTCTCCCTTCTTCAAGTGCCTCTCTACTCCAATTCATCTTCCATTTAGATGCCAATAATTTTTCAAAAGCACAGGTCATCTTACTACCCAATAAAATGCATTGACTCTCTTTTGCCTTTAGGACCAAATATGGGAATTCTTTATTTGGTACTCTAAACACTTTATAAGCTTATACCTGGCCACAATCATTTACTTCCAATCTCCTTACATTTTACAAATAAACTTGTCTAACCTTTTTGCAATTCCTTGAACAAGAACGCACATCTCTTGACTCAGGACATTTTTTCTCTGACTTTCCAAATACCTGGAATTTTCTCCCTTCTCATCTCTAATCTACTGATTTCTCTGACATCCTTCAAGTCCCAGCTGATATCTTACCATCTGAAATTTAGAGGAAACCTTCCCCCCTTCTTAAATCTAGCGAGTTTCTTTTAATTATTTCTTTTTTTTCCTGAATAAACCTTATTTATATGTATATTTTGTAATCCCCACTCATAAATTCTCATCTCTATGAGGTCATGGGAAGTCTTTTATTTATTCTTTGTATTCCCAGTTTTGAACCTGGAACATGTCAAGTAGTCAATAAACATTTATTGACTGACTCACTGTAAACTTGGATGACTAGAAGGATTTCACTGTCCTTAACAGAAATAAAAAAGTTGGGAAGACATAATATTAATAAGGAAAAATAATGTCTTCTGTTTTCCAAATGATGAGTTTGAAATATCATGAAATATGGAAGCAGAGATGATATGTATATATATGCATATTTATACATATATATGCATACTTATAAATATATGTATATAGTTGATGATATAGGACTAATTCAACAGAGATTTTAAGGATTCATTTTCTGTAGAAATGGTAAAATAATCTATGAAAGCTTAAGAGAGTAGCAAGAAAAAAAGTGTAATGAGTTAATACAAAATGACTACTTAGTACATAGCCCAAAGAAGAGCCTATAGATAAGGTAATGGAACAATAATTGTGAGAAGTAAATTGACAGGTAGGAGAACCACTGGAAAACTGTTGAAACTCCCCCACCAGACTTATAGCCATATTGCAGAGAGAAGCCGGAATTTTTCACAGTTTTCCTGGGTTTTCCTCAGTAGCTACATTAATGAAACTTTTTGGAATGACAGAACCCACAAAAGAACAGTGTGGAACATCACCCAGCAAGTCACAGGGGAGCATGAGTGTACCTATGGCAGAGAACAAAAACCTGGCACACAATGACAGGGCAAGAAGGAACTACCCTCAGGCTGGCTGTTCAGTGGTCAGACTAGAAGATCTCCAGCATAAGAGCACAGGACCCCATATGGCTAGTATGACTGACTGGGAGGGCTTGACCCCAATCATGAGCTCCTGGCATTTCCAACAGTGAAGGTTCAGTGTTCCTAGTGCAAACTGCACAGAGACAGCCCCAGGTGTGGGCTGTGGTTGGTTGACATCCTCAGCATTGGTGGTCCAGAGAAAGAGTCTCTGGCATTCTCAGCCAGGATGGCTTACCCCAGTGACAGCCAGCAGTGACAGTCTCTAGATAGTGTCAGGTATTCCCGCCATTTGCAACAGCCTGGGGAGGGGTGGGTCTGATATCCCCAGTTTCCATGATCTAGAGAGTGTCTCTTTCATTCCTTGCCAGTCTGTAAAATAAGCAATTACCTATGATTCCTAAAATCAGTGATCCCTGAGCAGCACACAAGTTTCTAAGGTTCTCAGTACTGAAGGTCTGCAAACAAGACCCTCCAGCAAGAACATGGGGATATGACCAAATAACAAATCCCAGAATGAATATGAAAGATCTGAGAAAAGCAGGGTCTAAAGAAAGTTATCTTGGAGACAATGATGGGAAAAACAGTAGATCAGAAAAGCAGAGCAAAAGGGGTACCACATATAAGACTTGAGAGGAAAATATAAATTTATCTCCAACTCATTAAGGACTACTTGGAAGTGCTCAGAAAGGATTTTGAAAATTAAATGGCAAAGTTGAGAAAAACATGCAAGAGAAAATTAACATCTTGAAACTCAAAAAACTGCTTTAAAAATCTAATTGAGCAAATGCAAAAAGAAAATGATTTTGGGGCAGCTAGGTGGTACAGTGGAATACAGCACTGGCCCTGGAGTCAGGAGTACCTGAGTTCAAATCTGAACTCAGACACTTAATAATTACCTAGCTGTGTGACCTTGGGCAAGTCACTTAACCCCATTACCTAGCACAAAACAAACCAAAAAAAAAAAGAAGAAAACTATTTCTTCAAAAATACAAGTTGGTAAAAAGAAAAAAGATAAGGTTTTTTTTTTGCTTTTTATTCTGTTTTTTTTATTAAAGATATTATTTGAGTTTTACAATTTCTTCCCCAATCTTACTTCCCTCCCCCACCCCACCCCCACGGAAAGCAATCTGTCAGTCTTTACTTTTTTTCCATTTTGTACATTGAACCAAATCGAGTGTGATGAGAGAGAAATCTTATCTTTAAGGAAGAGACAAGAAGTCTAAGAAGTAACAAGGTCAGGCAATAAGATATCTAGGTTTCTTTTCCTAAATTAAAGGGAATAGTCCTTGAATTTTGTTCAAACTCCACAGCTCTTTATCTGAATACAGATGGCACTCTCCTTTGCAGACAGCCCAAAATTGTTCCTGATTGTTGCACTGATGTAATGAGAGAGTTCTTCAAGTTTGAACATCACCCCCATGTTGCTGGTAGGGTATACAGTGTTTTTCAGGTTCTGCTCATCTCACTCAGCATCAGTTCATGCAAATCCCTCCAGGCTTCCCTGAAATCCCATCTCTCCTGGTTTCTAATGGAACAATAGTGTTCCATGACATACATATACTACAGTTTGCTAAACCATTCCCCAATTGAAGGACATTTACTTGATTTCCAATTCTTTGCCACCACAAATAGAGCTGCTGTAAATATTTTTGTACAAGTGATGTTTTTACCTTTATTCATCATCTCTTCAGGGTATAGAACTAGGAGTGGTATTGCTGGGTCAAAGGGTATGCTTATTTTTATTGCCCTTTGGGTGTAGTTCCAAAAGTCTCTCCAGAAAGTTTTGATGAGTTCACAGCTCCACCAAGAGTGTAATAGTGTCTCAGATTTCAAACAACCCTTGCAACAATGATCATTATCGTTTCTGGTCATATTGACCAATCTGAGAGGTGTGAGGTGGTACCTTAGAGAAGCTTTAATTTGCATTTCTCTAATAAGTAATGATTTAGAGCAATTTTTCATATGGCTATGGATTGCTTTGATCTCATCAGTAAATTACATTTTGCATATCTTTGACCATTTGTCAATTGGGGAATAGCTTTTTGTTTTAAAAATATGACTCAGTTGTCTGTATATTTTAGGAATAAGTCCTTTATCTGAATCATTAGTTGTAAAGATTGCTTCCCAATTTACTACATTTCTTTTGATCTTGGTTACAGTAGTTTTATCTGTGAAAAAGCTTTTTAATTTAATGTAATAAAAATCATCTAGTTGGTTTTTGGTGATATTCTCCAACTCTTCCTTCATCATTAACTGTTCCCTTTCCATAGATCTGACAGGTAAACTAGTCTTTAATCTTCTAATTTGCTTATAATATTTTTTTATGTCTAAGTCCTGTAACCATTTGTATGTTATCTTGCTAAAGGGTATTAGGTGTTGGCCTAATCTAATTTCTTCCATGCTAACTTCCAAATTTCCCAGCAGTCTTTATCAAAGAGGGAGTTTTTATCCCAGTAGCTGGACTCTTTCGATTTATCAAACAGCAAATTATTATATTCGTCTCTTGCTTTGCATCGAATTTATTCCACTGGTCCACCACTCTATTTCTTAGCCAATACCAAACAATTTGGATGACTGATGCATTATAATGTAATTTTAGATAGGTAGGGCTAAGCCCCATTCTTTTGCATTTTTTTCATAAAGCTCCTGGAAATTCTTCACTTTTTATTTCTCCATGTGAATTTACTTGCAATTTTTTCAAACCCAATAAAATAATTTTTTGGAATTTTGATTGGTAGGTCATGAAAGGGGTAGTTTAGTTTTGGTGGAATTGTCATTTTTATTATATTAGCTTTACCTATCCATGAGAAGTTGATATTTGCTCAATTATTTAAATCTGATTTAACTTGTGTGAGAAGTGTTTTATAATTGTTTTCAAAAAGTTTCTGACTCTGTCTAGGCAAATAGAATCCCAGATATTTTTGTATTGTCTGATGTTACTTTGAATGGGATTTCTCTTTCTTACTCTTCCTGCTGTATTTGTTAGACATATATAGAAAAGTTGAGGATTTATGAAGGTTTATTTTATAAGTTGCAACTTTGCTAAAATTGCTAATTGTTTCCGTAGTTTTTTGGATGGTTTTCTTCTCCAGGTAGACCATCATGTCATCTGCAAAGAGTGAGAGTTTTGTCTCTTCCTTCCCAATTCTAATCCCTTCAATTTCTTTTTCTTCTCTAATTGCTGAAGCCAAAATTTCTGATACAATATTGAATAGTATTGGTGATAATGGGCACCCTTGTTTCACCTCTGATCTTAATGGGAATGAGTCTAGCCTCTCCCCATTGAATATAATGCTTGTTGATGGTTTCAGATAGATGCTGCTAATTATTCCTAAGGAACAGTCCATTTATTCCTACACTCATTGGTGTTTTTAATAGGAATGGGTGATGTATTTTGTCAAAAGCTTTTTCAGCATCCATTGATATGATCATACAATTTCTGTTAGGTTTGTTGTTGATATAATTGATTTTACTAACAGTTTTCTTAATATTAAACCAACCCTGCATTCCTGGAATAAATCCTACTTGATCATAAGGTATTATACTAATGATAACTTGTAATCGTTTTGCTAAGATTTTATTAAAGATTTTTGCATCTATATTCATCAGGGCGATAGGTCTATATCTATAATTTTCTTTCTCTGTTTTAACTCTTCCTGGTTTAGGTAATAGCACCATATTGGTGTCATAGAAAGAGTTTGGCAGAGTTCCATATTTCCCTGTTTTTCCAAGGAGTTTATGTAGAATTGGAACCAATTGTTCCTTAAATATTTGGTAGAATTCACTTGTAAATCCATGTGGCCATGGAATTTTTTTCTTAGAGAGTTCAATAATGGCTTGTTGAATTTCTTTTTCTGAGATAGGGGTGTTTAAGTATTTAATCTCCTCTTCATTTCACCTGGGCAACTTAGATTTTTGTAAATATTCATGCATTTCACTTAGATTATCAAATTTGCTGGAATAGAGTTGGGCAAAATAATTTTGAATTATTGCTTTAATTTCCTCCTCATTGGTGATGAGTTCACCTTTTTCTTTTATGATACTAGCAATTTGATTTTCTTCTTTCTTTTTTATTCAAATTGACCAGAGGTTTATCAATTGTATTAGTTTTTTTATAATACCAATTTTGGTTTTATTTATTAATTTAATAGTTTTTTTCTTTTGATTTTATTAAATTCTCCTTTACTTTTTTAGTATTTATACTTTGGTGTTAATTGGGGATTTTTAATTTGTTCTTCCTCTAATCTTTTTAGCTGCATGTTTAGTTCATTGATTTCCTCTTTCTCCTATTTATTCACGTAAACATTTAAAGCTATAATATCTCCCCTGATAGTCGCTTTGATTGAATCCCATAGATTTTGGTATGTTGTTTCATTATTGTCATTATGTAGGATGAAATGATTAATTCTATAATTTGTTATTTCATTCACTCATTCTATAAAATGAACCTTTTCAGTTTCCAATTATTTCTGGGTCTATATGTCCATGGCCCAAAACTCCATATTACTTTTATTGCTTTGTGATCTGAGAAAGATTTACTCACTACTTCTGCCTTTCTGCAGTTGATCGTTAGGTTTTTATGCCCTAGTACTTGGTCAGTTTTTGTATAAGTTCCATGTACTGCAGAGAAAAAGGTACATTCCTTTCTATCCCCATTCAGTTTCCTCCAAAACTATACCATCTCTAGTTTTTCTAACAATCTATTTACCTCCTTAACTTCTTGCTTGTTTATTTTATGATTCAATTTATCTAGATCTGAAAGAGGGAGTTTGAAATCTCCCACTAGTAGAGTTTTGCTGTCTATGTCTTCCTGTAGTTCTTTCAGCTTCTCCTCTGAGAATTTGGGTGCTGTCCCACTGGGTGCATATATATTCAATATTGAAATGATTTTATTGTCTATGGTACCTTTTAGGAGCATAAAGTTTCCCTATTATCTCTTTTAATGCTATCTATTTTTGCTGCTGCTTTGTCTGAGATAAGGATTGCTACCCCTGCTTTTTTTTACTTCAGCTGAAGCAAAATATATATTGCTCCAACCTTTTACCTTTAATCTATATGTTTCTCTCTGCTTCAAATGTGTTTCTTGTAAGCAGCGTATTATAGGATTCTGGTTTTTAATCCACTCAGCTATTCGATTATGTTTTGAGGAAAAGTTCATTTCATTCACATACAAACTTATGATTATTAATTCTTTATTGCTCTCCATGCTTTCTTCCCTCTGTTTGTACTTTCACCCTTCCCCCTTTATTTATTCCCCAGTAATTTCTTTCTGAATACTACCCCCTTCAGTGCCTTTTTCATCCTGTATCACTCCCTCCCTTTTCTTTCCCCTTCGCTTTTTCCCTTTTTCCCTTCCTTTTGCTAGTTCCCCTTTTTTCCCCACTCCCCCTCCCTTTCTCCATCCCACCTCCCCTTTTCCCCTTTTAATAGTTGAAAGGTTAGATGTTTTTTAAGTTAACTAAGTATGTATAAATTGATGATAAGAAGATTCAGGTTTCTCATCTCCTCCCTTCTTCCCCTCTATTACCATACGTATTTTGTACCTCTTAGTGTAATGAGATTTACCCGATTCAATCCTCTCCCTCCTCCTGTCTCCCTCCTGTTCCCCTCTTTAAGGAGGTAGTATTCATTAGATCATTCTATCTGAGTCATAGAAAATTCCAAGTATCTGTCACTTCTAGCTAAGTACATTCTATCTAATAGAGTTATAATTCTTGAGAATTATCAGAGTCTTTCTTCCAAGTGCGGTTAAAGCCAGTTACATCTTATTGGATAGCAGCCTCATGGATAGGTCATGAATGTCCATCACTTCTGGTAGGTATATTCTCTCTGTTAGAGTTACAATTCTCAAGATTTATGAGAATCTTTTTCCCCATGCTGGAATATAGCCAGTTTCAACTTATTGGATAGCAGTTTTTTCCCTACCTTTTCATGAGTCTCTTGAACCTCCTGTTTCATATCCAAATTTTCCATTTAGCTCTAGTCTTTTCAGCAGGAATTTTTTGAATTCTTCCATTTCATTAAATGTCCATCTTTTTCCCTGGAAGAGAAGGCTCAGCTTTGCAAAATAATGGATTCTTGGCTGCATTCCAAGCTCCCTGCTCTTTGAAATATCTCCTTCCAGGCCCTTAGATGCCATAATATTGATGCAGCCAGGTCCTGCATAATCCTTACTGTGGCTCCTTGATAATTTAATTGTTTCTTTCTGGCTGCTTGCATGATTTTCTCTTTTATCTGATAGTTCTGGAATTTGGCCACAACATTCCTTGGTGTTTTCATTTTAGGATCTTTTTCTGGATGGGATTGGTGTATTCTTTCAATAACTACATTGTCCTCTGTTTCCATGATATCAGGGAAGTTTTCCATCACTAGATCCTGTAATAATAAGTCCAGGCTGTTTTTCACTTCAATGTTTTCAGGAAATACAATAATTTTCAGGTTGCCCCTCCTCAACCTATTCTTGAGGTCAGTGGTTTTGCTGATGAGGTATTTTACATTTTCTTCTATTTTTTCTATTTTTTTGTTTTGTTTAACTATCTGTTGCTGTCTCATGGAGTCATTAGATTCTGAAGATTCTATTCTTTTTTTTTTTAGAGAGGAGTTTTCTTCATTAACCTTTTGCAACTCCTTTTCCAATTGGTCAATTCTACTTTTGAAAGATCTTTCCATTTGACCAATTGAGATTTTGAGGGAATTATTTTCTTTTTGCATTTGCCCAATTGAGGATCTGAGAGATTTATTCTCATTGTGTATTTGTGAAATTGTATTTTCTAAGGATTTATTTAATACCATGTTGCAAGGTATTAATTGTCTCTCCCAAATTTTCCAGTTGATTTTTAAACTCCTTCCTTATTTCTTCAAGGAAGTCTTTCTGTGCTGAAGACCCGATCATAGTCTCCTCAGAGGTTCTAGATCTCTCTGTGTTAGGGTCTTTCCCTTCCAAGAATTTTTCTATGTATCCACCTTTCTGCTGCCCCTTCTTCATTTTGCTAAGACCTTGAGTTGGGGAGAGGCTGGTTCACAGGGGCTTGAGATCACTAGAGACTTTACTCACTGAGGGAAATTTTTCTGGCTGGCCAGTAGGAGGTGCTGGTTGCTTTCTCTGGAGTGTCTGTGACCTTAGCTTGAAGGGAGAGGTTGGAGCTAATGAATCCTTTTGCCTTCTATTGTGGGCTTTACTCTGAGGTGAAGTCATTCCTCTACCTTTTGTCAGCTGGGCTCAGTTTTCTGCTCACACACCTGTGCCTGAGGCAGAAGTAGTCTGCTATTATTTGTTCTGGGAAGAGTCCTCAGCTGTAATGGAGGCCTGGACTCAGAGGTCTTCAGACCAGAGGAGCCCAGGGATCCTGTCTGTAGTTCTCCTGCACTGGAGGTCTCCCCCCAGCCCTGTTGGCAAGCTCCAGAGGGTCAGCGCACCTCTGCTTCCTAGTTGACTCAAGTCCCTGCCTTCTAACCCCATGGCTGATCCAGCAGGTCTGATTCTAGGTTCCTCAGACACCAGGGCTCCAATTCAGATGTTAATCTGGCTGATCCAGGGCTGATCCACCCTCTGCACCTGGACTCACCAGCCCAAAGTCATCCAATGCTACTGAGGGAGACAAATCCTGAGGTAGATATTCCTTCTCCTGGCTTTTCTTTCTGGGTTTTATGGGTCAGATTTCTGTTAAGAGGTTTGTTTCATATGATAGATGGGGAAAGATCAGGAGACTTTAGAACTGTGCCTGTCTTCTCTCCGCCATCTTGGCCGGAAGTCTGATAACAGTTTTTTAAGAAATTGAATTGACCAAATGTAGAAGGAGGTGTAATAGCTAATCATTCCTTAAAGAATAAATGGGATGGATGGTAGCTAATAACGACATGAGACACCAAGAATCAGTTAAACAAAATTTTTAAAAAGGAGAAAAAAATAGAAGAAAATGTAAAACATCTCATTGGAAAAACAACTGAACTAGAAAATTAAAATCAGGAGAGAATTTCAGAATTAGTAGGCTACCTGAGAGCCATGATAAAAAAAAAAAGCCTGGATCGCATTCTTCAGGAAATCATCAAGAAGAATTACCCTGGTATCCTGGAACCAGAGGGTAAAATAGTCATTGATACTCATTACCTTTTAAAAAGGATCCCCAAATGAAAATGCCAAGGAGTAATGTAGCCAAACTCCAAAATTATCAGATCAAGGAGAAAAATCCTAAAAGTTACAAGAAAGAAGCAATTCAAATACTAAGGAGCCACACTCAGGATTACATAGAACCTGTCTATATCAACATTACAGAATTGAAGATATTCAATATGATATACCTGAAGGCGCAGTAGTTTGGATTACAAATAAGAATCTGCTACAAACTAGAAAAATGGAGCATGCTCTTTCAAAGGAAAAAGATGTACATTTAATAAAAACAGGTGACTTCCAAACTTTCTTAACTGTTACTCTGTTGGAGGGTATTTTACTTAAGCTAATGGTGTGGACATGAATTGATTCTGATGGAATGATTTTTAAAAATTATGATGTTAAAAAAATTGGAGGACTGCAGCTATATGAGGAACAGAGGAAGAATGGATTAAATTACATCATATGAAGAGGCACAAAGGATCTAATGCAGTAAAGGGAAAGAAGTAAGGAACTGAGAACTACATGTTTTTTTCTCTTATTGGATTGGAACTGAAGTGAGAATAACATACACTCAGTTTGATTTAGCAATTTATTTTACCCTTCAAGTGTTAGGAGGGGAAAGCAGGGAAGGGAGTGAAGAGTAGGAATTACTGATGGAACAGAGGGAAGGAAGAAGGTGAAGAAATGGGTAAGTAAAGGGATTTTAGCTGATAGAAAAGGGAACAGATTGAGGGAGTCAAATTCTTAAAAATAAGACATAGGTGAAGAGAAATAGGGTGAAAAGAGGGGGAAATTACAATAAGAGGAGAGATAACAGAGGGTAATAGAATTATTAATAATAATTGTGAATGTAAATGAGATGAATACTCGAATAAAATGGAAGCAGAGTGGATGAGAAAACAGAATCCCATAATTTGCTGTTTACCAGAAACATATTTGAAGCAGAGAGAGATACACACAAAGTAAAGGCAAAAGGCTGGAGAGGAATTAATTGTATTTCAACTAAAGTGAAAAACACAGGAGTAGAAATTCTTATCACAGAAAACATTGGAATAAATGTAGTGTTTCTTAAATGCTATCTATCTACCTATCTAAAACTAGCAACAAACATTATATGTAATGAAGATAAGCTAGAAACATTCCTAATAAGAGAAGTGAAACAAGGATGTTTGTTATCGCCACTGTTATTCAATATTTTGTTAGAAATGTTAGCTTTCACAAAAAAAATAAATTGAAGATATTAAAATAGATAATGGAGAAACAAAATTCTTACTCTTAGGTGATAATAAAATGGTACATGTGAAGAATACTAGAATATCATTTAAAAACTACATGAAACAATGAGCAAATTTAGCAAAGTAGCAGGACATAAAATACAACTATATAAATCATCAGCATTTCTAAAATTTTATAAATAAAACAGCAACAGGAGAGAAAAAGAGATGTCTATTTCTTTTAAATTTTAAATTTTAAATTTCTTTTAAAGTACCTCTAGACAACATAAAATACTTTGAAGTCAACCTGCCAAGGCACATTCAGAAACTATATGAAAAGAACTCTAAAATACTTTTCACATAAATAAAATCAGATCTAAATAACTGGGCAAATGTCCATTGCTCATGTGTCAACAAAGTTTTTATCATAAAAAATGACTATTTTATGTAAATTAAATTACTTGCTCAGTTTCATATCCATCAAACTGCCAAAAAATGATAGCTAGAAAAAATAGTGACTAAATTCAAATGAAGCAAAAAGTCTAGAATATCAAGCGAATTAATGAAAAAAAATGCTAAGGAAAGTGATATAGCTTTATCAGGTCTAAAATCACATTATAAGCCATCAGACATCAAAATCATTTTGTAGGGATTAAGAAATAGAGTAGTGAGTCAGTGGAATAGATTCAGTATAAAAGAAACAGTAATTAAAGACTATAGTAATATATAACATGATAAACTTAAAAATTCCAGCTTCTAGGTAAAGAATTTAATTTTTGTTTTTGTTTTTTTTTTTTTTTTTTGCAAGGCAATGGGGTTAAAGTGACTTGCCCAAGGTCACACAGCTAGGTAATTATTAAGTGTCTGAGGCTGGATTTGAACTCAGGTACTCCTGACTCCAATGCCAGTGCTGTATGCACTGTGCCTTCTAGCTGCCCCAAGAATATTTTTTTTGATAAAAACTGCTGGGAAAACTAAAAGATAGCATGACAGAAACTAGACAGAGATTACTACCTCATACCCTATTCCAACATGATGTCGAAATGATTATAGCATTTAGACAAAAATGGTGCTATCAAGAACCAATTTGCAGAGCAAGAAATAGTTTATTTGTCAGTTCTATGGAAAGTAGAGTTGTTTATTGTCCAATGAAGAGACAGAGAACAGTAAAAAATTAAAAATGAATAATGTTAATTTCATTAAATTGAAAAGTTTTGTACAAATAAAATCAATGCTATCAAGATTAAAAGAAAGCATTAAGTTGGGAAACAATTTTTATAACTAGTGTTTTTGACAAAGGACTCATTTTTAAATTATATACAAAACTGACTCAAATTTTTAAGAATACAATTGATTCCCCAATTGATAAATGGTTAAAGGATATAAAAAGGAAATTTTCAGATAAAAAGTTATCTATAGTTATATGAAAAAATGCTTAAAATCAATATTCATTAGAGAAATACAAATTAAAACAATCCAACAGTACCTTTTCATACTTATCAGATAAATCAATATGACAAAAATGAAAATGATTAATACTGGAGGGGATGTGGGAAAATTGGGACTCTAATGATTTGTTAGTGCAATTGTGATCTTATTCATCCTTTCAGACATTCATTTTGGAGTTATGCTCCAAAAGTAATGAAACTGTACATACCCTTTCAAACTACAACACCATTATTGGGTCTCTATTCCATGGAGATCACAAAAATGGAAAAGAAACTCACATGTACAAGAATATTTATAACAGCTCTTTTCTAATTGGCAAAGAATTAAAAATTGAGTGAATGCCCATCCATTGAAGAATGCTTGAAGAACTTGTGATATTTGAATGTGATGAAACAACTATGGTTCTCTAGAGAAATCATGAGGAAAAAGACTTCAGAACAATGTGGAAAAATTTGCATTAACTGAGGATGACTGAAGTGACCAGAATGACATTTCAGAAAATTAGATATTGAGCAAATCTGTCGGATTTTTCCATTTCAGCAGGACAATAATCACATAAATTTCTAACAGAATTGTGATGGAAAATACCATCCAAATTTAGAAAAAGAACTGTGGAGTTGAAATGCAGACAAAAGCTTACTATTTTCAATTATTAAAAGTCTTATGTATCATGTTTTGTCCCATTTTGATTTGATTCTTCTTGCAGTATACAAGACTAATATGTATCTATGTTTGACATGGTTTTATACACACACACACAAACACAAACACACACAGTGTGTATGTGTTTTTGTGTGTGTGTGCATGTGTATGTATCCTATTTTAGATTGTTTCCTGACAGGGGGAGTAGGGAGAGAAGAGAGACAGGATGGAAAATGTGAAAATTAAAACCTTTCAAAGATATGACTGCTGAAAACTACCATTGCATGTATTTCAAAAAATAAATGAATATTTTTAAAAAAAGAAAAGAAAGGAATAATTCATACTAGCCCTTTAAAAGAAAAGAAAGTCTACCAAAAAAATTCAAAATAAAAGTTAAAAACACAAGCATGAAGAACATCACATCTAGAAGAGAAAATGTTTAATACTGCAAAAATTACAAAGTTAAAAATTTGGAGTATTGAGAAAATGCCATTAGATTTGGCGATTAAAAAATCTTAGTTAACCCTTGAAGAAATTGATTATTGAGAGATCAATCCAAAACTTAAGTTGCAAACAGTTAAAAATTAAATGGTTGGTGAGGCTTAGAGTTGAAATTATGTTTTCTAGGTATTTGGTTGTGAAAGGATGGATACTGTTGAATGAGAAAGTTTCGATGTTTTAGTAAGTTCAAGTGGAGATTATTTTTTTTAATTTTGTTTTATTTTTAATGAATTAGAAAGATCCTTTAAGAAATCAGTGGATTTCCAAGGATAGCCTAATTATTTCATTGAGATAATGCCAAGGATTATGCCTGGGAGCCAAGTTAAAAATATTTCAGAATTTGTGGTTCACTTTTAACATTGTCATCTTTACATATAGGTCTGACTACCATTATGTGGCAGTCAACATAGTCTCTTTTTCTGCCTGCCTTTGGAATACTTTATTAGAAATTTGCTTCCTGAATTCTTCCATTGTCCCTTCCTTTGCCTCCATGATCTCAGCCTCCTATTATGAACCATGATCTAAATAGTTCCATTCCTTTAGTTAGGTTTACTTGAAGGACATTGTGTTGCAAAGACTTAAAACATTGACAAATACTTGCCTTTTTACCTCCTCCCCATGATCAATAAATAGAGGCACTGGCAGCTACATACTTTAAAAACTTTACCTAGTGTATTTGCTTCTTTCACCACCTGCCTCTGATTGTTAAAGACGCTATTGAAATCAAACCATAAAGTTAGCCCTGGCTTATATTTTTTGATATAACATGATATTTATCTTCTGATTTCCTTGAATTTCTGACTTCACACAGTCTGATCCATAGTGCAGTTAGAGTTTTTTTGAGGCATCAATAATAGCAAAATCCTATTTAGCTTTATGACGATAGCCTCCTGGCCAAAATGATACTTTCCACCTATGGAAGCAAACAGCCATATGCCAAGGTTGGGTACTCATTGAAAGGAATTAAAGCAATTGTCTAGTGGAGTCAATCATATCCCTATGTTTTCTGGAAGCAATATAAAACAATTGTCCTCAGAGCATTTATTATCTTTCTTGTGTCAGGCATTCTTATGGGTTATTGGAATACAGATAAAAATGTAAGACTCTCCCTGACATTAAGGGGCTTTACATGACCATCTAAAAGACCTCCTAGTTTTTGTCTTTGTTTGTAAGGAGCTCCCAATCCTAGCCTCCCAATGCTACCACACATATGGATGATCTGTTTAGAACAGCATCATTTATATCTGCTCTGTATTTGACAGCTACTTCTTCAGGAGACGAAAGCCTATATTATATAAATGCTTCTTTCAAGATACTGCATATTAGTTAAAGCACTGAGAAATGGGTTTCATACTCTTTCTTTACTGTGAAGGTTGATTCTCCAAATTGGCGATTCTCTTCTCCTGACTATCACTGTGCTCTAAGAAAACCACAGATTCCCAAATTGTCAAGCAAGTCTTTGATTCAGTACAGGCAGTCAAAATTGGTTTCCCTAGTTTGCCCACCGGGTTATCATGTCAATTATAAGATTTCAGTTGAAAAGGTTCATTGTGTCAATTTATTTTTTTTCTGTTACTCAGTAGAAGGTTCATTAAATTCAGTGTAGTTTTACTGTATAAAATACATTCAAAAGGGGGGAAATGAAATGCCAGTGATTTGAGGATATTTTGAAGTGTTTTTGCTAAAAGAATACATTAAGATAGATGCATCTTATTACTTGGAACAACAGTTTTTTATGCTATATCAAGCTAGATTTTATGTGACAATATTTAAATTTTATTTATGCTTTTTCCCCCTTCTATTTTCTGGCAAAGCAAACTTGCAAAAGGAAAGTTAGTCATTACTATTATCAATATATAAAAGCCTCACCAAATAGGATCATAACTTCATAGATATAAAGATGAATCAAACTTTAGAGGTCATACATCCCAATTATTATGAGAAATCAAGGTCCAGGTATTATAGAGTATGTGTTCAAGGTTACAAATGTAATGAAAGTTAAAGGTGAGATTCCACATTTTCTGACTTGCTTCAATAATCCTTCTGTTATTCTATCACCAATTTTTTTTAGATCTTTCTGTTATATAATAAAGTTTTTCATTGAATGAATATCTCTGAAGTTGTACTAGCTCAGTCTCCAAGTCTGAGACATAGGAAAGAGGATGCAAATTCATTATGATCTGAGAAACTTTTGGAACTACAATATTTTTTAGAAATTGAAAAGTAGATTTTTTAATGAGATTCTAGAGATCAAAGCAAGAAAATACCAGAAAAAGTATGGGAAAGTTTGAGAATTGACCCTGAACTTTAAATCACATATGAGCTAATAAAGAATAAAATAAGCACAATTTTCAAAAAATAATTTATTTGGTGACTTTAATAATAATTAAGCACTATTCAAAAACATCAAAGTTATGATCAATGAAGTGAATGATCAACTTCAGAAAATTGGTAGTAAAGCATGCCTCTCTTTTTTGAGAGGCAGAGAAGCAGTATACTATATGTTAAATAATAAAATATACCTTAATAAACATAACCAATGAGATGATTTATTTTACTTATCTATTCTGCTTTGTTTCTTTGATGGATGGCAAGATTGTATGGATAAATGGATAGAAAAAGATAGGGCACTAGAAAATTAAAGTATATACAATAACTTGGATAAAATAATCATTTTAACAAAAGGATGGGCATTCAAGGACATAGCAGTCATAATTAAAAGTATATATTAAACCAAATACAAAGTGTCTGATATATGAAACCTGAAACTGAAGTTCTGTTAATCCAAATTTGTTTCATTATGTACCAAGACTGAGTCCCTGTGCTGTACCATTTCACATGTCTTCTGCAAAGTCTCTCCTATGCTCTGTCTTAAGAACTCTTTAGATAGTGAACAAAAATTGCATCTAGTCTCTGTAAATAAGATCTTTTTGCACTGAAAGATTCAAGGTAAGAGAAATCTAATCCATGGATAGAACTTGGGAGGATGCATTAATATACCTTAAGCAATGTTTGAAATATATGTGATGCTGTGTGCTGATTTAATTGACTCCAATTCATCAACCAACCATCTGACAAAGAGGTTTTTTAAAAGACCAGCTCCAAATATGTCAAAACTCTCTTCCATAAACTCCAATGTATAACTATTGAATTCATTGAATTGAACTTTTGAACTTCTAAAAACCCTTCACAACCTCTCTTTATAGTCTTAAACATTACTTAGCTCCATCCATTCTAGAATCTAACTAAACTTATCTTCTAGCTTTTTCACAATCCTCCATGTCTGAAATTTACTTTTTCCTCCTCTGCATTTCTTAAAATCCCTACATTTTCTACAAAATAAATTGAAACTACACATCCTGCATGAGTTCTATTTTAATCTCACTAGCCCCTAATACCTATCCTGAGAATTACCATATCTATATATCTATATATATTATATATGTATATATATATACATATATGTGTGTGTGTTTAGTGTGCATATTATATAGAATTTCTTCTGATAAACTTCAAACTCCTTGAGGGCAAGAACTGTGCCATTTTTACTATATATGCTTGGCTTCCAGAATAATGTCTGGCACAAACTGAAAAAGCCACTTGGTTCTCTGATGCACATGTTTCTGTTATAAAATCAGATTGTAACCTATTTACATTTGCTTATCTTACCACTAGGGGTATACCCTATTTTTTGGTGGACTTCTTTACTTCAGGAAGAAGTTGGTTGGTTAATTCTTGTCCTTCCTTATCAAAGAAGAGAAAAATTACATCACTATAGTATTGGTAGTCAATCTAATACCTCTTCTCAACACTTTCTTTTGGAGCCTCCCAAAACCCGAACTAGCTCTGACAATGAGGGTATCACCCCATTGTTAATTTGTACATCCCAGGAAAGAACACCTTCAAGGTAAGGGAACTTGTCCATATTACCCAAAATTTCTCCATTTACTGTTCTAATATGAATGGTGTGATACTGGCTGATGGAAAACATGTGTTTTCTTGGTGTTAATTGGTAGATCAAAATTAGTACAAGCAGCAGAGAATAGATTCATATTTTGTTGCATCTCACTATCAGAAGCTGGATTGAGACCACAATCATCTGCAAATAGAAGAATATGCACCAACATTCCTACTATGGTCTTGGCTTGTATCCTTTTGCAATGAAAGAATTTACCATCAATGCAGTAAGTGAACTTTAGGCCATGTTCATTCTCCATAAAGTCTCTTGATAACATGACTGAAAACCTACTAAAAAGCATGGGAACAAGAACACATACTTTTTACCTTCCATTGACAACAGGGAAACTTGAGAGTATCATTCACTATCCAGAACTTGGGCATGCTTTCATGAAATTGATGTACAAAATTGATAAACTTCTCTGGCCAACCAAATTTGGACATAATTTACTAAAAACTGTCATGACCAACCATATCAAAGGTATTGATCATATCTGCACATATTATATATAGACCTCTCTTCTGTTCTTGGAGTTTTTCCTGGAGTTGTTGGGCAGCAAACACCATATTGACTGTTGCTTAACACTTTCAGAAGCCCACTAACTCTCAGGGAGGTGACCAGCTACCAGGTGAAGGATCAGCCTATTGAGAAGGACTTTGGAAAGAATCTTACCAACAATAACTAAAGCAGATATACCTCTGTGAGTGTCATAGGACAATCTATTCCCTTTACCTTTATAGAGATGGACAATGGAAGGATCATTGATACCCTCGTCATGTCACATAACCTGGAAATTTTCAGTCTATTTTTGGATGAACGATGGACCCCTCATCTTGTGGATCTCAGCTGGAATAGAATCAGTGCTAACTACTTTGCCACTTGAAAGCAGTCTAAAGGCATTCAAAACCTCTTCTTCAGTTGGAACTTTATCTAGTTGATTGACTTCAACTTGAGGTAAATAATCAAGGACTTCTGCATTGATTGAGGATAGTCCATTAAGAACCTTATGGAGGTGGCTAGGTGGTGCAGTGAATAGAGCACCAGCCCTGGAGTCAGGAGTATCTGAATTCAAATCCGTCCTGAGACATTTAATAATTACCTAGCTATGTGGCCTTGGGCAAGCCACTTAACACCATTGCCTAGCAAAAAAATATAAAAAAGAACATTATGGAAGTGTTCAGCTCATCTCTTTAGGATCATGTACCTATCATTAATCTAGGTGGGTCCATTAGCACTGAGTATTTGAGAAGCATCATAAGTCTTAGGTCTTGGCCAACAAATACCCTTCAGCATATCATAAAAACATTTTGGTTTGTTATTTTTCTGCATAAAACTGAATTTCATCTGTCTTCTTACTGAACCAAGAGTCCTGCATCTCTCTAAGTCTTCCAAGCAAGAAGTTTAATGTCAGCAAAATTTTCTTACTGTCTACTTATTAAACTTCACCTTTACCATATGATAAATCCATCCTCTCTATACAGAGCTGAATTCAAATTTGACCATAGATACTCTCTAACTGTGAGAACCTGAGTAAGTGATAGCTTCTATTTGCTTCTGTTCTTTAACTATGAAATGGTGATACTAAATCTATTTCACAGGATTATTATGAAGATCAAATGATATTTGTTAAGTACATACAATAGTTCCTTGTAAATAACGGACACTGTATAAATGTTCCTATTCCTTTCCCTTCTCTCTTCTTCCTAAAATGCATTTTCTGATAACATATTTGTTTTATTCTTTTTGTTAATGTTCCTTACTTAAAAGGAGCTTAAACACTGTGGTCTCCTCATATCTTCCACGTGCTCCTCTTTTGTTTGTTTATTCTATTCATTTTTAATTCTTCATATTTCATATCATGTAACCTCATAGTAATATTGTAGAATACTTAATGAATATTTATAAATTAGTTTTGATTAGAAACATTAAGCTTTCATAGTAACTTGACTCAGGACAAAATAAATATCTTCTTTCATTGGAAAACAAATTTTTCTTCTTGAAATACAAGTACAATGATGAAATGTGATATTAAACTATCTCCCTTTCTATCCTTTCTATTCCTGAGTCCTATATTTGTCCAAAAATGTTGTTACTCTACTTTAAGGAGTGGGAAATGAGGTAATAATGAAGGGAGAGGATGGAAATAAAGGTCAAATGATTGGCATAGGGAAAAGAATGAAAGCAGGAATTGAGTTCTCAAATAATTGGAATTGACACAAAGGAATGAGAGTTAAGAAAGAGAAGAAGAATGCCAAAGGGTTGAATTCATTTAGGCATGGCTGTGCTTAGACAAGATATGTTCTAGATTCTGAGGAACCAATGATACCAGAAAGTAAAGAGTAAGTGATTATAATAAAGTGAAGAGGAATAAGAGAGGGGAACCTAGAAACACTGAGGATTAACATCCCAGAGTTTGGGATAAAGTCACTCTAAGCCCCTGATTTTGTAGAAAGGAAAAGTGAAACTCTAGATAACACAAGGTGAAGTGGTTTTTCCAATGGCTCACAACTGACTGATTACAGAGAGAGAGCTAAAAGCAGTTGTTCTGAAGCAAAATGTCACCTTCTACATGAATAATTATCTAAAGTTTAAAATAATCTCTATCTACATCCATTAATACTATAACCCTTTAGCCTTAACTAAAGTTTATATTTATTCTTTGAATCAGAAGGGGAAAAAATAAGTTCTAAAGAAAGATATTTAATGAAATAGCATAGTGCAAAATAAAGTTGAATAATATATTATGACTGTAAATCAGCTCCATCATCTAATCAAATATAAACACAGTCTAGGAAGAATGGCAATGTCCTGGTATTATACAGAAGTATCAGGAATATAGAGAACACATTTGGTCTGGTCGATTTGTGAAAGGGACATGTACACCAATTGTATTGCAAGTCTTTCCAAAATTTTCAGTTTGTCTTTTGGAAATGTATTCTTAGATAAGAGTTTTTTGTTTTTGTTTTTTGCTTCATTTGATGGTAATATCCCTAGTTTCCTGGTGACTTGTAGATATGGTATTCTCTATTGAAATTCTAGGTTCATATCTTCAGAGTCACATTATCTTTTTATCTCATTTTCCTTCTGATAGGCCATGATGAATGATGTCAGACAAAGAGTGGGTGAAGTATCAATAAGAATATCAAGACTATTCCACAAAGAAAAGACTGGCACAGTGCCTGAGGGTAAAATTGCGTTTTTTTTTTATTATCTAAATAAAGTTTAGATATTTGTCTTATTTTTATTTATTTTTTAGGGTTTTTTTTGCAAGGCAATAAGTGGCTTGCCTAAGGCCACACAGCTAGGTAATTATTGAGTGTCTGAGGACAGATTTGAACTCAGGTACTCCTGACTCCAGGGCCAGTGTTCTATCCACTGTGAGACCTAGCCACCCCAAGTTTAGATATTTCTAAGAGACTTCTTTAATGTAGTATGCAAATGATCAAGACACAAAATAAAATAAAAGTTAAGGAAGGCTGGTCCCTTTACCTAGTCAGCATATCTATCTTTATCACAGAATGCATTGTTAATTGTAATATGTCAGGGGGGAAAATTTTATTGCCTCAATATACCTTACATTAAAGGTTATTTTTCCCCTTTATTTCCTGCCCTGTTCACTTTCTTCTACATGAAACTAAATTGTAGCTTCAATAGACATAATCTTTTTGGATTTTCCTTTTATACTTAGGTATACCTCTGGAGAGATGAAGAAATGAAAGAGAAATCTGGATCTTGTTCATAAAAACCTGAATTGCAGCCCAGGAACCCTCACACTCACCTGACCTATAAGATTTAGTTTTATTTTCAATAAAGTGAGAGACATTAGAATTGACCTCTTCAGAGAGTAGTTAAGTATGAAATGAAATAATCCTTAAAAAGTGCTTTGCAAACCTAAAAGCACTTTAAATATAAACTATAATTATTATTATCATTAGTAAAAACTGTGGCTAGACAGTCAGATGAAGAATTCACAGCAATAGCCAACTGAGGACACAGAAAAAGGGATTTCTGTAGAGTGA
This sequence comes from Macrotis lagotis, assembly GCF_037893015.1. Classification (NCBI taxonomy): domain Eukaryota; kingdom Metazoa; phylum Chordata; class Mammalia; order Peramelemorphia; family Peramelidae; genus Macrotis; species Macrotis lagotis. Next base: position 478,242,281 of record NC_133666.1, on the reverse strand, counting down.
GCAAATGTAATTGCCTGGCAACTGTCTGAGAAACTTTTTTGATATAATAATTATATTACTGACCTATTAACAGGCCAATGTATATGCCATAGCACAACTCCAGTCACCCAATCCTTTCTCCAATGTAGTTCATGCCAGCCGACAAGGATCATACATACTTTGGTTTATTTTGTTCTTTAAACAAACATTTTTGACAAAATCTGGCACATCTTTCTCATCAATAACTTTGGGTTTGGGAGGTTTGCTATCCAATATTTGCCTTGGGAACTATTCAACTAACTTCCAAAGACTTGTTAAGCTGTCAGCACCAAGCTGATTTAATATTCCAGGAAGCATTTCTGTGATGGGCTTGGCTTCTGCATGGCCAGTGATTACAAAGGTGTTTGTGGTAACAGAAGTCTGAACTTTGGGATTTATTGAAATGAATAACTGTATCATCATTGTTAATCATCTTTGAAAAAAGTAAAATTATTCACAGTCAATTTTTTGAGAGATCTCTGAAGTTTCTTGTCATCTGCTATGTAAAGTTGATGAGTGATCTTTTTTCTGTGAGCTGTGTCCTTGCCTCCTATCTGGACCTGAATCTGAAGTTTGACTAAATTTTTTGATTCATGCTATTGGTGCATCTGAAGCTGAGTTGGGGGCTTCCTCTGATGGTAATGTGCAATAGTAGCAAGATGGTGTTCCCATGAGGCAAAGAAAGAAGTTGTGTTGTTGATAATTGAATGTCACTTCAGAATTTGTAGACAATAAATGATGGGGTAGCTACTGGATAGAGCACCAGCCCTGGAATCAGAAGGACCTGAGTTCAAAGCTAACCTCAGACACTTAATAATTACTTAGAAGTGTGACCTTGGGCAAGCCACTTAACCACAATGCCTAACCAAAAAAAAAAAAAAAAAAAAAAAAAGGAAAAAATGAATAATGTTGGAATTCCTGCACAGAGTCAAGATGACCTCATGAAGCTAACATGCTCCTGGATATTTTCCCTAACAAAGATAAATGAAGCTTCTCAGTAACATTCAAGCTACAGTTCCCACCAAGAAAAAGAGAAGATCCAAAGAAGTTTTCAACAGTAAACATCATGGAGGATTTTCAGTGAAAGTGGAGGGAGGGGAAAATAAAGCCCAGGAGGCAAGAGACCAGGGAAGCCAGTGGAAGACTTCCAGCCACAGTGCAGTCCAGGTCCCAACAACTTGACAATAGCAGAGGTCCTGGCAACTAGATAGCACGATAGCAGGTAGGGTCCCAACCCAAAGCAAAATCTGAACTCCAGAAAAGACTGGTTGGGAACAAACCACTGCTAAGTGATAATCTAGACTCAAAGGAGAAAATAAATCCAAAGACTGAAGTAATACGAATTCATCTCCCTCCATGGAAAAATCAAGTAAGAGAGGTAGAAAAAAATTAACAAAAGAAATGAGAATGGGGGGGCGGAGCCAAGATGGTGACAAGAAGGGATCCAGCCTTAGGAGCACTCTGATAAAACTCATAAGCTAAGGACTCTAACTAAACTTTCGAGAGACAGAACCCACAAAGGGACACAGTGAGGCAGTTCACCTACTCAAGGTAACCTGGAAAAGAGCAGAAAGGCTGTGCTCCCCGGGGTCGGAGGGGCAGCCCACCAGAGGGGTGGCCCGCCAGAGTGAAAGAACTTCAGCCTCCCAGAAGCAGCCCCAGGGCACTGGGAGCCGTGGCTCACAGCAGCAGGGGAGTCTCCTGAGCTGCACCCCGGGGAGCACCGGGCACAAAGTGGGGGAACAGCAGGGGACTTCTGTGAGAGCAAGCATGCAGAGCCCAGCCCTCGGGGCACACATGGAGCAGCTTGGTCTTTCCACAGCCCAGACCCGGAAACAGAAGCAAGCTGAACCAGTAAGCAAGAGCCCCCAAAACATGAGTCCATTGAGCTGAAGGAAAGGAGTGAAGAGAGAGAAACTGCAGAGCTCTGTCCTCTGCCCCTGGAACAAGACTCTGGGGCTCTGACCACATTCAGATCCTGATCCCATTCTAGGCCCCCCATAGAACAGCAGGGTCCCCCCAACTCGGCCCCGTGGCAGAGGGGGGTACTTATGGTCATTCACAGACCAGGAGGGAGGACAGAGCCTCACACACTGAGACCCTTGTGGGAGTGTCCCAAAAGCTCAGGAAGCACCCCAAAACTAGGCCCAGGCTGGGAAAATGGGCAAGCAGAGAAATAAGAGGAAGACTATTGAGAAATATTTTGCAAATGAGCACAAGAAGGATCAAAATACTCAGTCTGAAGATGAGGAAGCACAAGCTCCTGTATCTAAAGACTCCAAGAAAAACAGAAATTGGGCTCAGGCTATGACAGAGCTCAAAAAAGACTTTGAAAATCAAATGAGGGAGTTGGAAGAAAAACTGGGAAAAGAAAGGAGAGAGAGAAGCAGGAAAAATATGAAAATGAAGTCAGCAGCTTAGTCAAGGAAATCCAAAAAAATGCTGAAGAAAATAGTATGCTAAAAACCAGCTTAGGTCAAATGGATAAAACAGTTCGAAAAGTTATTGAGGAGAAGAATGCTTTAAAAAGCAAAATTGGCCAGATGGAAAAAGAGATAAGAAAACTCTCTGAGGAGAACAAATCCTTCAGACAAAGAATAGAATTCAGGGAGATTGATGAATTTACCAGAAATCAGAAATCAATACTTCAAAACCAAACAAATGAAAAATTAGAAGAAAATGTGAAATATCTCATTGAAAAAACAACTGATATGGAAAACAGACTTAGGAAAGATAATTTAAAAATTATTGGAATACCTGAAAGTCATGATCAGGAAAAGAGCCTTGACATCATTTTCAAAGAATTACTACAGGAAAATTGCCCTGATATTCTAGAAGCATAGGGCAAAATAGAAATGGAGAGAATCCACCGATCCCCCCTGAGAAAGAGATCCCAAAAATCCAACCCCTAGGAATATTATAGCCAAGTTCCAGAACTGCCAAGTCAAAGAGAAAATATTACAAGCAGCCAGAAGGACACATTTCAAATATTGTGGAGCTGCAATCAGGATCACACAGGACTTAGCAGCAACTACATTAGAAGCTCGTAGGGCTTGGAATACAATATACCAGAAGGCAAAAGAGCTTAGAATGCAGCCAAGAATGAACTACCCAGCAAGGCTGAATGTCCTCTTCCAGGGAAAAAGATGGACATTCAATGAACCATGGGAATTTCAAATGTTCCTTTTGGAATGGCCAGAGCTGAACAGAAGGTTTGAGCATCAGATACAGGACTCAGGTGAAGCATGGAGATTGGAGGAGAGGGGGGAAATATGAGGGAGTTAATGAGGATGAACTGCATGTATAGAAAAATGATACTGATAATATTCATATGAACCTTCTCAGTTAATAGAGCAGGTAGAGGGAGCTTTTATAGTTGAAGCACAGGAGAAAGCTGAATTCGAAGATAAAATATGGTGTAAAAATGGAGTCAATAGAAAAAAGGGAAATGGAATGGGAGAAAGAAAAAGGAGACGGGGAATAGGCCAAGATATTTCACATAATAAGATTTTTTTTATTACAATGAGCTATTGCAATGATATGGAAGGGGGGAGGCAAGGGGGAATGAGGGAACCTTTGCTCTCATCAGAGATGGCTAGGAGAGGAAACAGCAAATATACTCAATGGGGTATAGACATCTGGAGTAAGAAGGAGGGGGGAGCAGAGGGAAGGGATGGGGATATGAATAAAGGAGGAGAGTATGGACCATGGGGGGAGAACGGTCAGATATAACACATTTTCTTTTTTACTTCTTGCAAGGGGCTGGGATTGGAAGGCCTGCCCAGGATCATAGGGCCAGCTGGATTCTGGGCCTCAGGGGTGGTATGGGGGCTCAGGGCTTCTTGGCCCCAGGACCAGGAATCTGTCTGCTGCGCCACTCAGCGACCCTACAGCAGAGTCAGGGTGAAAGGAGAGAGAGAAAAAATAATACATGGTAGTGGAGAAATAAAAAAGGAGGGAGTTGCGATCAGCAATGGCAATGTTGGAAAAATATGGAAGTACTTTTGTGATGGACTTATCACAAAGAATGTGATCCACCCGTGACAGAGTCGTTGGTGTTGGAACAAAGACTGAAGCACATTTTTGTTATTATTATTTGGGGGAGGGTTCAGGGCAAGTGGGGCTGCGTGGCCTGCCTGGGGCCACATAGGAGGGTGATCTTTGGGTGTCTGGGGCCGGATTTGGACCCAGGTGCTCCTGGCTCAAGGGCCAATGCTCTGTCTGCCACCCAGCCACCCCTACTATTAATACTATTTTATTTTATTTTGGGTCTTTTTTTCCTTCTTTTTGGTTTTTGCAGGGCAGTGGGGATCAGGTGGCTTGTATGTCACATGGCTGCGTGATTGTTGGGTTTACGAAGCTGGATATGGACTCCGGTGCTCGTGGCTCCAGGGCTGGTGCTTTGTCAGTGCACCACCTGGCCTTACCTACAATTATTACTATTATATTTTTTAATTTTAGTTTTTTATTTCTCTCCACTTTACTTTTTTTTGCCCAAGCAAGTCTATCTACATTCATGGGGTGGAGGGATATTTTGTTTACTTGTAAACCAGAATATTTTATTAATGTAAAAAAAAATTTGTACAAAATGAGAATTAAAAAAAAGAAATAATAAAAAAGAAATGAGAATTCTTCTGGGAGTCAAGATGGTGATAAAAAGTTAAAAGGCTCCCAGAGCATTTCCTTACCAAATATAAATGAAGCCTTTACTCTGACACTCTATAGTTCCCACAAAGAGAAGATTCAAAGAAGTTTTCAACTGCAGACATCATGGAGGATCTTCAGTGAAGGTCTGTCTCTTTGGGGGAAAAAGGAGAAGATAAGTCCAGAAGGCAGGAGAACAGGGAAAACCAGCAGGAGTCTTTTAACCACAGTGCAATCCAGGTCCCGACAGCTTAATAATAACAGTTACCAGCAGCTGGATAACAAGATACCAGGGAGGATCTCAAACCCAAACAATGTTTGAACCCATAAATACTGGGATAAGGGACAAGATTGGGTCAGCAACAATCCTCTGTTAAGTAGGACCCTAGCCATAAATATGTGTGTGTGGGGGGAGTTGGTGGGGAACCTCTGCAAAGGCAAGGCCTGAACTGCATAGGCAAAATTTTGGTCAACAACAAGTCAGGGATCGGACCCCAGAATCAGGAAAATAAAAGCTTATATCTATACTCCATATACCACAGGAACAGAACTACAACAACAATGATGAGCAAAAAAAGTTAAAAGAGCACTCACTATAGAAAAAATACTTCAAAGATAATTGCTCTCTCTCACTATATGTATGTATTTATATGCACATGTCTTTCTTTTCTCTTCCTATATATCTCTCCCTCTCTCTCATTCAAAGACACACACACACACACACACACACACACACACACACACACACAGAGAAATATATATTTCTTGAGCTCTTTTGAATTTAACTCTCATCTCATACCAATATTTCCAAGATCTATATATCTTGCCCTAGTCAGGAAAACACTGAAGGAAATGATTCATTGAGGACCTCTATTTAAACTCTAATCAGCATTATTAAGCTAATTATGATTTTTATGAGGTAATGGTGATTTGTAATTATTTTAATATACTTATCTAACACACATTTAATTAATCATCTAATAATAGGTATAAGAATAAGCAACATATCAGTACACATTTTATATGTTACATAGGATTATGGATTCTAAAAGACCATTATATAATGGTCATTACATGTGACATAGCTGTGGAATGAAGTACTGTAATTCATTTTATTCTTACTCTCCCCTATTGGTCCAAGTCCCATTTAAGCAAAACAAGTTTACTTCTCTTCCATTTGATAGACATTGGAAGGCTATAACGGTACCTTCCAACCTGTTATTCTCGAGGCTAAACATTCCTTATTCTCAAAGGGTCTGTGGAGCTTACTTGAATAATTGTAAGACTGATGATATGGATATTTCCATCCTGTTTTGAACAAATTCCATGACCAAACGAAGTACAGGTAGTTGTATGATATTGAAAGAACTCCCCTCCAACCCTCATCCACCAATACTTTCTTGGAATAGAAGTATATCTTTACCATCTCCTCTTCAACCATAGAAGCAACCCCTCCATCTTCTGACTGTTTAACCAACAGAGATTTTTTTTTTGTTTCACTCAACTTGTGACCCTGATAATCCATCATTTTTGCTTATTTAACTTATTTGCCATATGTCAAGCAATGGTATTCTATATTTTGTGCTACCACTTTAAAATGTCTAGGAAATGAATCTGATATTAAACCCAGTACAAACAAGTTCCTAAAAGAATGGGTCAATGGAAATCATGAAGAAAATATGAGGTCCACTTCATGGGAGGGGATCATGGAAACTTTAAAAAAAGTGCCAATACTTCAGAGTCCTGTCTTATTCTCTTTTATTATAAATTGGGCATAGATTAAACACACAGTGTAAAACTGGAGAAGAATATATTATGCTTTAACTGAAACAAAATATAACAGGAAAAGCAAAAGCAAAAATAGATCTAATTAAAAGAATTAAGGAAGGAAAATATATCTTACTGAGAACCAAAGACAATGGAGTGCCATCAAATAGTAAACATATATCCATCAAGTAGTATAACATCCAAATTCATAAAGGAGAAGTCAAGTGAATTCCAGAAAGAAGGAGGCAGTAAAGCTATACTATTAGGGGAACTCCATTTCCCTCTCTCAGAATTGAATAAATTGAATCACCAAATAAAGAAGAGAGAAGATAAGAAAGTGGATAGAAATTTGGAAAAGTTATCCATGACATGGAGAAAACTGAATAAGGATAGAAGGAACTATAACTTTTTTCTCAGCAGGACACTGCACCTACACAAAAAATGACAATATATTAGGGTACAAAACCTCACAGTAAAATAAAGGCAGAAATATTAAGTGTAACCTTATGAGATCATGATGCAATAAAAAATGCATGCAATAAAAATCCATGGAAAGATAAATGAAAAGTTAATTGGAAACTAAAAAACCTAATCTTAAAGAATGAGTAATTCAAACAATGAATCAGAAACAATTACTGATTTCATTCAAGAGAGAGAGAGACAAGAATGACATGGCTCATCAAAACTTATGTGATGCAACCAAAACAGACTTTAGCGGAAATTTGATATCTCTAAATGCCTACATGAAAAAAATTAGAGGATGAATAGATCAAGGACTTGGAAATTCACCTAATGAAGCTAGAAAAAGAACAAATTAAAAATCCCCAATTAAATAACAAAATGGAAATTATGAAAATTAAAGGATTAATAAACTTGAAAGTAAGAAAACTATTGAAATAATAAATAAAAACTAAGTCAGTTTTATGAAAAACCAAAACATAGATAAACATTTGATTAATTTTATTTAAAAAATGGAAACCAAATTTCAGTATAAAAAATTTAAGAGTATGAATTCACCACCAATGAAGAAGAAATTAAAACAACCAAGTAGAACTATTTTGCCCAGTTGTATGACAATCTAAGTAAAATGAAATGATATTTGCAAAATTATAAATTGCCCAGATTGAAGAAGAGGTGATAAAATATTTAAATAAACTCATTAAAAACAAATTCAACAATCTATCACTGAACTTCCTATAAAATATCTCCATGGACAGAATGAATTCTACCAAATATTTAAAGAAAAATTATTTCCAATAAAGGGTAAATTTTTTCAAAAAAAATCGGTGAAGAAAGAGTCCTACCAAATACTTTATATAACACAAATATGGTGCTGATTCTTAAACCAGCATGAGCCAAAAGAAAGAAAGAAAATTATACCTAAAGAATTTACCTAATGAGAATTGATATATAAATTTTATATAAAATATTAGCAAAGAGATTATAGTTATATAACACCAGGACAATAAAAATGAAAAGGTGGGATATATATTAGGAATGGAGAACTGGTTCAATATTAGGTAAACATTCAGTATAATGGATTATATCAATAGCAAAAGTAACTGAAATCATATGATTGCTTCAACATATGAAAAAATATTTTGACAAAATTTCCCATCATCCTATTAAATATGATGAAGAGAATAAAGAAATTTTTCCTTAAAATGATAACCAGTTCCTAAAAACTTCAGCAAACCCATTCCTATTAAAAAACACACATTAGAGAGCTTAGTAATAAATGTAGCTTTCCAGGAAATGATAAGTAGTGTTTATCTAAAGTCATAAGCAAGCAATTTATGCAACAGGGATAATCTACAAGTATTCTCAGTAAGATCAGGGACAAAACAAGGATGCCCATTATCATAACTATTACTTAATATAATACTAAAAATGTTAACTTTAGCAATAAGAAAAAGAAAAGAAATAAAAAGGTAGTAGAATAGGCATTGAAGAAGCAAACTCATTTTTTTGCAAATGATATGATGATATGCTCAAAGAATCCTAGAGAATTAATTAAAAACTAGTTGACAAAATTAACAATTTTAATCTACTTGCCGTATATAAAATAAGCTCAATTAGATCATTAACATTTCTATTTATTATCTGCAAAATCCAAAAGCAAGAGACAGAAAGAGGAATTCCAACAAAAATTACTGTATTATTAGGAATATATGGGAGTCTACTTGCCAAGACAAACTCAGGAACTATATTTATACAATTAGAAAAAAGCTGTTCAATAAAATACAGTCATATCTAAACAACTAGAAAGTATCATCTACTCAATACTAGTTCTCACTAACATAATAAAAATGACAAAAATAATCTGCTTATATAGTTCTATACCAATAAAATTACCCAAAATTGTAGAGCAAGAAAAAATCATGAAATTCATCTAGAAGAACAAAAGACTAACATTATTAAGGGATTTAATTTAAAAAAATGCAATGGAATGTGGCATAGTCATACCAGATTTAAAGTTATATTATAATAGGGAGTTATCAAAATTGTTTGGTACTGGATAAGAAATAGAGTGGTTAATCAGTGAAATAGGTTAGATTCATAGGCACCACAGAAAATAACCTTTGTAATATACAGTTTGATACACCCATCAACTCTAGCTTCTAGAATAACACCTCACAATTTGAAGGAAAAAAAAATTACTGTGATTACTGGAAATAAGTATTACAGAAACTATACTTGGACTAACCTCTCACACATTTTACCAAGACAAGGTCAAAATTAGAACACAATTTAGTTATAAATTGTGATACCAAGGGCCAATTACAAGAGCAGGAAATAGTTTAGCTTTGAAGAGAAGAATTTGAGTCTAAACAAAAGGTAGAGAACAATACAAAAGGTAGAGAACATTACAAAATGTAAAATGGATTATTTTCATTACATTAAATTGAAAATGTTATGCACAACCAAACCCATTATAAACACTGGTAGAAGGAAGTCAGAAAGCTGGGAAATAGTTTTTACAGATAGTGTTTCTGATTAAAGCTTAATTTCCAAAATAGATAGAAGTCAAATTTACAAGAACATAAATTATTCTTCATTTAATAAATGGTCAAAGGATATGAATAATTTTCAGATGAAGAAAGTAAAGTCTATAATCAAATAAAATGTTCTAAATCATTATTAGAGAACTGAACATTTAAGGAACTCTGAGATATCACCATCAAACAAATCAAAGTAGCTAATATCACAGAAACAGAAAAAATGATCAATGTTGGAGGAATTGTGAGAAAACTTCAGTACTAATACACTCTTGGTGGAATTGTGAACTGAATCAACCATTCTGGAAAGCAACTTGGAAATATGCTTAAAGGTATAAAAACTTTATATACCTTTAATTCGGATACTAGGCCTGTATCTCAAAGAGATCACTAAAAAAAGAGAATAAGAACCAAATGTGCAAAAATATTTATTTTGGGGGATGGTAAAGAATTGGAAATTAAGGAGATGCCCATAAATCGGCAAATAATTGAAAAAAGTTTTGATATATGAATGTAATACAATATTATTCTTCTATAAGATAAAATAAGCAGACAGATTTCAGAAAAATCCTGGAAGGACTTCAATGTGAACTGATGCCAAGGGGAGTGAGCAAAATCAAGAGAATTTTGTACACTTTAATAGTAACATTAAGTGATGATTAACTATTATAGATGTAGTTGCTTGATACGGTTTGATCTTCACAGCGATCAAAATTTCTGTAGGATTTGTGATGGAAAATTCCATCCTCGTGAAGAAACAGAACTATGGAATCTAAATGCACATCAAATCATATTATTTTCACATTTAAAATTGTTTTTTTTGCTTTTTTCTATTTGTGTTTTTTCCCCTTCGTTTTGATTCTTTTTACATAGGAGGACTAATATGTATATATGTATAATATGATTGTTTATATATCACCCATATTAGATTACTTGATATTTTTGTGAAAGGAAGGGAAAGGTGGGAGAGAGAAAATTTTACAGAAGTGAATGTTGTAGGGGCAGCTAGATAATCCAGTAGATATAGCACCGATACTGGAGTCATGAGGACTGGAGTTCAAATATGACTTCAAATACTTAATAATTATCTAGCTATGTGACCTTGGGCAAGTCATTTAACCCCATTGCCTTGTCAAAAAAAGAATGTAAGAATGTTATAAATGATTTTTACATATAATTGGATAAACAAATATTTAAAAAAAATAAAAGATGGTTGAAAAAAGGACATCTGAGACCATCTTCAGAAAAACAAATTGGAGTTTATTTACCCTTCTGTGGTTTACTCTGTTTAAACAACCAATGTAAGAGCCACAACCAAGTTCTTATTAGGCATATCAGATTGAAGGTGATTACTAAAATGATCCCGGAAAAATAAAACTTGGTTTGAAATCAGAAAAACACTAAAGGTGAGTGAAGTATAATGATACTACTGCAGTTTAAATTAATTGATTAGGTAAATTAGAAACATAGTACAATGCATTCTAATCAATTGTTTAGAAAAAAATAAGTCCAAATTAAATAAATAATATTTCAGTAAATTTCAGGAACAATTATTGAAGGTATAATTAAATAAGAATAAAGATAGAAAAGTAAAGAAAAAAATAAAGAAAAAGTAAATGGAATAAATTAAATGCATATAGACCTAATTGAGGGTGCTATTAGTAAGGGCTTACTTGGGAGTTTCTTAGCTTTATAAGCCTGGATATCAATTACATGACTAGAACACAATAAGTATCTCTAAAAGATGAAAGGGGATTGAATCGCATAACTCTTCAAGACCTCCATTTCCTGTAACTTAAAACTTTATAAATAACTAGGTTTACATAAATATTGGAAAAGGGAAATGACAATGTTGTTTACAACTGCACCTGACTGAAGGAGCAAGGCATTGTGATTCCAGTTGCAGAAAGCTGGAGATAGTGGTGGAACCCTGACACCCTTTAATAGGAAAGATATTCCTTTAGTAGCCTTTAAGCTATTAGAGTCATTTCCAAGGTCATTTTAAACAGTTCCTATGATAGTGGCTTAGAAAGTAAGGGTGAGGAGTCTAAAAGCCATGAAAAGTCAAATTATTATAATTATAAAGATTATAAAATAACTCATTAAAATGAGTATGTGGCTTATAAAAGCATAGCATATTTTAAGGGAACAGTAAAATTAACAAACTATCTAAAAATGAATAAATTTTAATTGTTTAGGATGAAAAGAGAGAAAAAGTTATGCCCTAGCCCTTTCAGAAAAAATGTGATCTCTGTCAGATAGTTTTCTAGTAGTAGAATTCCTGTTATATTCCTGTACCACAGCTGAGCTTTGACTGATCATCTAGGCATTGCCAAAATAACTGGATGATTGCCTTTCGAGAAAACAAGAGATTAATTTTGAGAAGTTAGGTGATTTCTTTTCCAAAGTCATCTCACTTACTGAAATCTGTGGCATTATATTATTTGTACTAGTGAATTATTTTGGTTGCCACAGTGCCACATACCAACCCAGAGACCCAGCAACCATCCAGCCCTATGGTCCCAGACAGACCAAGCAATTTCAGCACCCTGCAAAAAAGTGTAAAAAAAATGTGTTATATCTGACTATTCTCTCCTATGATCTACCCTCTCCTCTATCACCCACATCCCCCCTTCCCCCATCCTTCTTCTCCTCTCCTTTTTACTCTAGAGGTCTATACCCTTTTGAGTATGTATGCTGTTTCTTCTCTGAGCCATTTCTGATGAGAGTGAGGTTCCCTCATTCCCCCTTGCCTTCTCCCCTTCCCCATATAATTGCAAAATGTCTTTTTATGTGAAATATTTTAGCCTATTTCCACATCTCCTTTTTCTTATTTCCAGTACATTTCCCTTTTAACCATTGTCTCCATTTTAACAATATATAATATCTTCAAATACAGCTCTCTCCTGTATTTCATCTATAAAAGCTCCTTCTTCCTCCTCTATTAAATGATACGGTTCATATGAGTATTATCATTATCATTTTTCTATGCAGGAATTCATGCAGGTCATCATCATTAAGTCCCTTATAATTTACCCTTCTCCTCCACTCTCTATGCTTCACCTGAGTCCTGTCCTTGAAGGTCAAACTTTCTGTTCATCTCTGGTCATTTCAACAGGAACATTTGAAATTCCCCTGTTTCATTGAAAGTCCATCTTTTCCCCTGGAAGAGGATGTTCAGTTTTGCTAGGTAGTTGAATCATGACTGTATTTCACGGTTGTATTTCAAGCTCTTTTGCCTTATGGAATGTTATATTACAAGTCCAACGAGCACTTAATGTACTTGCTGCTAATTCTTGTGTGAACCTGAATGCAGCTCCATGATATTTGAATTGTGTCCTTTTGGCTGCTTGTAGTATTTTCTCTTTGACTTAGGAATTCTGGAACTTAGCTATAATATTTCTGGGGGTTGTTATTTTTTGGATCTCTTTCTGGGGAGATTGGTGGATTCTCTCAATTTCTATTTTGCCCTCTGCTTCTAGGATAGCAGGGCAATTTTTCTTTAGGAATTCTTTAAAAATGAGGGTCAAATCTCTTTTCCTGATCATGACTTTAAGGTGTCCCAATAATTTTTAAATTATCTTTCCTGAATCTGTTTTTCAGATCAGTTGTTTTTTTCAATGAGATGCTTCACATTTTCTTCTAATTTTTCATTCCTTTGGAGTTAAACTATTATGTTTTGATTTCTTGCAAAATCATCAGCTTCTTTTTAGCTTAATTCTACATCTGAAGGATTTGTTTTCCTCAGAGAGCTTTCGTATTCCCTTTTCCATCTGGTCAATTCTGCTCTTTAAAGCATTCTTCTCCTCAATAACTTTTTGAACTGTTTTATCCATTTGAACTAAGTTGGTTTTTTACATGTTATTTTCTTCAGTATTTTTTGGATCCCCTTGACTTAAGCTGCTAACTTCGTTTTCATGTTTTTCCTGCATCTTTCTCATTTCTTTTCCCAATATTTCTTCTATCTTCCTTACTTGATTTTCAAAGTCTTATTTTGAGCTCTATCATAGCCTGAGCCCAACTTCCATTTTTCTTGGTATCTTTATATTTAGAAGCTTATAATTCATCATCTGCAGATTGAGTATTTTGATCTTCCTTGTGATCTTAGACAAAGTATTTGTCTATTCCTTTTTTCCCCTGCTTACTCATTTCCCCAGTCTGTGCCCGGTTTGGGGGTACTTCATGAGCTTTTGAGTTTTATTGGGTCACTCCCACATGGATCTCAGTGTGTGAGGAGGCACTGACTGCTATCCTGGTCTGTGAATGAACACAAACACACCCCTCTGCCAAGGGGCTGATGTGTGGAGGTCCCTGTTCTATGCGGGGCTTAGACTCTCATCAGGATCTGAATGTGGCCAGGGCCCCAGAGACAGGGACAAAGGACAGATATCAGGAGTCTCCCTCCTCTCCCTTACCTTCAGTGGGCTGAGCATTCAGCTGCCTAGAGTTTCCTGCTTGTCAGCTCCATGGCCTGCTTCTGTTTCCTCTATCTGGGCTAAGTGCTGCACCGGCACTGAGTGTGCTGATCTCCAGAACACTGCTCAGGGCCTGGACTTTGCACTCATTTTGGGAGACTTCTTACTGCTTATCTTCCAAGTTGTGCTTGGCTCTCCCTGGGGTGCAGGTCAGGAGAGAGTTTCTGCTGCAAGGAGCCATGGCTCCCAGCTGCCCTGGGTCTGTTCCTGGAAGCCTGAAGTTTCTTCATTCTGGTGAGGGCCGCCCCTCTAATCCCGTGGAACAGTTTTCCTACTATTTTCTAGGTTACCTTAGGGTGGAGAATTGCCTCACTGGATCTTTCTGTGTGTTCTGCCTCTTGAAAAGTTAGTCATAATTTTAAGGTTTTTGAAATATTTTAGAGAGAGCACCTAGAAGAGCCTCTCCTCCTGTTGCAATCTTGGCTCCACCCTGAGAAATGAAACATTTCAAAAATTAGTAGATCATTTGGAATATGGGATAATTTAGAAACTCATGCAATTGAAAATTTTAATATCACTCTTTTGAATAAACAATTCATTGTATAAGGATTTGTACTGAAGTGGGAACAGCAATAGAAAGCTAAAGAGGTCTCTTGAGTCTGACTGACTAAGGAATGTATGCCACCAAGCATATTTTCTTAGTAAGTACAGGGAAAAGAGTCCATTGTGGAACACCGAGATACTAGATTTAATTAGGCAAGAGTGAATTATTCCAGCACCACCCCAGGGCAACTTGCATTACAACCCCTTGCCCAATTTGTGTAGTTTTTATTCAACTAGTCTTTGAAGTCACATTCACTGGTGAGCTTCTGCAAACTTTTACCCCTCTTTGAAGAAAGATTATTAATTTACACAAATCAGTACTTTACAAAAGTTGAACTATTCCCTAGTGCTAAAACCACAGATTTCTCTGATACTGGAATTTTTGCCAAAGAAATTTTGTCCAAATTATCACCCACTTGTCTCCAAGAATTCTGATGAGGATCTCATCTCATTGTATTCTGTAAATGATCTATTGTTCTCCTTACCAAGTGGCTGGAGATGATGATTGTGAATGGATGAAATTTGTGAATACTTAAAGAATTGTAGAGGGAATTTTGAGGCTAACATGAGAAAAATAATAATTCTATATCCCTAAGCTGTAATTTGTGAAAATTTTGCTATTTGATGAAGAATTTCTGAGGATTGGAATTTGCTGCTCTTCTAAGTATTACATACAGGTATATGTGTCAGATGCTTCATAAGTTTGGTGCTTCATCAATCCGGGGTAATGTTATGTGCCTCTGCAGTTTGAGAACTGGCACAGGAAGATGTCCCTGGAAAATCAAGAGAACTACCTTGCAAAGATGAAGGTAGAATTCTCTTGACCTGTTCCCAACTTGATAAATAAGCCATTTCCCCAACTGATTTATTCTGAAGATGGCTATGAAATCCTGTCCTAAAATTGACTATCTATGACTCATACCTGAAATCAAACAGAATACCTTTCTCCTCACATAGTAAATAGCAATTTATAAGGGTAAATGTAAAAGAAGATGAACTATTGATGAGTTTTTTTAAGTGGTACATACTAGAATAGTGAATAATCATTTTGAATTGTCATTTGAATCAAAATTAATAGAGACTATGGTGCATATTGGTTTAGGAGAGATTGAATGAAATGTTATTTGGGAAATGAGTGCCTCCCCATTCAAAAGGTTTCTAGCTATCATAGTTCTAGTGGTAGGAATACACTATTTTACAAATTATGTTATAAAACTTTCAATTGAACTTCACAGCCTAGTCCAATTTATTTCACAAAGCTTTAACAGTGTCAGTGGTGCCATTGAAAATGTACAAATTGAGGTCAATTCTGACTACAATAGCACTCCAAAATAGCTAGGACTTGACATTCTGACAGTGGCACAGGGCAAAGCATACAGCTCCCATATTAATTGCTCCGGTAAAATCATTAATGATGTGCATGAATTTCAAGTCCTAACCAAGATTCATCATAAAACATAGGGAAAGAAACATCTTCACATTCTCTGTGGGATGGTTTCTCTTGGATTTTTTTCACTTTTAAATGGCTCTACAGGCAGGCCTCTCCATTACTAAAATGAGATGGTTTTCAATCATTTAACTCATAATCTTTTTTCCCCAATGATTCTTTTTAATTGCTGTGCTATTACATTTTCAAAATTTCAAAAATGTCTTATTTTGAAAAATTGGACCAAACCCATACTAGATCTAATCTTTACTATGTTGATCCATGTTAAGGATGACCTTTACTATGTTGCTTCTGGAGCTCTCATTCCACATATGGCAAGAGAGTTGGACATCATGTAAGAAGAGATTAAAGGGATCTCTTTTATCACTGAAGTAATATTCTGTTGCTTTGCCCATATCCAGATTCAGTCTTGATGGAAGTTTCAGGGGAAAAGGAGCAGTAACACAGCGTAGATTGTGACCTGGGTGTAGTGGGCACCCTCCCCACCCTCCCCACAGTTACAGGACAGAAAAAAGTGCTTTTGTTACTCACAGACCATAGAACAGGCCAAGAGAGTAGTAAACACCTCTTTTTGAATGATACTATTTTAAAAGTGGTGTCATCAAAATTCTACATTAAAAGAATTAAAAGTCAAGTAATAGTCTTAATAAAATGAAGAAAAAGAAAAAAATGTTCTGTTCATGGAAAGTTACTAACTTACACTCAGAAAAAGCTAACAAGGTCAAAGTTCCTATATCCTAAGTCTCCAAGAATAAAATATAAATTGGTCTCAAGGAATTGATGAGATCAAAAAGGATTTTGCTAATCAAGTAAGAGAAAAAAGTAGGAAGAAAAAAATGAGAACTATTCAAGCAAATCATGAAAAACAAGGCAATAGATTGATAAAGGAGGCACACAAAAAATACTGAATAATATAGCACATTCAAAAGCAGCTCAGGGCAAGTAGTAAAAAAAGGGTATAAAAAGACAATTAGGAGAAGAATGCCTTAAAAAGGAGAACAGACAAATGGTAGAGGAAGTAGAGAAACTCACTGAAGAAAACAAATCCTTAAATATTAGAATCAAGTAAATGGAAGTTAATGATTTATGAAAATTCAAGAATCAATAAAACAAAATCAAATGAATAAAAAAATAGATGACATCATGACATGTTGCACTGGAAAAATACTTATCTGGGAAACAGACCCAGAAGTGATAATTTTAAAATTGTTGGACCTCCTAAAAGCCATGAATATAAGAAATAGCCTAGATGTAATCTTTCAAGAAATTATCAAGGAAAACTGCCCTGATTTTCTAGGACTGGGGGTAAAATAAAGTTGAAAAAAATCCACTGATCACCTTCTGAAAGAGATCCAAAAATAAAAACTCCCAGTAATATAATAGTCACATTCCAAACTTCCTAAATCAAGGAGAAAAATTTTCAAGCAGTCATAAAGATACATTTCCAATATCATGGAGCAATATCTAGGATGGCAAAAGATTCTGTGGCTTCTATCTTTAAGGAATAAAGATCTTGGAATATAATATTCTGGAAGATTTATACACAGAAATCAGCTACTAAGGAAAACAGAACAAACTCTTTCAGGAGAAAATGGAAATTCAGTGACATTAAGTACTTTCAAACATTCCTATGAAAAGATCAGTGATAAACAAAAAATTTGACTTTTAGTTATAAAACTCAAGAGAATAATAAAAATGTTAGGAATAAAGGACTTTCATATTGGACTTAATAAGGTTAAAACTGTTTATATTATTACATGGCAAGACAATATTGGTCATTCACAAGAAATTTCTCATTATTAGTGTAATTAGAAGGAACATATATACATACATACATATAACATATATATATATATATATATAAAGAGAGAGAGAGAGAGAGAGAGAGAGAGAGAGAGAGAGAGAGAGAGAGAGAGAGAGAACAGAAATGTTAGTCGTATGTGAAGGGATGATATCCAAAATTAAAAAAAAAGATGAGAAATGTAGAAAGGGAATAGGAAAAACAGAATGTAGTAAATTATCTCATATCAAAGAGGCAAGCAAAAGCTTTTACGATGGAGGAGAAGTTAGGGGTACAAAGGAGAGGGAGGAAAACTTAGACCCAATGAACCAACTCAAAGAAATAA
Source organism: Macrotis lagotis (assembly GCF_037893015.1). Lineage (NCBI taxonomy): Eukaryota > Metazoa > Chordata > Mammalia > Peramelemorphia > Peramelidae > Macrotis > Macrotis lagotis. Next base: position 478,224,262 of record NC_133666.1, on the reverse strand, counting down.
TAACACACACACCCTAGGCACAGAAACTTCTCTTATACTACAGGGAAGTAGGAGGGGAAGGTGATAAGACGAGAGGGTTGTAATAGATGGGAGGGCAGATTTGGGGAGGATGTAGAGAGTCAGGTGAAAGGGGAGAGAGAAATTAATAAAGAGGGATGGGGAATAAGGTGGAGAGAAATATAGTTTGCAAAAGTAATTATTAAATAATTGAATCAGGTTCCTCTGAAAATATTTCATTTATCAAACATATAGAGACCTGGGTCAAATTTGTGGGAGAAATAGTCATCCTCTCCCATTGGTAAATGAGAAAAAGAAAAAAGAAAAAGTTTTCAGATGAAGTAATTAAAATTATTTATTATCCTATGAAAAAATATCTCATTATTAACTGAAGAAATGCAAATTTAACCAATGTTGATGAACTATGTCATAGCTAATTGATAGGCCAATAGTTCAGAAAAGGAAAATGATAAATGTTCTAGTGGATATGTGTGTGGGGGAAGAGATTATTTCATTGTAAGTGGAATTATGAGCTAATTCAACAATTCTGTAGAGCAGTTTAGAACTATATCCAAAGGAGTCTGAAACCAAGCATACCATTTGCCCTGACATTACTAGTACTAGATCAGTATACCAAAAGAGATAAAAACAAAAAGGAAAAGTATCTGTACAGAAATATTTATAGCAGTTCTTCTCTGGTGGAGGGAAGTTAGAAATTGAATGGATGTCCATTAATTGTGGAATGATTGAACAAATTGACATATATAATTTTTATATGGGAAATGAACAGAATGCTCTCAGAAAAACCTGAAAAGACTTAAATGAACTGATGCAAAGAAATATGCACTGTTACAAAGTAACAACAGTATTGCTAGATGATCAGAAGTGAATGACTTAGTTGTTCTCAGCAATACAATTCAAGATTTACCAAAAATGTTCATCTCCAGAGAAATAACTAATGATGTCTGAATACAGATAGATTGAAGCCTGTTTTTTAAACTTTTTAACATTTTTCTTCTTTCTCTGTTTTCTTTTGCAATATGACTTGTGTAGTCTTGCTTGACTACACATATATAACATATCAAATTTTTAGCCTTTTAATGAGGAATGGAAGATGCTGAGGAAAAAGGAGAAAATTCAGAACTCAAAGTTTTAAAAGTGGATATTTTAAAATGTTTATATATATATATATATATATATATATATATAGTGAAAATAAAATACTAAGATAAGAGTTTAAAAAGAAAAAATATAAATAACAACCTCAAAAGCAAATACAGAAAAGCATAAATTTTAACTGCCTTTTTTCAAATCATAATAAAACAAAAATTGTATTCAATAAAAGACCTTGGAAGCATAGATAAAAAAATAAGTAGAAACTAAATAATCTAATCCCAAAGAATGAATTGATCAAAGTCCAAAGTCCAAAGTACAAATCATAGAAACATTCCAAACATTCCAAACAACTCAACACTGAGAGAACATAGAAAAATACACAGATGCAGTCAAAACAGTGGTTAGGGGACATTTTACATCTATAAAGCTTATATCCATAAAATAGAAAAAGAACACATCAATGAGTTGACCACAGAATTTTTTTAAAAATAACAAGAAAAAAGAACAAATTAAAAGTGCTCAATTAAACAACAAATTGTAAAAACCCGGAAATCAAAGGAGGGGTTATAAAATTGAAAGTAAGAAATCTATTGAACTGCCAAAAAAAACCCCAAGAAGCTGTTTTTAAATAACTAAACCATTGCTTAATCTGTTTTTTTTCCAAATAAGAAAGAAAACCAAAGTATCAGCATCAAAAATTTAAAAGAGTTATTTAATGCCAAAGATGTGGAAATTATAATTGTTAGTAATTTTTACCCAATAAAATGTCAATAAAGCTGCTGTAAGCAAAATAGATGAATATTTTCAAATATCTAAATTTGCCCAGTTAAATTGAAAATGACACAAAATACTTTAATAACACATTCATAGGAAAAAATGAACAAGCCATCGATGAACTCCATAAAATGATAAATGATATTTATCTAGAAAACATCAACAAGCATTATCTGTGTTAGGGATAAGCTAGAAGTATTCCCAATAAGATCAGGGCTGAAACAAATATGTTTCACAATTATTATTCAATATTGAATTAAAAATGCTAACTTTATCAATAAGAGAATAAAAAATACTTGAAGAAATTAGAATTCATAATGAAGAAATAAAACTTACTCTTAGCAGATATATGATCTTTTGCTTGAAGACTTCTGGAAAGTGATTTTAATAAGTAATTAAAATTATTAAGCCCTTTATCAAAGTTGTAGAATATAAAATAAAACCATATAAATCATACCAATAAAGTCTAGTAGCAAGAGACAAAAAAGAAAAATGTCATCTAATATCTCTCTAGGCAAGATAAAATATTTGAAAGTTTACCTGCCAAGATAAACCTTGGAACTTCATGAACACAGGTACAAAACAATTTTGACACAAATAAATCAGAACTAGAATTGAAAAATGAATGCTAATTGATCTTGGATAAGACAAATGCTTTCAAAATAAGTCATTGTCACTTATTGGGTCAGTCATTGAGAATCCAAGTCACTCATTTTGAGGAGTGATTGAATTAATTTGCTTTATTTGTTTCTTTGCCTCTGGCAGGAGCTCAAGGGCTCTCAATATGATTGTCTCTGGCTGCAACTGATTGGCAGGTGTGACAATGAAAATACAAACAAAGAACAAAACAAACCAGAAAAGCTCTTAGTAAAGGGAATAGGTGGCTATGTAGATGCAACAAGGTGTTCACAATAACCCCAGGCTTAATACTCTATTTAATTAATGTATAATTTGTTTGAGGAAACCATTATACATACTATTCTCATTGAAGATTCTTTAGGGGAAAGAAACTGAACTGCTTTATTAGGTGATGGAGATTAAAAAAATATTGTTGGGAAATAGTTTACTTTCTTTTAAAATATTGCTTTATTTTTTAATCATGACCATTTATGATTTAATCATCATCTTTTAATTTTCCACCTCATATTTTGTCCATTAAAAGAAAAGAAAAAAGAGGGGGAGGATAGTGATAGAGAGATAGATATAGATAAAAAGATCAGGGGGAACTCTGTGCAGAGAGAGCTATTGGAATCCTTTTTTTTTTTCCTTTTCTGTATTAGAGACAAAAAAAATCAAATTTAGACAAATGAATTTTTACTTTTCCTTACAAGTAAACCACTATGAGCAAGGAATGCCCCTAGCCAAAATACACTGTTAAAATAGCACATCTTTCAATACTATTAAACTTCTTCTATTCTTTATATTGGCTCTGTACTAGTCTGAGATTTAATCCTATCCAAATTAGTGTCTCCAAGTTATATCACCAATTCCTCCTAGTTAAATATCATAAATTTCTCAAATTTAATTTTTGATGGCAAAGACTCCTAAATTATCCTCTCTTGTTAGGGCGCATAAAACTATATTCTTAGTCTTAATCTCTAATTCTTAAAAGCTCCAGACAAGCACAGGAACACAATCTTATGTCATGCATTAAACTCTTCCTTATAACTTTATGTTATGCATTAAACTCCTCCTTAGAACTTTATGTCATGCCTTAAACTCTTCCTTAGTCCCTAATCCACTCTAACCCCTCCCCTAACTCCTCCCTTTTTAGGTAATGGGCTACATTTTAAAACCTGTGCTCACTGTACTTAAACTGTTGATTTTAGCTAATCTCATCCTTCAGTCCAGTTGCAAATATGCAAATGCAGTTTGTAGCTATTTCTTCTTTGCTTAAACTTTACTATCTCTTTAAAAATTCACTTTTTTTTTACCTTACTACATTCTTATAGAATTATGTGAATTAACTTGTAATTGTGTTTTTCAGTATCTGGTGAATTAAAATTTATAGATTTTTCTTACATTCCAGAATCAGTGAGTTTTGTGATTTCTTCACCAATCCTTTAAAGTGCCCCATCTATGAGCAGTTCTCCCTGTTACATATAGATAGATGGAAAGCCAGAGACAAGAAAGGAAGGTAAGAAGGACAGAAGGAAGGAAGGAAGGAAGGAAGGAAGGAAGGAAGGAAGGAAGGAAGGAAGGAAGGAAGGAAGGAAGGAAGGAAAGAAGGAAGGAAGGAAGGAAGGAAAGGAGGAAGGAAGGAAAGGAGGGAGGGAAGAAGGAAGGAGTGAGGGAGGGAAGAACGCATAGCAGGTAAGTAAAATAGGATTAGTAGTTTTCTGGAATCATGGTTCTTCATCGCCTTACCAAGATTTTTAAAATTGCTTGATTTCATAAAAATTATAATAGAGATTGTTCTAATTTGGATCAATTTATGTTACTTCATAAAAGTATCTCTGTGTTTTTTGAAATAATTTTTCCTTCTTTTCTTATAGTACAGTTTCATTGTGCTGCTTTAATATACCCTAATTTGTTCTTTCTGAGAACTGAATGATTTTGTCTGAAATCTACTGTGTAAAAGTGGCTAGCATAGTAAATATTTTATAAATCTAGGACTCAACTATATAGGCTTCAATCAAGTTTGGAAATTCTAGGTACCAAATTATTGAACTAAACAGAAGAATGTTGAAAAATTAAATTAAACTATATTTCTCTCTGTATTTAACTGTTGCCACATTCATGCATCTATCTACAGATTTATATATGATGTGAATTAGTATGAGTATTTATAAGTATGCACCTGTTTTGAGCCCTTCTTCCCTTCTCAGACAAAATTTAGTTTTCCCAGAAATAGTCTAAATCAATTTTTTTTCTTTTTTTTTAGTATTTTTTAAGGTAAATGGTGTTAAGTGACTTGCCCAAAGCCACACAGCTAGGTAATTATTAAGTCTCTGAGGCTACATTTGAACTCAAGTACTTCTGACTCCAGGACCAGTGCACTATCCACTGCTCCACCTAACCACTCTCATAAATCAAATTTCTTTTTACATCTAACAGTATGTTCTATATTAGAAGGAGAGAAATTAACTAGAACTCTTCAGCCAACTTTCCTTCATTTCAATTGTCTACTGAATCGTTATCTTTTTAGCTTTTCTTTTGTCAAAACGGATGTTAACTACCTTAATTTACTTGAGCCCTCAAAATTGAGAACTATATAAGGACTACGGGCATTAGCTAAGATAACATGGCTGCTTGACATACCAATAATCCTTTTTTGTGACTGAGAATAGACCAGTCAGAACACAAAGAAAATCACAACCCTAAAGCCAATTAAGCACAGAATGCTTATTTAATCCTATGATGGCCTTGCATGAAGTAGATCACATATTATTTACTTCTGTGATGATCTGGTATATCCTGTGGGCATTTGATTCCTATCCTAATGTTATCTCGAGAAATATCTTCCTTGTGGGTCACCTGGAATCTCACCTGAAGAACTATTCCAGAGAAAAGGTGTTCTGAGATGCTGGTAATCACCTTCTGAGATGAAGATCTACTTAAAAAATAAGAATTAACCTAAGCGCCTTCCTCCAACTCCTCTCTTGACTTTTTTCCCCAGCAAGTACATTTTATAAACCGGCCTTTAACCTTGTTAGAGGCTGTTACCCAACCAGTTAAACTTTGTAAAGGCCCTTTACTTTCCCTCTTTATTGTTTATCCTAATGACTGTTGCTGCTAGTTCTCTCAGGGATTCAGTAGCTTCCAACTACATTTACTGCCGTTATCTTCTCTCTCTCCCCTAGGCTCTACTAGACAGAGTAATTTGTAATACACATTTTTTATTTCTAAATACTTCTGGGTCAAGAGATGGTCAACCATAAATTCATTCACATATCCTTAAACCAGAAATCGGATCATAATCCTAGTATTTTTAACCTTCATCAATACCAGCTTTGAAGATATTGAATCTTTTGATAATTTGTTGATATTCAAGAGGCATCCTAATCTTGACAGACTCTCCTAACTATTGGTCATTGAACTCTCAGGCATATTATGTTTTAAGGAATTTGTAGACATATCCATTATCTTATTGTTTTTACTCATGACTTGAACTACAAGAACTGATTATCACCAAGAATGGCTTCTGATGTGTTTATCAATAAGTCACAGCTCTGATCCTTCTGTTTTTCTAGATCTCTCCCTCCACTTGGGAATGGAACTTCCTATGTTATTCCTTTTTTAGAATTTGCTCATTTCTTTCCTTTCTCCTCAATTCCCTGCCTTCCTCTGTTTGAAAAGAATAAATACTTTATTCTTTACTACTCCCTTTGGAACACATGAGAACATTGTCTCATTATTTCTGCCTTCAAGTTCCTTCTCAAGCAATAAATGCATTTATAATCTTTGTAAACTGCGATCAGACTAGAACATTCAAGATCACCTTTTTGAACCTAGTGTTTCTTTTGTTTTCAACTGCTCAAATTGATTTCTAATTTAACTCTTTCCTTGCACATATAAAAAATATGTTCATATATGTTGGTTTAAAAAAAATTCTTTTGGTGAGAGGATGTGATTAGCATCTCACAATGCTAATTTAAGAACTATCAGCTAGATTTATTGTTACATGGTATTTTCCCATAATGTTGCCATGTTTATAGGCTGTTATTGTTCTCCACTAAAAGTGATTTGCCATTATTCACTTTGAATGGCCAGGAAATGCCAATGGCAAAGGTGAAGATCTTTAAAACACCTACAGAATAATTGAAAATTTGTCTGGGCCCAGACTCTCATTGAGGGCAAATAACTTAAAACACAGAAAAGGTAAATGAGGTGAACATTGTCCTACAAAAATTGCCAAAGTTAACAAGATATTTGACCTTGCACTAGTGATATTTTCCTCCTCTGATCTCTTAAAACACTTGTTTGTTCTTCGTTGATACAGTTGACATTCATTAGTTAGTATTATAGTTATTTATACATGTATTCTATCCTCACTAAACTCCCAGGGAATTATCTAAACTTCTGCCCTCCAAAATCAAGCATATAGCTCAACAAATAAGAAGTGTTTTAGAAGTGTGTAGAAATTTAAAATTATATATTTCTCCAGAAGAAGCTATTTGGTATAGTGACTAAGAACACAGAATTGGAAGACTCTATCTCACATATGAACTCTGAAGAAACTGTGTGACCCTGAGGGAGTCTCTGTTAGCCTCACGTTCTTAAAATATAAAATTGGAATAACTACAGCACCTATATAGTGGGTTATAGTGAAAATAACATCTATAAAGACCATAAAGTCTCTGATATATAAAACATACTCCATAAATGCCTTCCCTTCTCCCCTTCACTCTCATTATGGCCTTTAAAATTCTTCTAATTTTTATATTTGGCAGATTATCCATTTTGGTTAAATGTCCAGCAATAACTAAGAAAAGTGTATTGTTTCAAATTGTTGTTTTTGGATGGATGGCAGAAATGACTGAGCATCAAAGATAGTAATCTTTGAGCAAAGTGTGAATGTACTCAGGTAAAATGTGCCTCTGCAAAAAAGAAAAATTCTCAATGATTAAGAAAATATTAAAGCTAAATATATTCATATTAATTAGCATTAATTTTAAACTTTCATAATTTATTCATAATCTGCATCAGCCTGTGAAAAAAAATGACTTCTGACTTGAGGAGAACTGAAAAGCTTATGTCTGTGTTTATATTCCCCAATAATATCATTTATATGGCAAATTATTCCCTTACTTCTAATGTAGGTCTGGGTCATCTTATCCTAACTCCATCTTTCTCAGATGAATTGGATCCCTGAATAGAATATTCTTCCATATCAGGTTCCTAGGGATTATTTCTTAACAGTTTTAGGAAATTCTTCTCTAAAGCAATTTAGCATTAGTTGTCTTCCTTCTGTTTTTGCCCATTTTACCTAGAGGTTATAGCTACTGCCTCTGTCATAGAATAAGTAACCTCTAGTGGTAGTCCCAGTATCATTTAATACTCATAATTATTATTATTATGATTACAATCAATGTAATAGCTATTAATGTAATGAATTATCATCATGGCTATTACTATTTCATTTTTCACTGCTTTTAAGCAAAGGACTATAGGAATAGGCTGTGACTTTTTCAAATTTCAAAGTGTTGGAAGAATAAGCTCCAGAACACTTGGAGTTGTATTACATTGGACATTTTTCAAAAAGCCATGACTGGTAAGGAATGCAGTCCCAAATCACTACTATTATCCAGAAGAGAAATGAATCAAAAGCAGTTAATATGATGATGATGATGATTATGATATGTTAAATTAATAATAAAGACTTATTATTAACAGTTATATGATTCTTCCTTGTACCAGGCACTCTAGTGATTACTTTACAAAAATTATCTTAGCAAATCTTCAGAACAACTGTGAGAAGTAGGTGCTATTATTATTCTCATTTATTGGTTAAAATGAGGTAAATAGTATTTAAGTGTCTTGCCTAAGGTAAAACAGTTTAAAATGCCTGAGGTCATATTTGAACTATAGTTTTCTTGATTCCAGGCCTAGTATTTTATTCACTAAATCACCTAATGCCACTTTGTCAAGGAGCTATCCTTTTGGTGATATTGCTGTGAGGGCTTGTTTGTTTTTCCTCTGAAGAATCAGGAATCAACCCCAGAATGCAGTGTAAAATGAGAGAAAAAAAGATTTATTAAGAAGCAAAGCAAAGGATAGAGGAAGAAAAGAGAAGTTAAAGGCCAAATAATTTTAGGAATGCAGATTAATCAGGCAGACCAGTTGCTAGATTAATTTGAAGGAAGAACAGGTCCATGGGAAAAGGAGGTATTGGGAGTTATCCAAGTACTGCATTGGAGAGTATGCCTTTTGGGGGTAGTCAGGCGTCTTGCATTGGAGAGTCTGTTTTTTGGTTCAGGTCAGAAGATAATTGTCACCATGGCTTTACCAGTGAGAACATGACCAAGTTCAAACTGGAGGTCAATGTGAAAATGTTTTAACATTACAGAGGACTATAAGGATCAGTAGGATTATAAGATTTTTAGAAAGCAAATAAAAATTTACAAAAATTTGCTTCCAATTACAATGTTCCCTATGCTCATGATTCCCTGCATCAGTTTGGCCTATTTAATAGCAATTGGTATTTATAAATTGGGTACTTAAGAAGACAGTGCAAAAATAAGAATATAAATATTCTTCACAAAAATTTTGGGCCATACTCTCCCCCCATATTATTTTGGTCCTTGGAGATAGTGGATTCAAAATTAAGGCTTATCTTTACAAAGCAATACAGGGCAGCTAGGTGGTACTATAGATAAAAGTACCAGTCCTGGAGTCAGGAAGATGCATTTTGTTAGTTCAAATCCAATCTGATTTACTAGCAGTGTGACCTTGGATAATATATTTACCCTTCACTCCTGTAATAAGGACAAACTCCACACTCTTTTTACTCCAATACTACACTATTAAGGACAAGCAACAATTAGGAAACTGTTGCCTACAAAACTCCCAATCATTCTTTCCTCTGTTGATTCAAAATTGGGCCTGTATTCTTTCCCTTTTCCATAACTCCTATCAATAAATTACCAACTTTATCAGACATATTGATATTCCCTCAAATAACCTAAATTTCCCATTCTTCAAGCTACTCATATTTCATGATTTCCTATTTCCTCCATTTTCTCTCCTAGAAAGAGATAAACATATTCTTTATTTTTGTCAAACTTCCTCAGCTGGTATGTGAATAGGTTCCTGGATATAATCTGCTCCTCATTATCAATCTTGATGCAAGTCCCCTCTCCTATCTACCCTGAATCTGTGACTGAGAACTTGGTAGTACATCACAGAGATGTCAGAGGTACCTGGAATGTTTTATTTTAGGAATATCATGGGATTTTTTTTTCCTACCATGGAGCCTAATCTTAGCCTTCTTAGTTGCAAGGTACTGGGATGTATTCAATGCAGGACATTCCTGGACAGAACCCAGTTTCATTTTCTGTAGACATCTCTAGCTTTTCCCTGAGGCTATGAGGGTTGAAAAAATGTTTGATTCATTGTTTGATTTCCCTAGCATAATTCTGGTGTGTTTTAAAGATCTCTATTGAAGAGATAAGAACCTTGACTGTATTTCTACTCTTTCTCTCTCTCTCTCTCTCTCTCTCTCTCTCTCTCTCTCTCTCTCTCTCTCTCTCTCTCTCTCATAGGACCACTGCTATCTTCTCTTTACTCCAGGACTCTTAATTCTCTTAATTCCTCACTCATACATTCTCAACATATCACATAGGGTGACAAGTCTTTATCATTTCTAATCACAGCCAAAGTGATATTCCTAAAGTATAGATCAAATATAAATTTACTATTTGATTGTTAAAGTCCTTTATAACCTAGCCCCTTTCTACCCTCTCAGAATTCTTTCTCTAGTAATCTTATCCCACAAACACAATAATCCTTCAACAATGGCCTTCCTACTGTTCCTCACACAAGATTTTACATCTTCTCCCTGTGTGCTTCTCACTGGTTGTTGCTCAAGTCTAGAATACTCTTGTTCACCACCTCTGTCTCCTGTCTTCCTTGACTGAAATAAAATCACACCGTTTGAAGGATATCTTTCCAGTTTCCTCTTCCCCAGTGCCTTCCCTCTGAGATCATTTGTATATATGTTATTGGTATTTTTTTAGTTATTATGACTCCAGTTAGAGAGTGGAGACTATATATTTTTTTCCATTCTTTACTCCCACTTAGCACAACTCCTGGTCAAAGTAAGTTCTTAAGAAAAACTTGTTGAATGAACAATGTATAATAAAAGTATAGATCCTTAATTCTGGAAGGGTCATCTTAGGGCAGGCAGTTCAAATACCTCATTTTACAGATGATAAAACTCAAAGGAAGATTAATTTGTTTGAAATCACAAAGGTAGTAAAATTCTATCATTAGAAGTGTCCTTTGTCTTCAGAAAAAATGCTTTTAGCTATTTAATATTTTTCCTTATTCTCCCTATTAATAGAGTCATAAATCAGTAGAATTTATAAAGAAAAATTATATCTTATATAAATAAACAGAAAAGAAAATTCAAAGTTGCAATACTGTTCATTATTTATGTTTGGGTCAATAATTAAGCATTTAATATGGGTGCATAAATGTTTTTCTATAAAATTTCAATTACATTGTTTAAAAAGTGATCACAAAATTTAATCTGCATTTTTCATTTCTTGATTCTAAGCAGTCATTGCAAGTCTACACTGTTACATAGGAATTTTTTCCCCCTGTCATCTTCACTCCCTACATTATGTTATTTAATTAATGGGGGAAAATCCATTAAAAGGGTTTTAAAATTTTTTATTTGCACTTCAATTTCTAAAAATAAAACAAATCTCTAAAAATAATACAAATAAAATTAACTATGTTCATCCTGATTTAATAATATTAAAGTTTATATATTCCCCTTCAAAGGTTACCATGAATGAACATTTTTTATAGCAGAAATCAAGTAATTAACTTTATTAGGCAATTATAAAGATGACTTTTATGTAGAAGAGAAACAAAGTAATATATACCTTACAATTATTAGAAAGTCTGTGTTTTCTATAGAGAGTCTCATTTCTGCAACTATATGGTCTATACAATGAATCTTGAGAGCTAAGACTAATTAGTATCAGTTTGAATTGACTAGTGAATTGAATAATTATAATAATTTTAAATACCATTGTGAATTAATGCAGAGAAAGGAGATTTAAACTAAAGAGCAGTAGTTTGCATATGTATTTAGGAAGGATTTACATTTTCTCAAAAATGTCAGATTTGAATTCCTTTTACTTATGTAAATACTCTACCTTTATGCTTTAATAGATTATCTATTGAAAATTGTTATAACCAAACAAACAAAAAACTTAAGCAAACAAATAAACAAAGCCACTATGACTAACTTAGTTTTGAGATTCTAAACTTATGTGGACTCTATGGATATAAACATAGGAAAACATTCATTCATGTGTTTCTCAAAATCTTTTCATCCCAGCAAGGATGTTCCAGCAAGGAAGTTCCATCAAGGAAGTTCCATCAAGAATGGCCAAGAGTTTGATCTTTCCTGGCTTAACAATTGATCTCCTAGGATCATCCTCACATTCCTTTTTTTCCCCTTTTATAAAATTAATAAATTTATTTATTTTCATCCATATGCATATGCATATTTTTAAGATACAAAAATTTCCTTCCACCCTCCCTTCCCATCCCCCCTCCCCTCAGCAGTGAACAGTTAAGTTAACATTGTACATACATATTTTGGATAAACATGTTTGCCTATTAGCCATTTAAGATATAAAGAACTGGGATTAAGGGAAAGATAGACATAAATGATAATTTTTATAATGTATTCATCAGATTTTGATGGGCTGGTTTTTCTTTTCTGTTTTTTTTTTTTTGTTTTTGTTTTTGATTTTCTTCCTCTGGATGGGGAAAACATTGTCCATAGCCAGGCCAGTCTAATACCATTGTCCTAGCTCTCTGTACTGCTGACAGTAGCTGCTTCCATTAAGGTTGATCATCTCACAATGTTGTTGTTAATGTGTATATTATTCTTTTGGTTCTGCCCCCTTACTCAGCATCAGATCCCATATGTCATTCCATGACATCCCTAGAATTCGACCATTTATGGTTTCTTAAAGAACAATAATATTCCATAGTATTCATGTACCATAACTTGTTTAGCCATTCCCCAATTTATGGGCATCCCCTCAATTTTTCAATTCTTTGCCACTACAGAAATAACTGCTATGAATATTTTAGAACATGTAGGGCATTTCCCATTTTTTATAATTTCTTCTGGATATAGACTTAGAATTGTAATTGCTGGGTCAAAGGGTATGAAGAGTTTTATTGCTCTTTGGGCATAGTTCCATATTGTTCTCCAGAATGGTTGGATCAGTTCATATGTCTACCAGCAATTAATCAATGTCTGAATCCTCCCACTAGCTCTCCAACATTGATCATTTTCCCTTTTTCTCATCTCAGTCAATCTGATAGTTGTGAAATGATACCTGAGTGTTTTAATTTGCATTTCTCTAATCAATAATGATTTGGAACATTTTTTCAAAAGATTATATATAGCTTTAATTTCTTCATTTGAAAACTGTTTATACATATACCTTGTCCATTTATCAGTTGGGGATATCCCCACATTTCATAGAAACCTGTAGATTTTTAAGTTGTTACTTTATTAAAAGAAAATGAGACAGAACTCTAAGCTGATAGAACTTGATTAAAGGGTACATGGTCTCCAAAAATAAAGTGAATTTCATATCTTTCTTATAATATGAGATGCCTCCTTCTTCTAGTACCTTTTATTAAGTATCTGATATACAAATATGTAAAAATGGCATGGTAAAATACATAATCTTATGGATTGACATATGCACATAAATAAAATAAGCAAATATGTTATGTCATTAGTGTTATGAGTTGGGTGAAGCATGAGACATCTGTCTACTAGGTGGTTATAAAATGATCACATTCATATTGGACAAGAGAGAATGGTCTATAGATATAAAAATAATTTCAGTGATTTTCTATGTTTTTGAGTCAGTTCTGTCACATTGCACTTGGTCACCATGAAATGTAAAAATAAGGTCTCTCGCTTTTTTCTTATGATCATACAAATGATCTTACAGTTTTATAATCAGTACCTCTGAGGAAGCATATCAAATTGATTGATGTTAATTTGAATAGAATAGGGATCCAAATGAATTATTTCTCACAAGCATTAAATGAAGATTCAGAAATAAAAAAAACATATTATTTCCAGTTATAGTAATCAAATATGATATCTAAGAAAACATTAATTTACAAAGGTAATTTTTAAATAATTTAAATTTTATATCTTAGTAAGGAATCAACTGAATCATCCATGGTTATGCTGCTAGTCATTACCAATTTGCAGTTGAAACAGGATCACTTAAGAAAAAGTTGAACAATTTTAGGTACTTTCAGTTTGTTTTTCCTTCCTAGCCTCTAAAAAATAAATAGATCAATTAAAAGATCAAGTAGAAACCAACCACCCTCCCACAATCTAAAAGTAAGAAAAATATATTTATTTAATTTCATAAGTACCTATCAATCCATTTCTTTCCTTAGAAAGCTAGAATTGTTCTACTACATTTGGAAACAAATATATTTTGAATCTTTCATCAGGGTTTAGAAAAATAATTCTATTTTTAAAAATTAAATAAATAAAATAAGCTAGGAAAACATAAAATTGAATTCAATGGCATTCAGTTAGCCTTGTTTCTTCATAAAGTTCAAAGTATTTCAACTAATTTTAATGAGTGACATTGATAGTGATATAGGAAATGTCAGCTTGAATAACTGTTATTAAAAATAGATTATGGAACCAAAGCCAAAATTTAATAAAGTAAAAAAGAAATACTGTTTTTGAAGGGTTGTGAGCAAGGAACTTAAATGAGTTCAATTTTCCAAAGGTCTACATAGCATTTATTAAGTACAGAGCTGTCCACTGAAAAGTTAATCACTCTCATTCTGCTTTTCACATTTGATTTTATAAATACTTCATGACATTCCAGAGTATAGTCTAGTTTCTGCAAATTTTTAAAAGTAAAATGATAATTTAGGGATTTAAAAAAGTATTTTACTCAATTTATATTTCCATCATGAGTCCTAAAAATGTTTGGAAGGTATGAATTTTTTCAATCTGAAACTGTATTTGAAATGGCAATATGGGTAATATAGTGGAAGGGTAAAAGCTAAAAGAATACGAGATTTGATACTTAATAAATTTCCATGTATGAAAGGAAAGATGAGAGAGAGAGAGAGAGAGAGAGAGAGAGAGAGACAAAGGGACAGGCAGAAAGACAATCAGATAGAGACAGAGATAGAAAGAGTCACAGAAACAGACAGAAGTTATAAAAGAAGAGAAGGAAGGTCAAAAAGAGGAATGTAAAGGGGTGAAAGAAGAAAAAAGATAGAAAGAAGAATGAATGGGACAAGAAGGAAAGGGGAGAAGAGAAAATGGGTAGTAGAGGGCATGGGAAAAAGAGAAGGGAAAAGAAGAAAGGAGAGGAAGAGGAAAAGAAAGTAGCAGAATGAGAAAAGAAACAGGAACTTTTTGCTTCACTCCTTTTTTCATTCACTTGTTCTAACTGAAGAGCCTTGTTTTATGTTCCTTTTGATCCTTCTTTTTGATCTATTGTTAAAGATGAGTTAGAAAATCTCAATCTAGGACTTTGGTCTTGTTCAGAGGCAAAATAGGATAACTCTTTAATTTTCAATAACTTTGACTTCAAATGAGGGGAGCAAAGTAGCATCTTTTTATAGTATTTGTCAATTCTTATCACATTCTAGGTATAATTTTTATGTGAAGAGTAAAAAATCAAGGACTATTGGTAATTAAAAATAATATATTTTCTATATAAATCTCCTTCTCAGGTCTCAAATCATCATACAAGTATTAAATTAATAATCCGGTCAGAAATAGAAAGTGAGATATATTCATTATTTCACCAACTCCTGACCACACTTTCACTTTCCAATGAAATTAATCTGGAGTATTAAAAGTAAAAAATGACATGAGACTGGTATAAAATATTGTATTGCTGCTATTATACAACCAATATTTTCTTATTTTTTCTTTTTTAAGACTACAAATGATATACATATATGCTCAAGTATATTATGTGTAGATATAGGTGAAGCCAGCATTATGTTAATTTTCTATCGATTCAGTTTCACAATTTGTACCAAAAATTATACTTAAACATTATCCTGAAAAACCACAGATTAATTTACTCAGTATATTTGTTCTATTTAACATTGTTGCATGTGTACATGTTTATATTTAAACATCTTGTCCTATGAATTCATTTGCATGTGAGGAAAGTTCCTTTACCAAACCATATTGCCAACTTATCTGTTAGCTTAGGAGGTATTGACAGGATAAGTGACAACTTTTCAGTCATAAAAACAGTATGTGGGGCGGCTAGGTGGCTTAGTGGATAAACCACTGGCCCTGGAGTCAGGAGTACCTGAGTTCAAATCTGGTCTCAGACATTTAATAATTACCAAGCTGTGTGGCCTTGGGCAAGCTACTTAACCCCATTTGCCTTACAAAAAAAACAAAAACAAAAAAAACAGTATGTGTCAGAATCAAGACATGAATTCACGTCTTTGTGACTTTACTGCTATGACTCTATTATACCATGATGTTAACTCCACTGCTAAATAAATAATGAAAAGTCATAAAAAGTGAACTTGGACTAAGAAGTATTTTGATAGGTCATTTCCTATTATTTTTCTTATGAACATAAAATAGTCAATAAGTTTGATCTTATTTCATTCAATTCTCTCAGCACTGAAAATGGTCCTAGAGTTATCTACATACCATTAACATTTTATTTATTAGTTCATCCAAGCAGCATTTCTTTTTTTTAAATTGATATTTCATTATATTTAACCAAGTACATGTTATGGAAGTTTTTCAACATTCATGCATTTGCAGATTCATGTTATACATTTTTTTTTCTACCATACTCCTTCCTCCCTCCTCTTCTTGGCAGCAAACAATCTGGTAAAAGTTATATATGTACATTTATGTTTAATATATTTATATATTAGTCAATTTGTGTATGAGGAATTGATGTTTGTCCTTCCAGTAATGTTTTAACAAGCACCTGATTTAGATTTGAGAAAGGACTGACATTGCTAAGTCATCAGTCTTAATTTCTCATCCAGAGTCATCTGGATTCAGAGGCTTAATAGGAGTTAGGATGACTGGACATGGTCCTGGATGTGAGACAATCAAGGTTAAAAGACTTTATCAAAGTCACAACTAGTTTAAGAGTCAAGTGTCTAAGGCTGGATTTGAACTCCTGTCCTACAGACTCAGGGTTAGTGTCCTATTCCCAAGGTGAAAGAATGAAAACTATGAAATAGGAAGGAAAACAAAAGAGAAGTTTTTAAAAAGTAAATATAGAATTCATTCAGATTCTGTGTTTTTTTTTTAGCTTGTTGTGTATGACATTGTTTATAACAGGTCTCCCAGGGTTATCCAAGCCCTCTGAACTTCTGAAAGGATCCATCAAAGTTAATCAACTCACAATGTTGTTAATATGTACAATGTTCTCTTGGTTCTGCTCCCTTCATTCACCATGAGTTCATGTAATTCTTTCCAGGTTTCTCTAAAGTTCAACTACTCATGATTTCTTATAAAACAACATTATTCTATAACATTCATATATCATAATTTTCTCAGTTATTCTCATGAACATCTCTTCAGTTTCCAATATTTGCCACTAGAGAAGAGAACTGCCATAAATATTTTTGAGTAAGTGAGATTTCCCCATTTTTCTTATTTCTTTTGGATATATGCCAAGTATTGACAGGTTTATTGCTCTTTAGGCATAATTCTGATGAGCTGCAGAATGGTTTGATCAGTTCACAATTCAACCAAAGGTGCATTAATCAACCACCATTTCTTTAGTACCATTTAGGTTATAGATCCTTTAAAGTTTTGGGAGATGTAAAACTAAAATACCATTTTTCCTGACTTCAAGAAACTAACATTCAGTTAGGGGTGTATATATGTGTCTGTCTATCTATCTGTCTATCTATCTATCTATCTATCTATCTAAATAAGCATATTATATCTATATCTTTCTACAAGGTATAGACATTAACAGCCATGGTGTATATATATGTATATATATATATATATATATATATATATATATATATATATGTATATATATATATATATATGTGTGTGTGTGTGTGTGTGTACACATGTGTGTTTATATATTATATAGAGATGTGAATAAAGATGTATTTTGAGTATATAGATACATATAGATATAGATATAGATATGTAATATGTAAATAGATGTGTCTATGTATATAGATTTCCAAATGCTGCAGTGGTAAACATTTCTGCATTTTTAGTAAAATTTGCTTCTATGCCCTCCTACTTCATTTCTATAAATTCTTGTTTTTTGAAGTCTAGTTTGTTCTTCGATCCCTATTCCCCTCATGTATCAAAATGGAATAGTTGAATTAGATGACTTTTAAGATACTTTGAAATTCAATGAAATAAATACAAATTTCATAAAATGCATTGCAACATGAAAAGCAATGTGACAGTGCATAAAGATTCAGGATTACATAGTCTGTGTGACCTAGGTTAAATTCTAACCTCTGGCACATATTAGCTAAGAGACTCAGTACAATACTTTATCTAAGCTTAGAAGTTATAGAGAAGCTGAACAAGTATTGGTAGAGAGAGCTTCCTCATCTAAGAAGTGTTCTTTCTCATAGAAACAGAAGTCTAGTTCTCATTCCTATTTCTATCTAAAACAAACAAAAAACCACAGGAAGTCACAAAGAACTTGGTAGTGGAGTACTGAAGAGGATAGGAACAACTCACATCTAAGAGATGATACTTGAACTGAACCTTAGAGGGAGTTCTAGGTTCAACAAAGTGAAGGCCATAAGGGTGTTCAGGGGATAATCCATGTCATGCAAAGGCATGGAGGTGGGTTATCAAATTCTGTGTTTGAGAAATAGAAAATCAACTCACTTGGTGAGAATTTATAGCGCATAGTGAGAAGTAATTCATAATCATTCTAGAAAGATAGCCTGGATTTAGAATGTAAATTGTCTTAAATGCCAAAGCAGTCTGTATTTTATCTTAATGGCAATTGGGAGCTACTGAAGTTTCTTATTCAAAGGGAATGGCCAGATGTGAGTTTTGGAAACATCAATCTGTCAGTTAGGTGGATGATGGATTGAAGATGTGGCAGACTAGCTATAGGGAGCCTATAGGGAGTCGTAAAAGACTATGAATGCCTATATTAAATGTTGTCATAACAATAGAGATAAGAAAAAAAGGTACTTGAAATATTGAGAGGGCTTTTCTTGTAGACATTTTGAAATTTTTGTCCCCTTCTAAGTTTGTGTTTTGATCATCCCTTTCAGTTAAAGCTTTGTAATTCAGGGTTCCTTTTTTACTCATTATAAAAATCTCTTCTCCTGTAGTAAAACAGGAACTGTGCCAAGCACCTTTCACTGGGACCCAGGGCCCTCTAGTGCTGGTGGTTTGCGCACTATGCTAGGGTGACTTGGACTAGTGATACTTGTTCCATTGGAATTATAGGTCTTGCAGTTTGTCTTCTATCCTGGGAATGGACGCCTCAAAGTCACTCTGTTGTGTCAGTGCTTTCTGAGCCAGATCCTCAGGATTTTGTTTGTTAATCTGAGCTATGGCCAATAGCCTTTCACTGACTTGCCTAGATATCACTTGTTCTGGGCTGTGATCCCTTTATCCAGTGTGACAGATCTTTTCTGAAGTCCTTCTAAATTATATTTCACTGAAAATTTATTTCATTCATTTATTTTAATTCTATCACTTCAATTTTTTTAGACACTTCCCATTGTTTCTGAGGGTAACTGGTGAGAACTCAGGCAACTTCCTGGCTTTTCTCCACAACTTGACTCCTCCCAGGATTCACAGTTTAATAACTTTGGGGACATAGGTGAAAATTGATTTACTGTTTGATTTACTATTTCAACAATGATGCACTAGTGGACCTGTTTTCCATAAGTCTCTCTGACATTTTTGATTTTTCCTTTATTTTCATCTTTGCAGATCGAGGGAACATTTGTTTGAGGTAGAACTTCAAAGATGCTTTAGTAAATTGTTATTTAGAAAAACTATAAAAAATTTTTAAAAACAATATTTACATATATGAGGTAATATAGAGAGAATTAAAAACTAATGAGTTATATTTAAATATATGTCAAATGTTAAAATTATAAAAGATGCATTAATATAGAAAAATTAATTTTCCTTTGATTTTTTAAAATACATAGTTTTATGGCTATTATTCCTAAGGTTGGTGAACATAAAGTGTGATTAGCCTTTGACAAAGCATCATGTATATTATGACGAACATTCACTCAACTCTGGGAACTTTTCTATTTTGATTATGACAAATGTTGAAAAATCTTGCATTTCAAAAAACATAATATTGAAATGATACTGCTATAACTCATTTTATATAGTGAAGATGATGTTCTCTCAAGGAATACCAAAATTCTATAAGGTTTTTCAAGTTCACTTCCATTGTAATAACATTCCCTCCCTAAGGTCAATGTAAGTCAGAATCTTTGAAACAATTTATATCAGAAATACAGGGACTATGAAACCATTTTTCAATGTGAATTTAATCAAATTAGAAGAAAATTTTAAAAGTCTTTGTTTCCAGATGTTTAAGTTTCTGTTTTAAAAGAAATTAGCAAATAATATTTATCTCAGTCCTGTCTTGGTAAGTATTTCACAAAGCATTTGAAAGTTTACAAAGATATAAGTCTCTCCTGTTGTTTTCTTCCCCTATTTGGACACTTTAGCTAAAAAGGGAAATTCCTTGCTAATTTTTCAGTTTTTAAAATAATGTTC
Organism: Macrotis lagotis; assembly: GCF_037893015.1. Lineage (NCBI taxonomy): Eukaryota > Metazoa > Chordata > Mammalia > Peramelemorphia > Peramelidae > Macrotis > Macrotis lagotis. Next base: position 478,203,921 of record NC_133666.1, on the reverse strand, counting down.
ATAATGGTGACTTTTAGTTCTTGATGGAAAAGATTTATCTCTGCCTATAGTTAAAATGTCTTCTGGTAAATCTATCAACTTATAATATATTTTCTTGCAAAGGGTTCTAAAAGGGAATTTTTGCAACACTTCTTTCAGAGGTTTAAGAAGAATATTGTTATTGAACATGTAAAGGTTTCCTTTTAATTAAAATTACATGAATTAACAAGTATTAAATTAGTTGCATCTATGCATAGCACTTTTTAAAAAATTGCTTGGAGAACAAAAAACAATTAACTTCCCTCATTCCTTCCTCCTTCTCTTCCTTCCTCACTTTCCTCCTTTTTTTTAATATTTCTAAAAAGTTGAGTATATCTGTAGTTTCCAAAACAGAATTAAAACAACAGAAATTAACTTTGCATCTATATAAATATCATAAAAAATATTCCAAATTCATGTAATGTTTAAGATGACTCTAGTTTCAAAAAGATTAACACAAGATGGCAAAATAAAGACAGAAATCTCCACCAAACCTTTCCAAATACCTTTAAATAATGACTCTAAACAAATTCTAGAGTGTTAGAACAAAAATATAGAGTAAAAACTATTTTCCAGCACAAGAAGGTTGAAAAGACAGGTCTATTACAATAGGATGGAAGTGGAGCATAGTTCAGCACAAGCCCTGGCAGGGTAGTCCTGACACCCACAAATACGGAGAAGATGGTGGGAGGCACTGAATCAGCAGCAGCAGCAATAGCTTCTGGAGCTTTCAGTCCACCAACACTAGGGGACTCATGGGTAACACTGAACAAAAACTCTGCTAACATTTCCCATTCTCAAATTTGGTCACAGTCTTGGGTTGCAATGCCAAACTTGCACTTGGAGGAGAGCAAGGACATGTAGAAAATAATGTTTTTCATTATGCACAAGTCAAGAGAAAAGTAAGTAACTCATCTTAGATCATATTGCCTTAGGAGAATTGAAAACTAGCAGATCCCTTGAAATATCTATGTAAATAGGTAAACAAAATTCCAGAATATGGGTATCTCTCTATAATAGAAGCAGAGTCCTACTTTAACAAAGAGGTATAAATCAAATCATAGGCTAAGAAAGTAAACAAATGGAAGAAAACCTCTGATCACTGTTACTCTGATGACAATGAAGATGAAATACACATTTAAGAAAATAAAGTCAAAGCTCCTAAACACAAACAATTTGAAATAATATGATTTGGTCTCAGTCCATGGAAAAGATCACAAAAGATTTTGAAAATAAAGTAAGAGAGGTAGAAGAAAAATTGAGAAAAGAAATAGTAATCCCTTTGGGAGTCAAGATAGTGGCATTAAGCTAACAAGCCCCCAGATCCTTTCCCTACCAAAGATACATGAAACCTTTACTTTGACATTCACACTACAGATCCCACAAAGAAAAAGAGATGATTCAAAGAAGTCTTCAACTGCAGACATCATGGAGGATCTTTAGTGAAGGTCTGTCTCTTTGGGGGAAAGGGAGAAGAAAAGTTCAGGAGGTGGGAGAGCAGGGAAAGCTAACAAGAGGCTTTTAATCACAGTGCAGTCCAGGTCCCAACAGCTTAAGGCGAGCAGAGGTCACAGCAACCGGATAGCAAGCCAGGAAGGAGGATCCCAACCCCAAACACATGAACCATGAAAACACCAGGGTAAGAGAAAGTACTGGGTCAGAACCTGGACATAATGGGGGAACAAACCTCTATAAAGGCAAGGCCTGGATTACATAGGCAACATCTTTGCCAACAACAAGCTAGAGATCAAACCCCAGGCCCAGAAAAAATAAAAGATTGGATCTATATTCCATATAACCCAGGAGCAGAACCATAAGAACAAAAATGAGCTAAGAGGCTAAAAGGTGGCCATAATAGAAAAGTACTTCACAGATAAAGGTGACAGCGATGTCATGTTTGAAGATGAAAACTGTGAAATATAACTCACAAGAGAAGTATCAAAACAATCTATTAACTAGACTCAAAAAGTGGGAGACACAAAGGGCCTTGGTTCACTTAGCAAGGTTTTAAGTACTCTGGGTAGAGAGAGGGGAAGTAAAGTGGGAAAGAAAATGGGGGGGGCACAGATAGTTCAAGAAATAATATGACTTTGGATGATATCTTGACTTGTGAATAGAATTGTGTGTACTGGAAAGATACTTGAAAAGGGGTAAGGAAAAAAAGGGATTATAATTATAATCTGACACAATTTGAGTCAATGCTATTTATCAAACTATCAAGTAAATAATCTGTGATGATATCTTGATAACAATAGCAGTTTATCAAGCACATTATATCACCAAGGGAAGAGGCATAATTATAATTTTAGAGGGAAAGAAGAGAGAATCTGAATGCTATGTAAATTCTATTCAATAGATTTAGCACAGTGAGGAAATAAGATGTATTTCCATTTGGGTTTTAAAATCTACAGGGAAGGGGGCTCTTGGAAAGGGGAAGAAACATCTGATAAAATGGAAGGAAAGGTATAAGTGAAAATTAACTGAAATTTAAATTTAAAAAAAAATTAAACAAATGGTAAAGGTAGTAAAATTTTGGAGAGGAGGAATAAGAGAAAAGGAAAAGAAATAAAAATATAAATGGAGAACAGCATAGAGGAAAATACAGAATTGCTAATCTTAACTGTAAATGTGAATGGGATGAACTCTACCATAAAATTGAAATGGATAGCAGAATAGATTATAAACCAGAATCCTACAATATGTTGTTTAAAAGAAACACATTTGAAGCAGAAAGATAAACACAGGGTAAAGGTAAAAAGGTTGGAGCAAAATATACCATGCTTTAGCTGAAGTAAAAAACATCAGGGAGTAGCAATTCTAATCTCTGACAAAATAAAAGCAAAAGTCAATCTCATTAAAGGCAACATTGGAAATGAAGTTATATCATTACTAAACTTGTATGCACCTAGTGGGATACCTTCCAGATTCCTAGAGGCAAAGTTGAGTGAATTACAAGGAGAAATAGACAGCAAAACTTTAATAATGGGAGACCTCAACCTCCCTCTCTCAGAACTAGATAAATATAATAACAAAATAAATAAGAAGGAAGTTAAGAAGGTGAATGAGATTTTAGAAAATGTAAATAAGATAGACTGATGGAAAAAATGTAATGGGTCAGAAAAGAATGTAACTTTTTCTTAGCAGTATTTGGCATCTTCAGCAAAATTGACCATGTTCTATGGCAACAAAAACGTTAAAAATCAAATGCAGAATGGCAGAAATAATAAATATATACTTCACAGGTCATGATGCAATAAAAATTATATGTAATAAAGGGTCAGATAAAGATAAACCAAGAAGGACCAGGAAATTAAATCACTTTATCTTAAATAATGGGTGGATCAAAAAGCAAATAATAGAAATAATCAACAATTATATCCAAGAAATGATAATAATGGGACATCATAACAAAATTTTTGAGATGCAACCAAGGCAGGTTTGAGGGGAAAGTTTATTTCTTCTACTGCCTATATGAATAAAATAGAGGAAAGAGGACATCAATGAACTAAGTATGCAACTCAAAAAGAGGTAGAAAAAGAACAAATTAAACATCCACAATTAAATACCAAACTAGAAATTCTGAAAATCAAGGGAGAGATTAATAAAATAGAAAGCAAAAAACCCATTGATTTCATAAATACTTCTAAGAGTTGGTTTTATGAACAAAAATAAAATAGACAAACCTCTGGTCAATCTGATTAGAAAATAGAGAGAATATCACCAAATAACCCAAATCAAAAATGAAGATAATGAACTAACCACCAATGAGGAGGAAATTAAAGAGATAATTGGAAGGGGCAGGTAGGTGGCGCAGTGGATAGAGCACAGGCCCTTGAGTCAGGAATACTTGAGTTCAAATCTGGCCTCAGACACTTAATAATTACCTAGCTGTGTGACCTTGGGCAAGCCACTTAAGCCCATTGTCTTGCAAAAACTAAAAAAAGAGAGAGAGAGAGAGAGAGATAATTGGGAGCTTCTTTGTCTAAATTTATGCCAATAAATTTAACAACTGAAGTGAAATGAATGAATACTTACAAAAATGCAAATTGCCCAAATTAACAGAAGAAGAACTAAATTACTTAAATAACCCCATTTCAGAAAAAGAATTTAAAGAAATCATCAATAAACTCCCTACGAAAAAAATCTGCTAGTCCAGATGAATTTAGAAGTGAATTCTACCAAACATTTAAGTAACAATTAATTCCTATTCTAGAATTCCTGTTCTCCTATACTACTATTCTACTATTTCAAAAATTGAAGAGGAAGGAGTTCTAGCAAACTCCTTATATGATACCCACATGGTGCTGCTACCTAGAGAACCTGCAAAAATCATCTAAAAAAATACCTTGAAGCAAATAATAAATTCAACAAATTAGCAGGATATAAAAGAAACTTAATCATCAAAATTCATATTATATATATATATATATATGGATGGATAGATAGATAGATAGTTATAGATATATCAACAACAACAAGGTCCAAGAACAAGAGATAGAAAGAGAAATTCCATTTATAATAACTGTAGAAAACATTAATATTTGGGAATCTATCTCTGAAGATAAACAGAGAATTTGTATGAATACAATTATAAATTATATTCCTCACCCAAATAAAGTCAGTTCAAAATAATTCGAAAAATGTCAAAAGTTCATGGTTAGGTCAACCTAATATAATAAAAATGACAATACTACCCAAATTAAATTACTTATTCAGTGTCCTACCATTCATACTAGCAAATAAATACTTTACTGAGATAGAAAAATAGTAGCAAAATTCATCTGAAGCAACAAAATGGCAAGAATAGCAAGGGAACTGATAAAAAAAATATAAAAGAAGGTGGCCGAGATCTACCAAATCTAAAACTGTATTATGAAGCTGCAGTTTTCAAAACTTCCAGGTACTGGTTAAGGAATAGAGTAATGGATTAGTGGATCAGACTAAGTTGAAAAGAAAATGCAATAAATGACTACAGCAACATACTATTTGACAAAGAAAAACATATCAGTCTCTAGGATAAGAACTCACTATCTGACAAAAAAAAATGTTAGGAAAACTGGAAAAAAAATATTGCAAAAACTAGGCATAGATCCACATCTCACACGCTATGCCAAAATAAGGTCAAAATGGGTACAGAATTTAGACATAAAGAGTAATAGATAATAGATAAATTAATAGACCAAAAATATTGTGTCTATCTGATCTAAGGAAAATACATTATATATTAAATATAAGAGCACATTGTATATTAAATATAAAAAATTTTGCACTAACAAAATCAATGACATCAAAATTAAAAGAAAAGCAGAAAGCTGGGAAAAAATCTTCACAATTAGGAGTTCTGATAAAGGTCTCATTTCTAAAATATTTAGAGATTTGCATCAAACTTATAAGGTCACAAGTCATTCCACAATTTATAAAAGGTCAAAGGATATGAACAGACAGTTTTCAAATATAGAAGTTAAAGGTATATACAAGCATATGAAAAAATGTTCCAAATAGTTAATTAGAGAAATGCAAATTGAAACAACAATGAGGTATCATTTCACACCTATTAAATTAATCAGATAAGAAAAAGGGAAGATAATCAGTGTTGGAGAGTTTATGTGAGGATTGGGTCATTGATGAATTGCTGTTGGATTGTAAATGGATACAAACTTTCTGGAGAGCATTATGAAACTATGTGCAAAAAAGCAATAAAACTGTTCAAACCCTTTGACCCAGAATTTCAATTCTAGAACTATATCTAGAAGAAATTATAAAAAAATGGGAAAAGTCTTATGTGTTGGAAAATATTTATTTTGTAGTGGCAAATAATTGTAAATTAAGGGGTTGCCCATCAATTGGGGAAAGGCTAAACAAGTTATGGTACATGAATACTATGGAATATTATGGTTCTATAAGAATCAATAAATACCTGGACTCTAGAGAAGCATGAAATGACTTATGGGATCTGATGCTGAGCAAAGGCAGTAGAGCCAAGAGAACAATTTACACATTATGAAATGAACAACCTTTGATGAAAGCAACCCTTCTCAGCTGTCCAGAGAGCTAGGACAACTATATTTGACAGATTATTGACTATATTATGAAAAACAAAACAAAACAAAATATACAGCAAATAACCCTACCAAATCTCATCAACACATTATAAAAATTAACTATATGTCTTTTTCCCTTAAGCTTAATTCCTCGTACTAAAAACTACTAATGTGTAAATATGTTTAACAAAATAGGTATATAAAATGCTAACCTGACCATTCCCAACTGAATGGAGGGAGGTGGTAAGGGAGAGTGGAGTGAATATTTGTAACATGGAAATATGCATGTATAAATGGATGAAAATAAATTTAAAAAAAGAAGAGCAATGAGAATGATGCAAGAAAATCATCAAAAATGTGTCAGCAATCTGGTAAAGAAGAAACAAAAAGTACTGAAGAAAATAACTACTTTAAAAAAACTATGCCAAATGGTAAAAGAGCTAAGAGAAAAGTCAATGAGGGGGGCAGCTAGGTTGCACAGTGGTTAGAGCACAAGCCCTGGAGTCAGGAATACCTGAGTTCAAATCCAACCTCAGACACTTAATAATTGCCTAACTGTGTGACCTTGGGAAAGCCATTTAACTCCATTTGCCTTGCAAAAAAAAATCTAAAAATAAAAACTAAAAAAGTCAATGTGGAGAGGGATGCCTTAAAAAAGTAGAAATGGAAAGGGCAATTCATTCTCTTAACAATATAATTCCCTAAAAATGGAATTGAGTAAATGAAAGTTAATTATTATGAAAAATCAATTAACAGTAAAACAAACTCAAAAGATTGATAAAAATGGATGAAATTGATAAATATTTCAATGGAAAAGCATCTGACATCCAAAATAGATCCAGAAGAGAGAATTTCAAAATTATTAGGCTGTCTGAAAGCTTCAATAAAAAAAAGGAAAAAAAAAGAACCTAGGCATTGTCTTTCAAGAAATTATCAATTAAAAACTGCCCTGATATTTAAGAACCTGAGAATAAAATTAGAAATGGAAAAGAACATAACCATCTCCTGAATGAGATCCAAAAATGAAAACACCTGGAATATTATAGTCAAATTCCTTATTATGTTTGCAGAATATATACTGTAAGCAGCCAGTAACAATTTAAGAATCATGGAACTATTGTCAGGACAACCCTGTTTGATAATTACTAGTGCATGTGATTCTACTATTCTGTTTTAAGAATGCTATTCTTGGGCTGGCTATGTAGTGGATAGAGCACCAGCCCTGGAGTCAGGAGTACCTGAGTTCAAACCTGGCCTCAGACATTTAATAATTACCTAGCTGTGTGGCCTTGGGCAAGCCACTTAACCCCATTATCTTGCCAAAAAAAAAAAACCTAAAAAAAGGAATGCTATTCTTCTCCAAAGAAAGAACTGATGGTTTCTGAATAGAGATTGAAGAGTACCTTTATTTACTTTATTTTCCTTTGTTTGGGGTGGAGGGGATGTTTATATTTTCTTTTACAGCAAGATATTGAAGTCTCTACATCAAGTGATTTTAAGGCTTAAAATATATTTTTGAAGGGAAAAGAGCTTGGGATTACAACCAAGAATCAACTACCAAACAAAGTTAAGCATACTCTTTCAGGAGAAAAAGATGCATATTCAATGAAATAGGAAAGTTTTATATTTTACTGATGAAAAAACAGCTTTGAACAGGAAATTTATTCTCCAAATATGACACTCAAGAGAAGTTGTGAAAATATAAACATTAAAGGTAAACTATAAAAAACTTCATGATATACTATTGTTTTATTCCTACATAGAAAATGATATGAATAATGCATATAATTGATAAAAAGATATGAAGTTTTCACATGAGATCATCCATGCTATCTTTTAATGATTATTTTAAAAAATTTCCTATCTCACTAAATTTTAGAGGAATACAAATAAAAACATTTCTGAGGAATTACTTTATACCTATTATATAAGCATAAGGACAGAAAAGGAAAATTACAAATGTTGGAGGAGATGAATAGAAAATAAGACATTAATGAAGTGTCAATGAAATTGTAAATTGATTCAACTCTTCTTTAGAACAACTTGGAACCCATAAACTTTAAAAATATGCCTAGCCTTTGAACTGGCAATGCCACTACTAAAGCTGCATTTCAAAAGACATGAGAAAGAAAATGGAAAAGGACAAATATGTACAATGATTTTTTTATAGGTATTCTTTTCTGATGACAAGTAATTAGAAATTGAGATATCTATCAGTTGGCAAATAGGATGGAATGCTATTCTGTGTTAAGACTATTATTTATTTCCAGAGAAAGGTTTATAGTGTGTCTTTATAGAGATTGAAGTCTGCCTTTATTTACTATATTTTGGGGGGTGGTGGGGTGTCCATATTTACTTTCACAACATGATTCTTTTTTTCTTTTTGCAGGGCAATGGGATTAAGTGACTTGCCAGAAGTCACACAGCTAGGTAATATTAAGTGTCTGAGATTGGATTTGATCTCAGAGTCTCTTGACTCCAGGGTTGATACTCTATCCACTGTGCCACCTAGCTAACCCCACAACATGATTCTTATGGAAATTTTATGTATGACTACACATTTAAAACATATCAAATTGCTTGCCTTCTCAATGAAGGGGTAGGGCAGGAGGAAGAGAGAGAATTTGGCTCAAAGTTTTAAAAATGAATGTTAAAATTTGTCCTCACATATAACCAGGAGAAGTTAAAAATATAAATAAATAAATTAAGAAAAAGAAAAGATTGAAAATAATCAAAATAAAACAATAAATGCTTTGATTCATCAGTTGAATACAAATGATGAATGTCAAGGTTGACAATTCCTCAATAACTTGCTAGGACTATTTGAATCATAACATTTTCTAAAACATATCACAATATTTAACAATGAAATGTTTCAATTTTTGATTCTTTTACTTCTATTCTACAACCCAATTGGATAATTACTAGTGTGTGTGACTCTAATAAAGAATATTTAATAAAATAGTTTGTTTTTGTTTTTTTAATTTGGAAGTCAAATAAACAACTTTATAGGTTGCTTCAATTAAAGGTTTGCATTGATAATTGTGAGTGATAAATTCACATTTTAAGTGCCCTATCTTTTAATTTTGATTACATTAAATTAAACAAAAGCTTTTGTACAGAAAAAAACCAGTGTAACCAGGTTCAAAAGAGATATAGTAAATTGGGAAACAATTTTTACAAATAGTTTTTCTGACAAGGGACTCATTTCTAAAATATACAGAGAACTGAGTCAAATTTGCAAAAAAAAGCTATTCCCTAATTGACAAATGATCAAATGATATGAAAAGGCAACTCAAAGATGAGGAGATCAAAATGATCCATAATCATATGAAAAACTTCTCTAAATCACTAATTATTAGAGAAATGTAAATTAAAGCATCTCTGAGGTACATCCTCACACGTCTCAGACTGGCTAATATGACCAGAAAGGACAATGATCAATGTTGGAAGGGATGTGGGAAATCTGGGACACTAATACATGGTTGATGGAGCTGTGAACTCATTCAATCTTTCTGGAGAACAATTTGGAATTTCGCCCAAAGGACAACAAAAATGTGCATACCCTTTGATCCAGCAATAACACTACTGGGTCTATTTATAAAAATCGAGACATGAGGGTTTAGTTAACTTTAACACTTTGTCTTGGTTACTGGTAAAATAAATTTAAGAGTTTTGTTAGGACCGATTTTGTAGGAGATTTTCTAACAAGAGAAAGAGGAATTCTACATATACTGAAGTCTAAGAAGACAGCTACTAAAAAAATGTTCTGAAATCACAACCAGGACAGAAAACTGTATAAGATAGTATCCTGAGAATCAAACAGCTTTATCAAATGAGACTTCTGAGTATCAAATGGATTTTTTTTTTTTTTTTTTACTGTTTGCTTTTTTCCTTTGTGGCTTTTATCTACAAGGTGACTGCCCTCTATGATTTCAATTAATGTATCAATGCTTTTCTCCCTTTTACCCTTATTATCCATCCTATATCCCATAATTAAGAATTCTTGATGAAATGTTTGTAATATCAATTAGAGTTTCATTGAGGAGTTTTATCTTTCAAACAAAATCAAACAGGGGAATGAGAAAATGAATATTTCTTTCATATTCAATATTAATTATTATATTAGGTCAAAGTTTTTTATTTCCCTTTTCTACTTCCTCATCTAAAAACCAACCAATGTGACAGATTTCTTTTAGAAATTTACCCATTTCAAGATCCAATCAGACAGTACAAGAAATTCTAAGTTTATGCTAATGGGTGTATTTCTTCTCAATAAATTTGCTCATGCAGGTCCTAGAGAAATGTTGGTTCTTACTCTGATCCAAACAGGTGATATCAAAATTCATATAACTTTTTTTAGGTTTTTTGCAAGGCAAATGGGGCTAAGTGGCTTGCCCAAGTCAACACAGCTAGGTAATTATTAAGTGTCTGAGACCGGATTTGAACCCAGGTACTCCTGACTCCAAGGCTGGTACTTTATCCACTACACCACCTAGCCGCCCCAAAATTCATATTACTTTGACCAAAATTTGAGTTATCTAATTTATATATATCCTAATATAGCTCACCTTCCATTTGATTAACCAATGAGAGTTGATTAGCTATCCCTCTGGATATCCTCTGTTTGAAGGACATATAAAGTGTGAGCACAGTACATTAGAGACCTTTGGTCTGAAAAAAAAAATGGTCAAATGACAATGACATTAAAAATAACTTGCTGGCCTTATTTTAAAATCATGAAAAATCACATCTCTTGAAAATTTTTAATCATCACATTAATAAATAAATTAAAAATTAATAAATACTTAAGAAGTGCTTAATTGAGTAATTGATTGTAAAACAGTTGATTGAGTCTGAAATTTGTGTAAACACTATGAAGTTTCTGTGTGAAAAAATGAATGGTGAACAATGGTATTGTCTCCTTTTTAGAACCAGGAGAAAAAGACAAGGAATATTCCTGGTCAATATTTCTAGGAACTAAACTTTTTTTTCATTTATTTTATTTATGTTTTTCCTATTACATGCAATGATAGTTTTTACTATCCATTACTTTTGCAAGGTTTTTGCAAAAGTTTTGCAATTTTTCTCCCTCCTTCCCTTATGTCCTCTCTCCCCATGAAAGAAAGCTGCTATAAGCTCTACATTTATAAACATGTTATGCATAGATTGATACTGAGCAGACTGTGAGAGAAAAATTAGATCCAAATCAATGGAAACATTGGAGGGGAAAAGATGAAAACTTTTTTAAAATTGAAGAGTAGCTTTAGTCTTCATTATCCCTTCTCTGGATGTGGATGGAATTTTCTATCACAAGTTTTTTTTTTTCATTGTCTATGCTTATTGTGATGCTGAAATGAGCAAAGCTATCATGATCTATCATCATTCCCATGTTGCTGTTAATATGATGTATAATGTTCTTCTGGTCCTGCTCATTTCACTCAATATCAATTCAAACAAGTCTTTAAAGGTTTTGTGGAAATACCATCCATCATGATTTCTTATAGAACAATAATGTTTCTTCACAAACATACCATAGTTTCTCTAGCCATCCTCCAATTAATGGACAATCTCCTCAATTTCCAATTCTTTGCCAATACAAAAAAAATTTCTATGAACATTTTTATCCATGTAGGATTTTTACCCTTTAACAAAATCTTATCAGGATACAGATTTGGCAGTAGTATTGTTGGATCAAAGAATATGTACAGTTTATTTGCCCTTTAGACATAATTCCAAATTTCTCTTCAGAAAGTTTGGATTTCTTTGCAACGTCACCAACAATGCATTACTATCCCAGTTTTCCCACATCCCTTTCAATATTGATCATTTTCCAATGTAGTCATATTGGTCTATCTGAGAGGCATGAAGTGGTACCTCAGAGTTGTTTTAATTTGCAGTTCTATAATCAGAGATAATTTAGAGCAATTTAGCATATGACTATTGATAACTTTGATTTCTTCATCTGAGAATTGTCTTTCCATATCCATTGACCAATTGTCAATAGGGAAATGACTTGGTTTGATTTTTTTGTTTTACTACTGTTGGTTTTTTGTTTTTTATAATTTTGATTCAGTTCTCTGAATTTTTAGAAATGATCTATTTGTCAGAAACAATAGTTGTAAAATTTTCCCAACTTACTACATTCCCATTTTACCTTAATTCCAATCGGCGTGTAAAAATGTTTTAATTTACTGTAGTCAAAATTATAGAGTTTATGTTCTCTATCTCTTTTTGGTCATAAACTATTAGATTTTCCATAGATCTGACAAGTAAACTATTTCTTGTTCTGCTAAGTGGCTTATGGTAACACTTTTAATATTTAAACCCTATACCCATTGCTACCTTAGTTAGGTATATAGTATGGGAGATGTTGGTCTATACCTAGGTTTTGCCATACTATCTTCCAGGTTTCCTAGCAGATTTTTATCAACTAGTTCTAATCCCAGAAGCTCAAATCTTTGGGTTTATAAAAGAGCAGATTACTATTACCATTTATTATTGGATTTTTTTACACATAATCTGTTCCACTGATCTACTATTTTTATTTCTTATCCAGTTCCAAACAGTTATAAAGATTTATGTTTTATAATATTATTTTAGATCTGGTATGTCCAGGCATTTTTCCCCATTAATTCCCTTGCTATTACTTGCCATTTATTCTTCCATATGAATTTAGTAACTATTTTATATAGTTCTCCATAGAAATTTGTTTTTGTAATTTTGGTTGGTATAGCACAAAATTCGGTAGAATTGGCATTTTATTGACCTATCCATGAGTAATTGATATTTGTCCAATTATTTAAATCTAATTTTATTTCTGTGAAAAATATTTTATAGTTGCTTTCATAAAGTTTTTGAGTCTGCCTTGGCAGGTAGACTCTCAAGGATTTTATGCTATCTACAACTATTATAAATGGGATTTCTCTTTCTCTTGAGGATGTCTTGTTAGTAATATAAAGAAATATTGAAGATTTATGTAGGTTTATTTTATATCCTGCAACTTTGATAAAGTTGCTGATTGTTTCAAGTAGTTTTTAGATGATTTTCTAGGGTTCTTTAGCATACCAGTCATATCATATGCAAAGAGTGAGAGTTTTGTTTCTTCCTTACCAGTCCCTATTTCTTCAATTGCTTTTTTTGTTATTGCTAAAGCTAACATTTCTTATATAATATTGAATAATTGTGGTGTTATATATGCTTATCATTTCACAAACCATATAAAGTATATAAGATGTTGGTCTATGTCTAGTTTCTGCCATAATATCTTCCAGCTTTCCCAGCACATCATACTCTTTAGTATTCTTACTAGCAATGGGTGTTGTGTTTTGTCAACAAAACCTTTTTCAGCATCTTTTGAGGAAAACCTATGATTCCTGTCAGTTATGCTAGTAGTTGATCTAATATTGAAATAACGCTGAATTCCTGGTATAAATCCTGCTTGATCATAGTGGATTATTCTAGTGACAAACAATTGAATTAATTTGTGAATATTTTTAAAATATTTGCATTTGTATTCATTAGATAAATTGGTCTATAATTTTCTTACTAGGTTCTTTTTCATCCTGGTTTAGGTATCAGCACCATATCAGTGTCATAGAAGAAATTTAGCAGACCATCTTCTTCGTCTTTTTTTTTTCAAATAGTTCATATAGAATTGTACCCAATTGTTTTCTTGAATATTTGATAGACTTCATTTGTGAATCCATCTGACCATGGATTCTTTTTTCCTCAGGACCTTGGTGGTAGCTTGTTGAACCCGTTTTTAAAGAGATAGAGTTTTAAGGAATTTAATTTTTCTCTTATTCTAACCTAGGCAGTTTATAGTTTTGTATATGCTCATTCATTTCACTTAGATTATTAAATTTATTAGCATAGAGTTGGGCAAAATCTTCAAAATTTTTGCTTTAATTTCTTCCTAATTAGTTGTGAATTCATCCTTTTCATTTTTGATAGTAACAATTTGGTATTCTTGAAATCAAATTAACCAAACTTTTATCTATTTTATTGGTTTTTCATAAGAATCAACTCATGCTTTAATTTATTAGTTCAATTGTTTTCTTGGATTTCATTTTATTGATTTCATTTTTATTTTTTAGAATTTCTAACTTAGTATTTAATTGGGGGTTTTAAATTGTTTTCTTTCTTTAACATTTTAGTTGCATGCTCAGTTCATTGACCTCCTCTTTCTCTATTTTATTCTCACAGACATTTAGAGATATATTTCCCCTAATTCCATATTTTTCTATGTATAAGAGAAAGATTTTTATGGAAAATTTGGGGTGTAAAAACTGGATGCATCTTATACAGAGTTTGTAGATTGTTTTACTTGCATTTCCCACTTTTTTGCACTTGTTGTCTTTGCACTCATTGCTTCACATTTGTTACCTATGAAATAGGTCGTATTTTGTCACTTTCTGCCCAGAAATGGCTCAGAACAGATATTGGTACGGTGCTAATTCAAGTTAAAAGTGATAAAGTTTGCAAAAGTGAATGGAAATCATGTTGTAAGTTTGTCCTTCTCTAACTGCGAAAACAATCTAAGACTGGCTATGGAAGAAGAAACCTTACTGACAGAAGGTCATGAGAGGCAAGTCAGCAAAATGATCTGATTTCGAGGGGGAATTGAAGATATGAATTTAAGAGCAAAGGGCAATTGGAATTCTTGTGTTCACAAAGTTAGTTTGTTCAACATGAGGCAAAAAGAATTACTGATGAAAAAGAAGTTACTGATTTCAGAGGAGGACACAATTGGTGCTTCAGGTTCATGGAATGGACTAAGCATGCATACAGACACAAGATTGCTGAAAAAATGTCTGAAAGCTATGAACAGAAGGTACATGAATTCTGTGATGAATAAAATTTTAGTTCAAGATCTTTATGTAATATATTTTTCCCAAATTATAGCCCCCCCCCCAAATTAAAGAGGACCTTATACATGGGGAAATATAGTGATTGTTTTGGTTCTATCCCATAAGTTTTTGTATGATGTCTCATTATTGTCATTGTCTTGGATAAAATCATTAATCCTTTCTATGATTTTTTTATTTGATACATTCATTCTTTAAAATTAGGTTATTTAGTTTTCTCTAGAGGTCCATTATATCTAAGTTTTCTAACATTCCATTCACTACTTTCACTTCCTTATTGTTCATTTTATGTTTAGATTTGTCTAATTCTGACAGTGAGAGGTTGAATTGCCCCATCAATAGAGTATTTCTGTCTATGTTTTCCTGTAACTCATTCAGCTTCTCCTCTAGGAATCTGGATGATTTTCCACTTTGTTCAAACACATTTAGTACAGAAATTACTTCATTGTTCATATCTTTTAGCATGTATAGTTTCCTTATATCTTTTATTGAGATCTATTGTTGCACCTGCTTTGTCTGAGATCAGGATTACTACAACTGCTTTTTTTCAGATCAACTGAAGCATAATATATTCTGCTCCAGTCTTATTTTTACTCTATTTTGTATCTCTCTAATTCAAATGTGTTTCTTGGAAAATGTATGTTGTAGAATAATGTTTTTTAATTCACTCTGCTATCTGCTTCTATTTTATGAGAAGAGTTCATCTCATTCACATTCATAGTTTTAATTATTAATTCTTTATTGCCCTCCAAGCTATGTCCCCTCCATTTGTATTCTCCCCTTCTTTCACCTTATCCCTTCTGTCCAGTGTTTTGCAAGCTGAAGACTGTCTCCTTTAATGGTTTCCCCCTTTTATTCACAAGCCTTCTTTTCTTTCCCTTTTCCCTTTTCCTTTTCTTCCTTCCCTCCCTTCTATCAGTCCCTCTTTCCCTCCCTCCCCTTCCCCCTCCTGATATGTGAAAGATAAGAAAAATTTCTAAACTCAGCTTATGTGTGTTAATACTTCTGAGGCAAATCCAATGAGAGTGAGATTCAGGCAGTCTCTCCTCTGCCCTTCTTTCTTTCTACTGAAATTTTTGCCCATCTTCATATGGTGTTATTTTCTCCATTCAAACCCAACTTCCTCCTGTCTCTTTACACCCACCTTTTTAATGAAATATATATTTTTAAATCATTCCATCAATTTCATGGACATATAATGAATTTCCATATCTTCAGTCAATGTATATTCCCCTTGATAGAATTATACTTCTCAAGATTTAAGGGAATTATACTCCCAGATGGAGATGTGACTAGTTGTCTCATTGGATAACAGTTTATTTTTATTTTCCTCTGTTTACCCTTACATGTATTTCCTGAGTATCCTCTTTGAAGACCAAATTTTCTGTTTACCTGAGGCCTTTTCATCGGGAATGTTTGAAAGTCATCTCTTTCATTAAATAGTCATCTTTTTCCCCCTGAAAGAAAATGCTCAGTTTTTTCTGAAAAGCAAATGCTTAATTGTATCCAAGCTGCCTTGATCTCTTGAATATCATATTCTAGAACCATATTGATCCCTTAATGTTTATCTCTCTAGGTCTTGTGTAATCTTGACTGTGGTTCCTTGTTACTTGAAATGCTTCTTTCTGACCACTTGCAGGATATTCACCTTGATCTGATAATTCTGGACTCTGGCCACAATATCCCTTGGTGTTTTCATATTGGGATCCCTTTCAGGAAGGAATCAAGTATTTCTTTCAATTATGATTTACCATCTAGTTCCAGAATATCAGGGCAGTTCTCCTTAACTATATTGTGAAGTATGGATTACCAGGCTCTTTTTTTGACAAAGTTTTTCAGACAGTCCTGTGATTCTCAAATTGTCTCTCCTGGATCTATTTGCCAGGTAAATTGTTTTACCAATAAAGTATTTTTAATTTTCTTCTATTTTTTTAGTTTTTTACATTGTTTAAGAAATTCTTGGTGTCTCATAAAGTCTTTGCTTTCCACTGATCCAATCTAGTTATCAGAGAAGAATTTTCCCCATATAACTTTTGCATGTCCTTTTCTATTGGTCAATTCTATTTTTAAAGTTGCTATATTTTATCCTTTTGCTAATTGGGTTTTTGGAATTATTTTCTTTCTGCCTTTGACTAATTGTATTTTTGAGGTATTTGTTTTCTTTAGTCATTTTTCCACTGATTTTTAAACTACTTTCTGATCTCTTCAAAGAAGTTTTTCTGGAGTGGAGAGAATTCATATTCTCCTCTGGAGCTTCACAAATACTACCCTTTCTGTTCTTTTCTGAACTAGTATTCTCATCTACAAGGTAACATTCAATAGACCATGTTTTTACTTATCTTTATTCATTTTGGAATGTTAACTTTCCCTAGGGTCTTTTGTTGAGGAAAGGGCTGGTTCACAGTCCTTCAGTGTTAAAACCCTAGAGAACTTGCTTACTGGATTTAGGAAATTTAGGTGTATATTCAATGGGCCAACAAGTAAGGAAAACCTTGTGAGATCTAGTGAGATCAAGAGGTCCAGAGAATTTGGATGGATTTAGTGAATGTTACTGAAAACAAAGGAAAATTTTTTACTGAAAAGAAAAGGAGTCTAAGAATTTAGCTGTCTATCAGGAAGACATGGATTTTGAGGAAGAAAATGTTTTCAATAGTAACTTGGGGCAGGTAGGTGGTTCAGTAGTTAGCATGGTGGGCCTGGATTCAGAAAACTTTGAGTTCAAATCTGGTTTTATACACTTAATAACTGCATTACCCTTATCAAATGATTTTCTATCTCATTTTCCTCATCTATAAAATGAGTTGTAAAAAGAAAAATCAAAATCAAAATCAGATCTCTTGGGTATATTTATCAAGAAAAGCTTAAATGGATTCACAGAGAATTGGGAATGCTTGAAATGACTGAACAACAAAATATAAAATGTTAACTTATGGATCAAGTAAAACAATGTTTAATTATACTGTTTGATTAGATTTACAATGTCCTGTCAGTGCACAGTTTTAGTGTTTTATCCTTTAGATTTTCTTTTGCGTGCAGGAAATGAATTCTTAACCCAAATCTGCCTTAAATTGGAAACTGAGTACCTAAGTTTTTAAATATTTTTCAAAGGCATCATTGTGTGTGTGTGGGGGGGTGGGGATTGAGGCAGTGGGGTTAATGAGTTGAAGAATATGAGTTAGGGTTTCTGGTCCCTACAGCTTACCTTATCCCTGTAAAGGTTGTATGCATAGGTCCAGAGGCTATAGAGTTTAATGATATCAAAACCATAGAGAAATGTAAATAATGCAAGACCTCAGACCCCATGATAGAGCAGCACTCCCTAAATATTATGCTATACTATAAAACATAGTTATCCTTGGTTCCCTTGTCTTTCTTCTTGATAAAAAAGTCAAATATTTATCATCTTTCAAGGTTACCTGAATGTCTTTTTTGCAACTGATTTGCATTGTACTGATGTTATAAGAAATGGTTATAACCAAAGACAATGAAAAAAGCTTGTATCCATTTTCTATTTTTTAAATTGGGATAACTAGATGAGTTATTCTGATCTCATAGAGTTTTTATCTCATGTTTATCCTTCTAATTTGTTAGATGAGACTTTTCCCTTACCATAAAATTAATTGGATGATTGATTAAATCAAGTCCGTGATGAATTGCTTTGATTAATATATAAAATACTAAACAAAAAATCAATAAATTGATTAATTTTGTAATTCATTTTGAAAATTGAGTTTCTAGTTCCCTTCTTCCCTCCAGTTCCTCCAAAATCCATTGAGAATGCAAGGAATATAATCAAAATTTCACATATATGTATGATGAAAAGTATATTACCATAATAGCTATGATGCAAAAACATAAAAAATTAAAAATTAAAATAGATTATATTGATTTTTGGTGATTTTACTAGTGGAATTACATTATCTAAGGATATTCTAGTAAGACAGTTAATTCTTTTTTATTTACCCTGCATATATCTGGCTTTTTCTATATTCATTTTTCAAGAACTGGACATTCATTTCACTTTTTGAGGATTTAAAATTTATCTATAATGTATCCAAAAGTAAGTAATTCTAAGCAATCTTTACCCATATTTCTACCCATATTTCCAATGTCACTGTGACATCTCAGACATACCATGCACATCTTAAGGTCATTTTATATTTTCATTGTTTCTTTAATTATTAAGGTTATAGAAAGCCATCTTACTGGCATTGAAAGCTCTTTGCTTTATCTAATCTGTCCCTTACACAATGTGCTCAGTCTAGTTAAATAATTTGTCCTTTGAAGATATCATAAGATATCCTGGAAAAGATTATGAAACCCCAGTATTACCTATATTCATGATGAGGCAAAAGAGTAGGAATAACTTTTACAGTTAATTTAATGAGTTATCATTATAGCCCCTTATGGATTAATATTATTTAATAAATGTTTGTTATTTCTAGCTTATGACTTAGATAATATTGCATGATGTTTCTTGAGTTTAATTTTATAATTTATTTATATAAAATGTGATATAGAAAAATGGATAGAGAACTGACCTTCAAAGGAAAAAAGGCCTATTTCAAGTTCCATTTCTGGCAAATACTCTGAATGACTTTGTATATGTCATTTAATCTTTATAAACCACAGGATATTTAATAAAACCATCAGGTGCTAATTAATACCTCAGTAGCAGCTATATCTCTGTTATCAAAAGGAATTGCTTAAGCAGTGAAGGAGAAGCTAGGTGACACAGTGGATGGAGTTTTGGAACTGGAGTCAGGAAGACTCATTTCCCAAAATCAAATCTAACCTCAGAACCTTACTACCTATGTGGCCTTGAAAAAGTTACTTGATCTTATTTGCATCAGTTTACTCATTTGCTAAACGAGTTGGAGAAGAAAGTGGCAAACTCCTCTATTGTGTTTGCTATGAAAACCTGAATTATTTAAAAGTCAATAGCAACAATAGAAATTAAATCTCAGGTCTTGTCTAAAAGTAAAAATGACCATAGGTTATAACATCAACTTTATGTCTATACAACATATCTTAAAGCAAAATATTACTATTTTGTATTCATTTATTCTTTCAAAAAATTCATTGAGTACCTACTTCAGAACAGGTCCTATTGAATGATAAAAAATGTAACCCAATTCTTGCATGGAGACTTCTTCCACTCTTTTGGACTGACTTAAAAATTCATCAAAATGCTATCTTTGATTTAATGGCATATTATTAGAAAGATCTGTGTTAAATCAGTAGTCAGGAACACAAACCTCATTCATGACATTATTCTGAGAGAAAAGTCAAATAAATTCATGGCAAAGCATTTTTTGATATAATTCCCAATAATAAAACATTATAAACATGTGTCTCAGAGGAATAAAATAAAGAGAAGTTGATTTAAAGTCAGAAAAATAGATTTAAGACCTAGTTCTGACACACATATAAAACTGCAGCTTCATAGAATAATCAGGTTAAAAAATCCATACAATTATCAAATAAAATGCTAATCAATGTAGTAATTCCGTTTTCACTAATTTCAATAAGTTGTCAATTATTTTTTTTTCCTAGGATACTTTACTGAGCGATAACAATTTTGGGGGAAATTCAAATTTTTGGAAGATTCTCATGAGATTAAGTTAAATTCTGCTTCTCTTTGACTTCCATTCATCACTTATGTCCTCTGAGGCCAAGCAGATCAAATATTATCCTTTTTTTACTTTTTGACAGCCCCCCTCAAACTAATGAGAATTATTAAAGTCTTATCATTTTCTAGGATTAAATTCCATTCAATTTTGCTAACTGAATCTTGTATTTCATAGACTAATTACTTTGCCAGTTTAGTCATACTTCTCTAAATGCTCTGCAACACACCTTCTTCCTTTTGACAAATAGAAAGGATTAGTACTAAAGAAATTTTTAGAAGGAAATAAAAACTGAGTTTATCATCTTTAAATATCTATGTTTGAATGTCTCTCAAATTGAAGTCCATGGTCCAATTTGCTGCTTTTTATCCAATATTCCTGAATTATATTGTTTCTGTAATGTGCTAAAATTTTATATTATTTTTCTATTAATTATTATCTAATTCATGTTGAATTAAGGAAGTTTTTTGTTTGCTTGTTTGTATAGAAACATCCTCATCTGGGTTTTCAGGTTATAATAAAAATCTCAGATAAAGTTGTTTTTCTTTATGTGTGAAATTTGCATTACCAATAAATTCAGTCTTATTGGATTTGACTCACATATCTACATTGAAGATTGAAAGAGAGAGGATTTTAACTGTTTTCTAATATATTGCTATAATCTGTGTTATGTGGGAAAAGTAAGATTTCATTTATGCCTTCAGCTAAATCACAGAAAGAAATGTTAATTAAGCAAGGATTAGTACAGATGCATTATTAGAAGTTTCTTTACAAGCTGACATAATAGCAATATTGACTCCTCTTTAGGTAGATTCATTCAAGGAATTCCAAACCACCTAACTTTAAACTTCTAAGAAAAAAGGAAAGACTTTGTCAAGAGCTTTTTTTCTGATATCTAGATAAAAGTTTTCCCTAATATATAAATCTTTCTTGCATTGTCAAAAAAAAAGGAAATGAGGTTGTTTTATGTAATTGAACATTAAAGCTATTCAGGCTCCTTGTTACCTTTATATTAAAAAAGCAGTGATTGATATGATAGTATGACCTAATATTTTGCTAGGAACAAAATATGGGTTCACTCTTGTCATATTGACTGAAAATTCTTTATTTTTTAAAATAATATTTAATATTTTCCCACTTGCTGGTCTCCACTACATTCCCAATTCTCTTTTGAAATTTCTGAGATAACTTAGAGTATCTTAACAACTAATGCAACTATGACTTCAAGTTATTTATGTTTTTCCAAATGCATTTTGCCTAGCTTCATAATTTGAAATTGTTGATAGAAGCCAGGAGGTATTCTGTTAATATCTTTTTATTCATATCTCTTTTCAGTTCCCTAGTAACATGTTTATTCTGTTCTTTCCATTCAAAGATGATATCCCCTGGTAGTTAAACTGGATGAAAAATGTTTTGAATCATTCTCTTCATCATCTGTTATCATCATTCCATCCACTTTGAGATCCAGTACATTCACTTTCAACTTCATTTTTATCCTCAAAGTAGCACAAAATAAGAAAATTTTCATTTCTTGTTAGTCTTTGTTGCTACCAGTACTGTTATACTGTTCTCTTTTATGTTTTTTATCCTCCCATGACATTCCTTGTTTCCATGTCTATTATTTGCATGATAACGGTGTGATCTCATGAAGTCATTTTAATTTTCTAAGCCTCCATTTCCACAACTGTGAAATAAGATGATTATATGATTTCTAAATTTCCTTTTAGCCATAACTTTTGAATTTTATGAATGATACAGAACTGTTTTGAAACTAATATCATCATCATTATCAACTTTAGTTTCCTAAGCTTTCTCCATAGTTGTAGGAAATTGAATGATTAGACTCACAAACATGAGATCCTTACTAGAATAAGTTCAAAACCACACATGAGGACTAGCTGTTTCAGAGATGGGTGAGTAGAGAATATTAAAGAAAAATAATTTCTCATTATAAATTCATAAGCCATTTTGGTAATTGGAGTCTGAACAAAAAAATCATAGAGAATAAATAATCTCTTTCTTCATACATTTGAAGAGATGTCATGGTGAAAAAGAAATATAGTTGGTTTTATTAAACTAATATGTAACTGGAATCAATGGTTTGAAATGTCTTAGAACCATTTAGAGTAAAATGAATAAAAAACAAAGAAAAGTAAAAGAATCTTCCTAATGATTAGAGCTATGAAAATGCAAAATGATATGTCTCAAGAGGCACTAATTTTTCTCCTCACAAAAGGTTATTTTTTAGCTATGGATTGAACTAGATTGGTGTTGATATCCCTTGTAAATCTGAAATTCTGTGATATTGATGGGCAACAATGGGAATAAATTCAAATTTTACCGATGTAAAATGTATTACAAATTAAATAGCAATTTATACCAACTTGAGTTTGTCTGATGCAATAACTCCACCATCAATTCACCTCCATGAATTACAGAAAGAAATAATGTTGTCTAGCATTGACAATTTTCAAAGATGATGGATCAATTATCATTCATGAAAATCTATTAGGATACCTTTTGACAGGTTAAGCTTAAGGTAGAAGAAAAGAAGGAAACTCCAAAGAAATAGAAGGCAATAAAAATTGCAGTTGTGCCTTCTCTGGCAATGTTTCGGAACTATGTTGCTACATAAGAGGAAAGAAGGGGCGGCTAGGTGGCGTAGTGTATAAAGCACTGCCTCTGGAGTAAGGAGGTACCTGGGTTCAAATCCAGTCTCAGACACTTAATAATTACTTAGCTATGTGGCCTTGGGCAAGCCACTAAACCCCATTTGCCTTGCAAAAACCTAAAAAAAAATAAGAGGAAAGAAAGTACTCAAGATATCCCTGTTTATCATTACTTCACATATAAAGGATATAATATTGCTTCTCTTCATAATGGTTGAGGCAGGGGCTAACAAATGGGAATTTGGAACTCGTTTTTCAAAAAGAGTTAAAATGAAAAGGATGGGGGGAAAACATACCTGTGGTTTTCAGTGACCATGTGCTTGTTTATTCTGAGAAACCTAGATTCCAAGATTTTTGCTGTTATGCTGAGAGACTCAGTTCATTGACTAAGAAAGAAAAGTATTCTTGGTGATTTAAATGATTTTTTTTGCCTCTATATATCAATATGTTAGAACAGTTAGCTTCTTTTTCTTGGCATCTTCCAAATAGATGGTGAGAGTGCATGTTTTATTTTATTATCTTTATTTCTTCAATTTTTATTTTAAGTATATTATCACTTGCATTAAGATATCATAAATTAGATCCTGAAGAATCAAGGTTTAGAGAGAAAGTAAAGACACATGAGCAATAGAACACTGTCCCCAAAATTTCATAACTTCAGGTAGTTAACAAGGTTGCTACTCTAATGAAAAATGCAACAAAGTATCCTCTCTAGTTTTTGGAAACAAAAGAGTATAGTTATTCAACAGATAATTTCATAATTTTATGTCATCATAGCATGTTCTCTGTATTTTGCATCAAAAGATTCTAAAATAACTGCATAAAACTATTATCACTATTATTTGGCAAGTATTGCATGAAATTTAATTATATAATGCTATCAAGCTGAATTATGGGAATGTGTTCTCTGTCAGTTGTAGATAATAATGCTGATGTTAATAAGAAAGCACTTAAAACCAACATAAATTAAATCCAAATAAAAGAATAAAGGGATGGATAGTTGGCACAATGGATAGAGCACTGGCCTTGGAGTCAGGAGGACCTCAGTTCAAATTTGGCCTCAGACACTTTGCCTGTGTGAACTTAGGCAAGTCACTAAACCTCATTGCTCTGCCAAAAAACAAACAAACAAACAAACAAATAAAAGATATGAGCATATGGGAGAAACTAAAAATCATTCTTCTGATTTTTACTAAATGTAGCCCTTTTCTGCTGAGACTCAAGATAGCTGTCTACTCTGACTTTTTATGGTAGAAGATGCATGCCACATCTTGATAGCCATATATTGCTGTCAATACAATTAAACATCAGGGAGTTTTACAATGAAATTAATTCATTACTAACAAAGTTTAATTAAATCCCAATTACTTAAAAAGCATGACAATATTTGAGGTGTTAATGATCCTGAAAAAATATAAACATTGACTTTATTCCAAGGTATTTACAATTTAAATGAGCTGAAAACTACATAATTAAAAAAGATAACAAAGAAGAGAAGGTAACTTAAAATATGCTTCAAAATTCATAGTATAGAGGTAGAACCAAGATGGAAGATTAAAGGCATACTCTCACCCAAGCTCTCCCCCAAACCCATCCAAATACCTGGAAATAATGGGTCTAAAGAAATTATAGAGTGGCAGAACCCACAAAAATGGAGTGGAAAAAAATTTGCAGTCCAGGAAAATTTAGAAGATCAGCAATGAATGCTCTGCTGCTGCAGGATGAAAGAGAAGTTTAGTGCAGCTCAGGTTATTCTGGGACACAAATTCCAAATCATATTGCAGGGTGACAGGATCAGTGCAGACCTCTTAGTCCAAAGGCTATTGGGGTTGGAAATTGAAAGGTCAGCAAGAAAAGCCTGTGGTACTCCTGATGTTACTGAGAATGCTTCTACTTTACCCCCATTATAAATAATGCTTCCTGATCTTTTGGATACTGCTTATATCTACACATAAAGATTAGTTATCAGTTTACAGAAAATTCAATTTATTACCATGTTCCCTATTGGAAAGCATATTTTGTCCAAGGCTTTTTCAGCATAGAGTGAAATGATCATATGATTCATATGGTCAATTATGCTGATTATTTACCTAATATTGAATCTTCCTTACATACTTGGTATGAATACTATTTAATCATTGTGAATTATGCTAGTAAAAAGCTAATGTAATCACTTTGCTAAAATTTTATTGAAATTATAGCATCAATATTTATTATGGAAATTGATCTCTAATTTTCTTTTGTGTTTTGGTTCATCCTGTTTTACATAAAAGCACCATGTTGGTGACATAAAATGAATTTAGCAAAACTTCTCTATCTATTTTTTAAATAGTTTATATAGAATTGGAATTAAGTGTTCTTTACATGTTTGGTAAAATCCATCTGACCCTAGAGATTTTTTTCTTAGGGCTTTCATTGATGGCTTTTTAAACTGCTTTTTTTTTCCTTGGAAAGGGTTATTGAAGTATTTTACTTCGTCTTTACTTTACTTTATCAGTTTATATTTTTCCAAATACTTGTTCATTCTTCTGAGAATGTCAGATTTCTTGGAATGCAGTTGAGCAAAATCACTTTAATTTTCTAGTCATTGGTGGTGAGTTCACTATTCTAATTTTTGATACTGATAATTTGGTTCCCTTCTTTCATTTTTAAACCCAATTAACCAAATGTTTAATTATTTTACTATGTTTTTTCATAAAATAAACTCATATTTTTCTTAATGATTTCAATAGTTTTCTTACTTTCTATTTACTAATTTCTACTTTGATATTGAGATTGGTATTAGGTATTTTTAATTTGTTCTTTATTCTTTGGTTTTGTTAGTTGCATTCCTAATTCATTGATCCCCTTTTTCTCTACCTTATTGCTGCAAATATTTAGAGATTAAAAAAATTTCCTCTATTGACTATTTTGACTGTGTTAATCAAGTTTTGGCATGATTTCTCATTGTTATTTTCTTGAATTAAATTGTTGATTATTTCTATGATTTGTAGTTTGACCCATTCATTCTTTAAAATTAAGTTTTTCAGTTTTGATAAATGTTTAGCTTCTTTCCAAGACCCTTTTTACAAGGAATTTTTATTGCACCATTATCTAAAGATTGCAATGAATATTTTTGTTTTTTAGCATTTGATTGTGAGGTTTTATGTTCAAATATAAAGTCATTTGTTGTGTAGGTGTAATGTACTACAAAGCAGAAGGCATATTCCTTTCTATTCTATTCAGTTTTCTTTAGAGGTCTATCATATTTAACTTTTTCTACAATCCTGATCATCATCTAAACTTCCTTCTTGTTGACTTTTCTATAAGATTGATCTAGTTCTTTTTTGGGGGGAGTGGCTTATTCATTTATTCATTCTATTTTCCAAGCACATGCAAAGTGAATTTTCACCATTCATCATTTTCTAGGCTGATGAGTTCCATATTTTCCCACCATCCTCTATGGCAGCTACCAATCTAGTATATGTGACAAATGTAAAATTATGTTTAACATATTTCTAAAATAGTCAAGCTGTGAAAGGATAACTAGAAATAAGGGGAAATAAACAAGAAAAAGAAAAAACCAAATGAAGTTTTAGAAAGCGAATATATTATGTTTTGCTCTGTATTCAGAATCCATAATTTCCCCCCATCTGACTGTGGATCTTTCCATATTGTCTTTGATCAGAGAACTGATGAGAGGAATTTTCTAAAATAATTTATAATTTTAAACTTTTGTTTAGTATGTATAATGTTCTCTTTATTCTGTTCATTTTCCTCAACATCAGCTCATGCATATAGGTCTCAAGTTTTTTTGCTGTGTTTTTTGTTGGTTTTGTCTATTAAGATGGGGGGGATGGGATCTGGTCATGGCTTTCTCTTCTTGATTTTCTAGAGACTTTTTCTATGTTCTAGCACAGCCCAATGCTACACCAGGATTCCAGGGCTTGAAACTGGCTCTATGAGATGAAGCTATAACCCTCCCTGCTGACCTGCTTATTTAGAACTTGTTGCCCTTTTACCGAAATAAAAAAGACCTCTACCTGATATTTCTCCATTGCTGAAAATTTGTTTCCTTTTTTGTGGGTTTCATTCAAAGTAGTTTCTGAAAAAAACTCCAGGAGATTCCAAGTTTTACATCACCACCTTGGCTGCCCCTCACCCATCCCTCCACCCCAGCCAGAAATTCACAATGCCACCAACAGTGCTTTACTGTCCAAGTTTTCCAATTTTCCCTCCAACATTGATCATTTTCCTATTTTGTCATCTTGGCAAATCTTATGAGAGTAAGGTGGTACCTTAGAGCTGTTTTAATATCCATTCTTCTAACTAATAATGATTTGGAACATTTTTCCATTTGACTAAAAATAGTTTTTATTTCTTCATCTGGAAACTGCCTGTTCATATTGTTTATGAATTTTTATCAATTGATAGTGATTTATAATCTTATGAACGTGATTCAGTTCTCTATTTATGTTAGAAATATTCCCTTCATTTTATTTCATTTTAAATTTTATTTTTTTAAGGAAATGGGATTAACTGACTTGCTCAAAGTCACACAGTTGGGAAATTATTAACTGTCTGAGATCAAATTTGAACACAGGTTCTACTGACTCCAGGACTGGTGCTGTATCCACTGCACTCCCTAGCTGCCTTGGTCCATTATTTTCTTTTAGAAATGTATCCTTTATTGGAACTACCACTTGCAAAAATTGTTCCCTAACTCTCTGCATTTCTTCTAATAGTGACTGCATTGGTTTTGTTTGTGCAAACTCTTTTTAATTTAATAAAAGCAAAACGATCGATTTATAATTTATAATTTTCACTATCTCTTGCTTTGACATAAACTTCCACCATTTCCTTAGGTCTGATAGACTATTTCATGTTCTATTAATTGGTCTCTGGCATCACCCTTTATGTCCAAATCCTGTAACCATTTCAACATTATTTTGATAGCTGAAGTAGATGAGAGTCTATAACTAGTTTTACCATACTATTTTCCAATTTTCAAAGCAATTTTTGTCAAATGGTGAGTTCTTTTTACAAAATGTAGAGTCTTTGTGTTTATCAAAGTGTAGATTATCATAGCAATTTATTATTATTTATTTACTATATTATTATATTATTATATATTCCACTGATCTACTTTTTACTTAGCCAGTACCATGTAGTTTTGATAACTGCTGCTTTAAAAGATGATTTTAGATCTGGTACAACTAGGGCATCTTCCTTTGCATTTTTTTCTTTAATTCCCATATTCTGGTTCTTTTGCTGCCCCAGAATAATTCTGTTATTATTTTTTCTAGTTCTTTAAAATAATTTTTGATAATTTGATTGATCTGTCACTGAATAAGTAATTTAATTTGGATAACATTGTCATTTATATTACATTAACCCTATCTAACCATGAACAATTGACATTTTTACACTAATTTACATCTGACTTCATCTGAGTGAAAAACATTTTGTAATTGTGTTCATGGAGTTTCTGGGTTTGTCTTGGGTGTTAGATTTCCAAGTATTTTATGTTGTCTATAGTTACTTTAATTGGATTCTTTTTTCTATCTCTTACTATTCAATGTGTTGTTTATAGATAGAAATGTTGGATGATTGATATGGGTTTATTTTATATCATGCTACTTTGTTTTTCAGGTTTTGCAAGGCAATGGGGTTAAGTTACTTGCCCAAGGCCACACAGCTAGGTAATTATTAAATGTTTGAAGACAGATTTGAACTCAGGTACTCCTGACTCTAGGGCTGGTGTTCCATCCACTGTCCCACCTAGCCGCCCCTATATCATGCTATTTTGCTAAAGTTGCTGACTGTTCCAAGTCGTATTTAATTGATATTGTAGAGTTCTCTAAGTACATCATCATATCATCTGCAAAGAGTAAAGTTTTATTTCTACACTGTCAATTCTAATTCCTTCAATTTCTTTTTCATCCCTTATTGGTAAAGGTAACATTTCTTATATAAATTTGAATAGTGGCAATTCAATGGGATTCTTTTCTTGGTTTATTCTCATTCCATATAATGCTTGCTACTGGTTTTTAGATTGATACTGCTCATCATTTTAAGAAAAAAACTTCATTTATTCCTACACAGTCTAGTGGTTTCAATAAAAAGGTGCTATATTTTTTCAGACTTTTTCAATATCTATTGAAAGCAACATATGACTTCTATTAATTTTGTTATTTATATGATCAATTATGTATGTTTTTTCTTAGTATTGAACAATACCTGTGTACATAATTTAAATTCTAGATAATATTGTGCTATCCTAGTAAAAGCTAACTGTAATCTCTTTGCTAAAATTTTGTTCAAAAATTTCACATCAGTATCCATAAAGAGAATGGTCTATAATTTTGTCAGTTTTGATTCTTCCTGGGATGAAAGGGAAAAAATTCAACACCACCAAAAGAATTAAATGTTTGGTAGAATTAACTTTTAAATCCACCTAACTGGATATTTTTTCTTATGGTGTTTCTTGATATTTTTTTTAATTTCCTTTTCTGAAAAGCGGTCATTTTTGTATTTTATTTCATCTTCTGCTAATCTCGGTAGTTTATTTTTATGCATATTCATTCATTTCACTTCTATTATCAGATATGTTGGGGTACAGATGTAAAAAATAGCTTCAAATTACTACATTAATTTCCTCAACATTGGTGGTGGGCTTTTTTGTTTTAATTTTTGAGGCTGGTAATTTGTATTATTAATTTCCCCTATGATTTTCAACATTTTCAATTTCATATATAATTGGTGACTTTTAATTCACTCTTTTTCTATTTTTTTAGTTATGTGCACAATTCATTGATTTCCTTATTCTCTTTTTTATTCAGAGAGGCTTTTAGAGATATGAATTTGCCCTATTAATTGCTTTAGCTGTATCCCACAGGTCTTGGTATTATATCTCATTACTGTCATTCTCTAGGATGAAATTGATTATTTATATGTATGATGCAATCATTTAAAATTAGGTTATTTAGTTTATCTTTCTATGGACCTTGATTATGTGTAATTTTATTGCATTATGATCTGAAAAGAATGTGTTTAAAATTCTTGTCTTTAAGCTTTTCATTTTGAGGATTATATACAATTGCATGATCAGTTTCTGTGTAGGTGCCATATACTACAGAGAAACAATGTATATACCTTTGTATCCTTATTTGGTTTTCTCCTGTAGTTTATTACATCAAACTTTTCTAAAATTCTATTCACCTTTTTAACTACCTCCTTGGTTATATTATCATTTAGATTCATCAACTTTTGAGAGGGGGAGGTTGAGATCCCCCACTAATATAGTTTTGCTATGCTTCCTTGTGAGTTCTTTAGCTTCTTCTCTAATAATTTTATGGTATAACATTTGTTGTAATTTTTATATTGATACTGTTCATTGTCAATGATACATTTTAAATGTATTTTCCTAACACATTTAACTCTTTTGATTTTGAATTTAAGTTTTTCCTTTCCTCCTAATGCTGACTATTTTTATGCCAAATTTGGGCTAAAATGTGGATTTCACAAGGATTCAATAATAGGTGATAATTCCCCATATTCTATAAATGAACCCAAAGCAACTAAATAACAAATAAAACTTTCATTAAATATGTATTTTACTACATAACATTCTACTACATTTAAAGAGTTAATTATATATATATATATATATATTTAACTTTATCTTTGATATCAGAACTGCTACACCTATGTTTAATTTTACTTTAGCTGAAGCATAATATATTCTGTTTCACCCTTTTGCTTTTGCCCTATGTCTGTCTTTTTTGCTTCAAACTTGCTTCTTGTAAACAGCAAGTTGCAATTTTTTAATCCATTTTGTTATATTTCATTTTATGGGAGAATTTATTTCATTCACATTTACCATTGTCATTACTGACTCTGTATTTCCCTTCATACTATCTTCCCTCTCTTTGTATTTTTCTCTTCCTTTTTCCCTTTTCCCTGCCCATCAGTGTTTTGTTTATGACTGCTGCATCTTGATCAGTCTCCCTTCTATCTTCCCTTTATCCTTTCCTTCTTTCTTTCCCCTTTTAGGGTTTTTAGCTGTTACTTTAATTTTAATTTTACTTTCACCCTCCCTTTTATCAATCTGTTCTTCCCCTTTCTTTCATTCCCCCCCTTACCTGAAAAGTAGGCTAAATTTTAAAACACAATTGATATTATATGTTATTTCCTCTTTGTCTCAAATCTGTTGAAAGTAAGATTTAATCATTGCTCACACTTTCAGTTATTTCCTTCTACTATAATACATCTTTATGATTCTTCAAGTGGTGATACGTATCTTGTAATACTCACCTCCTTGTCATGTGCTAATTATTTTATACCTTCTTATAGTCACAACTTTTGTCAAGATTTATACTACTTTTATCTATTTTGTGAAAAGCAGAATTTTCAAGAGTTGATTGATTAATAAGCATCACTACTTCATAATTACTTCACACCCACAGCTTCTATCAAGATATTCTCCCTTCAACTGAGAAATACTTTTGAAGAGTCATAAGCAGAGGGAAGCTAGGTGGTATAGTGGATAGAGCACTGGCCCTGGAGTCAGGAGGGCCTGAGTTCAAATGTTACCTCAGACACTTAATAATTACCTAGCTGTGTGACATTGGGCAAGTCACTTAACCCCATTGCCCAACAAAAAACAAAAAAAAGTGATAAGCATCATGAAGTTATAATCAATTTATACCACATATTGTTTCCAAGTATCCATGCTAGAAATATAATGGTCATGAAATAAAGAATCATGTCAAGCAAAATTATTTCAGGATCCATTTATACCCTCAAAGTATCCCTCTAACTGTCTCAATAAAAATACAACCCTCAAGAGTTAAAATATCAGCTAAAGCATCATCACTTTCTTGATCAATATATACTCATATCCTTCATCTAAATATGCTTCTTTTAACTATTTGAAAATACAGTTGTCAAGAATTACAAGTATTATTTTCCCAAATAAAGATATATACAGTTTAATACTATTGACTAATATTTTTCTTCTTTCCATTTAACTTTTTTGTGCATCTCTTAAGTCTTTTATTTGAAGATTTAATTTTCTGTTCAGTTCTGGACGTTTTAGAAGGTAAGTTTGAAAATTCCCTATTTCCTTGATAATTTATCTTTTCTCCTGAAAAAAAAATATTGCTTTTTTTCAGGGTAATTGATTCTTGGTGGTAATCCAATTTCCTAGAGAATATTATATTCCAGGTGCTCCAATCCTTTAGCATTCAAACTAGTAAATCCTGCATAATCCCGATTTGATTCTTGGTATTTGAATTGCTTCTTTTCAGCTTATTGTAGTATATTCTACCTTATCTGAGAATTTTGACGTAAAATATTCCTTGCAGTTTTATTCTGCAATTACTTTCTGGTGGTGATCAGTGAATTCTTTCAAGAACTATTTTGTCTACATCTAGGATATGTGGACAGTTTTCCATGATAATTTCCTGAAAGATATATTCCAAGCTTATGTTTTGATTGAGGTTTCACCTAGAGCAAAAATTCATAAATTATCTCTCCTGTAGCTATGTTCTAGGTCAGCCATTTTTCCTAAAAAGTACTTTATATGTTCTTTTATTTTTAAACCAGCCATTTGATTTTATTTGATGCTATATTTTTGTCTCACTTAGTCATTAATTTCCATTTGTCCAATTCAAATTTTTATGGTTTTCTATTCTTCAATTAGACTTCGGGCTTCCTTTTCCAGTTGGTTAATTTTAATTTTCTTTTTCTTTAGGTTTTTGCAAGGCAAATGGGGTTAAGTGGCTTGCCCAAGGCCACACAGATAGGTAATTATTAAGTGTCTGAGACCAGATTTGAACCCAGGTACTCCTAATTCCAGGGCCAGTGCTTTATCCACTGTGCCACCTAGCCACCCAACTAATTTTAATTTTCAATGTTTTTCTTTTTTTCCTTTTGCTGTTGGTCTATTTTACTTTTTGATTAGTTTTTCCAGAAGGCCATATTCACTTTTAAAGGAGGTATTTTCTTTTTCCATTTGTTCAATTTTACTTTTAATTGAGTGAATTACTTCAGTTAATTTTTCATAATGCTCTTTAATGTCTCTCATTTCTTTTCTCCATTTTTCTTCTTCCTCTCTTCTTTGGTTTTAAAAACCTCTTTTGAACTTTTTCAAGAGGTCACTTTTAGATGGGTTTACATATAAACATTTTGTCACTGCTTTCCTCTTCTGAGATGAATTTTTATGACCCTTCTTAGAATAGTAGTCATCTATGCTTAGCACTTTGGGGGGATTTTTTTGCACAACTCTGGCTAGCCTGAAGTATGTCTGACTTCTCAACCCCTGACCTGAGCTAAGTTATGGTTAAGAGCCTCATGCTAACTTTCCAGTTCTCACTCTTATACTGGAATATATGAATGCTCTAATGAAACAGATCATTACTGAAGTTCTTCCATGATATCTTGAGCTGAGAACTTATTTTCCTTTTTTGTGATATCTATAACATTAGTGTCTTTATATAGGCTTCATTTAAAAGCTTTTGGGGAACACTCTGAGAACTTCCTAGTTTCACACTGCCATCTTTGTTCCACCCCAGTATTCTGAGGATTAAAACCTCATAGGAGTCTAAATGTATATTAGGAACATTATAGATGCAATGTCAGGACACATGAAATCTTATCCTTACAGTAAAGAAGACTAGGATCATGGATACATCTCATATCAGCCCCTTTGTTAACCTTCCTCAATCATTTAAATTCTCAGGGCTTTAGACAACTTTTTTTAAAGTTCATGGTAAAGAGCTGATTTTTATTCACTGAAGTGAGTTTCTCTACTTGGGGTAACATGAAAGGTTGAAAAAATATGAAAACTATAGATTATTTTTCTGGGATGTGATTCTCACTTGAGACCTTCTTCCTTCAGTCAAAAAATCTCAGGTGTTTCATTTTCTTTTTTTGAATTAATGTTTTACTTTTCCAAATTCATGTTATGAAAGTTATTTTTTAAGCATTCATCCATATGCCTATGCATGTTTCTAAGTTACAAAATTTCCTTCCACCCTCCTCTTCTCAGTGGAGAAGACTCAGGTTAATATTGTAATTACACATTTGTGTTAAACATGTTTATAGCAAGCCATTCTTGGTATGAAGAAGTAGGATTAAGGGAAAGAAATATATGAATATGTTTTTAAAAAGTAAATGTATTTTCCCCATTACTATTCCATAATATTCATGTATTATAACTTATTTAACCTTTTCCTAATTGATGGCATCCTCTCAGTTCCAACTCTTTGCCACTACAAAATGATTTGCTGGGAATATTTTGGAATGCGAGGGACTTTCTCCATCTTTTATGATTTATTTTCAGGATAGGCCTAGAATTGGAGTTGCTGGGTCAAAAGGTATGAACAGTTTTGTGGCACTTTGTGTACAGTCCCATATTGCTCTCCAGAATTGTTGGATCACTTCACAACTCCACTAGCACCGAATTTATGACCCAATCCTCTCACAACCTCTCTAAAATTGTTTCATTTTTTATTTATTTATATTATTTATATATTTTTTATTATTGTTGTTTATTTACTAAAATCATGTTCTTTTTTTGGTCCTCTTAGTCAATCTGATAGATATGGGGGATAACTCAGAGTTGTTTTAATTTGCCTTTCTCTAATCAATAATAATTTGAGGAGATCCACGTGGTAGAGTCAAGATGGCAGAGTGAAGGCAGAATTTCCCAGGAACTCCTTCCCCAAAAAACTCCAAAAGCCATCAAATGATGACTCTAGCCAAAATTTAGAGGGGTGGAACCCACAGAAAGACTAAACAATATATTTTCCCAGTCCAAGATAACTTAGAAGTTCTATGGGAAAGGTATGTTTCATCAAGATTGGGAGGTGGAAAAAAGCTCTGGCCACATTGCAACACAGCCCAGTCCAGAGATCACTGGGAACAGTTTGAAGAGTTGGTGAGAGAACTCTGCTACACCAGAATGAGTGTGGAGCAATGAGCACCAGCCACAGAACCTGCAGTGAGAATCAGAAGAAACCAGTCTGCACCCCCAAAAGGCAGCCCACAAATGATAAAAAGGTCAGAGGAGACTGCAGAAATCTCTTGCCCTTCCTGGGGCAGGACTCTGTTGTTTACCCACACTCAGACCCAGGTTGCAGTTTGGTCTTCCATATTAAGGTAGCAGGGACACTCCTCACAGCTCCAGGGCAGAGGGGAGTGCCTGTGTTCATCTAGATATCAAAGCATAGGCAAGAGAACAAAAGACCTTGGAGGAATAAAGGTCCTGTTGGATGTTACCCAAAGAAACCCAAAGTATTGGAAATGTAAATTAGTCTTATAATGAGGAAATGAGTAAACAACAGAAAAAGAAGAATCTGTTTGTAGAAAATTACTTTAGTCCCATGGAAGATCAAAACACATACTCACTTGACAAAAAAATCCAAGCTTCCATATCCAAAGGCTCCAAGAGAAATAGAAAATGGGCTCATACTATGCATGAGCTCAAAAAAAAGACTTTGAAAATTAATTAAAGGAGGTGGAGGAAAAATTGGGAGGAGAAATGAGAGCAATACAGATAAATCATGAAAATCAAGCAGCTTGGTGAAAGAAATACAAAAAATACTGAAGAAACTAATATGTTGAAAACCAGTTTAGGCCAAATGAAAAAATGAGAAGAATGCCTTAAAAAGCAGAATTGGTCAGCTGGAAAAGGAGATAAAAAAGCTCTCTATAGAAAATAGCTTCTTCACAGGCAGAATGGAACTAAAAGAATCTGATGACTTTGCAAGAAATTAGGAAGAAATAAAACTCTTTCAAAAAAGCCAAAAATCAAAAGAAAATGGGAACTATCTCATTGTAAAAACAACCAACCTAGAAAACAGATCCAGAAGAACTCATTTAAAAATTATTGGACTACATAAAAGTCAACCTGGAAAAGAGCCTAGACTTCATTTTTCAAGAAATAATACAAAATTGCACTAAGATCCTAGAAGTAGAGGGTAAAATAGAAATTGAGGGAATTCACCAGTCATGTCCTGAAAAAGTTCCCAAAAGAAAAACTTCCAGGAATATTATAGACAAATTCCCAAAATCCCATGTCAAAGAGAAAATTCTAAAAGCTGCCAGAAACAAACAATTCAACTACAATGGTTCTATAGTCAGGATTACACAGGATCTTGCAGCACTTAAATTAAGGGCTCATAGGGACTGGAGCATGATATTCCAGAAGGCAAAAGATCTTGGTTTGCAAGCAAGATTCAACTACACAGCAAAACTGAACATCCTCTTTCAGGGGGAAAGATGACTTTCAATAAAACAGAGAACTTTCATACTTCCCTACTGAAACAACCAGAGCTGAACAAAAAGTTTGATCTCAAGTACTGGACTCTGGGGACTCATAGAGGGGGTGGAAGAGAAGGACTAACTATGAGGAACCTAATTATATTGAACTGTTTGTATTCCTAAATGGGAAGAAGATATTGATAACTCATATGAACTTTCTCAGTCATAAGAGCAGTTAGAAGGAGCATATATAGATAGGACACAGGAAGGAACATAATATAATGGTATAATACTGTAAAAAGATGGAGTCAGGGGAAGTACTGGGAGGAAGAGTAAGGAGAGGAAGAAGGAGATAAGAAATTTCACATAAGAGCCAAGAAAAAGCTTTTACAATGGAGTGAAATGGGGAAAGGCTAGGGGAAATGAGTGAACCTTCATTGTAATCAGAAATGGCTCAGAGAAGACATAACATACACACTTAATATGGTGAGGAAAATGTATCACCCTAGAGAAAATTAGAAGAAAGGGATGAGATAATGGTGAAGGGGGAGAGGGAAGGAGGGAATAGGTGTTAGAAGAGAGGGAAGATTGTGGGAGAGTGTACTCAGATACAACACATTTTTGGACAGGGACAGCATGAAAGAGGAGAGAGAGAGAATAGAATAAATGACAGTGGGGAAGAATAAAGTGGAGGAAAATACAGCTAGTAATAGCAACTGTGGAAAAATATTGAAGCAACTTCTCTGGTAGACTTACAATAAAGAAGGTAACTCACCCCAGAGACAGAGCCATTGGAATCTGAACACAGATTGAAGTACATTTTTTTTTCCTTTCTCTCACTATACTTGAGGATTCTCATCTTCTTTGGGGGGAGGGTAATTTATGTTTATTCTTATAACAAGTTTATTGTAATGATATAAAATAAATAAACCAAAATAATACTTGTAAACAATAAGAGAGATCCAGGGGTAGAGATAAAATGTCAGCATTGATTTTATTAGTGCAAACCCTTTTTAATTTAATATAGTCAAAATCATTCATTTCACAATTTATAATTTACTCTATTTCTTGTTTGGTTATAAATTTATCCCTTTTGTATAGATCAGAAAGATAGAGTATTTCTTGGTCTTTTAGTTTGTCTATGGTGATGCTGCTTATGTCTAAATCCTGTACCCATTTTGACCTTATTTTTTATGGGGTGTGAGATATGGATCTATGCTTAGTTTTTGCCACATTATTTTCAAGTTTCAATTTTTGTCACATAGTGAATTCTTATGCCAGAAGCTAATGTCTTCAGGTTTGTCACAGTAAATTACTGTAGTCATTTACTACTCTCTCTTTTGAATCTGTACTAATTAACTGATCCTTTACTCTATTTCTTAACCAATGCTGGGCAGTTTTGATTACTGCTATTCTATAGTATAATTTTAGTTCTGGAAGAACTAGGCCACTTTCCATTACTTTTTTTCATTAGTTCTCTTGTTATTCTTTTCCTTTTGTTGCTAAGGATGAATTTTGTTATTATTTTGATTGGCAAGGCACTGAATTAGTCATTTAATTTGGGTCATTTTTCTTATATCAGTTTGACCTCACCATGAGCAATTGACATTGTTCCAATTATTTAAATCTCACTTTATTTGGATGAGAAATGCTTTTTAATTGTGTCCATACAGTTTCTGAGTTTTGTTTGGGAGGTAGATTCCCAAGTATTTAATATTGTCTACAATTATTTTAAATGGAATTTCTCTTTCAATCTCTTGCCTTAGGACAGTGTTGTTCCTACATAGAAATGCTGATTATTTATGTGGGTTTATTTTATATCCTGATACTTTGCTGAATTTGTTATTTTTTTCAAGGAGTTAATAAGATAATTTTCTTGGGTTCTTGAAGTATACCATCATATCATCTATAAACAGTGAAAGCTTTGCTTCCTTGCTGAAAATGAAAATTCTGATTCCTTCAGTTTCTTTTCTTCTCTTATTGCTAGAGTTACCATTGCTAAAACTATTCAATAGTAATGGTGATAATGGGCATCATTGTTTCACCCCTGTTATAAAAGGAGCTGCTTTGAGTTTATACCCATTACATATAATATTTGTTGATGGTTTTTAGATAGCTACTACATATCATTTTAAGTAAAACTCCATTTATTCCTCATCTTTTGAGTGTTTTAAAAAAGAAATGGATTTGAATTTTATCAAAGGCTTTATCAGCATCTATTGAGATATTCATATGATTTCTGCTGGTTTTGCTATTGATATGTTCAGTTATGTTGAGCATTTTTCTAATATTGAACCATACCTGCCTAACTGTAAATACTACCTGCTCATTGTGTAATATCCTAGTAATAACTTGCTGTAATCTCATTGTTAAATTTTTATTTAAGATTTTTGCACCAATAATAATTGGGGGTGGGGACTTCTGGCCAAGACTTTAGAGAGAAGACATACACAGTGATAGTCTCTTGATCTTCCCTCAAGTATAATATGAAACAAAACTCTTAATAGAAATCCAATCTACGAAACCCAGAAAGAGAAATTAGGAGAAGAAGATCTACCTCAAGGTTTGTCCTAGGGGTGGGTGAGCCGGGCAAGGAGGGCAGACTGTGCCAGGAGCACAGGACAGGGTCAGAGACTGAGAGTTCCACTAGCCAGATAGGTGGGGGGGGGATCCTGAGACCCTGAAGGTGAGATCAGTCTTATAAGTGACAGTAGGCAAGAGTAAGATTAGTGGGGCAGACTAGAGCCTGGAAGCCTAAAAGTGGGGCAAGCCTAATCAGCCAAGGGGGGCATGGGCAAACTAGAGACCAGAGGAATTGTTTGTGGCACTGATGGTCTGGAGCTTTCCTGCATAACTCGAAGGTGAGGTCCAATGTGGGAGAGCTGCAGACATTTCTATATTTGAGCTGAAGCCTCTTGCTAGAAGGAACACAATTACAGCCCACCTCTGCCCCAGGTTAAGGTGTGAGCAGTAGACCTCCCTCAGAAGTGAATAAGGAGAGCAATTACCTTGCCCTAGGGAAAAACCCACCATTGGATAAAGATAAAAGTGCCCAGCAGCTTTATCCACTTTCTCCAGGCTAAGGGAGAAGAGCTCAAATTAAGCTCACAGACACTCCAGTGAAAACAACCAACACAGCCTACTGGCCAGCCCACTTGGAGTTAATAAATCCTGTGAGTAAAGCCTCTAGGGATCTCAACACCAAACCCCTGTGAACCAGTCCCTTGCCACATAAGGTCTTATGAAAATGAAGAAAGGTCAGAGTAAAGGAGGATCCATAGAAAATTCCTAGAAGGAAAAGACCCTAACTCAGAGAGACATAGAACCTCTGAAGAGAATATGATCTGATCTCCAATACAGAAAGACTTCCTTGAAGAAATCTGGAAGGAGTTTAAATATCCATTGGAAAATGTGAGAAAGACAATTAACACTTGCAACAAGAAAACAAATCATTGGAAATTACATTTGGTCTAATGCAAAAAGAAAATAATTCTCTCTAAAACCTCAATTGGTCAAATGGAAAACACTTTCAAAAATAGAGTTGACCAATTGGAAAAGGAGTTGCAAAAAGTAAGTGAAGAAAATTCTTCTCTTAATAAAAAAGAATGAGACATCTAGGTTGCTCAGTAGATAGAGCACTGGCCCTGGAGTCAGGAGTACCTGAATTCAAATATGGCCTCAGACAGTTAATAATTACTTAGCTGTGTGGCCTTGGGCAAGACACTTAACCCCATTGCCTTGCATGAAAAAAAAAGAATGGAGACTATAGAAACTAATGACTCCATGAGACAGCAAAAGTCTGTTAAACAAAACTAAAAAATCAAAAAAAAATCAAAGAAAATATAAAATACCTCACCAACAAATCCACTGACATAGAGAATAGAACAAGAAGGGACAACCTGAGAATATAACCCTTCCTGAAACCATTGAAGAGAAAAAAAAAACCTGGATGGAACATTACAGGATTTAATGATGAAAAACTGTCCTGATATGAAACCAGAGGGAATCATTGTTGTTGAAAGAATACATCAATCCCCTCTAGAAAGAGATCCTAAAATGAAAACACCAAGGAATGTTGTGGCCAAATTCCAGAACTATAAGATAAAAAAGAAAACCCTGCAAACAGACAGAAAGAAACAATTTAGATATGAAGGAGTCACAGTAAGGATTATGCAGGACCTGATTGCAGTAACATTAAGGGATGGAAGGGCCTGAAATGAGATTTTCAGAAGAGCAAGTGAACTTGGAATGCAGCCAAAAAATCCACTATCTGGCAAAGTTGAGCCTTCTCTTCCAGGGGAAAAGATGGACATTTAATGAAATGGAAGACTTCCAACATTTCCTGATGAAAAGACCAGAGCTTAATAGAAAATTTGGCCATCAAACAGGAGATTCAAGAGACACATAAAAAGGAAAAAAAGAGGGGTGTAAAAGAAAAAGAAACTGCTATCCTGTAAGATGAAACTGACTATATCCCACATTGAGAGAAAGATTCTTATAACTCTTGAGAATTGTAACTCTATTAGAGAGAATACCCTTAGCCAGAAGTGATGGACACTCGTAACATTTCTGTGACTCAGATAGAATGATTTAAAATCAATACCTTCTTAAAAAGGGGGGACAGTAAGGAGACAGGAGGATAGACGAGATTTAATGTGGTAAATCTCATTACATTAAAGAGGTAAAAAAGACCTGTAGAGGGGCAGAAGGGAGGAGCTGAGAACCACCTGAATCTTCTTCTCATCAGACTTAGCTTAAAGTTAACTTACACACACTCAGTTAAGATACTTATCTTACCTTTCAAGTGTTAAAATGGGAAAAGGGGAGGGAGGGTAGAGGAGGGGGAAAGGGGGAAATAAGAGATGGAAAGGAGGGAAGAAGGGGAAAAGCAAAAGGGGAAAGAAAGGGGAAGTGGATTGATATAGGAGGGCAAACACACTGAAGGGGTGGTATTCAGAAACAAAATACTGGGGAAGATAGATAAAGGGGAAAAGGGGAAAATACAAACAGATGGAAGATAGAATGGAAGGCAATAAAGAGTTAATAATTATAACTTTGAATATGAATGGGATGTACTCTCCTCTAAAATGTAAGTGAATAGCAAAGTGGATTAAAAATAAGAATCCTACTATATGCTCCTTACAAGAAACTGACTTGAAGCAGAGAGATACATATAAAGTGAAGGCAAAAGTTTGGAGTGAAGTATATTTTGCTTTAGCTGAAGTGAAAAAAGCAGGGTTAACAGTCCTTATATCAGACACAGCAACTGAAAAAAATAGTATTAAAAGAGAAAAGGAAGGAAATTATATCCTTCTAAAAGGTACCATAGACAGACAATAATTTCAATCCTAAATATGCAGTCACCCAATGGTATAGCATCCAAATTCTTAGAGAAGTTGAAAGAGCTACAGGAAGACATAGACAGCAAAACACTACTAGTGGGACACTTCAATCTCCTGCTCTCAGATTTAGATAAATCGAATCATAAAATAAAAAAGAAGGAAGTTAAGGAGGTAAATAGATTTTTAGAAAGCCTAGATATGGTAGACTTATGGAAGAAACTGGATAGGGATAGAAAGGAATATACTTTTTTTTTTCTGCAGTACATGGCACTTACACAAAAATTGGCCATGTACTAGGACATAAAAACATAATGAGCAACTGCAGAAAGTCAGAAGTAGTGAATATGTATTTCTCAGATCATAATGCAATAAAAATTAGATGCAATATTGGATCAGGAAGATACAGACCCAGAACTAATTGGAAACTAAATAACCTCATTTTAAAAAAGAGCAGAGGGGTATCTAGGTTGCCCAGTGGTTAGAGAACTGGTCCTGGAGCCACAAGTACCTGAGTTCAAATCCAGCCTCAGGCACTTTACCTAGCTGTGTGGCCTTGGACAAGTCATGTAACCCCACTGCCTTGCAAAAACCTAAAACAAATGAGTGGATCAAGCAACAAATTATGGAAGGAATTAGTTATTTCATCCTAGATAATGACAATAATGAAACAACATACCAAAACCTATGGATTCACTGAAGGCATCTGTCAGAGGGTATATAATATCTTTAAATGTTTACATGAATACATTAGAAAAGGAGGAAATCAATGAACTAAATATGCAACTAAAAATTAGGGAAAGAACCAATTTTCCCTTCCCTTTCCCTTCCTTTGCTCTCCCCTCTTCTCTGTAGAGTATGATAGATTTTTAAACCCAGCTGGGAATGTATCTTATTCTCTCTGGGCCAAATATATTGAATAGAATTTACTCAGTGTCCCCAGTCTCCCTTCTTTCCCACTAAAATTATAAATCTTTGTGTCTCTTCACTGTTGCTGCTTGTCTTGTTTCAGGACCCTATCAGTGATGACCTCATTCTTGGTGGGGAGCTGAGAATAAAGAGTCATGCACACACCCTTATGACTCAATCTCAAATTTGTTACTGCTTAGCTTCTAACATATATACAGTTAGGTCTTCCAGGGTAGAACAAAGAAATATGAGGAAATGGGGGATGTGCATCACTTATGTTACAGGATAAGGGGGTATGTTAGGGGGAGGTGGTTAAATACAGCTGTGCTTTGTACCCTTGGGCTGTGGGGTGAAAAGACCAGCTCCCAAGGACTCTGGCACACCTTATCTCTCAGGGCAGCATGCCAGCTCCTGAGAATGTGTCCAAATGACAGTTATTTGGAAATGGCCTGGGTCATGGCCATTAGAATAGCCTGTGTTCCCACATCTCCCCCTTATTTTTCATTTAGGGCCCAGAGGACTTAGATAGTCATAGCGGAGCTGATAAGCGCTTTTGTGGCTCTATGCCAGTTAATCATAGAGCAGAGGAGGAGTAGTAGACAAATAGGAATGAGAGCCCCAAGAATAATTTTAGTTGGGGAAGTCTAACTAAAAAAAAAATTGTGCAAAAGTGTGGTTATGGAATCACTATGTAGTTATGGTCGGATGATCATGTTATTGAGGTCCAGGACCCTATATGTCATGTTGTAGAGCAGGGATTGCAATTGGGAGTCCTAGTGGGAGAAAAGCTATCTATTGAGGAGTGTTTGAGCATGGGAAAGATTTTTCATGGGGAAGGGTGGTACACAAAAGGAGGTATATCTTGTATGTGGAAGGCTCTATATCTTAATGGGGTTGTGTTGACCACATCCTAGTCATAATAAACACTGAGTTGGGAACCGACCCAGAAATGCATAGGGGCTTCTGCACGGAGTCCAGGGGATCTGTGGAGACCAGAAGCAGGAGGAGTGCCCAGTGTCAGGGAGATAAGGGCAGGGAGAAGTGTGTGGGTTTTGGGGTTGTTCGGTAATATTAGGTCCAGGGTACAATGTTCTGAAATCCTTGGGCCAGTATACACCAGTACCATTATATCCCCATAGACTTCTGGCTGGGAATTTTTGGTCAGAGGAATCAAAGACAAAAAGGTCCCGTTGGAATGAACGGGTTAGTGGGACCCAGTATGGATGTGCAAAGGACCAGTTAAAAGTGTAACCGACAGAAGTGGAGATGTTAAGAGTCCCGGGGAAAGGCTTAGCTGCTTGTTCCTCTGGTGAGATTGCAGGGAGGCCCACAGTTCCACTACTGGCAAAGAGAGCAGGGAAGAGAAAAGGATCATAACCCACAGGTAAAAGAATTGGAGGGGAGGTGATAAGCACCCATCAAGGGGTGGCCCGTGCTTCAGGGGTGTTCAGCAGGAATAGCATAGTAACAAGGAGTTGGTGAAGTGATAAATGTCCTCTGAGGTTAAAGTTCACAGCTATTTTTGCCAAGGTAAGGAGCTTGTCCTGGAGCCCTGTGGGAGGTTGGGGAGATTGTCTCCTCCCCCTCCACCCTCTGCGTCTTGGGTCTCGACTATTGCTGTTTAGTGACATTTTCTTCATTTCCTCAGTCAGGGCTGCTATGTGGGGCATCATCTTGACAGGCCTGTCAGATCATATGGACTGGAATCCACAGCAGGGCAGTGTAATCTGTGGGAAAAACACAA
The DNA here is from genome assembly GCF_037893015.1 of Macrotis lagotis. NCBI lineage: Eukaryota > Metazoa > Chordata > Mammalia > Peramelemorphia > Peramelidae > Macrotis > Macrotis lagotis. The sequence continues at coordinate 478,159,453 of NC_133666.1, read as the reverse complement.
GCAAACCCTCTCCTTTGCGTTAGGTTGGGGTCAGGTCCTCTCCATTTCATAGAGATAGGATGCTTTCAATGAACCATGGACAAAGGTGTGGCCAGGAAAAGGGCCCTCCAATGTTTAAAGGCGGGGGAAAACACTTCAGAATCAAAAGTCAGGAAGTTCATAGTAAAGAGGGCCCTGTGCAGGGCAATTTTCGGGCTACTCTAGTTGTGAGCATCATTGTCCTTTTGCTTTAAAAGAGTATTTTTTAATGTGCTGTGTGGTTTTCCTAGGCATGGTGGTTTGTCAGGTGGGGGATTAGGGAGGGCTCAGGAGGAGAGGGGCAACTGAATTTTTCATCAGTTTGGGTGCCCTCATCACAAACCTCAGTGAGGTGACACGGGCTCTCTGCCTTTGATTTTTCTGCATCTAAGGCTGACTGTAAAATATACTGAGTTTCTTCCTCTCTCTCTGAAAGGCAGGCATGTATTGAGGTGACAATAGGGTAGAAGGGCAGTGGGGGAGAAAAGTCACCACGGACCTCAGCTCTGCAGGCAAGTGTCAAAATGCACCCACAGATATCAGGGTCCATCATATGACTGGCCGCGATCTAGGGAGCCAAAGCCAAAACTGCCTGGAGTGGTATCTTACATTCTCTCTTGGAGCATTTCAGGTGACAGGAATTTAGGAGGTGTTTAAGAACCCATACTTGCGTGTCCTGGAAAGAAGGGGGAAGGTTTCCCATTATGTCAAGGGACTATCAGGGGCTCTACGTGGCATGGGGTCACTGGGGGGAGGGGACCTTGGGGGACTGAGACCAGTTGACGTGGGGACACTTACCTCTTTCAGGTGTGATCTGAGGCTTCCCTCAGAGAGAATACCCAGGTTTCAGCACCATTTGTTGTGGCTTGTCTGGATTCGGGGCCCTATCAGTGACAACCTCACTCCTGGAGGGGAGCTGAAAATAAGGAATCAAGCCACACAGCCTTATACCTAAAGCTCAGATTTATTACTGCTTAGCTTCTAACATATATACTGTTAGGTCTTCCAGTGTAGAACAAAGAAAAATGAGGAAATGGGGGATGTGCAGCACTTGCATTACAGGATAAGGGGGTATGCTAGGGGGGAGGTGGTTAAACACAGCTGTGCTTTGTGCCCTTGGGCTGTAGGGTGGAAAGATCAGCTCCCAAGGACTCCTGCACATCTTATCTCTCAGGGTGGCACTCCAGCTCCTGAGAATGAATACAGGTAGTGGTTATTTGGGAATGACCTGGGTCATGGCCGTTAGAATAGCCTGTGTTCCCACACTTCACCTGGTGTTATTTATCATTGGGCTACTATTGATCATGTATCATCATCACATTTTGATTAATTAATTGATTTATAAGCTCAAATTGCTATCAAAGTGTCATCACAGATTGATTGATAAAATGCATTGCCTCAGTCATTAAGTACCCTCCCCTCTTCTGTCTCAATAGTCTTGACTTACATTAAATTAAAATCCTGATGAGCCATAGTATCATCTAAAGTCAAATAATTTCATGAATGAGTTTTACCCCTCCTCCCAAGTCTATTTTCTTCCACACTTTACCTCTTCTGCCCACCCAGAATACTTAAGCCCTTGCTAACTGAAGTAAGAATTAAGGCAAATACCGATTTAATTAACCATAAGAAACATAAAAGGCTCTAAGAACTGGGATTCTCTTAATGTCTCATTTAAGGACTTTACTCTTATCATGAAAAAGGGTAAAAACATCACTTGTACAAAAATATTTATAGCAGCACTGTTTGTGGTGGCAAAGAATTGGAAATCAAGTAAATGTCTTTCATTTGGGGAATGGCTTAGCAAACTGTGGTATATGCATGTCATGGAACACTATTGTTTCATTAGAAATCAGGAGGGATGGGATTTCAGGGAAGCCTGAAGGGATTTGCATGAACTGATGCTGAGTGAGATGAACAGAACCAGAAAAACACTGTATACCCAAACAGCAACATGGGAGTGATATTCAACCTTGAAAGACTGGCTCATTCCATCAGTGCAACAAATGGGAACAATTTGGGGCTGTCTGCAAAGGAGAGTGCCATCAGTATCCGGATGAAAGAGCCATAAAATTTGAACAAAGTTCAAGGACTATTCCCTTTAATTTAGAAAAAAACATATATCTTATTGCTGGATCTTGTTATTTCTTACAATTTTTGTCTCTTCCTTAAAGATATAATTTCTGTCATCACACTCAATTTGGATTAGTGTACAACATGGATACAAAGTAAAGACTGACAGATTGCTTTCCGTGGGGGCGGGGGGAGGGAAGTAAGTTGGAGGGGGAAATTGTAAAACTCAAATAATATCTTTAAAAAAATAAATAAAAAATAAAAAATATTATTTGCTACAAAAAAAAACTTTACTCTTGATTGTAAGTTATATGAGGTACTGACCTAGGATAGCCCAGATCACTGTGCCCTCATCTGAGAAAGTGTTAAACTTTGTCAGCACTATAGAATTGAAGTTCTTCAAAGGATAATGAGACACATGAGTTTAAGATTAACACAATCTGCTTTTCATCAAGTCTTCTTCTCTCAAATATTGTGATGTCAGCTCGAACTTCATCCACAGAGAAGACCCAACTACACCCATATCCTCTAAATCGAATCTCTTCAATTATATTTTACTCTAATCATCCTAAAGGCAGTATAATTATCAAGAGTTAGTGGTGTTATATCTTAAATTTTAAGGTTGCATACAATTTGATGGTCTTGACTAACATTTGTTTTGTTTTGTTTTCTTTGTTTTCCTTTTTTTCCTTTATCTTTTTATACATCTCTTGAGTTGTGTATTGGGCAATGTACTTCTCTGTTCAGTTCTGTTCTTTAAGTCAGGAAATTCTGGAAGACCTCTATTTTGTTCTACATCTAATCCTGACATTATATATGCTCAATTTTGTAGGGTAGCAAATTCTTCACTATTATCCTGGGTCCATTGTCCTCCAATATATGGTACTTCAGACCCTCTGGCTGTTCATTGTTGAGGCTTACAGATCTTGTGTGAGTCTGAATATGTTTCCTGTGTATTTAAATTGTTTCTTTTTTTTTCTGTTTGCAGTATTTTCTCCTTTATTTGAGAGTTCTTGAATTTGGCTTTAATAACCCTTAGTATTTTGATCCTGGTCTCTTTCTGGAGGAATTCTGTGTATTCCTTCATTGATTATATCTTGTTCTAGCAGATTTGGAGAGTTTTGCCTGCTAATTTCCTGCATGATGTTTTTCAGGTTCTTTTTTTGGTCTAGGCTTTCTTGTAGTCTAGTGTGTCATAGATTATATTTCCTGGATCTACTTTGCAGTCATTTGTTTTTCCTAAAAGATACTTTAATGTTTTCTTCAGTTTTTTCAACTTTTATATTTTTGTTTGATGGAATTTCATAGTCTCATAGATTCATTGGTTCCTCTTTGTTCAATTCTAATTTTTAGAGTTTTATTTTCTTCAAATACATTTTTTGTGCTTCCATTTTGGGTTTCCTTTTTGAATTTCTTTTCCTATTGAATTTTCTGATCAATTTTTCATAATTTCCCTATATGACTCTCATCTCTTTTTTTCCATTGTCTTCTTCCTCTCTTCTTTGGTTTTCAAAATCTTCTTAAACTCTTCTGTGAACTTTTGGATTTGAGTCCAATTAACAGACTCATTTGAGATTTCCCTAATAAGTAATTTTTCACTGATTTCTTCTTACATGGAATTGTTATCATCTTTATCTGCAAAATAGTTTTCTATAGTGAGTGCTATTTTAATTTTTTGCTCATCTTTGTTGTTTTAGCTCTGCTCCTGTGGTATAGGAAGTATAGATCCAAGCTTGTTTTTTCTTTGGTCTGGGTTCTGATCCCTGACTTTTCATTGGCCAAGATATTGCCTATGCAATCCAGGCCTTGCCTTTGTAGAGGTTTATTTTCTCCTTTGTTTCCAGATTCTGATGTAGCAGTAGTTTGCTTCAATCCAGTCCTATTTTTTCCCTGGTATTCCCAGATTTCAGACTTTGTTTGGGGGTTGGGATTCTCCCTTCTGGCTTGCTATCTAGTTTTTGTGACCTCTGCTATTGCCAAGCTGTCAGGAGCTGGATTGTACTGTGCCTAACAACCTCTCACTTGCTTTCCTGCTCTCCCCCATTGCTGAGCTTTACTTACCCCTTTTCCCACAAAGAGACAGTCCTTCACTGAAGATCCACCATGTTGTCTACCATTGAAGACTTCTTTGGATTGTCTCTTTTTCTTGGTGGGATCTGAAGTTTAATTTCAGTGCAGAGGAATTGTGTATCTTAGGTAGAGAAAAGCTCCAGGAGTATGTTAGCTTCATACCATCATCCTATCTGCACCCCAGAAGTCTTCAGGGTTTTCTTTTTCAACTTTTTTTTTTCCTCAAAGGGAATGATGAATCAGCAACACCAAAATTCTATCTAGACTTAGTAACAATATCTTTTCTTGTTTATCAAATATGAATATCACATAAAGTTAAAAGAGATAGGTGAAACAGACCTCAATTGGTTAAAATGAAGGATAAAATGTAAAGGTCTAAGTGAGATTCAAATCAGTAAGGTAGTTATACTACAAGGGAAGCACAAATAAACAATGTTTAATATGAAAAATCCATGCAGTTTAAACATGCTAATTCTCAATAAGAACCAAAATTGTAACATTACTAATAGACACATTGCATTTTTGCTTTATTCTAAACATTTTAGACACACTATAAGACTATGTGTGTAATATATCTTGGGACAAAACATACATTTTCAGGTGGAAACATATTCAGAGATTTAAAAATCAAAAAGATAAGGAGAATTAAATCCATGATATAAGAGATTCAGTTCTGAGAACTAAGAATTTTAGTCTAGAGTAGAGAAACCTTGGGGGAAATAAGATAGATTATTTCTTGGTTTTTCTCTTTCCGTCTCAGTGGGTCTATGCATCAGTCTCTCAGGATGAGATTATAATGCATGCTTTTCCATTGTATTAAGATAAGGGCAGAAATGTTGTTAAAGATAGAAATATACTCATAACTTACCTTGAAATATTGGTATAAAGAGTTTTGGTGTATTTCTACCCTCACCCATTCGCTGTGTTTTGTATAATTAATGACCAGAAAACAAACAAGTAGCAACAAAAACAACTTGGAAAATAATAATGTTCTAAAACTACTGAATATTATAGGACTCTTAGAGCCTAAGCTTTCATTTATTTTGTGTGACTTCCTCATATTTAATATACAAAATGTTTTATTTTATTTTATTTCTTTTAAGTTGTTTCCCTAAATGTTTCTTGTTTGGTTCTATGACCATCATCTTTCTTAAGAATCTACGAAATAAGATATTAGAAAGCATAAACCAAGGAGATTTGCATCTTAAAATGTGTCTTGTTAACAGAAGACATATAAAGAAATTAAAACAGAAATGCAGTAAACATTTGTTTATGTCCTGCCATCAGGATTTACAAAAGCCATGCATTTTTGGACCTTGGATTTTGAACCTCCTGTGTACTTAAAATAACCAATTTACTGACTTCAGATGATCTTGAACAGAGGCTAGATTCATGCAGTGACAGTAACTCAGATAAATACACAGTTACAAAATTGTTCTGCCTTATAAGCCATCAAAGCAATTTTAAACTCAATTTGATATTTGACAGGGAGCCAATGCAGTTACCTTAGGATGGTAGCAACATGCTGAGGCCACTTAGTGTGAATAAAATTCTGACGGCAACATTGGCAACATTTTACACAACTTGGAGCTTCTTCAGCATTTTTTCCAAGAAGGTCATAAAAATAGATATTACACTAATCTAACCTAGAGGCTAAAGCAGCAACAGCTATTGTCTTGGCATCAGCAGGTTAGCAGTCAAAGGTGATTTTTTTCCTTTTCTAAGGACGGTAATCAAATTAAATTCCTGTCACAGATCAGAAATGGTAATACAAAGATATAGCACAGTTGTAAATTAGCAGCCAAATATTTAGCATAGGTTAAATGAACACTATTATTAATTTCAACAGAGTAAGGTAGATGTAGGAAATAACATAGATCAACCAGCAATTCCACATTCTGGCATCATCTTTGTGCTATTTAATATATATCAAACAACAATACTAAATATGGTATGCTATATCCTGAAGAATTCTGTAATACTCAGAAACCTAAGCATATCATAACATTAGGCTGTATCCTTCCTAGCTATTATCATCAGTAGTAATATTAATGATCTTCATATACTTTCGTGAGGATAGAACATCAGCTCTACTCCTTACAACCAATCAGTTGTCAAATATTTTATTTTCTACTTTCACTTCTCTCAGGTTCATCCCCTTGTATTAATTCACATAACTATCAACTTAATTTACATTCTCATAAATTCTTACCTTAAGTATTTCAAAAGAATCCTACTTGGTTTCCTGCTTCATGCCTTGCTAATACATTAAGTTCTACACATAACTGCTACAGTAATTTTTCTTACACAGTCATCTATGTAACTCCTCTACTTACTCAACTGTAGGACCATACTATTGTTTCATTGATAAAAGATAAACCCCTCAAATTACATTTTATAACCAGTGATGATCTGACACTAATGCACCTTTCCAATTACATCAGGCACTTCTTCCTCCCCCACACTCATTTACTTAAACTATTTAAACTCGTCTTCTCTCTATTCCTCACATGTGACACTTCATATATGTCTTTTGTATTTTTGCACTAGCATTCTCCCTGTCTGAAATATACCTTTTCTAAACCTCTGTGCCATAGAATCAGTTTCTTCATTTTAGAAGTGATTCTTATTACAAAAGATATCATCTTTTTGTATGAGACTATTCTTAAAACCAACAGCTCATGTTTCCTTCCCAAACCCCTTTATATTTAACTACATCATCCATATTTTAATTTATTAACTTTATACAATATGCCTTTTTTATGTGCATATATATATATATATGGATGCATGTATATATTGTCTCCTACATTAAAATGTTTTCTTTGAGAGAAAAAGATTGTTTCACTTTTTGTACTTGTATATCTAGTATCTAGTCAAGTACCTGGCACCTATTAGAAACTTAATAAATATTTTACTGATTTGTTTATTATCCTCCTTTAATAGTTTAATTAAACTGAGTCTTAGAAAGATTAAGTATGTTTACTAGTTATATATCCAGCAAAAGTATGATTTACAGCTGCTGGGATCTTTGGGGTTTCAGATGGAAACAAGTCTACTTTATTTGACCTATCACCAAACCAGGGTATTTGTTCTATGCTCTGTTCAAGCAATATATGGAGAACTCTAAAGCAAACACCATGATATAATCTATGAGCCAAGTGTATAATTTCAAATAAAATTAAGTAGGTTTTAAAATAGCTATAAATGTAGTACAACAGATACCAAGGAGAAAAGCAACTGAATTAATAAATGTCATTCATCACTATTAATTTTTCCTTCCAAACAGAAGAATACTATCATTTGTACCTTGTTGATTTATTAAAGCTTTTTTCCATTCTATTCATTTTGTAGTCTAAGATCTTGTTTAGAAAAAAATTACTATTTGAAAAATATTGCTATCGTACAACATGGTACAAGTCAGCTGAATTTTTCTTTATCTTTAGTGCCTTTCTGCCTTAAAAAATTCAAATGGAAATAGCATTCTTAGGATAAATCAAGTACCAATATTTAATTTTTTTTCAGATTAGGCTCTTCAATTGAACAAACATTCATAAAATGCTGCACTATGCAAACAATTCTAGTTTCTAAGTATAAAATGATAAGTCACCAACACCATTTTTAAGATTCTTATAGTTTAATGGACAAAAGGACATATGTATAAACAATCTTTAGAATGATTTAAATATAATCATGCTAATTACAAATTCATGAGGTAAGTGTGTAGTCATTTATTATTAAAAATGTTAATAGCCTGCATGCTTTTCCCTTCAATAGAATTTAACTTTGAGTCTTTTGTTTTATTTATAGAATTTATATTTATTTATAGAATTTCATAAACTTATCTTTTGGGTACTATTTCAAGAACTGTGTATATAAATGTCAATGAAGTCTTAAGAAGATAGGCATTGTTTTCTGGAAATGCATGGATATGTATTTTAGACATTTTATCCCATATATCTTCCATATGCTGAGTGGCCATAAGTCTTTAAAGTCTGTGTGAAAGTTAAACCAATTAGAGAAGAATCTTCAATAATGAAAAGATGTTAAGATTCCAGAAAACATTATATTTATATATATATATATATATATATATATATATATATATATATATAAATGTATATATACACAAGCATACATACATACAAATTTTTTTCAGCTAGTTCAATAAAAACTGATATTTCCAGACATTGAGGATAAGAAGGTGCTATTGGGAGGATTCAAGGATAGGGACTACATCAGAACTTTCAGTATTAAACTTGAGTTAGAAGAGATTCTGGATCCACTATGAATAAATCCAATGTTATGTAAGTAGAAGAAAAAGAAAGTCTATATCAACAATGTTGTACATATAAGAGAGCTTGTTTTCAGGTCCAGTGTTGACTGAGGAAGAGATTTAGACTTACATAAGTTAAACCCAGAGCAAGTTCTAGCCCCTGGACTAAAGTTGCATACTAGGCAAGAAGATAGAAGAGAAGGCAGCAGTAGTAGTATGTCTGTGGACTTGCAGAAGTGTCAGAGTTTCAACTTCAATCAAAATCTTAAGTCTGTGATTGAAAAATAAGGACAGGTAAATTGGAAAAGTAGGGTTTCTGAAGTTCCTTTGAACCTCTACAACCTTCCAGGTATCTGTCAGCGTATGACACTAAACTGAAATTTTAACTATATGTACTCTACTGAAATTTTAACCATAAACAATCCTAGAATTTTGTTATACAAACTGACACCAAACTGAATTTTGTTATACAAACTGTAACAAAGAGCTCAGATGATTACAAACCTCAAAATATTAACACAAATATTATTTATTACTTTAGATAAGACAACTTTGGATGAAATATAATAGTAATGATTATGATGATTAAAATTAATTATAATAGTTAATATTAAATAGTATTTATAATGTTTCAGGTACTGAATTTCATAATTATTTACAAATAGAGGCTAAGTAATTTTCCCAGTAATTTTTCAACATAAATGACTGAATCTGAGTTTGAACTTAGGTCCTCCTTATTCCAGGTATGGTTGAAAGAGCACTGGGTTTGAAATCAGTAAAACTAATCTTTATGAGCTCAAGTCTGTCCTCAGTCCCTTATCAGCTATGTCACCCTGGATACATAACTTAACCATGCTTGCCTCAATTTCTCATCTGGAAAATAAATTGGAGAATTATACAGAAAACCATGTTGGTTCATCTCTTTTTAAAAAATGGAGTTACAGATTGTTGGGCATAACTAAAACTTTCTGACTATAGTCCTGGAGTCATTTTATTTTAGGATTAAATCATAAAATGTGATCATCTTATTTTAGGAAATTATTCATATTTCTTAGAATAATAGGCCAAAGAGCAAATATAATGAATATACTATTAATCTCTGGAATAAAACCTATAGAGAAAATTTCAAGAATCATCAGCAAGGTTTTCAGGTCAAAATTGGGATCACACAAAGTTTTAGAAGCTACCAGTATTAAAGATAAATAATATAGGTTAACAATTAAGAACAGTTACTTTTAATTGATTTTTTTTCTATTTTTGCAAGGCAATGGTGTTAAGTGATTCACCTATGGTCACAACTAGGTAGTTATTAAGTTTCTGAGGAGGAATTTGAACTTGGGTCCTCCAGTCTCCAAGACTGCTTCTCTATCCACTGTACTACCTAACTGCCCCCTAATTAATTGAATCTTTAATGAAATATATGACTTTCAAGAAATTCTAATGAAAAAGATAAGGACTGAGTAGAAAATTTACTGGAAATATCACAAGATACAATAGTTAAATAGGGAAAACACAGGGAAAATTTTGGGAAAGACTAAATAAGATTGGTGGGGATGATACATATTCCCTCAGAATGCTAATAACAACTTAAGAAAGATAGATATTTAACTGAGACAGAGGACCTGACAATGATTTTGGTATGTTTTCTTTTTCTCAAAGAAATACAGGAAAAATAAAGGGGAAAAGAAATATATTAGAGTAAAAGGCTAGAGTAAAGATGGGAGCAATTATTTCATACAAGAAGTACAAATATTTATACTGTGAGAAACAAATATGTTTACATAAACAAGGAGAGGAGAATAGTCAGCATCGTTTGAACACTTAAACAATTCTTTTAGAATCAAACTTAAATGAAAAAAAATGTTTCAACAGTACAAGATAAAGGGGACATGATTAAACAACAAATGATCTGAAAGAAAAGAGAAACAAAAAGGTCTAGAAATTTTAGTAGTAATTAAATTCACTATAATTTATTTGTGTGATATGGGCACTAAGTCATCAGATATATTGGATATTATATTTTAATTTGAAAACTATATTTTCAGAAGAATATTGATAATCAGTCTCTGAAAAGAAGCCAACCAGGGAAGTGAAGTACCTTGAAGCTATGCAATTTAAGGATCAGTTGAAGTAATTGGTATATTCATCCTAAAGAAAATAAGACTGAAGAGGAACATGCTAGCTATTTGCAATTTTGTTAGTACTCATTTATTAAAGAAATATAGTATTTGTTGGGACAGAAGATACAGAAGTAATGGGAAGAAGTTTCAGAGCTAAATTTAGGCTTAATATTAAACAAATAAAAAATAAAATCTATTTCTAACAATTAAAGATGTTCAAAAGTAAAATGGTTTGCCACAAACAGACAGTATTCTTTGTTTGGCTAACATTCAGGAAGAACCAGAATGACCATTTGTCTAATATATTATACCAACTATTATTGTGTTTATAGTTGGCCTTGATGGCAGGTGAAATTTCTTCCCGCCCTCCCATTTTGTAATTCTGTGAATTGAACAGAGGAAATGATACTTCATTTACATAAAAATGTTGACATGGAAAATTTTTTACTGTCTACAAATCTGTGATTCAATTTGTTACATCTTTATTATGATTTATTTACACAGGAAAAGACTTTAGAGATTCTCAGAGAATAAAGTGAAATCTTTAAATACATTTAAGGGCAACTTCACCCTTATATGACGTCAAGATCTACTAAAAAATTGAATTGGAGGAGGCTACTCTCAATGTTGCTGACTAGTCCCATAGTGAATGCTTTCCAGATTCTCTAAGTAGCTTCTATTCATAAAGATTTTTAGGGATAGAAGTTTATAGTTTAACTACTACTGCTCTTTTAAGTAATTTCTCATGTAAACTTAGATTTTTGTACCTTACTTTGATAAGCTGAAAAGATAAGAGGTTGGGAAATATGCTTGTGGTTGGCATTTCCAGTTAACAAGATTTCCTTTCCTCTATTCATTTTATTTACATTTTATATATCATATTTCATTTCTTCCTGAGAACCATTTTATTTCAATTAGTTCTACTTTTCTTTGATGAAATTTTATGAGATCTGCTTTATTTTCAATTGTAGTTTGAATTTATTCTAACTTTTCTTAACTGCCTACATTTTTCAACTATATACAATTTTAGCTAATCTTAAAAGTGTTCTTAAATTTCTTTTTTTTTTTAGGTTTTTGCAAGGCAATGTGGGAAAGTGGCTTGCCCAAGACCACACAGCTAGGTAACTATTAAGTGTCTGATGCCGGATAGCTTTCTTTTATGATGAAAATATCCTAGGCCAATCCATGTTACAATTTGCACTCTCTTCCTTCTACTCCTAGTAATTCTCACTAATTGGTTGTATAGCAGTTGGATAACTTTTTTTATGATCATTACCCAAAGAAATTGAAATTCATATGCCAAAACATCTTTTTGGCTTCATGAGTATTTCCCCACATTCTAATGTAGAGTCTTTCTCCTAGACCTGATTACTCTAGCAAAATATGCTCACTGGAAGCATTTTGATCATTTATGAGAGATGTGCAGAATCCTTTATTATTATTAGATCTTTTTTTGAAAATACTTCTGTCTTATCATGTTGTGAAAAAGTAATTTACCACTACAACATAATTTAATCATAAAGTTTGAGTTAGGAATATATTGTGAATATAGAAATTATTGTTTAAAATTGTCAAAAACAGGGAAAGCTAGGTGGCACAGTGGATAGAGCACCACCCCCAGAATCAGGAGGATCTGAGTTCAAATGCAGCCTCTGGCACTTAATTATTACTTAGCTGCATGACCTCGGGGCACATCACTTAACTTCATGACCTTACAAAAAGAAACAAAGAAAACAATCAATAAATAAATATGTCAAAAAATATTTTTCCTGCCAAATGGAAACTTGGTTTGTCTATTCCTTCTAAGCATGTTAAGGACAATAGTGTTTAATATTTTGTAAATGGAAGTCTTATGCCTGTATAGAAATTTTTAAACAATTTAGGTACTAGATCCTTAGATTGCTGAAAAGATCACCTGATTATATCTATATACTAGATAGTCCCAAAAGCACTTGCCATTCTCAAAAGCAAAGGTTCCTAAACTAGGATATATGACCTTTAAGGATTTATTTTTCATATAAATTAATTTCAATGTAATTATCTTTTTTAAGAACCCTATGCATCTTATTTTATGCATTCAAAAAGACTGCTGTTATAAAGGTTCACAGGTCTCATCACACATGCACACATACATGCATATATTCACACACATACACACACGTGTGTGTGTTTGTGTGTGTGTGTGTGTGTGTGTGTGTGTGTAAGAGAGAAAACCATTGGTATATAGAATTTAGGGATGTTAAGTTGAGATTGCCATAGAAGAGGTACAATTGCTGCAATGGAAGATATTAGATGAATTGAGGAACAAGTATTGTTTAAGAGCTACATGTCTTTTTTAGTTTTTTGCAAGCCAAATAGGGTTAAGTGGCCCAAGGCCACACAGCTAGGTAATTATTAAATGTCTGAGGCCAGATTTAAATCAGGTACTCCTGACTCCATGGCCGGCGCTCTATCCACTGGGCAACCTAGCCACCCCTAAGAGCTACATCTTAATGAAATTTATAGTATCTTAAATGTCTTCTGTTAAACACTCAGCTAAAGTACTATTCTGATATTGCTTTATGGCACTGAAGTGAACTTGATAAGATTTATTTAGCACTTAAAAATGGCAAAGGGATTCATAAATATTCATCTCATTTGAGTTTCAAAATAATCTATTAAGGGAGTAAATATAGTGTAAGGTACTACAATATAATATGTCCATTCAAGAGAGGATCAAATAAAAACTTTAATTAATTTGTTTATGGTCACTCAGAGAGTAACTTTAAGAAGTTTTAAAACCAAGTTATTCTCCTAAAATCAAAAATCCATCCACTAAACAAATATGGGCAGGCGATACGTAAATTTCAAGAGTTTTTGCTCACTTGAAAAATTAAAAAATAATTACATATTTATTAGCATTTCCTTCAATAATTTATATGTTTGCTGATTTATCTATTTTTTCCTATTTTTCAACTTGCAAATAGATGGAAAGAAAAATTATGTATTTTTTCAAATTTTGACTTACAAATTCTTTTCTTCTATGCCACCACCCATAGAGAAAGTAAATGATTTGACATAGGTCTCACCTGTGTAGTCTTGCATAAAACATTCTAATATAAGATATTATGGGAAAAGAAACAGACAAAAATCCTCCATAAAAATAAAGAAAAAATGTCTTTGATCTGCTTTCAGACTGTACTAGCTGTTTCTGGAGAGATGAACAACATAAGTTCTATAGAACTCTCTTGTATCAGTGTTTTGCTAAAAATAGCTAATTTTTTTCATAGCAGATCATCATACAATAATTGGGTTATTTTGTACCTTGTTCTCCTGGTTCTGATCATTTCACTTTACATTAGTTCTTTTAAGTCTTTCAATGTTTTTCTGAGAGCATCCAGAACATCATTTCATAAAGCACAATATTCTATTACACTCATTATACATCAACTTGTTCGGCCATTCATTAATTGATGAACGTTACCAAATTAAAAAAAAAAAATTGCCACCACTAGATGTGCTGCTAGAAATATTTTTAAAACATAAATTTTCAATTAGCAATATTCAAGAGAAAACTAAAATTGTCAAAAGGAAAAAGAAAATATATAGACTCAATGGAGGTGAACTGTTTATATTACTACATGGAAAGATGATACTTGTAATTCCTAAAAATTATACCACTAATAGTTCAGAAAAATTATACCCAGAGAGAGATTATAAGTAAAAGGTGAAGGACATTACTAAATGATTAAAGGATAAGAAAAAGTAAAGTAATTGTATAAGGGAAAATAGAATGGTATAAATTATTTGTCTCAAATAGGTGCCAAAAAACCTTTGCAGTGGATGAAAAGTTGGGAGATGGGAGAAGGGCATATAAAGTGATAGAAAATGAAATGAGCAGAACCATGAAGACATTTAAACACTATCAGCAAATTGTGTGATGATCAAGTATGAATAACTCAGATCTTCTCAGAAACTTAATGATTCAAGACAAGTTAAAATGTTTTGTGAAGGAAAGCTTTCTACATTCAAATAAAAACCTGAATGAAACAATACAGATAGAGGCATTTTTTATACTTTTTCATTTTTTTAATTTTGATATGTTTCTTCTTTGACAACTGTGGCTAATATGGAAATATGTTATAAATCATAGTACATATATAACTTTTATTTAATTGTCTGATATTTTAGCAGGAGTAGAGGGGAAGGAGGGAGGAAGAATGATTTAGTACTGAAAATTTTTCAAAAATAAATGCAAGGAATTATAATTTGAAAAATTATAAGGCACTATCAAAATAAAATAAAAAAACAAAAAAGTAATAGTCACAATTGCTCTTATAAATAAATATCTATTGATTGACTGAAGAAAAAATTAAGATGTAATATTCCACACCAAAAAAAAAATAAATGGGAAACTGCACTGATATTCTAGAAGGGTAAACAATAAGGCAAAGCAGTAATTGAAAGAATCTACTGGTAATCCTGAAATTGAGTTCAAAATTCAAACTCCCAGATATATTATACCCAAATTCCTTAACTTCTAGATCAAAAAAGAAAATAATGAAAGCAGACAGAAATAAATCATTCAAATATCCAAGAGTCACAGTCAGAATCACATAAGTTTTAGAAGTTACTATGTTAAACAAACATGGGACTTGGAATATGTTACTCTTGAAGAAAAAATACTTGGGAGTTTAAACAAGAAAGTAAAACAGTATGATACTTCAATGTGAGAAATGAATAGTTAACTAAATAAAGCTAGTTCAAGCTTTCATGATGAAAAGACCAAAGCTGAATGGACAATTTGACTATAAAAATGTAAGATTCAGGAGAAACATACAAAGGTACAAAAGAAAGAAAAATTATTAAGAACTCAATAGGCTTAAACTTCTTAGCTTTCTATATAGGAAGCAGAGGCAGCAGTCATGATCTCAAAGTAGAAGCAAAAAGGTCAAATTAAAAGAGATGAGAAAAAAACACTACATCTTGCTATAAAGGTAAAATAGACAATAAAGTATTACCAATGCTAAATATATATGTAACAATTGTATAGTATTTAAATATTTTAAGGAGAATTTAAATCAGTTACAAAGGAGCAGACAGTAAAAGTACAGTGGTAAAGAATACAACATTCTCCTCTCAGAACTAAATATATATAATAAAAATAAATAATAAAGTTGTAAAGTAAATTTTGGAAAAATTTGATGTGATTGACCTTTGGAGAGAAAAAATGGAAATAGAAAGAATTATACCTTTTTGGCTTTTCTCAGAGGTAAATGCACTTACACAAATAATAATCATGTACTAATGCATAAAAACCTCACAATCAAATGCAGAGAAGCAGATATAATGAATGCATCCTTTCCATAAAGCAATAAAAATTACTTTCAATTGAAACTCATATAAAGATGATTTAAAAATTCTTATGAAACTTAAATTATACTAAATAAGGAGTAGGAAGAAAATTTAAAGAATTATAGAAACAATCAATAATTTTATTAAATAAAATGACAACAATGAGACAAAATACTAAATTTTATGGAATGTAGCCAAAGCAGTACTTAAGAGAAAATTTATATCTATAGGTTTATATATATAGGTTTTATTTATATATTTATATATATATATTTATTTATATATTTATATATATAGGTTTGCATCAATAAAGTAAAGATGAGAACAATGAATTGAGAATATAATAAAAAGAAAATAGTTAAGAGGCAAACTAAAAATCCCTAATTTAACATCAATTTGGAAATCTTGAAAATTAATCAAATTACAAGTAAAAAATATATAGTTAAATAAGAAATAAAACTCAAAACTGGTTTCACATAAAAACAATAATTAAGATCAAGCATAAACTAATATGATTCATAATACTTATCATTTTACAAAAAATATCAGCAAACATTTTCTGAAATGGGTATAACCTTAAAGATTTTCCATTAAGATTAGGGATGAAGCAAGTAAGTAAAGATTCAATATTGTCCTATAGACATGCTCTTTATAGCAATAAAAGAAGGAAAAGACATTGAAGAAGTTGTAATAGGCTATGAATAAAAAAATAATCACTCCTTGCATATGATATGAGGATATCCTTAGAAAATCCCAGAGAATTAATTAAAAAATAAACTAGTTGAAATAACTAAAAATTTTAGCAAAATTATTTAAATACTATAATAACACCAAAGAAATCATGTCAGAATGCCTATATATTAGTAACAAAGTGCAGCAGCTAGAGACAGAAAGACAATTCTATTTAAAATGACATTATGTAATGTAAATGTAATGTAAAATAGCTGGAAACCTACCTGCTAAGAAAAACTCAAGAACTATAAAAACATAGTTACAAACCACATCATAGGAATAAATTCATAATGAATCAATTGAATAATTGGAAAATTTTCATTTGTCCATGGGTAGGCTTAAACCAAGAAAATAAAAATAACTCTACTTAAATTAAGTTTCTTAATTCAATGTCATTCAATGTCAAACTACTAAAAAGTGATTTTTTTCAAATTAGGAGAAAAATAGTAGAATCCATCAGGAAGAAGAAATGTTCATGAGTATCAAGACAATTAGTTAAAAAATGTGAAAAAAAGTAGTTTTGCCACACACAGATTTCTTTACACTAGTTCAAAATATAGTAGAGGATCAGTGGAATTAATTGAATATATTACATATAGTAGTAAATGACCTTAGTAAATTAGTATTTGGTAAAACCAGTGACCTAAGCATTTGCAATAAGAACTCCCTATCTGACAAATAAAAGAGAACTGATGATCAGATCAGGCTAGGTATAGATCAGTATGTTGTCCTGTAAGGAAAAATTAACATCTAGATGGGTGTACCATTTTAGAAATAAAAGAAGTTACCACAAGGAAATTATGGGAGCATGGAATAGTTTACATGTTAGATTTATGGATAAGAGAAGAATTTATGACACAAAATGAGATAAGATTACCTTATGCCAGCGACGGCTAGGTGGTAGAGTGGATAGAGCACCAGCCTTGGAGTCAGAAGGACCTGAGTTCAAATCCGGCCTCAGACACTTAATAATTACCTAGTCATGTGGCCCTGGGCAAGCCACCTAACCCCATTGCCTTACAAAAACCTAAAAAAAAAGATTACCTTATGCATTGTAAAATGGATAATTTTATAATATTAAATTTAACAGCTTTGCCAAACTAAATAAATTAAACCTTGATTCTCAGTACACTGGGATGAAAAAAAAAATGAAAACAGTGTCTGGAATGAAGGTCTCATTTTTCAAATAAATATGGAGAGAACAGAATCATAATATATGAATGCAAGTCATTCCCCAGTTGATAAGTAGTCAAAGGATATGAAAAGGTAACTTTCAAGAAGAAGAAATCAAAGTTATCTATTGTTATCTAGTAATACTTTAAATCACTGCTGATTTGAGAAATTTAAATTTAAACATTTCTGAGATACTGCCTTATATCTATCTGATTGGCTAATTTTACAAAAAAAAGAAAATAATATGTTTGTGGGGTTCTGAGAAAATTATTGCAATATTAATGGAATTGTTATCTAATTCAACCATTCTGTAGAGCAATTTAAACCTATGCCAAAACTGTTAATATACCATACCTGCCCTATGATCCAGTAATACCATGATTAGGTCTGTATCCCTAAGAGATATAAATGGAATAAATCAATTACTTCAAAATTATTCATAGGAAGCACTTTAAGTGGTAAAAATTTATTTAAAATTAAATAGATGTCTATCATTTGTTGCATGACTGAACACATTTTGGAATATTGTAATGTAATACTATTGTGCTATAAGGAATGACAAACAGTTGCTTTCAGAAAAAAAACTAAATAGAATAAACATATATGATTATGATGCAAAAATCAAGGATTGGAATCATGAGAATTCTATACATAATAATAGGAATATTGTATTATGGTCTATTGTGAATGACAATTCTTCTCAGCTGTACAATAAATACAATGTCAAAAAACTTGTAATGAAAATTGATATCCAAATCCAGAGAATGAATGGATGTAGTCTGAATGAAGATGGAAGCATACTATTTTTTGCTTGCTTTATTTCTTGTGGGGGATTTTGCCTCAATTTTCTTTTACAACATGACTAATATTAGTAAATGTTTTATAGAATTGCATATCTATAATTTATATAAAATCACTTCTTTTTCAAGGACAGAAAACAGGAGGAAAGGAGATAATTTAGAGCTCAATATTTTAAAATAAATGTTAAATTGTTTTTTACATGTAATTGTAAGAAAATAAATTTGTCATTAAAATAGGGTATCATGCTAGTCAAAAATAAAGAATGAGAATTTATCATGAGATGTTGAAAGTACAAAACCATTGCCATCATCTCTATTTCTTAAAACAAAAGGCAAAATCAATTTATATACTGTGGGGTAGGAAGCAGTAAGAAATTACTAATATTAAATTTTATGTGAGAGTAATATAGTAAAAGACATTCCCATGTAAATATACAAATTAGGACAAGACATATATCCAGAGTGAGACATAAAAGATTGCACTTTTATTCATGAAATATTAAAATAACAAGGGAAAATTCTCTAGTTCATTTAGTACTTTCTGTGTGGAGGACTAGGGAAAGACCTGAAAAAGAATGACACATTGTGAGAACATATGGATACTAAGGAAATCAGGTAATGAAAGGTCAAATTCTGAAGCTATATATAATCTTGAGAAAAAATGCTGCAAATCATTATTCATTAGAAAAATGCAAGATAAAACAACAATGATGCATCATCTCACACCTCTTAGATTAGTACAGATGAGAAAAAGGGAAGATGATCAATGTAGCAGTGTTTGTGGGAGGATTAGGACATTGATGCATTGCTGGTGGAGTTGTGAATGGATCCAATCTTTCTGAAGAGCAATATAGAACTATTCCCAAAGAGCAGTAAAACTGTTCATACCCTTTGAGCCAGATATTCTAATTTTAGGACTATATCCAGTAGAAATTATAAAAAATGGGAAAAGATGGCAGTGTAAAGGCAGGATTACTGGAAACTTGTTCCCCCCAAAATTCTAAAATCCATCAAATTATGAGTCTAGTCAAAATTTAGAGGAGCAGAACCCACAGAAAGAATGAGTAATAAGATTTTCCAACTTCCACAAGAAAGACCTGTTTCACCAGGACCAGGGGTTGGAAAAAGCTACTGGGATTGCAGCCACAGTGCAGGGCAGCTGGCCAGTTGCCTAGATCCCTGGACCAGCCTGGTTCCATGGTAGAGGGGGTAATTTCCAGATCTCCTGGCGCAGGGATCACTGGAAATAGCTTGAAGGGTGGTGAGAGAACTCTGCCGCACCACAGTGAGTGCTGAGAGAGGAGAGCAGCCCTGGGATAAGAACCTGCAGCAGGAACATGGAAAGCCAGCTTTCACCTCCACAGTACAGTCCACAGAGGGTAAAGGGGTGGGGGAAGATTGCAGAGGTCTCTCTGATCTCCCTGGGGCAAGACTCAGTTGTTTTGTCCAAACTCAAATCCAGGTTGCAATTTGGCCTTCCATACCACCATAGTTGAACAGGGACCCTCCTCACTACTCCAGGGCAGAGGGAAGGGCCTATGGTCATCCACATACCAAAGCATAGCCAAGGGAGCAGTCAGAGCCTCTCATAGTGCAATAAATCAGTCATAGGGTGAGGAAATGAGCAAATAAAAGAAAAAGAAGAATCTGTCCTAGAAAATTACTTTGGTCCCGTGGAAGAACCAGAAGAAGACAAAATCAAAGCTTCTGTACCCAAAACCTCCAAGAGAAATAGAAAATAGGTTTAGGCTATGGATGACCCCCAAAATGTCTTTGAAAGCAATTAAAAGAAGTAGAGGAGAAATTCAGAGGAAAAATGAGAGCAATGCAGATAAATCATGAAAACCAAATCAGCAGCTTGGTGAAAGAAATACAAAGAAATACTGTCAAAAACCAGTTTAGGCCAAATGGAAAACTCAACATAAAAGGCAAATGAGGACAAGAATGCCATAAAAAGCAGAATTGATCAGTTGGAAAAAGAGATAAACAAAGAGCTTTGAAGTAAATAACTCCTTCAAATGTCGAATGGGACTAAAGAAAGCTGATGACTTTGAGAGAAATCAGGAAGAAATGAAACTATTCTGAGAAAAATAGAAGAAAATGTGAATTATCTCATTGGCAAAACAATTGACCACAAAAACAGATCCAAGAGAGATAATTTTAAAATTATTGGGCTGCCTGAAAGTCACTACCAGGAAAAGAGCTGAGACTTCAATTTTGAAGAAATAATACCGTAAAATAGCCCTGAGATCATAGAAGTAGAGGGTCAAATAGAAATTAAGAGAATTCACTGATCACCTCCTGAAAGAGATCCCCCCCAAAAAAACTTCCAGGAATATTATAGACAAATTCAAAAACTCCCAAGTCAAAAAGAAAATACTAAAAGCTGCCAGAAACAAACAATTCAACTAGTGTGGCTCTATAGTTAGGATTGCACAGTATCTGGCAGCATCTACATTAATGGTTCATAGGACTTGAAAAATGATATTTTGGAAGGCAAAAGATCTTGGTTTGCAACCCAAGAATCCACTACCTAGCAAAACGGAACATCCTCTTTCAGGGGAAAAAATGGACTTTTAATGAAACAAAGTTTCCTATTGAAACAACCAGAACTGAACAGAAAGTTTGATCATTTCAAGTACATCACTCTAGTGAACCATCGAGGAGGTAGACAAGAAGGAGTTATTATGAGGAAATTAATGATGCTGAACTGTTTGTATTACTGCATGGGAAGAAGGTACTGATAACTCATATGAACATTCTCATTTATAAAAGCAATTAGGAAGAGCATATATAAACAAGGCACAGGAAGGAGCTTAATATAATGGTCTAATATAGTAAAAAGATGGAGCCATTAGATGATAAAGGAAAGTACTGGGAGGAAGAGAAAGGAGAGGAATAAGGGGCTAAGATATTTCACATAAAAGTCAAGAAAAAGCTTTTGCAATGGAGTGGAATTGGGGAAGATGAGGGGCAATGAATGAGCCTTCGATCTCATCAGAAATGACTCAGAGAGAGAGAGGAAATAACATACACACTTAAAAGGATAGAGAAATCTATGTTACCCTAGAGAAAAATGAGGAAAAAAAGGGATGGGGATAAGGGGGAATGGGGGGATGGAAGAGAAGAACAGGTGATAGAAGGTTATAGGAGAGGGTCCTAGGACACAACACACTTTTGAACAGAGGCAGGGTGAAATGTGAGAGAGAATAGAACACATGAGCATAGGAAGGAATAGAGTGGAGGGAAATACAACTAGTAATAGCAACTGTGGGAAAATTATTGAAGCAACTTCTTTGGTGGACTTATTATAAAGAAGGCAAGTTATCCCAGAGGTAGAGCCATTGGAATCTGAACACAGACTGAAGTACATTTGTTTCACTCTCACTATTCTTACAATTTCTCATTTTTTTTTGTGGGAGGGAGAGTTTATGTTTACTCTTACAACAAGATTATTGTAATAATTTAAAATAAATAAATAAACCAAAAAAATTGATAGAAGGGTCACAGAAGAGGGAGCCGTTTAGTTTTGTGTGCCTTCGAAGAGTAGATCCAACATCAATCAACAAGACTCATGAAGAAATTTTCAGATCTTCAACAGCTGTTCAACTATGGTAAAATTTCAACTTCTTAGAAGCAGCCATGGAAATTGGAAACTTCAAACAGGATATTAAAATAAATGTGTTTTTTCCCCTAAAAAAATGTGAAAAATCCTACTTGTTCCAAAATAGTCATAGCATCTTTTTGTAGTAGCAAAGAATTGGAAATTAAGGTTATGCACTTCAATTGGGGAATAATTAAACAAGTTATGGTACATGAATACTATGGAACACTATTGTTCTATAAGAAAATAAATGATTGAACTCTAGAGAATCATGGAATAACTTTTGGGATCTGATGCTGAGTGAAAGGAGTAGAGTCAAGAGAAAAATGTACACATCAACAACATTATGAGATGAACAACCTTGATGGAAGCAACTCCTCTTGACAGTCCAGAGAGCTAGGCCAATTGTATTTGAGTGGTTACAGATTATCCCTAACCAGAGGAAGAAAAACAAAACAAAACAAAACACACAGAAAAAAACCCAACCCTTCCAAATCTGATGAACACTATAAAAATTAACTCTCATTTATCTCTTTCCCTTAATCCTAATTCCTCATGCCTAAAAACACTACTTTGCAAATGTGTTTAACAAAATATATATGTAAAATGATAACCTGACTATTCCCTGCTGAGGGGAAGGGGGTGGGAAGGGAAGGTGGAGGAAATTTTGTAACTTGGAAATATGCATGTACAAATGGATGAAAATTAATTGATTAAAAATTAAAAAAGCAAAAATATAGCCCTTGAATCCCTGTTCTGTCATTGTAGATTTTTACTTATAGAGATACTGAATAAGAATCCTCCTTCCTTTGGGAATCAGTTCCTTTGTAAAACAGGGGTAGTAGAACAATGATCTCAAAAATGTGTCCAGCCATAATTCCCTGATCCTACACATAACACAGGAAAAGAGAGTTCAGTTTTCTTTCTATCCATCATCTAACATTTTATTGGTACTATTAAATATTTTATTGCTACTGACTACTTTTTTATTTCTAGTTGATATAATATTTCATAATAGTATATGAAATAATATTACTTATTATTTTCATACTAACTTGACCTGTGCAATTATTTCTCTTAATTCTAAAAGAATATAGTTTGTGTGCATCCTCCATTCAGCTGATTACTCCAGTTTACTTTATACTATTCATTAGTCTTCAGTCTCTTTATTCTTGCATCCTCTACTATCAGCTGAAATTTCCTAGTCCCCTACATTTGTTGACAAAGTAATAAGTCCAATGAAAGAGGACCAAATGAGAAAAGAGGAAATGAGAAATTGGATCTTGACTACATTATCAATTCTGCCACTTCCTCAGTTAATTAATTAAGTGTCTTTTCTGAAGTCACTTCAGTGTACTTGGGCTCATTTTCTTCAATTATGGCATAGTTAAATTAAAATGTATATAAAACTCTATCCAGTTCTTAAAATCTTCACAGATTTAACCTCTTGGTCTATTTAAATCATTCCTCCAATCCCAAACTCCAATTTAAATCTTGGGTTTTAAATTCTCTGCAAAGAATTATTTATAACTTTTTGTTCTTGTAATTTTGTCTACAAAAGAATATACCTCCTATTTCTAATACTGATACTGAAGAACTTTATTTTTTTTAGGATTTTTTTTGAAAGGCAGTGGGGTTAAGTGGCTTTCCCAAGGCCACACAGCTAGCTAATTATTGAGTGTCTGAGGCCGGATTTGAATTCAGATACTCCTGACTCCGGGGCCAGTGCTCTATCCACTGTGCCACCTAGCTGCCCCAAACTGAAGAACTTTCACCTGAAACCATGTGACAACAGATCTGAGAACTGTGAACCGCTTATTCTGATCATGGTCTTTACTTCATTGGCTCCAGTAATACAAGATTTAAAATAAATACATGAAATATGTTTTTCTACAATTCAGATTTTTCCAAGAAAATTAATATAAAAGGCAATAAAACCCAATTGCTATCACTTCTCTAAAGTTGCATCAATATATCTAATTTTTTTTAAATATAGTTTACACTGTTTATAACTCTCAATCAGAACTTCAGCCAGTCAAAACTACCTGTTAGTCACTTCAATATATCAGAACAGTTGTTTGTTAATTATGATTGTACTCTAACCTGTGCACAGTAGCAGATGTTCTGACATCTGCCTAAGGGTATGTTTCTATATGGAAGTATTTGCCAAACAAATAATTTATATCATTTTTCCCAATCCATAAGCAAACATACTTTATTTTTTATGATGTACTGAGTCATCATTATGAATATCATTAAATTAGAAAAACATGAATTAAAATGCAAGAAATTTAATATAGACAGAATAAAAATGGAAGCAGGAAGATCCTCCTGGAGTTTAACCACCACAAAATTAAATGAAGTCTCTACAAGAACATTAAAGCTACAGATGCCAGCAACAACAACAACAAAAATGAGCAAAACAAATTCTCAATTGTAGACATCATGAAGGATCTTCCATCTCTTCAAGAGAAATGAGAAATAGAGTTCAACTAGGCAGGAAAATGGGTAAGCCAGACAGATACTTCCAACTATAGTCAAGCCCAGATCCCAGCAGTTATACAACAGCCCATGTTTCAGTACATAACAGGATAACAGGGAGATTCTAACCCTAGAAATTATTCAAGTTTTGGCAGTATGGGGCAACAGATAGGACCAGATTGCATCTGCATAGGCAGAACCAAGACCTAAAAAGAAAACACACCTCTTCATAGCAGCTTAGGCAACACCTTAGCAAGCAATAAACCCAGACAAGACCCTAGCCACAGTACAAAGAGTTTAGACTATACTCCCTATACTCCAGGAGCAGATCTTTACTATCAAAATGAGCAAAAAAAAAACAAAATTAAAATTAAAAAGTCATTAATTGTAGAAAGCTAAGCTACTATGCAGATAGAGATTATAAAAAATGCCAGCTCAGAAGAAGAAAGCAAGGACATGTACTTATTTGGGAAGTATCAAAGTAGTTTATGAATTGGACTCAAAAACCTTATGGAACGCAACATGGGAGTGATGTTCAAACTTGAAGGACTCACTCATTCCATCAGTGCAACAATCGGGAACAATTTTGGTCTGTCTGCAAAGGAGAGTACCATCTGTAACCAGATAAGGAGCTATGAAGTTTGAACAAAGTGCAAGGACTATTCCCTTTAAGTTAGAAAAAAAAAGATAGCTTATTATCTGATCTTGTTACCTCTTAGACTTCTCTTCTCTTTAAGGATATGATTTCTCTCTCATCATACCCAATTTGGATCAAGGTACAACATGGAAACAAAGTAAAGACTGACAGAGTGTTTTCTGTGGGGGGGGGGGAGGGAAGCAAGATTGGGGGAAGAATGTAAAACTCAAATAATATCTTTAATAAAAAATAAATTTAAAAAAACCTTATGGAAGAGCCTGAAAAAGATTTTAAAAATAATGAGAAGAAGAAAAAGAAAAATGGAAAATGAGAGTCATGAAGGAAAATTATGAACAATTGACCACAGAAATTAATTCCTTTAAAAGTAAAGATGACAATTCAAAAAAGAATGTAACTCATCAAAAGAAAAGAAAATTGTCCAATTGGAAAAGGAATACAATTTATTAAAAAGTCAAATCAACCAAATGGAAAAGGAATACTACTCATTTAAAAGTCAAATTGACCAGTTGGAAAGGCAATGCCAATTGGCACAAAGTAAAGTTAATGAACTGGAAAAGGAAACAAAAAAAATACTGAATGAAGAAAATAAAACCCTAAAAATTAGAATTTAACAAATAGAAACTAATGAAGCTAAGAGACACAAAGATTTCATCAAACAAATTCAAAGGACTGACAAAACAGAAGAAAAAATGTACATTTGAGGAATATCAAACAACCTGAAAAATAGATCCAAGACAGATAATTTAAGAATTAGTGGCCACCTGAAAGGCTAGATCAAAAAAAAAAGTTGGTAAAATAACTTTCAGGAAATCATCATGTCTTATATCATTATTAAACATATATGCATGTCCTAATATGCTAGATAAATAAGACAAAATAAAATTTGAAAGAATAAATGAAACATCTCCAAAAAAGAGAGCCCCTCCCAGAATAAAACCTCTAAGGACTTTCATTAGCCAAATTCCAGAATTTTCAAATAAAGAAGAAAATACTGCAAGCAGTCAAAAAGAAACAATTTGATTAAAAAGGAAGTACAATTTAAATTACACAGGATTTAACAGCAATAACATTAAAGTACCAGAGGACCAGGAATATATTTCAGAAGGCAAAAGACTTTGAATTACAACCATGACTTTACTGCCATGAAAAAATCAATATATTATTTCCAGGGTAAAAAGATGGTCTTTTGTTGAAATAGAGGACAGAACATCCAAAATTTTCTAATAAAAAAAATAGAAATCAACCCAAAATTCAGTCTTCAAATACAAAACCCAAGAGATGCATTAAAAGGTAAATGGAAAGGGGGAGTGAACAACCCTAGTCAAGAACAATACAGCTTACTATGCTTGAACAGAATTGTCCTCCCCATGCCTGCCTTTCAATTTACCTTAATGTAACTATTAAGAATTGTATTTTTCTTAGGGTAGCTAAAGTTTTGAATATCCTTCAAAGGATTGGAATTAGAAGATGAGGGTATAAATGAGACATGAATGTGATGCTGAATACCTGGGTGGCAAAGGGAGGGAGAGTACTTACAAGGTTCTATACAAAATTGAAGCACAATTCTGTCTTTACTTTCCTAGAAACTTTAGTTAAGAAGAATTAAAGGAAAAAGGTCTGAGGGTGAGAGCATACTTAGAAGAGTTGGACATAATTAGATTAGGAAGTGATCTTGTTTTAAAACATACTTTAGTAAACAAAAGTTGAAGTCCTGTGGTTGGAGGACTAAAGGGGAAGAGGGAGAGAATGTATCCAAAACTTTTTGGGAGAGTTCTAGGGTTATTGTTGGACTACTTATTAAAGACAGAGGGAAACAGTGTGTTTAGAAAATCTGGAAATGGAAAGATCTTGAAGTGATTTTGCTTTGTTTGGAGGGACTTTTTTAAGTATAAAGTATAAAGTATAAAAAGTTCATGTAATAATAATTTGACTTCACATAATGGTCTAACACATGAGGATTGTCTGTACATTAAAGGAACTTGAAAAGAGGGAGGTGTATAAATCAATTATAATTGGATTTTGTTCATGACTATTGAGGAGTGTATTTTTGTTATATTTTTAGTTTTTGCAAGGCAATGGGGTTAAGTGGCCCATAATTAACTAGTTAATTATTAAGTGTTTGAGGCTGGATTTGAACCTAGGAACTCCTGACACCAGGGTCAGTGCTCTATCCACTGTACCACCTAGCCACCCCGAAGAGTATAATTCTAATGGGACATACGAGGGGAGTTTATTTAGTGATTATGAGGCAATGTTCCTTATTAATCAATCAAGCACTCAGTGAATCAAACTTTGAGAATGACATTTCTATCAGGACAAATAAAGGGAATATATTGTGACAAAGGAGGTATAGGTATAACACAGGTTAAAACAATAAAGACATAAAAAGAAAGACTATACTAGGAGAAGACAAGTCATTAATGCTTTAATAATACCAGGTAAAAATTAGGGTAAAGGTAAATGACTGGAGCAAGATATTTTATTCTTTAGCAGAAGTAAAAAATCAGCAGTAACAATTCTGATATCATACAAAGCAAAAAATATATATATATATTAAAATGGGTAAGGAAAAAAAATTATCTTCTTAAAAAAGGATTAGAGGCAATGATGTTATATCATAATTAAACATATATACACAAAACACACCAGAAAAATTCTTAGAGAAGTTCAAAGAATTATAAGGAAAATAAAGAGTAAAACTATTATATTGGGGGACCTCAACTTTCCTTTCCCAGAATTAGATAAATCTATGCACAAAAAAAAACAAGAATTAAGTTAAGAAAGTGAATAAAATATTAGAAAACTGAGAACTGATCTCTAGAGAAAATCGATTGGACATAGAAAAAAATGTACTGTTTTCTCTGAAGTAGAGGGTACCTTCTCCAAAACTGATAATGTACTTGACCATGAAAATATTACAAACAAATGCAAAAAAAATTATAAATGAATATTTTTAAGTTCATGATGCAATAAAAGTTACATGAAAAAGGGTCATGGAAACATAAACCAACAATTAGAAACCAAAAAAGCTAATTTTAAAGAATAAGTGGATCAATAAACAAATCATTGAAATAATCAAGCATTAAATCCAAGAAAATGACAACAATGTGATATCATGACAAAATTTATGGTATGCAGTCAAAGCGGTTTTTGAGGAAATTTTATATTTCTAAATGCTTATATGAAAAAAATGAAAAATGAGAAGATAAATGAATCAGACATGCCATTTAAAAACATGGAAAAAGGACAAATTAATATCTGCAAATAGATACCAAATTAGAAATTCTGAAAAATCAAAGGACGGATTAAAAACATGAAAACAAGAAAATAATTGATCTAATAAATAAAATTAAAGTTGATTTTATGAAAAAATAAAATAGATAAATATTTAGTAATATGATTAATAAAATGAAAGAATAACAAATTAACTGTTTCAAAAATGAAATTCGGTGAAATCATTGCCAATGAAAAGAAAATTAAAGAGATAATTCAGAGCTCTTATGACAATAAATTGGCAAGATAAACAAGGTTGATGATAACTGAGGGAGTCTCAAGTTTAGAGGTGAGTAATGTGGGTTGGCTACCCCAAGTATGTGAAGTCTTTCTCTGATGGAATGGGTAGATGAGAACACTTCATTCCATGAAGCCAGTTGAAGCAGGGACTGTGGAGAGCATAGAGCTTGGTTAGACATGAAAGAGGCCAAGGTCACCCATTGCATCTGGAGTCATCCCCAATTATCTTGATGCTGTCTTGCTATGCTGAATCATGGTGTCTTTGGAAGAGAGAGTGAGCCAAATGACTTTATGCAAATCTATCTCACTAAATCCAATTTACCCATACAGCAAAAGACATCACTCATAATCATTGCTCAAAGTCCTGTGGCAACAGGCAAGTGGTGAAGCAGCAATTTTCGGCAAACTGGGAATTATAGTCATCACCCTGCACACAGGCAGCCCAGGCCTAGGGTAGTTTCCCTACAGAAAGTAACAGTGAGATTTGGTAGCCTACTGAGTGACTGAGCAGTCCTTTTAAGAACTGTACTGCTCACCTCCTGATGTGAGGAAGGGGCTAAAAAAGGTGCCAAAAAATTGTCTGCTTATCCAGTCCTGGCCTGATTACCATGGTGGGCTGGAATCCTATAGTGTGGTCAAGACAACAAAAAACTCTGCAAAACAATTCTTCATTGATTATCAATGCATGGAAGATGTGCACACTCATAGAAAGTGCAAGGTCCAATAGACCTTAAAGATGAAGAGCTCTTGTCACAAGACAAATCATCAAGTATCAAATCAAAATATCACCTACCATCATCAATGTCTATACTTCCTCTATGATGAACACTAATAAAGTCAAAGAAAAAGTTTTTGAATACCTTGAGACCCTTATCATCAAAGTACCAAAAGAGGACAAGTTTATAATTATGAATGACTTTAATGCTAGAGTAGGCTCAGATTTCCAGACAAGGTATGGAGCAATAGCAATGGTCACCTACTATGGTTGACTTGCAGATTTCCTTATACATCCTGTGATGGATTTTCCATCACAAACTGTTTTCCATTTACCTAAACACTATTAAACACATAAAACTTCTTGGATGCAACCTCATAGCAAATATTAGCATCTATTAGACTATGAGATCATAAGGAGAAGAGACAGGATGTGAAAGTGACAAAGGCAATATGTGGTGCAGAGTACTGGACTGATCACAGACTCATTCTCTCTAAGCTAAATATTCATATTAAACCAAAGCGGCAGCCCCAAGACAAAGTCAAAGAAGAGAGGGGAAAAAAGGGGAAAAAAGAAATGAGAGCCATGTAGGAAAACAATGAAAAATTAACCAAAAATCAATTCCTTTAAAAGTA
This sequence comes from Macrotis lagotis, assembly GCF_037893015.1. Lineage (NCBI taxonomy): Eukaryota > Metazoa > Chordata > Mammalia > Peramelemorphia > Peramelidae > Macrotis > Macrotis lagotis. The sequence goes on along the minus strand of NC_133666.1, from coordinate 478,129,251 downwards.
AAAGTAATCAAATGAAAAAGAATGTAACTCTTCAAAAACTAAAATCAGCCAATTGGAAAAGGAATACAAGTTATCTAATAAAACACAAATTATGCGACATGAAAAGTAATTTAATTCTTCTAAAACTCATATAAAACCAACTGGAAATGGAATGCAACTCAGCAAAAAGTAAAATTAATAAATTCAAAAAGACACAAAAGAAAAATGAAAATCCTAAAAAAATGAATTGGATAAATTGAAACCAAAGAATCAATGGGACTTCAAGAATACATCAAACAAAGTAAAAACACTGATAAAAAAGCAATCATAGGAAAAATAAATAGCATGGAAAAGAGATGCAGGAGAGATAATTTATGAATTATTGAACTAATAGAAAGACTAGATCAAAGAAAGAGATTGGAAAATATTTTTCAGGAAATTATCAGGTGAAACTGTCCAAAGCTGCTAGATCAAGAAGTAAAAAACAGCCATTGAAAGAATATATAGAACTCCAGAAAGAAAACAAAGAATTAAAATTCCAAGGACTATCATAGCCACATTCCAGAATTCTCAAATAAAGGAGAAATTAGTATAAGCAGTAAAACAGAAGCAATTGAATTACAAAGGAAACACAATCAGACTTACACAGAACTTAGCAGTTTCAACATTGAAGAACCAGAGGACCTGAAATACCATATTTCAGAAGACAAAGTATCTTAGATTATAATCAAGAATTTGCTACACTGAAATATGAACCATATTCTGACAGTGGAATAGATGGATGTTCAACGAAATCAAGGACTTCCAACACTTCCTGACAAAGAAGATGAGAACTGAATGCAAAATTCAGTCTCTAAGTACAAGACTCAAGAGATGTACAAAAGGATAAACAAAAAGAGGGGAAAGCAAATATTAATCAAGAACAATAATTTGAAAACAATTGTAATACTTGTAAATCTTGAGAACTGTATTTGTCTTAGAATATTTAAAGGGTTGGATGTCATTAAGGAGATTGCATTTGAAGACTGGTTATGGTTGGTTCTTGTCTTTCCATTGAAGAAGACCAAGATGATTTCACTATATTTGACACAAATAGAACAGGTGAAGTGCTGGGGTGTTCACTCTAAATTTATGTGTATCACGTTTCACTTGACCTACTTTAATTAGGCCTTGTTCACAGAGCTTAGCACTTTGTCTGGTGAGGGCAATCGTAGACTGGGCAGTCCTGAACTAGTGTCTACCCTACCTTACAATCAATTGTGAAACCTTCAGAGTATCCCAGTACTTAGAATACTCAGAGACTCTATTTTTTAATTTAATCAGAAGTGACTTCTGTAGTATCATACAGACAGAGGATTGGAACCTACTTAAAAGGACTGAACATTAAATAGTTTAGGAAGTGACCCTATCTTAATTCATCCTTTAGTTAAGAAGAGTCTAAGAACCAAGTTTGGGGAGCTAAAGGGGGAGCGGGGAGTATGGAGAGAGTATGCTTGGGGGGAGGAGTACAAATGGTTCATGAAATAATTTGACTGCATGATGCTTTGGCTCATTAGGAATGTGTGCTCATGGAGGGCACTTGAAAAGGGGGTAAGATACAAAGTGATTATAATTTGATGTGATTCATGACTTTTGAGAAGTGTATTTCTAATGAGATAAAAGAGGGCAGGGTACTTAGTAAATATGAGACAATATTGCTTATCAAGCAAGCAAGCAAGCAATCAACTTTTGATTGTACTTTGGTGAGACAAAAGGAGTATTATTTGATGAAATGCATGTAAGTATATGACAGAGTTAAAACAAAAAACTAAAAAGGAGAAAGCTAGGCATTAGTGGATAAATAACATCAAGTGAAGAGCACAAAGACCTATTATAGAAGAGGGGAAAAGGGAGGGTATGAAAAATAGATTTGGCACAGAGAGGGAATTAGATATATTACTAATTGGGTTTAAAAATATATCCTACACTACAGGGAAGTTGCGGGGGGGGGGGAGTTGGAGGGAAGAGGCAAATAAAAGGGAAGAGACTGATATAAGGGAAAGTGCATGTATGAGTGAAAATAAAATGAAAGTTAAAATTTGAAAAAAGTTAAAGGGGAAAGTGAGTAAAATTTTGGTGAGGAGGAATAAGAAGAAAGGAAAGAGATAAATATAAATGGGGGAAGATTGTATGGAGTGAAATGTAGAATTAATAATCTTCACTGTAAATGTGAATGAATGAACAATTCCATAAAGTAGAATATAAAAATCCCACAATTTGTTGTTTACAAGAATCACATTTGAAGCAGAGAGCTACTTTGAGTGTAAAGGTAAAAAGCTGGAGAAAAATATTAAGTTTCATTTGAAGTAAAAATAAAACAGAGTTTAGTGATCTAGATCTAAGACAAAGCAGAAGTAAAAATGGATCTTATTTAAAGGGATAATTATGGAAACCACATATTCTTAAAAGATACCATAGCAAATGAAGCCATATCATTTTAAATGTATATGCACTTAGTGGTATATATTATACACATAAGAGGAGAAGTTGTGGAGACATAGACACCAAAACTTCAATAATGGGAGACCTCAGTCTCCCTCTCTCAGAACTAGATTAATCTAACCACAAAATATTTAACACATTTATCATATTAGTCATGTTGTGAAAGATTAATTAGAACTAAAGGGAAAAAAACCATGGCAAAGAAAAATAATGAAAAAAAATTGAAACGTGAACATAGTATGCTTTTCTGGGCACTCAGAACCCATAGTTTCTTCTCTGGAAATGGATGACATTTTCCTTAACAGATCTTTCAGAATTTTCCTTCATCATTGAATACCTAAGAGATAATGCTTCCATCATAATTGATCATTTCTCAATTTTGCTGTTAATGTGTACATATTCTCCTGGTTATGCTCACTTCACTCAGCATCAGTTCATGGAAGATTGTTTAAGCTTTTCTGAAGCAAGATCACTCATGATTTCTTATAGAATAGAAATCAATAAAATTCATATTACCATAGCTTGTTTTTAGCTGCAGCCCATATTTTCTCTTTTAGATGAGAAATATGAAATTTGCCTACAATATTCCTTGGAGGTTTTATTTTCAGATCCCTTTCTCCTCAGTAGATTCTTTCAAGGATTATTTTATCTTCCTATCCTATGCTATTAGGGCAGTTTTCCATGATAGTTTCCTGAAAGAAATTTTTCAGGATATTTTTTTTTGTGATCAAAACTTTCAGGTAACCAATAATTTGCAAATCATCTATCTTGCATCTATTTTCTAGGTTAATCATTATTCCCCAAAACTACTTGACATTTTCTTCTATTTTTTTAGCCTTTTGGTTTTCTTTGATGGAATCTTGTCTCATAGACAATTGTCCAATTCTAATTTTTAGGGTTTTATTTTCTTCAGTTAGCTTTTATGTTTCTTTCCCAGTTGGTAAATTTTACATTTATATGAGATTTTTTTTCTTTTCCAATTGGTTTATTTTACTTCTTGATGAGTTAAATTCCTTTTAGTCAATTTTACTTTTTGATGAGTTTTCCTGTTGGAATCAGCAGGATTTCTTTTTTTCCATGTAGCTAATTCTATTTTTAAATATATTGTTTACTTTAGTCAATTTTTTCATAATTCTCCTACATGATTCTCATTTCTTTTCTCTACTTTTCTTCTTTCTCTCTCATTTAATGTTTAAAAACACATTTTTAGCTCTTTCAAAAGGTCTTTTTGTATTTGAAAGTAATTCATAATCCTCTTTTGGGGTTCAAATTTAGGCCTTTTATCACTTCTTCCTTCTTATAAATGGGTGTTTTAATCATTCCTATCAGAATAGTACTTATCTATGCTTAGTGCTCTTTTGGGGTTTGGGGCTCATTTTGAAAGATGATCTCTATTCCTGAGGTAAAGACAGTACAATCCTAATCTTTCTGTGCTGGGGCTAGGTCTGGTAGTGCCTTTATGACTCAGTGAATCATGGGCATAGCAAATATTGAAATTAATTGGAAACAAATTTTGTAAATAATTTGTGTGGTTAAAATCTTGTACTCTATTGATTCTCTATCATTTTGTTAAGACACTCCACTTTGACCTCCAGTCTGACCTTGGCCATGTTCTCATTGGTAAAGTAAGCTTGATTACGCAGGAACAGAACATCATCTTGAGACCACCCAGGCCAGAATCAAAGACCCTAGACCCTTCCCCCAAAGGCAAACTCTCCAAAGTGGGACTTGGAAACACCCAAGATACCACCTCTTCCCATGGACCATCAGGAGGCATCTGAGGAGATTCTAGTGGATGCTATGGTTCTCTTTCTCTTTTTGTACTTCTATAATCTTGCAGCTGGAAAGCCAGTTAATTAACAAGATGCATGGCTTTTAATCTCATTTAGCTTTTCTATCACTTCCCTTGTGTTATAACAAGAACTTCTTAATAATTGTCCATTTTTCTTTTTACACCTGCATTCTTGGGTCAAAAAGTGATTCTTCGCATTAAACCGCTACAACATTTCCACTATGGACTCTCAGGTACATTCTGTTTTTTTCTCTGTATTAGAATAGACCAACCCAGTTGTGCCTGTTGCATCAGTGTTCCTGGGGTGAACTTTTTGCTTTCTGAGATACTCACCTTCTGTACCATTGAACTGCTGAGCCCAAATCTGATCTGTGCTAAAATCCTTTCCCTGGCTTTCTAGCTCTACTATTTATCCTGGGCTTGTTTCAGAGCTTTACTGAAGTTCCTCCATGATATCTTGAGTTGAGAACTTGTTTCACTCATCTTTGAGTTTTTTTATGTTTCAGGTCTTTTGAGAGGTTTCACTTAAAGTTGGATAGGGAAAATCACTGCGAGCATCCTAGCTTCTTGCTGCCTATTTGTCTTCATACCAGAATTCTGATGGTGAGATTATTACAGGCCAGTTCTTATGAGAATCAAATGAGATAATGCATTTTAGATTATATGCAAAATTTGAAACATCAAAGAAATAGGTATAATTTAAATTCAAATCACTTCTTCAAAAATTAGTTCATAATTTTCTGTTATCACCATTTGGACAATACATAGCTTTTTTCAACTACATTTTATTTTTTATATTACATTTAAAGATATTTTTGCCATTCTTTTTACATAAGATTTCAAGTTCCACATTTTTGTCTCTCACTCCTCCCCTTCTCCTTCCCCAAGACTACAAGTAATCTGATATAGGTTATACATGTAAAATCATGCTAAATACAGTTCCATCATAGTCATATTGTGAAAGAAGAATCAGAACAACAAGGAAAAATAAAATATTGGAAAAAAACAAATTTAAAAAGTGAAAACAGTATGTTTTGGTCTGCATTCAGAAAACATTGTCCTTTCTCTGGATGTGGATAGCATTTTCTATCACAAGTTTTTTGGCAATGGTTTCTTACAAATTAGGTTAATCTGAAATCATGAGGTGCTATGAGTTGCTACTATATAGCATAAGCAGAAAATTGATATTTTTTAAAAATATTTTTGAAGCAATAAACTTCTTCCAATCACTGAAAGTGCTGGTTTCTCCCCAAATTTTATCCAATATAATCCCCTTTTCATATTCAAACCTAAGCCTGGCTTATTACAAATCAGTGACTACCAAGCATGTATATGTGTGTGTGTGAGGGAGAGTTCGTGTCTGTGTGTGTCTGTGTGTCTGTGTGTGTATCTTCTGGTAGACTTTTGTTCATCTGTTTTCAGGCATATCTGACTCTTCATGATCCATTTTGGACATTTATTTTCCAAGATCCCACTGGAATGGTTTTCCTTTTCCTTCTCTAGTTTGTTTTATATATTGTCAAACTGAGACAAAAAGAGTTAAGAGACTTTTCCAGTATCACATACCTAGTGTCTGAGACCAGATTTAAACTGTACTCTTTCTGATACCCGGCCAGGCACTGGAGGCACAGCACTATCTAGCTTTCTAGTGGATTTTGCAATTCAGTGACATACTTCATACCAAAATCTCTGCTATATGTATCTTTCATCTTCTAAGCTATTGCTAAATCAATAATCTCATTGTTCAAAAGACATCCTATTGCTTTGGATATTCATGCAGTATGCAATCATAATTCACAATCAGAAGCATTGGAGAGAATTTCACCACGACTAGTGATCTCTTGACTATTTGGACCTTGATCAGGATTGATTCTTGATGTTTTTTGCATCTTTGGAAAATAGATCACTTTCGATTTTAGATGCTGATTAATGTTGATATTTTAGGATCAAAAAATAAAAATTTTTTGTAGTTACATCAGTCATGGAATCTTATGTGTCCTGAACTCCTGCATTAGAGACAACTTCTAGGGCAATCTAAATCTGTTTTTTATTCTACCTTATTTTGCATGTATGATCTTCTACTTTTTAGGGTTAATGTTGAGAAATCATATTTTCATTATTAATTCTCTTCTCCAGGGATATCATGTTTGCATTGATGTAGAAGTTTTGGTTGTTAGGCCCTAACTTCCAAGGTAATTTTATGTTTGTGTTTATTATGTGTGCATTCATGTGTTATGTAGATTCTGCCAACTACAAAGTGCTGCTGGACAAATGCATAAAATGCAAGGAGTTTTTGAAAGGAGTGAGAGTACAGTAAACTTTTTACTTTTTCTCAGGAGTGATTAGAAAAAAACATACAAAAATTTCTCCTCTCTTTTTTTTCCTTCTCCCAAAATTTAACAAAGACTATTCACTTATAGCAGGTAACCTATAAGGGTAAGGATGTTATAGATTGAAGTGAGCAACAAATCACAACTTGGGGCAATATGATTAGGCATGTCACATTATACCAGGGTTATCACAATATCTTAGCAGAAGAAAGTTTCACCTAATCCCAAATGTTCCATTCCTGAGCATTCAGTCAATAAATCAATCACTGAGGATTTTTTTAAGGATATTCTACATTATAGACATTGTATTGGGAACTACATATATAGAATGAAGCATAACTACTTTTAAGGAGTTTGCATTTTAATAGGGAAGTATATACACTGATATGTTGTACCACATTATCTTCCTCTTCTAACCACAAAAAAACATATTTATTCACCAGGATAACAAAGGTAATAAAGGGGAAGTAAGTAGAAAAAAATGGAACCTAGGTTTATATGTATATATATATATATATATATATATATATATATATGGTATTTTTTAAAAGAGTATACTCAATATATATTTGTATATTGAAAACTGCAATACATTCTCATGACTGTATTTACAGAGGCAATTGTTCAGAAATGCAGCAATGCAATTATGAATAGAAGTGGGAAACTTTTTTAAAGATGTAAAGTTATTAATTAAATGGGCACTTATGAATGATGTAAGAAAGAAAAAAATGAATATTAAGTAGAAAATGGGTCAGGGTCATTTGATTATCTTTTGCTCATATGTTCAGAGAATTTTATGGATCATTTTCTAATTTTTGAAAAAATTTACTGTAAAAATGAAGTTCAATTCTAAAGAATAGAATTAGTAACCATCAGAATGCAATTGAAACAAATTATTTGACAAATCTATGAAAAATAATATACCAAATGACTGAAATTGGGAGGGAGAGTGTTGTTTTTAGTTGTATTTCAGTTGTGCTCAACTCTTTGTGAACCCATTTGGAATTTACTTTTAAGAGATGCTGAAGTAGTTTGCAATTCCCTTCTCTAAGTCACTTTACAGATGGGAAAACTGAGGTATAGCTAGTAAGTGTCTGAGGTTATATTTAAATTCAAGAAGATGAGTCTTCTGGATTCCAACACTAGTACTCCACCTTCTGTGCCACATAGATGTCAAAAGGGAGGGATTGTCATAAAAGAAAATTATGATTATGAAAATTATGATGCTCTAAGTCCACATCAAATTCATATGCAAACATTATTTCCAAAAGTAACTACATGATACTGCTTCATGTATCTCTGTAAGTCATAAATATATGTATACAAAATGTAAAACCTATATCGAATTACTTATCCTAAACTGGGAGGTGAAGGTGAAGGGAGAAAACTTTACAAAATGAAAGCTGAAAATTATCTCTCTATATAATTTTAAAAACAAATAACCAAATTAATAAATACATGTCCAAGTATAAACTGCTATAAAATTTAGTTGTATATATCCAAACTTCTTATAGGTAATAGGCCAAATACATATCTAACTTTTTCCTATTATAGTACATGAAACAAAGTGTGTGTTGAAAAGACTTGCCCTAGGAATAAGCATAAAAAGAAAATTCTAGTTTAATAATTGAGCTGAAAACATAGGTACTTCACTGGCCAGCACCACACCATTCTTATGTGGAACCAATGATTATAGAAAATAGAGACGTTTTGAGTACTCTGGACAAGATCACTAACCTTGGCAGTGTCCTTTCCAAGGAAGGACACATAGACAATAAGGTTGACACATTTCCAGAGCTACCTCAGTATTTGGGAGAATCCAAAAGAAAATATGGGAGAGAAGAGGAATTAGACTTACTACCAAAATGAAGGTCTACAGAGCCGTTGTACTGAGATACTGAGATACCCTGAAGGTTTCATTGAAGGACTTTGGAATTGATTGTACAGTATGGGAAAAACTGACACAAGACCATCCTGCATGACATGCTCTCATCATTGAGAGTGCTGCATTCTATGACAAAGGCAGAATTGAAGCAACTCAAAGGAAACATGACATATGTAAGTTTAGAGTATCCACCCAGATGTTCACATGAACTCTTTGTGCCCAACCTGTGGTAGAGTATTCTTGAGCTTGTACTGACCTGATCAGATGCAGTCAGACACACTGTAATTTGTCTCAAAGTGAAGTCATTTTGGTCTTCTTCAGTAATGAAAGGCAAGAACCAATGAACCAGTATATTGATATATTTATATTCATATTGTATGGATTTTATTTACTAAGGCAATAAGGTAAGGCATAGAAACCCTATTGACCTTTCCCATATCTCTTTTACACCATCCATGATATGCAGCATTATTTTTTAACAGAGATATAAAGATTTCTGAGGCAATAATCCCTATGGCAATTTTGAAGGTGACTTTTACTGCTGATCACATTCTAAATCTATTGGTTTTAGATTGTAACTGAAAAATCCTTCAACACACAGCAACAACCTATGCAGAGCTTAAGTTGTTTTGCATATTAAACTGGAGAAATTCTCTGCCTTCCATTTCATAAAGAAACTGAAAACAGTGGTATATTCCTTTTAGCTTGGTTCTTATCTACATCAATGTCATGTAGAGCATGAACCAAAATTTGATTGAGTTCCACAAAGAGTGATTGAAGCATTATGCTCAAGAAATAATTTTCCTTGTTGAACCAGCAGACAGCAATAGCAAGAAAGAATTCTTTAGATATGAGATTATGAACTGACAGTTATTAGAGATTGACTCATTTTCTAAATAAATGGAAATAATCTCAGTAATTTTCATAACATACATCTAAAAAGTAGTACACAATGACTTATGGTCCATTGAGAGAGATATTTAGTATCTTCTCTCTCTCTTTATGGATCATGGGCAGTTGAAAGCACTTCCCTTTCTTAATTTTTAGGAGAGAGTGTTAGAAGCGGTCATGTAGCATTTTGAGTAAGAAGTAGATTCTAAATTTAGAAAGTAAATGTAGGGAAGTAGGTTTTGATATCAGGCAAAGTCCCTGATTCATTAATGAGTGATAAATTTGGAAAGTTGCGGTAAGACCTGACCTAGATAATAAAATCAAAATGGAAGTCATCTGGTTCATTGGTTGCCACTTCTCTTTTTCCTTGAACATCAGATTAATTTACTACTGAAATTTCATACTGATACCAGTCCCCCAACTTCTACCTTTCAGGCTAAATTCTGGCTTACACAGTCAACACAGTGTCCTGCAAATTATTTGTAAATAAACATAAAGAGCTTGTTGTTGACAACTCTCATGACAACTTTTTCAATCTTCTCAAAATTGTCCACAAAATACTTGGAGTCCACTGTGTAGAACTCCAAAGAAACTAAATCAATCTCATTTGGAATCTACACTATGTGATTTTAGCTGTGATACTTGATTAAATTGATCAGATGATTGTCAAATCTACATTTTATTTTTTATCATTTATGTTAAGAGTAAGTGATCATGGGAAAAAATAACAATTGTAAAGAAATTATTTGTATTAAGCCATTGCAAGATATTATAAACTCTAAGAAATAGCTCAAATCTATATATCTTTAAGGATTTCATATTGTATTTCTCAGGAAAAAGTTTGTGAAGTCAGCAGTGCAAATATTTTGTTGCCCTTGTCCAAAGTCAAAATTGAGACTCAACAAAATTATTTATCTTTCCACAGTCACAGAGTCATAAGCCAAATTCAAATCCAGAAATATATGTATTGCAAATAATGAAAAATTGTTTTCATTGATTCCGTGCAAATAAAATATTTCAAAAGATCATATGGTTTTGTTAGTCAAAGACTAATCTTGGAAAAAGAAGATTTTCATTCTAATCTTGACCATGAATGAGTCACTTAATATCTAACTGCCTCAGGCATCAGTCTTTATGTATTGGAATCTTCTATATATTAAAGAAATCATGATACTAGAGGAGAATGAGGGAAAAGAACAGACTTTAAACATATAAAATGATTTTCTTCTAAATTTGTTTTCCTTAGAATGAAGGAAAAGCTATTTAGTATGAAAAAGAAGGAGTTATAATCAAAAAGACATAGTAAAGGCTCTAAATTCCTCTTCCCTGATTCAGTATATGGTTAAATCCATTTCTTTACTGTTTGTTTTCCCATCTAAACTTTGGTAAAACAGAGCAAATTACTAATAGAAATGGAGAGTTCAATGTTGACACAAAAGTCATTGATAGGTTTAAAAAGGCTTTGCAGTTTTTTTTTCCCCTTGACTTTCAAATTGCCTATGGTAATCTTTGTGAATAGAAGGCACTGACTTTTTCACACATCCTAGAAAAAAGCAGAAATTTCTAAAGCAGGGACAGTATAAAGTGATGTGAAGAAGGCAATAGAAGGTGTTAAATTTTGTGTCTTTTCTTTTAAATGAACCTTTTTGTTTGTCTGATAGCACAGCAAATCTCCTTTTCGCTAAATGGAATTAACTGTATTTATAGGTCTTCAAGACAAGACAAGGCTAATACTTTTCCTTGTAAATTGGGAATGCACTATATATCCTTTGCAGATTCAATGAAGTTAGACTAACAACTGCAAGTAGAATTCCATAAACAGTAAATTACCTTTAGATTAAACTTACTTCTATTTTTCAAAAGCCCAAAGGGAGTTGTGGATGGCTTTAAATGAAATAATTAAATAAATGCTGTCTTTGATTCTCAAAGAACAAAAGAAGAAAAAGGAAGATTTTTAAGGAATATCTGTGTGAAATAGAGAAATGCTAATTTAAAAAAGGTAAAACACTCAAGTTTAAAAATGAAATAATATACCTACTTAGATGAGACACTTTAACACAAATAGCAATACCAAGTATTATCCTGGGTTACATTTACATGATTTCCATTACATTACAGGTAACTACATAGACCTCCAGTGCTTTATTCCAGTTCTGGCACCTAACTTTTGCAGTTTGAGATTATTCCATCAGTTTCCTTTTGTGATTGATTTTCACAAACCTGGCATATTGACAATAAAAACTGAAGCAAATTTATGAAAAAGAGAAAAATGTTCACTGGCCTCTAGATAAGAAAAATAAGTAAGAACTTATGTCTTCTAGAAACCCACCATTCCCATCAGAATCAAGACCAACATCCTTGTCTCTTCCATGGGAAGTCCTTAATTCATTTGATTCCTTCATTGTCTATTGAGATACCTCCCTCAGATCAATCTCATAGGTGTCAGCTGATATAGTTTCCAAGTCATCTCCCTTATTAGCCTGTCAGTTACTTGAAAGATGAGGCTTAAGGGCAGAACCAATATGGCAGAGAGAAGCCAGGAAGTTGCATGAGTTCTGCTCCCGGTTTCCATCAGAAACAATATTAAATCAAGCATAATAATAGAAGATTCTGGAGTGAAAGAAACTACAAAAATGTTGGTGTGGAGCAGTTTTCCAGGTGCATATATCTTCCAGTGACTTCAGAATTGCACTGTCTCACTTGGGTTAAAGAAGAGCACACCACAGGGTAGACAGGGTATAGAGGGAGGTTCTCATCTACAGAATAGATCAGCAAGCAAAGTCCCTTGATACAAGCTCAGGAGTTTAGCAGATGATATGAAACTTCTAGCTATACCAAAGAAGGTAAATTGTAACCCCAGAAACCCGTTTCAGTGGATATGACTAGGTTAAGCAAGCCCAGTGCAGTAGGTGAGGTGCTAGTATGTGAGTACCAGTGACAAGCTTCAGTTACAGACCCTTAGCACCCAGCACAAGAATCTTAGAACAGTGTACCCTGTTCCCCATAAGAAGTTTGATCATTTTTTAACGAGCAAAAAATACCCCAAAAGAATCCTAACCATGGAAAGCAACCATGGCAAAAGTAAAGATCAAAGTACAAACTAAGAAGAAAAAAATAGCAAAATCCTTACATGTTTACACCTCCAAGGCAAATATGAATTGATCTCAAATTTAAAAATTCCTCTTGGAAGAGATTGAAAAGGATTTTAAAAATTGAGAGAAGCAAAAGAAGAAATTGAAAACATAAATTTGGGTTATGTGGAGAATTATGGGAAAAAGATCAACAATGTGGAAAAGTAATGGAATTCATCTAAAACTCAAATCAACCAACTGGTAAAGAAATTCAACTAAACAAAGAGCAAAATTAGTCAACTAGAAAAGGAAACACAAAAGCTAACTGAAGGAAGTAAAGCTTTATAAATTAGAATTACACAAAAAGAAAGCAATGATACTGAAACTCCAAGATTTCATTAAACAAAGCAAAAAGGCTAAAAAAAACTGAAGAAAATGTAAAGTACCTTTTAGGAAAATCAATCTGGAAAATAGATCCATTAGAGATAATATTCAAATTGTTGAACTACTAGAAAGCCTAGTACACAAGAAAAACCTGAAAAAATGATTTTTTCAGGAAATTGTCAGGGGGACTTGTCTAAATCTGCTAGAAAAAAAGAAGGCAAGATAACCATTGAAAGAATACACAGAACTCCTCCAGAACACAGGATAAAAAAATTCAAGAGTAATCATAGTCAAATTACAAAATTCTAAATAAAGGAGAAAATACTGCAAGCAGGAAGTAGCAAAAAAAAAAGCGATTTAAATACAAATGAAATACAATTGGTCTTACACAGGGCTTATCACCTTCATCACTGAAGAACCTGAAGACTTGGAATATCATATATCAGAGGGCAACAACTGGATTACAACAAAGACTTCACTACTCTACAAAATTCAGCATATTCTGTCATGGGAAAAGATGGATGTTCAACAAAATAGGTGACAACCAAAATTTCTTGATTAAAAACACCAAAACTGAATTCCATCTCCAAATACAAGACTCAAGAAATGTTTAAAAAGCTAAATGAGAAGGTGGGGATTGTTAGTCAAGAATATCTAATTGGGGCTTCCTGGCCAAGATGGCCGAGAGAAGACAGGCACAGTTCTAAAGTCTCCTGATCTCTTCCCCATCTATCACATGAAAAAAACCTCTTAAAAGAAATCCGAACCAGGAAACCCAGAAAGAAAAGCCAGGAGAAGAAAATCTACCTCAGGTTTCGTCTCCCGCAGCAGCCTTGGCTGAGTACCAGCAGGGGCAGGTGAGTCTAAGCTACCAGGGAAGATCAGCCAGACCAACAGCTGAATCGGAACAGGGAGTCTGAGGGCGTGAGAGCCTGACCTGCTGGATCAGTGGTGGGGCTGGATGAAAGGGGCTTGGGTCGGCGGGGAAGAAGAGGTGCTGGTGTTGGGGCTGTCCCCCTGGAGCTTGGGGAGGGGGCTGCGGGGAGAGGTCTGGTGCAGGAGAGCTGCAGACACCATCCCTGGTCTCCTCAGGTCTGAGAAACTCTGAGCCCACACCTCCATTGCACTGAGGTCTCCTCCCAAACAAATGCAAACTACTTCTGCCTCCCGCCCAGGTGTGTGAGCAGAAGAACCAGCCCAGCTGAGGAATCAACTCAGGCCAGGGTAAAGCCCACCATTGATTGAACGCAAAAGAATTCAATAGCTCCAATTCCCTCCCTCAAGCAAAGGGAGAAGGCCTCGCAACCAAGGTCACAGACACCCCAGAGAGGGAAACCAGCACCTCCTTCTGGCCAGCCAGAGAAACTGCACTCAGTAAAGCCTTTAGAGATCCCAAGCCCAGGTGAACCAGCCACACCCAACTTGAGGTCTTAGCATAATGAAGGTGGATCCATAGAAAAATTCCTGGAAGGGAAAGACCCCAACCCAGAGAGACCTGGAACCTCTGAGGAGAATACAATCTGGTCTCCAGCATAGAACGACTTCCTTGAAGAAATAAGGAAGGAGCTTAAAAATCAACTGGAAAATTTGGGGGAGACAATTAATACCTTGCAAAATGAGAATAATTCTCTCAGATCCTCAAATGAGCAAATGCAAAAAGAAATTAATTCTCTCAAAACCTCAATTGGTCAAATGGAAAGCTCTTTCAAAAGTAGAATCGACCAATTGGAAAAGGTTAATGAAGAAAACTCCTTCCCCCCAAAAATAATGGAGTCTACAGAAACTAATGACTCCACGAGACAGCAAGAGTCAGTTAAACAAAATCAAAAAATAGAAAAAATAGAAGCAAATGTGAAATACCTCATCAACAAAACCACTGACCTCAAGAATAGATCGAGGAGGGGGAACCTGAAAATTATAGGACTTCTTGAAAACATTGAAGAGAAAAAAAGCCTGGACTTAATATTACAGGATCTAGTGATGGAAAACTGCCCTGACATCATGGAATCAGAGGGCAAAGTTGTTATTGAAAGAGTACATCTATGCCCACCAGAAAAAGATCCTAAAAGGAAAACACCAAGGAATGATGTGATCAAACTCCAGAATTATCAGATAAAAGAGAAAATCCTGCAAGCAGCCAGAAAGAAACAATTTAAATATCAAGGAGCCACAGTAAGGATCATGCAGGACCTAGCTGAATCAACTTTAAGGGATTGAAAGGCCTGGAACGAGGTATTTTGAAGAGCACGGGAGCTTGGAATGGAGCCAAGAATCTACTTTCCTGCAAAGCTGAGACTTCTCTTCCAGGGAAAAAGATGGACATCTAACGAAATGGAAGAATTCCAAAAATTTTTGATGAAAAGACCAGAGCTAAACAGAAAATTTGGATATCAAACAGGAGGTTCAAGAGACACATGAAAAGGTAAAAAAAAAAGGGGGGGTGGTGGTACAAGAAAAAAATGCAATCCAGCAAGTTGAAACTGGCTATATCCCAGCATGGGGGGGGGGGAGAGACTCTCATAAATCCTGAGAATCCTGAGAAATGTAACTGTAACAGAGAGAATATACCTATCCAGAAATACTGGACATCCATGACCTATCCAGGAGACTGATATCTAATGGGATGTAACTGGCTTTAACTCCACTGGGGAGAATGACTCTAATAACTCTCAGGAATTTGAACTCTATTCAACAGAATATACTGAGCTAGAAGGGTCAGACACTCCAAATTTTCTATGACTTAGATAGAATGATCTAAAAAAAAATACACTACCTCCCTAAAAAAGAGGACAGGAAAGAGACGGCAGGAGGGAGGGGATTGAATGGGACAAATCTCATTACACTAAGAGGTACAAAAACCCTATGGTAATAGAGGGGAAGAAGGGAGTAGAGGAGAAACACCTGAATCTTCTTCTCATCAGACTTGGCTTAAGTCAACCTACACATACTCAGTTAACTTATAAAACATCTAACCTTTCAAGAAGTAAAAGGGGAAAAGGGGAGGGGGGACAGAGAAAGGGAAGGGAGTAGAGGAAATAACAAAAGGAAGGGAAGGGAACAGGGAAAGGGGAAAGGGGAAAGAAAGGAGAAGGGGTGATATAGGAGGGCAAACACACTGAAGGGGGCGGTATTCAAAAACAAAATACTGGAGAATATGGATAAAAGGGGGTAAAGGGGGTAAATACAAGCAGAGGGAAGATAGCACAGAAGGCAATAAAGAATTAGTAATCATAACCTTAAATGTGAATGGGATGAACTCTCCCTTAAAACGTAAGCAAATAGCAGAGTGGATTAAAAACCAGAATCCTACAATATGCTGCTTACAAGAAACTCATTTGAAGCAGAGAGATACATATAGAGTAAAGGTAAAAGGTTGGAGCAAAATATATTTTGCTTCAGCTGAAGTAAAAAAAGCAGGGGTAGCAATCCTTATCTCAGAAAAAGCAGCAGCAAAAATAGATAGCTTTAAAAGAGATAAGGAAGAAACTTTATCCTCCTAAAAGGTACCATAGACAATAAAGTCATTTAAATATTGAATATATATGCACCCAGTGGGACAGCACCCAAATTCTTAGAGGAGAAGCTGAAAGAATTACAGGAAGACATAGACAGCAAAACTCTACTAGTAGGAGACCTCAACCGCCCGCTATCAGATCTAGATAAATCAAATCATAAAACAAACAAGAAAGAAATTAGGGAGGTAAATAGATGGTTAGAAAAATTAGATATGGTAGACTTATGGAGGAAACTGAATGGGGATAGGAAGGAATATACCTTTTTCTCTGCAGTACATGGAACTTATACAAAAATTGACCATGTACTAGGACATAAAAACCTAATGATCAACTGCAGAAAGGCAGAAATAGTGAATACATCTTTCTCAGATCACAATGCAATAAAAGTCATATGCAATACTGGGCCAAGGAGATATAGACACAGAGCAAATTGGAAACTGAATAACCACATCTTAAAAAAATGAGTGGACTAAAAAACAAATTATAGAAATAATGAACCATTTTATACTAGATAATGATAATAATGAAACAACATACCAAAACCTATGGGATACATTCAAAGCAACTCTCAGGGGATATATTATAGCTCTAAATGCTTATATGAATAAATTGGAGAAAGAGGAAATCAATGAACTAAACATGCAACTAAAAAAATTAGAGAAAGAACAAATCAAAAATTGCCAATCAAATACCAAATAAGAAATTTTAAAAATCAAAGGAGAAATTAATAAAATTGAAAGCAAAAAACTATTGAATTAATAAATAAAACCAAAAGTTGGTATTATGAAAAAACCAATAAAATTGATAAACCTCTGGTCAATTTGATTAAAAAAAAGAAAGAAGAAAACCAAATTGCTAGTATTATAAATGAAAAAGGTGAACTCACCACCAATGAAGAGAAAATTAAAGTAATAATTCAAAATTATTTTGCCCAACTTTATGCCAATAAATTTTATAATCTAAGTGAAATGGATGAATATTTACAAAAATATAAGTTGCCCAGGTTAAATGAAGAAGAGATTAAATACCTGAACAACACTATCTCAGAAAAATAAATTCAACAAGCCATTAGTGATCTCCCTAAAAAAAAAAATCTCCAGGGCCTGATAGATTCACAAGTGAATTCTACCAAACATTTAAGGAACAATTGGTTCCAATCCTATATAAACTCTTCGGAAAAACAGGGAAAGATGGAACTCTGCCTAACTCTTTCTATGAAACCAATATGGTACTGCTACCTAAACCAGGAAGAGTTAAAACAGAGAAAGAAAATTATAGACCTATTTCCCTCATGAATATAGATGGAAAAATTCTAAATAAAATCTTAGCAAAAGGACTACAACAAGTCATCACTAGGATAATACATTATGATCAAGTAGGATTTATTCCAGGAATGCAGGGTTGGTTCAATATTAGGAAAACTGTTAGTATACTCAATTATATCAATAACAAACCTATCAGAAACCATATGATCATATCAATAGATGCTGAAAAAGCTTTTGACAAAATACAGCATCCATTCCTATTAAAAACACTAGAGAGTGTAGGAATAAATGGACTGTTCCTTAAAATAATGAGCAGTATCTATCTGACACCATCAACAAGCATTATACTCAATGGGGAGAGGCTAGAGGCATTCCCAATAAGATCAGGGGTTAAACAAGGGTGCCCATTATCACCACTACTGTTCAATATTGTATTAGAAATGTTAGCATCAGCAATTAGAGAAGAAAAAGAAATTAAAGGAATTAGAATTGGGAAGGAAGAGACAAAACTCTCACTATTTGCAGATGACATGATGGACTACCTAGAGAATCCCAAGAAATCACCTAAAAAACTACTGGAAACAATTAGCAATTTTAGCAAAGTTGCAGGTTATAAAATAAACCCCCATAAATCCTCAACTTTCCTATATATGACTAGCAAGAAACAGCAGGAAGAGCTAGAAAGAGAAATCCCATTCAAAGTAACCTCAGACAGTGTAAAATACTTGGGAGTCTATTTGCCAAGACAGACTCAGAATCTTTTTGAAAACAATTATGAAACACTTCTCACACAAATTAAATCAGATTTAAATAACTGGGCAAATATCAACTGCTCATGGATAGGTAGAGCTAATACAATAAAAATGACAATTCTACCAAAACTAAACTATCTGTTTAGTGCCCTACCAATCAAAATTAAAAAAAAATTACTTTAATGAGCTAGAAAAAATTGTAAGTAAATTCATATGGAGAAATAAAAAGTCAAGAATTGCCAGGAGCTTAATGAAAAAAAATGCAAACGAAGGTGGCTTAGCACTAACCCGATCTAAAATTATATTATAAAGCATCAGTCATCAAAACTGTTTGGTATTGGCTAAGAAATAGAGTGGTGGACCAGTGGAATAGACTAGGTGTAAAAGCAGGAGAGGATTATAGTAATCTGCTGTTTGATAAACCCAAAGAGTCTGGCCATTGAGATAAAAACTCCCTCTTTGATAAAAACTGCTGGGATAACTGGAAGTTAGTATGGAAGAAACTTAGATTAGACCAACACCTCACACCCTTTACCAAGATAAGATCCAAATGGTTACAGGACATAGACATAAAAAACAATACTATAAGCAAATTAGAAGATCAAGGACTAGTCTACCTGTCAGATCTATGGAAAGGGGAACAGTTTATGACTAAGGAAGAGTTGGAGAACATCACTAAAAACCAATTAGATGATTTCGATTACATTAAATTAAAAAGGTTTTGCACAGATAAAACCAATGTAATCAAAATCAAAAGAAAAGTAGTAAATTGGGAAACAGTCTTTACAACTAATGATTCTGACAAAGGACTCATTTCTAAAATATACAGAGAACTGAGTCATATTTTTAAAACAAAAAGCCATTCCCCAATTGACAAATGGTCAAAGTATATGCAAAGGCAATTTACAGATGAGGAGATCAAAGCAATCCATAGCCATGTGAAAAAATGCTCTAAATAATTAATTATTAGAGAAATGCAAATTAAAGCTTCATTGAGGAACCACCTCACACCTCTCAGATTGGCCAGTATGACCAGGAAGGATAATGATCATTGTTGGAAGGGATGTGGGAAATCTGGGACACTATTACACTGTTGGTAGAGCTGTGAACTCATCCAACCCTTCTGGAGAGCTATTTGGAACTATGCCCAAAGGGCAACAAAAATGTGCATACCCTTTGATCCAGCAATACCACTACTGGGTCTATACCCTGAAGAGATGAGCAAAAAGGGTAAAAAAATTACTTGTACAAAAATATTTATAGCAGCCCTGTTTGTGGTGTCAAAGAATTGGAAATCCAGTAAATGTCCTTCAATTGGGGAATGGTTTAGCAAACTGTGGTATATGTATGTCATGGAATACTATTGTTCTATTAGAAATCGGGAGGGATGGGATTTCAGGGAAACCTGGAGGGATATGCATGAACTGATGCTGAGTGAGATGAGCAGAACCAGAAAAACACTGTACACCCTAACAGCAACATAGGAGACATGTTGCAACATGGGAAAGATGTTCAACCTTGAGGGACTTGCTCATTCCATCAGCTCAGCAATTGGGAACAATTTTTGGCTGTCTGCAAAGGAGAGTACCATTTGTATCCAGATAAGGAGCTGTGGAGTTTGAACAAAGTACAAGAACTATTCCCTTTAATTCGGAAAAAAACCCCAGATATCTTATGGTTTAATCTGGTTACCTCTGAGAATTCTGTTCTCTTTAAGGATATGATTTCTCTCTCATCACACCCAATTTGGATCAAGGTAAACATGGAAACAAAGTAAAGACTGACGGAGTGCTATCTGTGGGGTGGGGGTGGGGGGAGGGAAGCAAGATTGGGGGAAAACTGTAAAACTCAAATAATATCTGTAATAAACATTCTATTGCTTTAAAAATAATATCTAATTGCATAAAGCATTATAAGGGAAGATACAAACTTTGTAACTTTTGAGAATTGTATTTCTCTTGGTATAATTAAAGGGTTGAATATAATTGAAATGATTTAGATTTAGAGAATATGAGTATGGTTGGTGCTTTTCTTTCCATTGATTAAGATGATATAACTATATTTGAGATATAAATCCCATAAGAACAGCTGGGGTGTTTACTCTAAACTTAGTTTGCTTTTACCTAATTGAATCCTGTCTTACTCATAAAATTTAGCACTTTCTCTGATAAGGACATCCTATGCTGGGTGTTTCAGTCACTTTCTCTCATCATTTACCATCTAGTGTAAAGTTCTAAGAGACACCTTCAGAGGGTCCTGTCACTTAGAACTTCAACTGTAGTTAATTAAATCAGAAGTGACATTAGGGGCAGAGGTTGGAAACCTACTTAGAAGGGGAAGACTTAATCCATACTTCAGTTAACAAGTGTTTAAGAAATATGGGTGAGAATTACTAAATTTCAGAACCCTCAAATAAATCAGAGAAAATTTCAAGTAGCAAAAAGGAAACAATTCAAGTATAAAGGAAACAATCAGAGTCACACAGGACCTATCAGTCTCAACACTGAAGAATTAGAAGAACTGGAATAGTAAGTCACTCAAACCCTATTGCCTTAAATTTAAAAAAATTAAAGAACTGCAGGTAATAGCAAATAGCAAAAGGAAAATTTTGAATACTGTGTATTAATACATTACCTTGGTAGGATATTTTTCAGATACATAAACATTGTTAATGAGACTGATACACTGTCAGAGGTATCTCAGTGTTTGAAAGGCTCTGATGGAAAATGTGAAAAAAGAGATATTGGACTGACTTCCAAACTGAAATTCTATAGAGCCATTGTGGTAACTTCATTGCTGTATGCCTGTGAAACCTGGAGAGTACATCAGGACTATGCTAGGAAATTGAATAGCTTCCATTTGAATTGTCTTAGGAAGATTCTGAAGACCACCTGACAGGACATCGTTTCTGGAAGTAAATTGCCAAGCATTTAAACTCTAATACAAATAATGCAACTCTGAAGGACTGACACATTGTTCTAATACCAAATGAAAACTTGCCAATAAGACTATTTTGTGGAGAATTCTCACAAGCAAACACTCACAGAGGGATCAAAAGAGCAATACAAGAACACTCTCAAGCTCTCTCTTAAGAATTTTGAAATTGGGGGGCAGCTAGGTGGTGCAGTGAATAGAGCACCTGCCCTGGAGTCAGTAGTACCTGGGTTCAAATCCGGTCTCAGACACTTAATAATTACTTAACCCCATTTGCCTTGAAAAAACCTAAAAAAAACCAAATTTGGAAATTGATTGAAGGATATGGGAAACAGTAGTACAGAACTGCCTGGCATGGCAAAGCTTCATCAGAGAAGGTGCTTTATTGTATACAAAAAATTAGAATTGAAGTAGCTCAAATGAAAAATCAAATGCACAAATCCACCCCAAATGTTCACATAGCCTATTTGTGCCCAACCGCTGATTGTACTCCAAGAACTTACTAGTCTAATTAATGAGTCAAACATACTGTAACTTGAATCTAACATAGTGATGTAATTTTTGTCCTCTTCAAGAACAAAGGACAGCAAACATCCTTGCATAAATACATGGATGCATACTAAAATGAACAAGGAAATGTATTTATTATGTACATGAGAATGTATTAAAACTCAATAGAATTAGATTAATTCAATCCTTGCATTGAAAAATGTTACTTTTGTATGGTTCAAATAGCTATAATCATCTATATATCATCTAATAGGTGTTTATAAAAAGAGTAATAACTGGGTAGATGCTTATATAATACTTCAAGAATTAATTATTTTAATTACTTACTTTTGTTAATTCAAAAAATATAATTTGCAACCCCTCTTTGACTTAGTAGATATTCTTTGACTAACTCAGTAGAACTTTTGCTATATTAGCAGTATGCACACTAAATGGCATTAATTGTCCAATTTAGATTAAGTGAATGATATCTACATAAATTGGCAATGTATACATAAGAGAAAATACCACTATCTGGTTTCCTCTGTCATTGCTAATGTAAAAATTTCTTAATGAAATCTCACTGTCTAACACAATTCTAAAATAAATCTTGTTTTTCCCCATACCTCTCAATTCTAGGTAGGGGGAAATAGACCTTTTAGCCTCAACGAATAGAAACCCTAACAACTAGAGCTATTCAGAAGTAGAATAAGGTTACCGAGTTCTTCCAGTGAAATTTGGGTGATTATATATTGAAGATTATGGGAAGAATTCTTCTCAAGATGTACGGTAGGACTAGATGACTTCTGAGGTTTCTTCAACTGTAAAATTCTATAATTCTATGCAATTATGAATGTCTTTAATGTTAAGAACTATTCTGTTAAAAGTGAAAAAGTATTAAATCTAAAAATGCTATAATTGAAAGATAGAAAGCTGACAGAAAGATTGCATGATTTTAAAAATTCATTAAGTTCAATTGAGTTACTATTGATACAAAAGAATATTTTCCTAAATAAATAATTATGTAAATGGATGAGAAGATATATATTTATTGAAGAAGATAAAAACAATGTTAAAAAATTTTTAAAAAGCATTTGAAAAGGGCTCAGCTGATTAGAAACAAATTATCTTTAATGGCACAAATTTTGCTCAGCTAGAAATTCTATGTATGAATATAATTCATGCATGTAGACTATCCTCAGAAATGGGAAGGACATATTATTTCCCTAATTGTCTTCCCTTGTTTCACTCTATTTCTGCACATTTTGTTCCTTCCTGAGTCAGAAAGTCTTGGAAGTATAAATATCACTTCAAAGATTTGTTTCCCCAAATGAAGCATATTTAAGGAAAGAAATATAATTTTCTCTTTCATTTGATTTTTATTTTAGTAGGTTCTTACATGCTTATTGCTTGGAGATAATAATTTACAAAGGAATGGGTAAAGAAAATAACATCACTATGAATTCTTGATTAGTTTTGCCTTTGTACATCCAAATAAAGATAACATTCTCCTTAAAACATTGGGGTTGCCCTATTCATTCCATGCCCAGTTCCTCCAAATAACATTTGACGTTTGTAAACAACTAAATTACTTTACACAGTTACTACTCTGGTATACCCAAGCAGTCATAGATTCAGTTCAATTACACAAATGTTTCGATTTTTGAGTGACTAGTCTATACAAAAGCTTTGTACTTTTAGGTATTGTGGGAGAGAAAGGCTTGAGGAAGATATCATCCTTGCTCCTGATCATAGAAAGCTTAAAATTTATGAAGAAAGCTTTGGTGCATTTACAAATAAGTGCATTTAAAATTGAATCTAATAATTCCAAAAAGTATAATTAAAATACTGTATGAGACATAAAAAAGAGATTAGTCCATGATGGGTTACAATCTTTCTACAAATGAAGAAGACAGAATATTCTAGGTGTTTGCTATTGTTGTTGTTCAGTTGTTTTTGACATTGCATGATCCAATCTGAGGTTTTCTAGCAAAGATAGTAAATTCCCATTTGCTTCTCCAGCTCATTTTACAGATGAAGAAATATAGGAAGGCAGGATTAATCCAGGCTCACACAGTTAGTAAATGTCTGTGGCTGTATTTGAGCTAAGAAAGATGTGTCAGCCTTATTACAAATATATTACTTAATCCAATCCACCACCTAGTTGCTTTAGACTTTTTATAGTAAGGCTATATGGGCAGTGTTATCATCTTTGAATGCAAGTTACTTTTTTTAAAAAAGTAAGTAACTTAAAAAACTTAAAAAAAGTAAGTAACTTAGAAAACTTTAAAAAGTAACTTTTTGTTATTTATTTTGAATACATTATTTGAATGTAGAAATAATTTTTAACCGTTCATTTTTTTTAAAAAAATTCTCCTTTCCAAATTTCTTTCACCTCCTCCATAAAAATTTTACATGTACAATTGTGTTACACATTTCCTTATCAGTCATGCTTTGAAAGAAGATTCAGAACTAAGAGAGAAAACGTATGAAAACGGAAAGGCAAAAAAAAAATTTGAGGATTAGATTCTTTGTGGATGTCATTTTCTACCTTAGCTATTTAAGAACTGTCTTTGATTGCTCTATGGATAAAAAGAGCTTAATTCAGACTTCTGGGCCAGAGCCAAGATGGTGATGTGAGCTTTTCCCTCCACAGTGCTAAATGAAGCCTCTACACAGACACTGAAGCTCCCACCAAAAAAATCAAAATAAGATTTTCAACTGCAGACATTATGTAAGATCTTCACTGAAGGTCTGTCTCTTCAGAGGAAAAGGGTAGCAAAGTCCAGTCAGATTGGAGAAAAGGAAAGCTAGGAGGAAACTTTTAGTCAAAGTGCAGTTCTAACAGCTAGACAGCAAGTCAGCAGGGAGCATTGCAATCCTAGACAAAGTTTGAACCCTGAGAACAAAAACCCTGAGGGCAAAAATAATACCAGTTTGGGAACAAACTACTGCATAGGCAGATTCTGGACATAAAGGACGAAGCATATCTCTGCATAGGCAATGCCTGGGCTGCACAGGCAACATCTCAGTCACTGTTATGCTAGGAATAAGACCCCAGTCCCTGTGTATAAAGCTTGAGTCTATACTCCAGGATCAGAGCTCTGGCAAAATTAATTTAAAAAAATATGAGTATTAACCAAAGAAAAGTATTATGCATGGGCAGCTAGGTGGCACAGGGGATAGAACACCAGTCCTGGAGTTAGGAGTACCTGAGTTCAAATCCAGCCTCAGACACTTAATAATTAGCTAGCTGTGTGACTTTGGGCAAGCCACTTAACCCCAGTTGCCTAAATCTAAAAAAAAAAGTATTATGCAGAAAGAGATGATAAAAATGTCCCTCAGAAGAATAAAACAGTGAAGAAATATTCTTGGGGAATCTCAAAGTAATCTATGAATTTTCCTCAAAGTCAAAACCTCATAGTAAAAAAAAAAACCTTTAAAAAGAGAGGAAGAGGGTTGCTAGGTGGTGCAGTCGATAGAGCAATGGTCCTGGAGTCAGGAGTACATGAGTTCAAATCTGCCCTTAGATCCTTAATAATTACCTAGCTGTGTGGCCTTGGGCAAGCCACTTAATCCCATTGCCTTGCAAAAACCTAAAAAAAGAGAGGAAGAAAAAAAAATGAAAATAGAAATGACAGCCATGCAGGAAAATTATGAATAATGGACCAAAGAAATCAATTCTTTTAAAAGTAAAAATAGCCAACTGGAAAAGAAAAACAACTCATCTAAAACTCAAATCAACCCTTCTATCAACAGTGAAGGACCTGGAAAATAGAGCTAGGAAAGATAATCTATGAATAATTGGACTACTAGAAAGCCTGGACCAACAAAAGAATCTGGAAAACATCATGCAGAATTTCGTGACTGACACAAAGACCAGAACTGAACAGAGAATTTAATTGTCAAATACACAACTCAAGAGTTGCAAAAAGAAAGGTAAATGAAAAGGGAAAGGAAAAATAAAACAAACAAACCAAATATTAGTCAAGACCATCAAATTGTATACAAGTCTAAAAAAGGAAGATATAACACTACTTATTCTATAAAACTTTACTTCTCTTAGGATAATTAAAGGAAAGACTATAATTGAAGAGAATGAGCTTAAAGGATATGGGTATAAGTGGGTCTTATTTTTCAATTGAAGTAGTCCAAGATGACTTCACCATGTTTCAGACCAAAATCCCTGAAGAAAAGCAGGGATGCTAGTTTTAAAATTAATTGTGGGGGCGGCTAGGTGGTACAGTGGATAAAGCACCGGCCCTGGAGTCAGGAGTACCTGGATTCAAATCCGGTCTCAGACACTTAATAGTGACCTAGCTGTGGGCCTTGGGCAAGCACTTAACCCCATTGCCTTGCAAAAAAAAAAACCTATAAAAAAGAAAAAAGAAAAAAGTAAAATTAATTGTGGTATTATTCTTTGATCTCCTTTAATACCATTGTTCTTAACATCTTGTCTAATGAGGGCATCATAAACTGGGCTGTCCTGAGTCAGTATGTCTACAACTTATAATCATTTGTAAGGTTCTTAGATTAGATGTCCAGAGCTTCCTGGTACTTAGAGATATTTAAATTTCTTGCAGATAATTGGATCAGGGTTTTACTTAATGGAATTTCATTTAACAAGGGGTTAAATACTCTGGGTGAGGAGAGGGGTACAAAATAGGAGAGAAAATAGATCTTGCTTCACTTAACAAGGTATTAAGTATCATGGGTGGTGAAGGTGGGAAATAAAGTGTAAAGAAAATAAATCTTGCTTCATTTAACAATGGGTTATGTACCCTGACCCTGCATGGGGAGGGAAGGAGTAAAGTGTGAGAGAAAAATGGGCCTGGAGGGAAGGGCACAAATAGTTCAAGAAATGATATGGCTTAGGTAGTACTTTGGCTCATGAGAAGGATTGAATATACTTGAAAGATAATAGAAAAGGGGATAAGGAAAATGATTATAATTATAATTTGATACAATTTGAGTCAACACTGCTTATCAAGCAATCAAGAAAACAATCTGTGATGATATCTTGATAACAATGAGCTTATCATACATTAAAATAATCAACCTGTGATTGATCTTATCTGATTAATAGTATTAGAGTGATAAATAACAATAAGGAAGAGGCAAAAAGGTTTATGATTTTAGTGGGAAAGAAGGGAAAATGTAAATGTTGAGTAAATTCTAGTCAATAAATTTAGTCCAGAGAGTGAGTGAATGAGATACATTTCCACTTGGGTTTAAAAATCTAATTAATCTTCTGGAAAGAGGGAGAATTGGAAAGGGAAAAATAAGCGTAGAAGGGACTGATAAAAGGGAAGGGAATGAATAAGTGAAAATAAATGAAAGTTAAATTTTAAAAGAAAAGTCAATGGGGAAAAGTAATAAAATTTTGGCGAGGAGGAATAAGAGAAAAGGAAAGAGAAAAATATAAATGGCGAAAGATAACATGGAGGAAAATGCAGAATTAGTAATCTTAACTGTAAATGTGCATGAATGAACTGTCCTATAAAACAGAAGCAGATAGAAGAATGAATTAAAAACCAGAATCTTACAATAGTTTGGTTAAAATAAACACATTTGAAACAGGGAGATACACACAGAGTAAAGGGAAAAGGGTAGAGCAAAGCATATTATGCCACAGCTAAAATAAAAAATAAATCTGTGATAGCAATACTAATATCAGATGAAGTAAAAGCAGAAATCAATCTCATTAAAAGGGATTAGGAAGGAAATTCCCTCTTCTTGAAAGGCACCATTGGTAATGAAGCTATATCATGACTAAGCATGTATGCAACTAGTGGCTTAGCATCCAGATTAGTAGAGGAAAAGCTGACTGAATAACAAGGAGACATAGACAGCAAAACTATACTAATGGCAGATCCCAATATCCCTCTCTCAAAACTAGATAACTCTAACAACAAAATAAACCATAAGGAGGTTAAGAAGATAAATGAGATCTTAGAGAAGTTACATAAGCTAGACCGCTGGAGAAAACATTGAAAGATTGAAATTAATATAATTTTTTTCTAAGCAGTACATGCCACCTACACCAAAACTGACCATGAACTAGGGCACAAGAACCTTATACTCAAATGCAGAAAGTCAGAAATAATAAATACATACTTCCCAGACCATGATGCAATAAAAATTACATGTAATAAAGGGTCATGGAAAGATAAACTAAGAACTAGAAATTAAATAACTTGAGCTTAAATAATAGATGGATCAAACAGCAAATAATGTTGATGATTTCTGCCAAGGCAGTTTTGGGGAAAACTTGATATCTCTAAATGAATATATGAATAAAATAGAAAAAGAGGAGATTAATGAATTGGGTATTAAACTGAAAAAACTAGAAAAGAGCTAAAAAAAATTAAAGATCCCCAATTAGATACCAATTTAGAGATTCAGAAAAACAAGGGAGAGATTAATAAAACTGAAAGTAAAAAAGCCATTGATCTCATAAATAAAACTATGAGTTGATTTTATGAAAAAGGCCAATAAAATAGACAAATGTTTGGTTAATCTGATTTTTTAAAAAAGAAGATAACAAAATGACAAGTATCAAAAATGAAAAGGGTGAGCCAACTACCAATGAAGAATAAATTAAAGAGATAATTCATGGATAGTTTGTCAAACTGTATGCCAATAAATTGGATAATCTGAGTGAAATGGATGAATATTTATAAAAATAATAGCTGACCAGATTAGCAGAACAGGAAATAAATTATTTAACTCCATTTTAGAAAAAGAAATTGAAGAAACCATCAATAAAATCCCTAAGAAAACGTCTCCAGGTCTAGATGGATTTACAAATGAATTCTACTAAACATTTAATGAACAATTAATTCCTATTCTACATAAACTACAAAAAAAAAAATAGGAGAGGAAGGAGTTCTGCCGAACTCCTTTTATGATACCAATATGGTGTTGATACCTAAACCAGGAAGAAACAGAACAGACAAAGAAAATTAGAGACCAGTCTCCCTAATGAATACTGAGGCAAACATTAAATTTTAGCAATGAGTCTACAGCATGTTATCACTAGGATAATACACCATGATCAACTAGGATTTATACCATATAGCCAGGAATTCTTCAATATTAGAAAAACATTCAACATAATTGAACATATAAATACCGAAACAAACAGAAATTATATGATTATCTCAATAGATGCTGAAAAAGCCTTGGTAAAATGCAACATCCTTTCCTATTAAAAGCACTAGAAAGTTTAGGAATAAATGGAGTTTCCCTTAAAATAACAAATAGTTTATTTAAAAACATCAAAAAAATATTTTATGAAATGGGAATAAACTTAGAGCATTTCCAATAAAATCAGTGTTGAAACAAGGATAAACATTATCACCATTACTATTCAATATAGTATTAGAAATGCTAGCTATAGTAATAAGAGAAGAAAAAGAAATTGAAGGAATCAGAATTGTCAATTAGGAAAAAAAAATTTCACTCTTTGCAGATGATATGATTGTATGCTTAGAGAACCTGAGATAATCTTTTTTTTTTTTTGGTTTTTGCAAGGCAAATGGGTTTAAGTGGCTTGCCCAAGGCCACAGAGCTAGGTAATTATTAAGTGTCTGAGATCAGATTTGAACCCAGGTACTCCTGACTCCAAGGCCGGTGCTTTATCCACTATGTCACCTAGCTGCCCCTGAGATAATCATCTTAAAAGCTCCTTGAAACAATTCATAAATTCAGCAAAGTAGAAAAATGTGAAATAAACCCACAAAAATCATCTTTATATATATATATATATATATATATATATATATATGTATTTACATATACATATTTATACAACAAAGCCCAAGAACAAGAGATAGAAAGAGAAATTCCATTCAAGAAAACTATAGGCAACATTAATTACTTGGCAACCTCCCTCCCAAGTCAAACTCAGAAATTGTATGAACACAATTATAAAACACTTCTCATCAAAATAAAGTCAAATCGAAATATTTGGAAAAATGTCAAATACTCATGGTTATATAGAGCTAAAAATGATAAAAATGACAATTCTACCCAAATTAAATTGCTTATTCTGTGGCATACCAATGAAACTATCAAATATCTACTTTACTGAGCTAGAAAAAAATAGTAACAAAATTCATCTGGAGCAGCAAAAAGGCAAGAATAGCAAGAGAACTAGTGAAAACAATGTAAAGGGACGTGGCCTACCTCTTCCAGATCTATAACTATCTATAAAGCAGCAGTAATTAAAACTGCATAGTACTGTTTAAGAAATAGAGTAATGGATTTGGTTAAAAGAATAGGATAATTTTAAAAGAAGTTACAGTAAATGACTACAGCAATTTATTATTTGACAAGCCCAAAGACATCAGCTTCTGGGATAAGAACTCACTATTTGCCAAAAATTATTGGGAAAACTGGAAGATAGGATGGCAGAAATTGGAAACAGGTCCTCATCTCATACCCAATACCAAAATAAGGTGAAAATGGGAACAGGATTTAGATCTAATGAGTGATACCATAGATAAATTAATAAACCAAGGAATATTCTATCAGATCTATGTAAAGGGGATAAATTTCTGACCAAACAACAATTAGAACACACTATAAATTGCAAAATGATTGATTTTGACTACATTAGATTCAAAAGTTATGTTGCCCAAATTAGAAGGAAAGCAGATACTGGAAAACAATCTTCACAATTAGGAGTTCTGATAAAGGTCTCAATTCTTAATTAGATAGAGAATTGCATCAGATTTTTGTGATTTCAAGTCATTCCTCAATTGATAAATGGTCAAAGGATATGAATAAACATTTTTCAATGAAGAAATTAAAGCAATACATAATCATGTGAAAAAATGTAGCAAATTTTTACTGATTAGAGAAATGCAAATTAAACACCTGTGAAGCATCACCTCACAGCTCAGATTGGCCAAGACAAGTAAAAGGGAAAATGGTCAATGCTGGAGAGGTTGTGGGAGGATTGGTACATTGATTAATTGCTGGTGGAATTGTGAATGCTCTCCAACCTTTTTGGAGAGTAATATGGAACTATGCTTAAAGTGCAATAATACTGTTCATACCTTTGACCTAGCAATTCCAATTCTAGGTATATATACAGAAGAAATTATGAAAAAAGGGAAAGTCTTATATGTTCCAAAATATCCATAGCAGCCCTTTTTGTAGT
The DNA here is from genome assembly GCF_037893015.1 of Macrotis lagotis. Lineage (NCBI taxonomy): Eukaryota > Metazoa > Chordata > Mammalia > Peramelemorphia > Peramelidae > Macrotis > Macrotis lagotis. Next base: position 478,098,314 of record NC_133666.1, on the reverse strand, counting down.
GGCAAAGAATTGTAAATTGGGGGGATCCCCATCAATTGGAAAATGGATAGGCAAGCTATGGTACATTAATACTATAGAATACTATTGTTATATAAGAAACCTTAAATGGTCAGACTCTAAAGAAGCATGGAAAAGAATAAGTACCAGAGGTTTTTACATGGACTAATTGTGCCAGAACTGTGGTAGAGCATTCCGAATTCATATTAATCTGATCTGCCACAGACAGAGAAACTGTAATTTGTCTCAGACATAGTGACATCATTTTAGTCTTCTTCTGGACATGAACCAACCAAGGACACTTTTAAAAAATAATGTAAATAGATACTATTGATAATATCATCTAAAAATTGTTCATATAGTTTGATCATTTATCATTTGGGAAATGGCTCTCATTTTTTTTAATTTGAATGTTATATTTCAGAAATAAGGTCTTTATCAGAGAATCTGGTTTAAATAATTTTCCAGGTGTTATTGTTATTTTCCTCAATGATATTCCCCCATTCCTTTTTATTCTATTCTTTCTCCTTTCACGCATTATTCCTCAAAATACCTGAAAGTCATGATCAGGATAAGAGCCTTAACATCATTTTCAAAGAATTACTACAGGAAAATTGCCCTGATATTCTAGAAGCAAAGGGCAAAATAGAAATGGAGAGAATCCACCGATCCCCCAGAGAAAGAGATCCCAAAAAACCAAACCCTAGGAATATTATAGCCAAGTTCCAGAACTCCCAATTCAAAGAGAAAATATTATAAGCAGCCAGAAGGACACAGTTCAAATAATGTGGAGCTGCAGTCAGGATCACACAGGACTTAGCAGCAACTACATTGGAAGCTCGTAGGGCTTGGAATACAATATACCGGAAGGCAAAAGTGCTTAGAATGAAGCCAAAGAATGAACTACCCAGAAAGGCTGAATGTCCTCTTCCAGGGAAAAAGATGGACTTTCAATGAACCAAGGGAATTCCAAATGTTCCCTTTGGAATGGCCAGGGCTGAACAGAAGGTTTGATCTTCAGATACAGGACTCAGGTGAAGCATGGAGATTGGAGGAGAGGGGGAAATATGAGGGACTTAATGAGGATGAACTGCATGTATTCCTGCATAGAAAAATGACACTGATAATACTCATATGAACCTTCTCAGTTAATAGAGCAGGTAGAGAGAGCTTTTATAGTTGAAGCACAGGAGAAAGCTGAATTCGAAGATAAAATATGGTGTAAAAATGGAGTCAATAGAAAAAAAAAGGAAATGGAATGGGAGAAAGAAAAAGGAGAGGGGGAATAGTCCAAGATATTTCACATAAGATTTTTTTTTATTACAATGAGCTATTGCAATGATATGGAAGGGGGGAGGCAAGAGGGAATGAGGGAACCTTTGCTCTCATCAGAGATGGCTAGGAGAGGAAACAGCATATATACTCAATGGGGTAAAGACATCTGGAGTAAGAAGGAGGGGGGAGCAGGGGGGAAGGGGTGGGGATGTGAATAAAGGAGGAGAGGATGGACCATAGTGGGAGAGTGGTCAGATATAACACATTTTCTTTCTTACTTCTTGCAAGGGGCTGGGATTGGAAGGCCTGTCCAGGACCATGGGGCCAGGTGGATGCTGGGCTTAAGGGGTGGTATGGGGGCTCAGGGCTTCTTGGCCCCAGGACTAGGAATCTGTATGCTGAGCCAGTCAATGACCCTACAGCAGAGTCAGAGTGAAAGGAGAGAGAAAATAGAGTACATGGTAGTGGAGAAATAAGAAAGGAGGGAGTTGTGATCAGCAATGGCAACAGTGGAAAAATACGGAAGTAACTTTTGTGATGGACTTATCATAAAGAATGAGATCCAGCCATGACAGAGTTGTTGGTGTTGGAACAAAGACTCAAGCACATTTTTGTTATTATTATTTGGGGGAGGGTGCAGGGCAAGTTGGGCTGGATGGCCTGCCTAGGGCTACATAACAGGGTGATCTTTGGGTGTCTGTGGCCGAATTTGGACCCAGGTGCTCCTGGCTCAAGGGCCAATGTTCTGTCTGCCACCCAGCCATCCCTACTATTATTACTATTTTATTTTATTTTGGGTCTTTTTTTCTTTTTTCTTTTGGTTTTTGCAGGGCAGTGGGGATCAGGTGGCTTGCATGTCACACAGCTGGGTGATTGTTGTGTTTACGAGGCTGGATATGGACTCGGGTGCTCATAGGTCCAGGGCTGATGCTTTGTCCATTGTGCCACCTGGCCATACCTACAATTATTACTATTATTTTTTTATTTTAATTTTTTTCTCTCCCCTTTACTTTTTTTCACCCAAGCAAGTCTTTCTATATTCATGGGGGAGGAGGGGTATTTTGTTTACTTATAAACAAGAATATTTTATTAATGTAAAAAAATATTTGTACAAAATGACAAAAAATAAATTAAAAAAAAGTTTAAAAAATATTATTTTTTCTTTAAGGCAATGGGGTTAAGTGACTTGCCCAAAGTCACACAGCTAGGTAATTATTAGATTTCTGAGCCTGCATTTGAACTAGGTCCTCCTGACTCCAAGGCCAGTGTTCTATCCACTGAACCACCTAGCTGTCTCTTAGACATCATTTAAAAGAGATTATCAAGTAAAACTGCTTTGATACTTTAAAAGTATAAGATATAACAGAAATGGAAAGAATCCATCAATCTCCTCCTGAAAGCAATCCCAAAATGGAAACTGCCATAATTTTTTTAACTAAATTTTAGAACTTTCAAGTCTATGACAAAATATTGCAAGCAACCAGCGAGAACCAATTCAGTTTAAAACAAAATTTAGCAGCTTCTACATTAAGGGATCATTACAAATTTGAATATGATATTCCAGAAGCCAAAAAAAGCTCGAAGAAGCAACTACTCAGCAAAACTCAATGTATTCTTTCAGAGGAAAACAATGTCATCCAATGAAATAGGGGACTTTCAAACTTTCCTTTTGAAATGACCAGAGCTGATTCAGTACTTCATATACAAGATTCAGTAAAGACAAGTCATAGGGACTAAATGATTTTGAACTGCTTATGTTCCTGCATGGGAAGATGATGATAACTCAAAGGCACTTCTCATTTATTCGGGCCAGCTAAAAGGGGCATATATAGAAAAAAGGCACAGGTGGGAGATGATTGTGAAAGGATAATATATTAAAGATGGAGTTAGAGGGTGTGAGAAGAATGTAATGAGAAAAAGTGAAAGAGGGACTTAGAATGGTGTAAATTAATTTATATGGAAGAGGTAATAAAAAGCTTTTAAAGTGGAATGATAGAGAGGAGCAAGAGTGTAAGTGAGTGACCCTTACTTTTATCAGAATTGATTCAGAGAGGGAATAATATACACACTCAGTTGAATATAGAAATCTATCTTATCTCAGAGAACAGAAAGTGATGGGAAGGGGAGTGACAGAAGGATAAATTTTAAATTATCTGTCCTAAGTCTGTTTTCCATATCAGTTGTTTTTTCAATGAGATATTTCACATTTTCTTCTAATTTTTCATTTTTTTTTTGTTTTGAAGTATTGATTTCTGATTTCTGGTAAATTCATCAATCTCCCTGAATTCTATTCTTTGTCTGAAGGATTTGTTCTCCTCAGAGAGTTTTCTTATCTCTTTTTCCATCTGGCCAATTTTGCTTTTTAAAGCATTCTTCTCCTCAATAACTTTTTGAACTGTTTTGTCCATTTGACCTAAGCTGGTTTTTAGCATGCTATTTTCTTCAGCATTTTTTTGGATTTCCTTGACTAAGCTGCTGACTTCATTTTCATGTTTTTCCTCCATCTCTCTCCTTTCTTTTCCCAGTTTTTCTTCCAACTCCCTCATTTGATTTTCAAAGTCTTTTTTTGAGCTCTGTCATAGCCTGAGCCCAATTTCTGTTTTTCTTGGAGTCTTTAGATGCAGGAGCTTGTGCTTCCTCATCTTCAGGCTGAGTATTTTGATCCTTATTGGGCTCATTTGCAAAATATTTCTCAATAGTCTTCCTTTTGTTTCTCTGCTTGCTCATTTTCCCAGCCTAGGCCTGGTTTGGGGGTGCTTCCTGAGCTTTTGGGGCACTCCCACAAGGGTCTCAGTGTGTGAGGCTCTGTCCTCCCTCCTGGTCTGTGAATGACCATAAGCACCTCCCTCTGCCATGGGGCTGAGGTGGGGGCAGGGGGCCACTGTTCTATGGGGGGGCCTAGACTTCAATCAGGATCTGAATGTGGTCAGAGCCCCAGAGTCCTTTTCCAGGGGCGGAGGACCAAGCTCACAGTTTCTCTTCACTCCCCTCCCTCAGCTCAATGGACTCATGCCCTGGAGGCTCCTGCTTACCTGCTCCACCTGCTTCTGTTTCAGGGTCTGGGCTGCTGAAAGACCAAGCTGCTCCCTGTGTGCCCCGAGGGCTGGGCTCCAAGTGCTCACTCTGGCAGACGTCCCCTGCTGTTCCCCCACTTTGTTCCCAGTGCTCCCCGGGGTGCAGCTCAGGAAACTCCACCACTGCTGAGAAACCCGGCTCCCAGCGCTCTGGGGCTGCCTCCGGGAGGCTGAAGTTCTTTGGCTCTGGTGGGCCACCCCTCTGGCGGGCCGCCCCTCCGGCGGGGGAGCAGAGCCTTTCTGCTCTTTTCCAGGTTACCTTGAGTAGGAGAACTGCCTCACTGGGTCTCTTTGTGGGTTCTGTCTCTCGAAAGTTTAGTTAGAGTCCTTAGCTGATGAGTTTTATCAGAGAGCTCCTAAGACTTGATCCCTTCTTGTCGCCATCTTGGCTCCACCCCCAATAAAAAATAATATTAAAAAATTAAAATGATGTCTAAATACTTTTTGTCATCATAGTTTTCAGGTAGGCAAAAAAAATTTAAATTCCCTCTCCTACTTCTGTTTTCCAGATCACTTGCTTTTTCAATGAGATAATTTACATTTTCTTCTATTTTTAAAATTATTTTATTGTTTCTTGATTGCTTGATTTCTTATTGCTCCATTCTATATGTTAAGGGAATTATTTTCTTTAGTGACTTTTTGTATCTCCTTTTCTAAATGGTTAATTCCAATTTTTAAGGCATTCTTTTCATTGTCATTTTCCATGTCCTTTTTTCCATTTCACCCAGACTGGTTTTATGGTTTTGTTTTCTTCATAATTTCTGTATCTCCTTCACCAAGCTCAGTTTTCAATATTTTCCTACATTGTCCTCAGTTCTCGTCCCAGTTTTCCCACTACCTCCCTTACTTGATTTTCAAACTCCTTTTTTAAGCTCGTCTATAGCCCAAGCAAATTCCTAATTTTGTTGAAGGCTTTGGATGTAGACTTAGTTATCTTTGGATTTTGAATTGTTATCTGCTTCTGAATATGTGCTTTGATTCCCTTTGCTTCTGTAATTTACTCATCTCCACAGCCTATTAATTTTAATTTGTTGTTAAAGGGGAACTCTATTTCCAGGGTAGAGGATGTACTGTCCCAAACTTTTGATTGTTTTTGCACTATCAGAAATACTGCTAGGAACTTAACAAGTTTTCAATTCATGCACAGATTTATCATCTAAGGGAGGTTATGACTACTCTCTTGGTCTGTATTCTAGTATGGTGGTGATCCCCTCCTTTTTGCCCTGGATCTGTGAAAAGGGTCCTGCTCTGCTGGGACAGCAGTCTCTGTTTTACTAATTCTTCCTTGGACTGTTCCAGATCTGAGAATGGACAATCTAACAGAATCTTGCCTCAAGAATAGCAAAGAGCACCCTGTAATCTCTTTCCAACTCCCTTAAAATCAGTCGGCAGAGAGCTACAGAAGCAACTGCTGCTGCTGATTCAGTAAGTCCTGAGGTCTGATTATGATCAGCTGGCTCATATCTGCACTACTGACCTTTCATGTTGCATTTGGCAATACCTGAACTGAGATATTGGAAACCATCAACACTGCAACTGACCCAGTTGCCCAGTTTTCTGTTCTGTATTACTGGAACTGGTTTGCTCTGATGTGCTCCACACTGCTCTGCCCATCTCTCTCATACTGGTGCAATTCCTTTCACACCTATTCTTGCAAGTTGTCTTTGGGAGGTTCAACCACTTTAGAATTTGGTTAGGGTCATTATTTAAAAGTATTTGGAATGGTTTGGGGGAAAGCTTGAGGGACTCCCTACCTTTACTCTGCAGTCTTGGCTCTGCCTCCATATACTCTAAATTTCCTTAATTTGTTTTTGTTCTCTTTGCTGGAGCTAATATTTCTAAAACAGTATTGAATATTAATGGTGATAATGGGTATCCTTGTTCAAAAAGTAATCTTATTGCAAATTTTTCTCTTTTATATATCCATTATTTATAATGCCTGCTGATGGATATATTTTATCATGTAAAGGAAAATTCCATTTGAACCAATCTTTTGGGTTTTTTTCAGTCCTGGTCTTTTTATTAGGTAAGCTCTATTTTGTTGAATGCCAAAACTTTCCCTTGAAATAATAGGTTGAATTTGGCAGATTAGAAAGAAAAGGATGGAAGTTTCAATTTCTCTACAGAGAAATAGAGAAAGATTTGGAATATGACCTATAGGGGAACTAGCAAGTTAATCCTATCCTATCTCTCATATAAATTTAGAGATTTGTGGGAATTTTTCCCTTGAGTGAGATAAGTGATTTTTTTTTTACCTATATTGACCAAAGTTATATCTTTCCCAGTGAGGGAATCTATTCATTTTGTGAATTGTCTGGTATATTCTCAAATATGCTATTTTTCTAATTTCTGGATCCTATAGACTTGGATAAATGGTTTTATTTACTACTCACTGAAAAGGACTGGGAGATCTATTTTTGCCTCCCTGCAAAGTACATCTTCACAGAATTCTGTTGAAACAGATAGCCTACATATTCAATGCACACACAAACACACACACACACACACACACACACACACACACACACACACACACACATATATATATATATATATATATATATATATGCAACCTATCTATATTTTGAATTAGGAGCTCATTTTAAAAATAAAAATCAGTTGTAATCAGACAAGAGAACACCAAATGCCAAAAACTGAAGTTTTTATTTTATAAAAATAGCAAAGAAGAGTTACTAGTTTATTAAGAAGACAAGGTCATATCTATTATTAGAGAAAATATTTTCAACATTTCTGATAAAGGATGTGGTGGAGTTGGGAGAAACATTAAATGGGGGAGTTCAATTACAATACTGTTGCTGTAAGTACAAGTGTGAGGAGATAAGAACCAGAAGGAAAGGTGGTAACTGTGAGGATAGAGATGAAATATGTTACTTTGGAAAGGTTAAAAACAGCGAGATATGTTAACTGAATGCTTGGGGGATCTGGATGAGAGAAAGCAAAATGTGAGAATTAGTTTAAAACCTGATGCAATGAAAGAATCATCTACTATTGACAAAAATATGGATTAGGAAGAGAAGTGTATAAAATAATGAATTCTGTTTTAAGCATTTAGAATTTGAGATTTAATATGTATTATATCTAATGTGAAGGATTCTAGGGGCAGAAGATGGCAGCTTGAAGCTAAGAAGTTAGTCCTCTAAACTTTCCTTTCCTTTCACCCTATCCCTCTTCACTACCATTTTTTGCTTCTGACCTCATTTCTATTCGTCCCTCTCTTTTCTTTCCTCTTTTCCCTTTTACCTGCTTTCCTTTCTATTAGCCCATCCCTTCCCTCATCCCCACCTTTATCTTCCTAAATCCTTATAGGATAAGATAAATTTCTAAACCAAAATTAGTACAAATGCACACACACACACACACACACACACACACACACACACACACACATACACATACACATACACACAAACACAGAAATAGACACAGACACCGACACACACATATATTTAATTCTTGCCTATAACCTGGAAAATTTCAGTCAGTTTTTTGGATGAGCAATAGACTCACCAGCCTTGTAGATCTCAACCAGAATAGAATCAATGCCCAGTGTTTTTCCACTTGAAAGGAAGATAAATGCATTCAAAAACTCATTAGCTAGGTACTGATTGACTTCAACCTGAAGTAAATGGTCAATTGTTTCTTTAATGATTAGGGTATGTTAAGAACACAATGGAATTGTTCATCCCATCTCTCTAGGATCATGTCCCTGGCAATCACCAAGGATGAACATGGCCACAACACTGATGGCAGCTTCTTCAACTTGGAAAGGCGACAAACCAAGACCAAAGTGGAAACAGTGATAGTACATAATCTTCTGTTTGCAGATAATTGTGTATTCAGTGCAGCCTCTGAAGCTAAGATGCAGCAAAATATTAATTGTTTCTCTGTTACTTGTGCTAATTTTGTTCTAACAATTAACACCAAGAAAATGCAGGTGCTACATCAGTCAGTACCACAGCATCCATGATATGGAATCATTGATTTCATTAAATGGAGAAATTTTGAGTACTGTGGACAAAATTGCTTACCTTGGCAGTATCCTTTCTGAGGATGTACACATTGACAATGAGGTTGACACACACATAACCGGAGCTAGCATAGTATTTGGGAGGCTCCAAAAGAAAGTGTGGGAAAGAAGTATTAGACTGACTACCAAACTGAAGGTCTATGGAGACATTGTGCAGACCTCATTGCTATATGCCTTTGAAACTTGGATAGTGTACCAGTTCCATGTCAGGAAACTAAATTATTTCCATTTAAATTGTCTTAGGAAGAATCTGACACTCACCTGGCAGGAGAAGATGCCAGAAACTGAAGTTCTTTCTCAAGCTAGATAGTTACCTAGCATTCCAACATTTCTACAGAGAGTGCAGCTAAGATGGGCTGGACATGTTGGAATGCCAGACATACATTTGCCCCCCCCCAAAATCCTCTGTTTTATGGAGAACTAAATAGGGCAAGTGCTCACAAGAAGAAGTGATATTGAGACACCCTGAATGTCTCCTTGAAGAACTATAGAATTGATTGTAATAACTGAAAAGAAACGTGACATCCTTGGGTTTGGAAGACTCACTTCAGATGTTCAGGGAATACTTGTGTCTGACCTATGGTAGAGCATTCTGAGCTCATATTGGTCTGATCAACCACAGTTGGACATACATAGTGATGTCATTTTGTTCTTCTTTAATAATGAAGGATGAGAGCCTATAACTTTGAGGCAAATATAATGAAACTAAGATTTAAGCAACTCTCATGTAATACTGTTAAGGATCATGCCTCTTCATGTAATTTATTACATTTTCTTCTTCCATTCTCAGTATAATCTTTTCTGAAGTCTTTTGTTATATTATTCCATAAAAATCAACTTATGCCCATAACTTCTTTCTAATTATACTCTCTCTAAAACAGATAAAGTTGTCAAGCTTTATTAGTATCATTTTCCCATGTGGGAATTAACTAGTTTACTCTTATTAGATAACATTCTATTCCCCCGCTTTTTTGTCTTTGTATATCTCTTGAGTCTCATATTTGAAAATTACATTTGCACCATCAGCAAATACTGTGAAATGGGGATAAGCAAGGAGCATTTCCAATAAGATGAGGGTGAAACAAGGAAGACCATAATCACCATTACTATCTGATATAGTATTAGAAATTTTTGCTTTAGCATTAAGAGAAGAAAGAGAACTTGAACGAATGAAAACTAGCAATAAGGAAACAAAGCCTTCACTCTTTGCAGATGATATGATGGTATACCTAGAGAAGTATGGAAAATCATCTAAAAAGCTCCTTGAAACAATTGACAAATTCCACAAAGAAGTAAGATATAAAATAAACCCACATAAATCTTTAGTATTTCTATATGTGAACAATAAAGCCCAAGAACAAGAGATAGAAAAAGAAATTCCAACTAATGCAACTATAGACAACATTAAATACTTGAGAATCTGCCTCCCAAGGAAAACCCAGAAACTGCATGAAAACAATTAAAAGATGCTTGTCACCCAAATAAAGTCAGGTCTAAACAATAGTAAAAATGTCAGTTGCTCATGATTAGGATGAGCTAATATAATGACAATTCCACCCAAATTAAATTATACAATGTAATACCAATCTAACTACCAAATAATTATTTTACTAAGCCACAGAAGGTCAAGAAAATGAAGGGAATTGATAAAAAAAATTGATAAAAAATTCATAAAAAAAAGTGGTCTGCCTTTATCAGAATTAAAACTATACTTAAAGAGGCAGTCATCAAAATTGACTGACATTGGTTAAGAAAAATAATAATGGATCAGTGGATTAGGATAATTTCAAAAAATTAGAAGCAAATGACAACAGTTTAACAAACACAAAGATATTAGATTCTAGCATAAAAGCTCATTATTTGACAAAAATTGTTTGGAAAATTAGAAAACAGAATGGCAAAAACTAGGCATAGACCTTCATTTCACAATCTATACAAAAACAAGATCAAAATTGGTACAGGATTTGGATGTAAAATTCTACACCATAGAAAAATTAATAGACCAAGAAATAAATAATCTATCTATCAAATCTATGGAAAGGTGCCAAATTTATGACCAATTCCAAAATGAATGATTTTGACTATATTAAATTAAGAAGTTTTTGCACTATATAATCAGTGCTGCCAAAATTAGAAGGAAAGTAGAAAACTGGGAATCTTTTCACAAATAGGAGTTCTGATAAAGGTCTCTTTTCTAAAATATATAAAAACTGTATCAAGTTCATAAAGCTACAAGTCATTCCCCAATTGAAAAATAATCGAAGGATATAAATATACAGTTTTCAAATGAAGAAGTGAAAACTAATATATAATCATATTTAAAAAGCTCAAAATCATTACTGATTAGAGAAATGCAAATTAAAACAACTATGAGGTATCACCTCACATCTATCAGATTGACTGATATAACAAAAACAGAAAACCACCAATTTTGGAGAGATTGCGATAGAATTGGGACATTAATGGATTGCTAGTGTAGTTGTTAACTGATCCAATGATTTTTACAGAGCAATATGGAACTATGCTCAAAGAACAATAAATCTGATCATAACTGTTGACCAATACTAGGTCTATATCTATACTATGCCTATATCCATAAGAAATCATAAAAAAATGGCAAAGGTTCCACATGTTCTAAAATATTTATAGCAGGACTTTTTGTACTGGCAAACAACTGGAAATTGAGGGGATAACCAGCAGTTGGGTAATGGTTCAATGTTATGGAATACTACTGTTCTATAAGAAACCATAAATAGTTGGATTCTAGAGAAGCATGGAATGAATTATAGGTTCTGATGTTGAGGAAAGGGGAGAGAACTAAAATAATATTCTGCACATTAACAATATTTTTAGTTGAAATGAAGAGGAAGTGAAATACCTAAATTGTAACTACTTCAGGAAAAAAATCAACAAGGCATTATTGAACTCCTTAAGAAAAAATCTCCAGGGCTAGATGGATTCACAAGGGAATTCTATCAAACGTTTAAGGAACAATGGATACCATTTCTAAATAAACTCTTTGGGAAAATGGGTGAAGAAAAAATTCTGCCTATTTCTATGATACAAAATGGTGCTGTTACCTAAACCAGGAATAGTTAAAACAGAGAAACAAAATTATAGACCGATCTCCCTGAGGAATATAGATACAAAAATTTTAATTAAAATCATAGCAAGACAATTTCAACAACTTATCACTAGGATAATACATTATGACAAAGTAGGATTTATTCCAGGAATATAGGGTTAGTTCAATATTAGGAAAACTGTTAGTATAATTAATGAAATCAATAACAAACCTATCAGAAATCATATTATTATTATATCAATAGTTGCTGAAAAAACTTTTGACAAAATACAGCATCCATCCCTACTAAAAACACTAGAGAATGTAGGAATAAATTGATTGTTCTTTATAATAATAAGCAGCATCTATCTGAAACCATCAGTAATCATTATATTTTGGTTTGGTTTTTTTAGATTTCTCAAGGCAATGGGGTTAAGTGGCTTGCCCAAGGCCACACAGCTAGGTAATTATTAAGTGTCTGAGGTCAGATTTGAATCCAGGTACTCCTGACTCCAAGGCCGGTGCTCTATCCACTGCGCCACCTAGCCACCCCTAGTAAGCATTATATTTAATGCGGATAGGCTAGAGGTATACCCCATAAGATGAGGGATGAAATAAGAATGCCCATTATCACCACTACTATTCAATATTGCATTAGAAATATTAGATTCAACAATAAGAGAAGAAAAAGAAAATGAAGTAATTAGAATTGAAAAGGAAGAGACAAAACTCTCATTCTTTGCAGATGACATGATGGTATACCTATAAAATCCCAAAAATTTATCTAAAACACCACTAGAAATAATTAGCAACTTTAGCAAAGTTGCAAGATATAAAATAAACTCTCATAAATCCTCAACATTTCTTTATATGACTAGCAGGATGCAGCAGAAAGAGCTAGAAAGAGAAATCCTATTCAAAGTGACCTCAGACAATATAAAATACCTGGGAGTCTATCTGCCAAGGCAGACTCAGAACATTTTGGAATACAATTACAAAACATAACTCACACAATTTAAATCAGATTTAAATAACTGGGCAAATATCAATGACTCATGAATAACCTGATCTAATATAATAAACATGAAAATTCTACCAAAAAGAAACTACTTATTTAGTGCCCTACAAATCAAAATTCCAAAAAAAATACTTTAATGAATTAAAAATAATTAAATTGATATGGAGAAATAAAAAGTTGAGAATATGGAGGGACTTAATGAAAAAAGGACAAAAGAAGGTGTCTTAGCCCTACCAGATCTAAAATTATATTATAAAGCATCAGTAGCCAAACTGTCTGGTAGTATCTAAGGAAAAGAGTGGTGGATCAGCGGAATAGACTAGGTGCAATAGCAGGAAATGATTATAGTAATCTGCTGTTTAATAAACCTAAATTGGGAGTTAGGATGGCAGAAACTTGGATTAGACCAACACCTCACAAGCTATACCAAGATAAAATCAAAATAGATGCACAATTTAGCCATAAATAATTTATTATAAGCAAACTAGAAGATCAAGTAATACTTTACCAATCAGATCTTTTGAAAGGCAAGAAGTTTATAACCATGACATCATTAAAAACAAACTAAACAATTTTGATTACATTAAATTAAATAGCTTTTGTGAAGGCAAAACCACTATAATCCAGATCAAAAGAAATATAGTAAACTGGGAAAAAAATTTTAGAACTAGTATTTCTGACAAAGGACTCATTTCTAAAATATACAGAGAACTGAGTTTATTTTTTTTTTAAAAAAGGTCATTCCCGAATTGACAAATGATTACAGTATATACAAAGGCAATTTACAGATGATGAAATCAAAACAATCCATATTCATATGAAAAATTGCTGTAAATCACTTCTTATTAAAGAAATGAAAATTAGAGCATCTCTGAGGTCCCAGCTCAGACCTCTCAGACTGAGCAATTTGACCAGAAAGGACAATAATCAATGTTGGAATGCATGTGGTAAATCTGGAAAACTAATACATTGTTGCTGGAGCTCTGTACTCATCTTACCTTTCTGGAAAGCACTTTGTTATTACACCCAAAGGGCAATAAAAATGTGCAGGCCCTTTGATCCAGCAATCCAGCAATACCATTACTCTGTCTATACCCTGAAGAGATTATTAAAAAGGGTAAAAGTATCACTTGTACAAAAATATTCATAACAGCTCTGTTTGGTGGCAAAGAATTGGAAATCAAGGGGAATATCTATCAATTGGGGAATGGCTTAATAAACTGTGGTATATGTATGTCATGGAAAACTATTATTCTATTAGAAACCAGGAGAAATTGGAATTTAAGGAATCCTGGAAGGATTTGCATGAACTGATGGTGAGCATGATGAGCAGAACCAGAAGAACACTGTACACCCTAACAGCAACATGGAGTTGATGATCAACCTGCTCATTCCATCAGCATACCAATCAGGCACAATTTTGAGATATTTGTGATGGAGAATACCATCTGTATCTGGTGAAAGAATTATAGAGTTTGAACAAAGACCCAAGGTTATTACCTTTAATTAATTATGTAATTAATTTGTTATGTAATTAAATTTAATTAATTATGTAATTTTCTATCTCATATACTTTATTTTTCTTTCTTAAGAGGATCATTTCTTGAGACAGCCAGGTTGCACACTGGATAGAGCACCTGCCCTGGAGTCAGGAGTACCTCAGTTCAAATCTGCCCCCACACACTTCACAATTACCTAGCTGTGTGACCTTGAGCAAGTCACTTAACCCCATTGCCTTGGAAAAAAAACAAAAAAATTTTTAAAAAGAGTATGATTTCTCTTTCATCACATTTAACTTAAATCAATGTATGGACCATGAAAACAATGTAAAACTAACAGACTGCCTTCTGTGGTGGTGGGGAGAAGCAAGGTTAGGGGGAAATTTGTAAAATTCAGTATAAATAAAACCTTTCTTTTAAAAAAAAATAAAGTAGCTTTTCTGACTCAAAAAAAAAATCAATTCAGCCTGGAGCACCTGAAGTGATATTGTTACTCTTTTAGACAATATAAGCTTTAAAAAATAAGCACAAAGGGAATTGACCTTTGCCATGTCAAATAATAAGCTGTTTACATTTATACTGTTGTTGCCATATGCATTACTATTATTTCGGTTTTGTTTTTATTGCCAAATATCGAATGATATAGTTCTTCCCAAGTTATACACACTTGTAAATTCATAACACAAAAGTATTATGTTCCTCATCCACAGCTTGTTTAGTTACTCCTAAATGAATGGATGCCTATTTTCGAGCCTACAAAAATTGCTGCTTTGATTATTTTTGTCATTCAATTTACAAGCATTTATTAAGTACTTTGATCTTTCAAGATGATCATCAGCAATACAGAGAAATTCATAAAATGAAAAATATAATTTCTGATGCAGATATCTTACTTTTTATTAATGAGGAATAATATGTAAGCAAATAAATGTATAAAAGATAAATATAGAATTGAAGTTAGATATCCTTAGAAAGATAATGGCAGCAGAGAGACCTGGAAAAGCCCTCTTATAAAAAACTGCATTTCATCTGAATTTTTAATGAAGTCAAGCAAGAGGTGGGGGTGAAGAAAGAGAATAATTCACATAGAGAGGATATAGAATCTTTCTTTCTATATTTGGATTACATGGCCTATCTGACCAACTATCCACTAACATCTCTAAAGCACAATGAAATGTATTTGGAAATGAAATGCAATAGATGCTGCAGACAACAAGAGTATTCATCATTTTGGGTTACCAGGACAATTCTCATCCTCCAGAAGATAATTCAGTTATATTAACCCAGGTGCATTCATTGATAAGTTTAATAGATGAGGAAAACTTGACAATTTTCATGATGTCATGGTTTTTATATTTTTGTCTTCTATCAAAACAATTTTTAATACTTTACTAATATTGTGAAGTCCAAAATATAATATTTATGCCCTTGTCCCAATGAGCACTTTGCTACATTCTCATTATAACTCAGGCTTTTATGTTATAATAAATAAATTCCATACTATATGCACTGATCACACAATAAGGAGACATCTTTGAAGCTCACTATATTCTAAGTATGGTGAGACATTAGTAAAGAAGATAAAAACATAGTGACTTTGCCTTAAGTTTTTTGAAATCTTTATGGATTCTGTAAGAACAAATTAAAGGAAAACAAAATAAAGCTAATGATACCTGGAGCACAGAACTTATTTATGGGTTTTTGATATAATTCACCCCTTCTCTCTTTTTGTCCCCAAGTGGAGGAATCCCTTTGGTAATAACAGTGACCTGTGCCCAAGTCACTGCAAAAAGGCAAAGAAGAATCTCTCAGCATAAATAAAAAGGTTGATTTATCTTTTATTATTTGATGTTTGTTAAGAGGAAACAAATAATATACTACATTTACACTTTATAAAAGTTAGAGTTGACTTAAATTGAGCTATTATTAGTAGTAATCTCATCACTATTAAATGCTTGAAATTGTATTCATCATTTACACGAGATTTTTTAAAGGTATCTATGAATAAGGCTAGGGTTATAAAGATAAAATTCAAGAGACATCCCTTCAAGGAATTTATATCCTTCTTAAGATTTTACCATGGGCATAGAGAAAAAAGTAGGAAAATTTTAGGAACAGAAATGCATTAATAGCTAATATAATAATGAAAGTTTTCTTTCACATAAGTGGAAGTTTATATATATATATATATATATATATATATATATATATACGTATATATATATATATATATACGTATATATATATATATATATATATATATATATATATATATATTCTGACAGTAAGAAGTGAGCGAGGAATACATTTCAGAAATAGGGGGATTACTTGTAGAAAGTCATAAAAGCAGGAGATGAATTGATAAATCTAGAGAATAGTAATGGACAATTTAGTGAGCATTTATACTGAATGAATTTTCCACATCTAGAAATATAGGATGAAACTAAATGGCGAAGAGTTTTAAATAAATAAAGAATCACTGAAGAAGTTTGAGCAAGGTGTTTATATGGTCAGATCTCTTAATACAGATCATTTTTGCTGCTGTATAGAGATATATGAGAAGGAAGGCAGCGGAGGCAAGATCAGTTAGTAGGTACTTGTAAGTAGTACATTGAACCAAGATGTCAATTACATGAGTTGAAAAGAGACATATGTGAGATGTATTTTGAAGGAAGAATTTACAATATTGGGCAGGTCATTTGGGTATCACATTTTATGAAACTTAGGGCTGAGTTAAATTGAGAGTTATTAGTAGTAATGCCATCATCACTATTAAAGGCATAGGATTGTATTCATCATTTACATAAGATTTTAAAAGTTATCCAAGAATAAGGCTAGGGAAATAAAGTTAAAATTAAAGAGATCTTTTTTTCAAAGAATTTTCATTCTTATTAAGATTTCACCATGGGAGAGGCAGAACCAAAATGGTAACATGAGGGAAGTAGTTCCCAAAAAATCTTCATCAAAACGTTCCAAAAGCCATAAAATTGTAACTCTAGCAAAAATATACAAGGTTAGAATCTCACAGAAAGACTGAGTGAAACAAATTTCCACATCCAGCACAACTTGGTAGATTCACAGGAAAGGTCTGTTCCACTGGGACCAGGAACTGGAAAGAGATGCAACAAAGCTAGGCCACAGTTGAGTTGGACCAGAGCAAACAACCTCCAGTCTTCCAGGAACAGTCGCTGGGGGTACCTGGATCCATGGCAATGGAAGTTGTTTCCAGACTTCTTGACCCAGGGATTGCTTGGGATGATTTGGAGGGTCTCTGGAAGAACTTTGCCACACAAGAGTGAGCACAGACAGCAGGCCAGTGCTGGCCTCAGGGTGCCCACAGAAACCTACGGAGCCACCCAGGAGTTGCTTCCAGAGCACTCAGTCCAGAGAGTGCAAGGGGTAGGGAGAGACTACAGAGATCTCTCCGCTATCTCTGGAGTAGGACTCTGCTACTTTGCTCAAATTCAAAAAAGAGGTCACAGTCTGAGCCCCAGTACTACCATAGAGGAGCATGAACCCTCCTCACAGCTCTAGCGCAAAAGGCAGTGCTTGTGATCATCTACAGACCAGAACATAGGCCAGAAGATCAGTCAGAATCGCTCATAATATCTTGAAGGAATTAAAATCTCTAAAAACTTTGCAAGTGTGATAAATCAGTCATAGGCTGAGAAAATGAGCAAATCATAGAAAAGAAGAATCTGACCATAGAAAATTACTTTGGTACCATGGAGGATCAAATATATACTCAGAAGATGAAGAAGAGAAAACTTATATATTCAAAGCATCTAAGAGAAATGGAATTGTTCTCAGACTACGGAAGAGAACAAAATAGCCTTTGAAAATCAAGGGAAGTAGAAGACAAATAGGAAAGGGTAATGAGAGCAAAACAGAAACATCATAAAAACCATGTCATCAACTTGGTATAGGAAATACAAAAAAAAAAAACTGAAGAAAATAACATGTTAAAATTAGTTTAGGTCAAATAGAGAAAATAGTTCAAAAGGCAAAAAAGGAGAAGAATGCCTTGAAAAGCAGATTTGGTCAGTTTGAAAAGGAAATAAAAAAGTTTTCTGAAGAAAATAATTCCTTCAAATGTAGAATAGAGCTAAAGGAAGTTAACATCTATGTGAGAAATCAAGAAAAAATAAAACAAAATGAAAAGAATGAAAAACTAGAAGAAAATATGAAATCTCTCTATGGAAAAACAACTGACATGGAAAGCAGATCCAGGAGAGAAAATTTAAAAATTGTTGGGCTATATGAAAATCATGATCAGAAAAAGGGTCTAGATCTCATTTTTTCAAGAAATAATCCAAGAAAATTGTGCCGAGATTCTAGAAGCAGAGGGTAAAAATAGAAATTGATGGAATCCACCAATCACCTCTTGAAAGAGATCCCTGCATGAAAACCTCCCATGAATATTGTAGCCAAATCCCCATATTCCTATGGCAAAGAGAAAATACCACAATCAAGCAGGGAAAGAACGGAGGATAACACATTAACAATGGCAACTATGGGGAAAATATTGAAGTAACATCTCTAATGGACTTATTATAAAGAATTCAACCCATTCCATAGAGAGAATGGATGATGTCTGAACACAAATTGGAGGGTATTTTTTTTCTTTCACCTGATTTCTCTTTAGATTTCTCTATCTTTGGTGGGGGGAAGGGGAGTTTATGTTTACTTTCACAAAATATTATTTTAAATGTGAAAATAAATAAAAAATCTTTAACAAATAAAGGAGGGAAAGAGTCAGGGATGACTCAGAGATTAGATTTTTGTTAGATATAGAGGACAAGAGGTGAATCTATAGGAATTTTTTAACTTTTTGAGCAATGCTTATTTTAGCAATTGTTTATAGGTTATTATTTGAACATTTTATTTAATTTTGCAAGAGTGACATTTCTGAGGAAAGAAATGAGGAAATTTATATATCATATCATATCATGCAGGATTGCATTGTAAATAGATATTATTCTTGTATACAGAAAGAACTGGGGTCAAATTTTACCTCCAGCATTATCTGGCTGCATTACTGTGGATAGGTCAGTACCATTAGTGTTTCCAACAACTGAAACTATGAGTTTCAGGGAAGGAACTATGCTGCATTAGTAGAAAAAGTTCTCCCTGAACTTTAAATACCAATGAAATAACAGGGCCAATATCTATCAAAGGGAGTTTTATATGACTACATCACCCTTTAGTATAGATGACTAGTTTCATTGTATTCTTATTTTAGAGATCATTGCTTCCACCTCTGATTATTTCCCTTATTATGAAATAAGTTATTTCACTCTGATATGATGAAACTGACTAGATAATAATATATTCTGATATTAAAATTAATAAAAATTTCCAGTATGTTCATTCAAAAGTAACCAAAATCCTTATAAATTATCGCTAAAAATGTGTTTATGATCTCATAACTGAGTGCTATTCAACATAAATCTACTTTAATAGTAATAAAAAATTTAAACTCATAACAGTAAAAAATGATGTACACAGCATAGCTATGACTGCAGAGACCTGAACAATGATACTGTACTAAAATTTATTTAAATTTTATGTTAGGAAACTAATAATAGAAAGAAACAAATGTAGCCCTGAATTAGTTCATTCTATTCATGAAGCATCTTGATTATTTTATTTTATATTCTCAATGTCCTATATTTAGATTCATTGGCCATGGTGCAGGCAATCTTAACTCATTCTGATATTTTTGTTACATATTTGTTGCAATGGGTATGAAATTAAAAAAAACTCATCATAGTGCTACTTTATAAAATCACAGATATAATCAGATTTATTGAACCTCTGCCTCCATCTTTGTACCTTAATAAATTAATTCACATAATTATCTCTCTAAAAAGGATTATAATCTATTAACTTCATTATTGTTTTGGGGTTGGTTGAATTGGGGTTTTTTTTGTTAGGCATTTGTATAGATTAAACTTGAAGTCCTCTGATATTACTCCCAATTTTGAAATTCTGAAATTCTGTGAATATTAAGTATGCCAGAAACTTTCTTCACCAAAAACTTTATTTTTTGTTGTAATTCAACAATATTGGGGCTATATTAAATATAGGAGATGAAGGAAAGAGATTACCCATTCTATTAATAATTTTTTTCAATTATATACAACAGTAGTTTCTATCTACCATTTTTGTAAAGTTTTGAATTTTATAATTTTTCTCCCCACTCTCCCTTCCCTCCCCCCACCTCCCCACAGAAGACAGCCTAATAATCGTTGCACTGTTTCTATACAATACATTGATCAAAATTGAATGTGTTGAGAGAGAAAGCATATCCTTGAGGAGAAAATACAATATTAGATATAGCAAAATTGTGTAGTACATGAGACACATTTTTAAAAAATGAAGGTAATGGACTTTGGTCTTTGTTTAAATTCTACAGTTTCTTCACTGGACACAGATTGCATTCTCCATTAAAGATACTCTAAAATTACCCCTGATTATTGCATTCAACAAATGAGCAAGTCCATTAAGGTTGATCTTCATCCCCATGTTTCTGTTAGGGTATACAGTGTTCATTTGGTTCTGCTCATCTTGTTCAGCATCAGTTCATTCAAGTCTTTCCAGGCTTTCTAAAATCCCATCCTTCTTGGTTTCTAATATAAAAATAGTGTTATATATATATATATACCACAATTATTTGTTCAGCCATTCCCCAACTGATAGACATTCAATTGATTTCCAATTCTTTGCTACCACAAACAAGGCTGCTAGGATTATTTTTGTCCAAATGACATTTTTATCCTTGTTCATGATCTCTTCAGGGTATAGACCCAGTAGTGGTACTGTTAGATCAAAGGGATGCACATTTTTATTGCCCTTTAGGGATAATACCAGATTTCTCTCCAGAAAGGTTGTATGAGTTCACAGCTCCCCCAACAATGCATTAGTGTCCAAAATTTCCCACATCCCTATCAACATTTTACATTGTCCTTTCTGGTTATATTGGCCAATCTGCTAGGTGTGAAAGGGGACCTCAGAGATGCTTCAATTTGCATTTCTCTAATCAGTAATAAATTGGAGAAATTTTTCATATAACTGTCAATAGCCTTGATTTCCTCATCTATAAATTGTTTTGTAAGTCCTCTGACCAATATGGGTAATGGCTTTTTTTTATAAATTTAACTCAGTTCTCTATATATTTTAGAAATGAGTACTTTGTCAGAAATACTGGTTGTAAAAAATTGTTTACCAATTTACTACATTTCTTTTGATCTTGGTTACAGTGGGTTGTTTTGTGCAAAGGCTTTTTAATTAAATGTAATCAAAATTATCTACTTTGTTTTTAATGATGCTCTCCATCTCTTCCTTAGTCATAAACTGCTTCCCTTTACGTAGATCTGACAGTTAAACTATTCCTTAATTGCCAAGTTTATGTATATTATTGTCTTTTAAGTCTAAATAAGGTACCCATTTTGAGCTTAATCTCGGTATAGGGTGTGAGATATTGGTCTAATCTAAGTTTCTGCCATACTGACTTACAACTTTCCCAACAGTTTTTATCAAAGAGAGAGATCTTATCCCAGAAACTGAACTCTTTGGGTTTATCAAACAGCAGATTCCTATAATCATTTCCTGCTATCTCTTTTGCACCTAGTCTACTCCAACTGATCCACCACTCTATTTTTTTTTGCCAATACCAGACAGTTTTTTTGTTTGTTTGTTTTTTGCAAGGCAATGGAGTTAAGTGACTTGCCCAAAGTTACACAACTAGGTAATTGTTAAGTGTCTGAGGCTGCATTTGAACCCAGGTCCTCCTGACTCCAGGGCTGATGTTCTAGACACTATGACACCTAGCTGACCTCCAATACAAGACAGTTTTGATGAATGATGTTTTATAATATAATTTTAGATCTGGTAAGGCTAAGGCACCTTCTATGGAACTTTTTTCGTTAAAATCCTTATATTTCTTCATTTTTTTATATCTCCCTATTATATGTATTTTCCATACACTTTTTTTTCTATCTCATTTAAGTAATTTTTGGAAGTTTGATTGGTAAGATAATAAATATGTAGTTTAACAGGTAGAATTGCTATTTTTATTATATTTACTTAACCTATCCATGAGCAGTTGATATCCACCCAGTTTTTTAAAATAAGATTTTATTTGTATGAGAAGTGTTTATACTTATTTTCATAAAGTTTCTGAGTCTGCCTTGGCAGAGAGACTTCCATGTATTTTACATTGTCTGAAGCTGCTTTAAATGGAATTCTTTTTTCTGACCCTTGCTGGTATATCATACAAGTAATATAAACACTGAGGATTTCTGTGGGTTTATTTCATATCCTTAAATTTGCTAAAGTTGTTAATTGTTTCTTTTTTATTTTAATTTTTGCAAGGTAATGGGGTTAAGTGGTTTGCCCAAGGCCACACAGCTAGGTAATTATTAAGTGTCTGAGGCTGGATTTGAGCTCAGGTCCTCCTGATTACAGGGCCAGAGCTCTATCCACTGTTCCAGGTAGCCACCCCCTCTAACAGTTTTTTAAATGATTTTTTGGGGATTCTCAAAGCAGACCACCTTGTCATATTCAAAGTTTTTCAAAAATTTTGTTTCTTCCTTCCCAAATTCTATTTCTGTCAATCTCTTTTTTTCTCTTATTACTGAAGCTAACATTTCTAATACAATATTGAACACTAGTGATGATAACAGGCATTCTTGTTTCTCACCTGCTCTTATTGGGAATGCCTCTAACTTATCCCCAATGACTATAATGCTTGTTGATGGTTTCAGATAGATACTGATTATTATTCTAAGGAAAAATCAATCTATTTATTCCTATGCTCATTAGAGATTATAATAAAATGGGAGCTGTATTTTCACAAAGGCTTTTTCAACAGCTATTGATCTAATCAAATGATTACTGTTAGATTCTTCATAGATATAGGCAATTATACTAATAGTTTTCCTAATATTGAACCAAATCTACATTCCTGAAATAAATCCTACTTGGTCATAGTGCATTATCCTATTGATAATTTGCTGTAATAACTTTTGTAAGATTTTATTTAAGACTTTTGCATCTGTTTTGTTCAGGGAGATAGGTCTATAATTTTCTTTCTCTGTTTTGACTCTTCCTGCTTTAGGTATCAGCACCATAATGGTTTCATAGAAGGAGTTAGGAAGAGTTTCATCTTCACCTATTTTTCCAAAGAGTTCATATAGAATTGGAACCAATTGTTCTTTCAATGTTTGATAGAATCCACCTGTGAATCCTTCTGGCCCTGGAGACTTTTTCTTAGGGATTTCTATGATAGCTTGTTGAATTTCTTTTTCTGAGATAAGTTTATTTAAGTATTTCATTTCCTCTTCATTTAACCTGGGCAACATATGTTTTCCTAAATATTAATCCATTTCACTTAGATCATCAAATTTATTAGCATAAATTTTGGCAAAATAATCCCAAATTATTACTTTAATTTCCTCCTCATGGGTGGTGAGTTTACCTATTTCATTTATGCTGCTAGTAATTTGTTCTTCTTATTCTTTTTTTAATTATCAAATTAACCAGGGGTTTATCAATTGTATTGTTTTTTTCCTAAAAGCAGCTCGTGGTTTTATTACTTCAATAGTTTCCTCGCTTTCAATTTTATTAATTTCTGATTTAATTAAAAATTTCTAATTCGGTATTTAATTTGGTGTTATTAATTTATTCTTTCTCTAATTTTTTTAGTTGCATGCTTAGTTTTGTGATCTCTTCTTTCTCTATTTTATTCATGTAAGCAATTAAAGATATATCCCCAATAACTGCTTTGGGTGTATTCCAAAAGTTTTTCTATGTTGTCTCCTTATTGTGATTATCTAGGAGGAAATCATTAATTCTATTTATAATTTATTGTTTAATCCATGCATTCTTTTTTTTAAGTTTTTTTTTTTTTGCAAGGCAATGGGGTTAAGTGGTTTGCCCAAGGCCACATAGCTAGGTAATTATTTTTTTTTAGGTTATTTTTTTGGAGGCAAATGGGGTTAAGTGGCTTTCCCAAGGCCACACAGCTAGGTAATTATTAAGTGTCTGAGGCCAGATTTGAACTCTTGTACTCCTGACTCCAGGGCTGGTGCTCTATCCACTGCACCACCTAGCTGCCCAATCCATGCATTCTTTAAAATAACGTTATTCAGTTTGCAATTAATTTTAGGTCTGTTTCTCCATCATCCATTATTGTATGAGAGTTTTATTACTTTATGATCTGAGAACTAAGTATTCAGTTTTTCTTCTTTTCTGCATTTGATTGTAAAGTTTTTATGCCCTAGTACATAGTCAATTTTTGTGTAAGTGCCATGTACTGAAGGAAAAAAAGTATATTCCTTTCTATCCCCATTCAATTGACTCCAAAGTCTATCATGTCTAGGTTTTCTAACATTCTATTTAGCTCCTTAACTTCCTTCTTGTTTATTTTATGGTAAGATTTATCTAAATCTGAGAAAGGAAGCTTAAGGTCCCCAACCCATAGAGTTTTGCTGTTTATGTCTTTCTGTAACTCATTCAGCTTGTATAAGAGTTTGGAGGTTATACCACTTGGTGCACACATCTTTAGTATTGAAATTGCTTCATTGTCTACTGTACCTTTTAGGAGGAAATAGTTTGCTTTCTTATCTCTTTTAATGAGATCTATTTTTGCAGCTGCTTTGTTTACGATAATAATTGCTATTCCTGACTTTTTCACTTCAGCTGGAGCATAATATATTCTGTTCCAACCTTTTAACATTTACTCTGTGTGTATCTCTCTGCTTCAAATGAAATTCTTGTAAATAGCATATTGTAAGATTCTGGTTTTTAATACACTCTGCTAATCACTTACATTTTATGGGACAGTGTATCCTATGCACAATCAAAGTTCTAATTACTTACTCTTTATTGCCCTCCATGCTATCTATTTTCCCCCTTTTTCACCTAATCTATATTCCTCAGTATTTTGCTTTTGAATACCACTTTAGTGTGTTTTCCCCCCTTATATCCTTCAGTGTGTCTCCTTATATCCAACCCTCTCTCCATTCTTTCCCTTTTCCCTTTGTCCCTTCCTCTCCTTTCCTTACTTCTCTTAGTTCCTATTTTCCTTCCTCTTCCCCCTTTCCCCTTTTAATATATTAATTGTAAGATTAATTTCTCAACTTAACTGAGTGTGTGTGTATTTTAATGCTTCTTTGAGTCAAATCTGGTGAAAGTGAGATTCCACTGATTCTCACCTGCTCCCTTCTTCCCTTCTATTGAAATAGGTCCTTTGTACCTCTTCATGTAATGTTATTTGCTCCATTCAATCTCCTCCATCCTCCTGTCTGTTTACTGTCCCCCCTCTTTAGGAAGATATTGTTTTTAAATCATTCTATTAGAGTCACAAACAAGTCATGAGTGCCCATTACTTGTGGCTAATCATATTCTTTCTAATAGAGTTATACTTCTCAAGACTTATGAGAATCTTTCTCCCAGGAGGGGATAAGGGCAGTTTCGTCTTATTGGACAGCAATATTATTCCTTTTTTCCTTTATTAACCTTTTCATGTATCTCTTGAGTTTCCTGTTTGAAGTCTCAATTTTCTATTTAGCTCTGGTCTTTTCATCAGGAAAAGTTGGAAAACTCCCATTTCCTTAAATGTCCATCATTACCTCTGACAAAGAAGAAACAGCTTTGCAGGATAGTGATTTTATATATGCATTCTAAACTCCCCTGCTCTTCAGAACATTGTATTCCAAGCCCTTCAATCCTTTATGGATGATACAGAGAGGTCCTGTGTAATCCTTACTGTGGCTTCTTGGTATCTAAATTGTTTCTTTCTGGCTACTTGCAGGATTTTCTCTCTTATCTGATAGTTCTAGAATTTGCCACAATATTCCTTGGTGTTTTCATTTTCAGATCCATTTCAGGAAGTGATCAATATATCCTATCCATAACTATTTTGCTTCCCTGGTTCCAAGATATCAGAACAATTTTCCTTTAATAGATACTCAAATATTTAGTCCAGGCTTTTTTTATTCTCAATGTTTTAAGGAAACCCAATGATTTTTTTAGGTTTTTTTTTCAAGGCAATTGGGGTTAAGTGGCTTGCCCAAGGCCACGCAGCTAGATAATTATTAAGTGTCTGAGGCTGGATTTGAACTCAGGTACTCCTGAGTCCAGGGCCAGTGCTCTATCCACTGAGCAACCTAGCCACCCCAAACCCAAAGAGTTTTAAGCTGTCTCACTTGGATCTATTCTGTAGGTTAGTCGTTTTGCTGATGAGGTATATTTCATTTTCTTCTATTTATATATTTTTTGTTTTAACAGATAGTTGTTGTCTCATGA
This sequence comes from Macrotis lagotis, assembly GCF_037893015.1. Taxonomy (NCBI): domain Eukaryota; kingdom Metazoa; phylum Chordata; class Mammalia; order Peramelemorphia; family Peramelidae; genus Macrotis; species Macrotis lagotis. The sequence goes on along the minus strand of NC_133666.1, from coordinate 478,072,027 downwards.
AGTCCTTAATTTCCATGAATTCCATTCTTTTTTTAAGAGATGAATTTTCTTCATTTACTTTTTTCAACAAATTTTCTGATTGGTCATTTCTATTTTTGAAGGGGTTTTCCATTTGCTCAACTGTGGTTTTAAGAAAATTATTTTTCCCTTTATTAATTGTATATAGCTAGGATTTGTTTTCTTGCTGCAAGTTATTAATTTTTTATTGCAAGGATAATTTCTGGGTCCCTTTTCCCCAATTTTTAACTTCTTCCTGATCTCTTCTAGGAAATCTTTTTGGGCTAGAGATCGATTCATATTCTCCTCAGAAGATCTAGTTCTCTCAGAGTTAAGGCCATTGTCTTCCAGGTAGCTTTCTTTTTTTAACAAAGATTTTATTTATTTTGAATTTTAAAAGTTTTCCCCCATTTTTGACCCCTCCTTCCACCCCCAATAGAAGGCATTCTGTTAATCTTTACATTGTTTCCATGGCACACATTGATCTCAGTTGAATGTGATGAGAGAGAAATCATATCCTTAAGGAAAAAAATTAAAGTATGAGATAGAAAAATTACATTAAAAGAAAATTTCTAAATCTAATTTGAAGGTAAAAGTCTTTGGTCTTTTTTCAAATTCCGCAATTCTTTTTCTCGATACAGATGGTATTCTCCATTACAGGTAGATCAAAATTGTCCCTGGTTGTTGCAATGAAGGAGTGAACAAATCCATCAAAGTTGATCATCACCCCCATGTTGCTGTTAGGGTGTACAATGTTTTTCTGGTTCATGCTCATCTCACTTAATATCAGTTCATGCAAATAATTCCTGGCATCTCTGAATTCTCGTCCCTCCTGGTTTCTAATAGAATAATAGTGTTCCATGGCATACATAAAACACAGTTTATTGAGCCATTCCCCAATTGATAGATATTTCTTTGATTTACATTTCTTTGCTACCACAAACAGGGCTACAATGAATATTTTTGTACAAGTGATGTCTTTGCCCTTTGTCATAATATTTTCCAGGTATAGACTCAGCAGTGGTATTTATGGGTCAAAGGGCATGCACATTTTTTGTTGCCCTTCGGGCATAATTCCAAATTGCTCTCCAGAAAAGTTGGATGCATTCACAGCTCCACCAAAAATGTATTAATGTCCCAGATTTCCCACATCCCTTCCAATATTGATCATTGTCCTTTTGGGTCATATTGGTCATTCTGAGAGGTGTAAGGTGGTTCCCCATAGATGCTTTAATTTGCATTTCTTTAATAAGAAGTAATTTAGAGGAATTTTTCATATGACTATGGATTGTGTTGATTTTCCCATCTGTAAATTGCCTTTGCATATCCTTTGACATTTTGTCAGTTGGGGAATGGCTTGATTTTTTGAAAATTTAATTCAGTTCTCTGTGTATTTTAGAAATGAGTCTTTGTCAGAAATACTAGTTATAAAAATTGTTTTCCAGTTTACTACATTTCTTTTGATCTTGGTTACAGTGGTTTTGTCAGTGCAAAAGCTTTTTAATTTAATGTAATCAACATTATCTAGTTTGTTTTTAGTGATGTCCTCAATCTTTTCCTTGGTCATAAAATGCTTCCTTGTCTAAAGATCTGACAGGTAAACTAGTTCTTGATCTTCTAGTTTGCTTATAATGTTATTTTTTTATGTCTTAATACTATATCCATTTTGATCTTATCTTATTATAGGATGTGAGGTATTGGTCTAATATAAATTTCTTCTATAATAACGTACAAGTTTCCCAATAGTTTTATTGAAGAGAGTGTTTTTATCCCTATAGCTGAACTCTTTGTGTTTATCAAACAGCAATTTACTATAATCATTTCCTGCTATTGCACCTAGTCTATTCCACTGATCCACCACTCTATTTCTTAGCCAGTATCAGACAGTTTTGATGACTGATGTTTTATAATATAATTTTAGAACTGGTAAGGCTAAGACACCTTCTTTTGCACTTTTTTCATTGAATCCCTGGAAATTCTTCACTTTTTAATTTCTCCACAAAAATTTACTTACAACTTTTTCTAATTCATTAAAGCAATGTTTTGGAATTTTGATTGGTAGGGCACTAAACAGGTACTTAAGTTTTGGTAGAGTTGTCATTTTAACTTTATGCCAAGTCTGATGAGATGAAGATTCATGTGGTTTTCATCTCCTCCCTTCTTCCCCTAAACTACAATAGGTCTTTTGTACCTCTTGATATAATGAAATTTGCCCCATTCAGTGTCCTCCATCCTCCAATCTCCTTACTTTCCCCTTTTTTAAGAAGGTATTATTTTAAAATCATTCTATCTGTCACAGAGTTACAGAAAAGTTATGAGTGCCCATCACTTTTCGCTAAGTACATTCTCTCTAATAGAGTTACAATTCTCAAGAGTTATGAAACCCTTTCTCCCAAGTGAGCATGTAGTCATTTTCATCTTGATAACAGTTTTTTTCTTTGCCCTTTTTTTGACCTTTTTATGTGTCTCTTGAGCTTCCTCTTTCATGTTTAGATTTTCTATTTAGCTTTTCAGCATGAAATATTGGAAGGCTCCCATTTCATTAAATGTTCATCTTTTCCCCTGGAAGAGAAGGCTTAGCTTTGCCAGGGTAGTGGATTCTTGGCTACATTCCAAGCTCCTTTGCTCTTTGGAATATTTCTTTCCAGCCCTTCGATCTCTTAATGTTGTTGTGGCCAGGTCCTGCATAATCCTTACTGTGGCTCCATGGGATTTAAATTTTTTCTTCCTGGCTGCTTGCAGGATTTTTTCTTTTATCTGATATTTCCTGGAATTGGCCACAACATTCCTTGGTATTTCCTTTTTAGGATCTCTTTCCATAGGGGTTTGATATATTCTTTCAATAACTATTTTTCCCTCTGGTTCCATGATGTCAGGGCAATTTTCCATCACTAAATTATGTAATATGATTTAGGTTTTTTATCTTTAGTGTTTTCAGGAAAGTCTATTATTCTCAGGTTCTCCCTTCTTGATCTGTTCTCAAGATCAGCGATTTTGCTGATGTGGTATTTACATTTTCTTTTATTTTTTCGATTTTTTGGCTTTGTTTAACACAATCTTATTGTTTCATGACGTCATTAGTTTCCACAGATTCCATTCTTTTTTAAGAAAAGATTTATCTTCATTTATCTTTTTCAATTCCTTTTCCAGTTCATCAATTCTATTTTTGAAGGAGTTTTCCATTTGCCCAGGTGTAGTTTGCAGAGAGTCATTTTCGTTTTGCATTTGCTCAACTGAAGTTCTCAGAGAGTTCTCACATTTTGTATTTGTTCAATTGTATTTTCCCAGGATTTGTTTTCTTGTTGTGAGAAGTTAATTTTCTCTTGTAAAGTGTTGATTTTCTCTTGAGTTTCTTTTCCCAATTTTTCCAGTTGATTTTTAAAGCCCTTCCTGATTGCTTCAAGGAAGTCTTTTTTGGAATTAGACAAAGTCATATTCTACTTAGCCGTGGTAGATGTCACTGGGTTAGAATCTGTCTCTTCTAAATATGTCTCCATGGGCCCCAATTTTCTCTGGACTTTTTCATCTTTCTAGGATCTTGTGTTGGGGGGTGGGATGGAGGGCTGGCTCTCAGAGGTTTGTTTTTGAAGAACCTAAAAAGGCTTTGTTCACTTGGCTTAGTAATTCCAAGGGCTGACAATTAGGAGGTGGTGGTTGCTTTGTCTAGAGTGTTTGGGGCCCTCAGCAGCAGGGTCTGCATTGACCCTGAAGACTGGGCTGGGCCCAGGGGAGGGAGCTTGTTTCTTTCAGTTGAATTAACTCTGTTGATCATCCCTTAGCCTAAGGGGTGCAGGTTTTATTGTTGCTTGTTCTGGGCAAAGGGCTCCACTGAAAGTATGGAACTCTGGTCCACAGGCCAGCTGGTTGTTCTCTAGGTGTACTCTGAAACTCTGTGCTGGAACTCACCCTACCGTAGCTACTCTTCCCCCTACCCAACTTCCCAGCAGAAGACTCAGAAGCTAAAGTTGGATCTCACCCTCACCAAGCTCTCTATTCCATGAGGTTGGCCCTCTGGCTTTCCCCAGCTGCTATCCCTGCTCTGACCCTCCACTCTTATCTCCCAGTCCACCCACATTCCCCTGAGACAGATCATCTTGGTAGGTATTCTTCTCCTAGCTTCTCTTTCTGGGTTTTGTCGATTGAATTTCTAGGAGGTTTCTTCCATGCTGTTTATGAGGGGAAAGAGGAGAACTTAAAACAGTGCCTGTCTTCTCTTTGCCATCTTGGATGGAAGTCCCCTTCAAGGTAGCTTTGAATGGACCTCCCCCTCCCATTTCACTGGCCTTTCTTAATTTTCCTAGGATGTTGTGTTGGGACAGGGGCTGGTTCATAGACCTTTGGTTTTGAGAACCCTAGAAGCTTTGCTCGCTGGACTTAGTAACTCCAAGTGAACTGTCCAGTAGGAGAGTGCTAGACCCCTTCTCTAGAGTGTCTGTGACCACAATTTGTGGCCCACTCCATGGGCCTGAGGAGGAGGGGGACAGTACGGTCTGGATTAGCCTAACATGATGTGGGGTGCACCCTTGGGCCTTTGAGTTAATCTCTTTATTCTACTGAGAGACATCTGCTGCCCATGCCTGAGTCTGGGGGAAGGGGTTGGGGGGGGGGGGTTGTTACTGTGCATAATCTAGTAAGAGTCACTTTCTTCCACAGGAATGGGGGTTACTAAATTGGAAATTGGTAACTCTGCTGAAAATACTGGGTTCATGTCCGACGAAGCTGACTGGATTGATGTTTAGCTGCCACTGCCATACTGGAGTTCTCTCTCCAACCTTCCTGAAGCTCTCCTGCCCACTTACTTCTTTTGTTGTCCCAGAACAGTAAACTATTAATCTTGCAATTTAATTTTAAAACTTTTATAAAATTTAATCCTTATTTTTCCTTAAAATAAATTCTATTAAGTGTAACCCAAAACTTACTAAGATTTTTCAGAGAGAAGTGATTTTCTCAAATCCCAAGAATTCTCCTCAGCAATCTTAAAATGATTTACCTATAAACTTCCAAATATGCTAAGATGTTTTAGCAGTTCTACATATTTTGACCATCTGACTATTTTTTTTATTACCTAATCTCTCACAGAAAGCCTAAAATGGGTGAATCCTGCTTATTGGGGACAATTGTTTCAAGTTTGAAAGTTCATTAATCTTTCCTAATGTTCTAAACACATAGCTCTCAGAAGTATTTTTATTTGATTTTTGTTTTGTTTTCCTGTCTGATTGCATTTTTAAATCTTTCAAGGTAAACAAATCTATCTCACAATTAAAACACAAAACAGAGATCGTACATTTTACAAAAACACAAGCACAGAACAAAATGTCAAAAAAGATGCAGACACAGATAGTTTCAGCAATGCATATAGTTATACTTCATATAGAAGCATACAGTTACTGAGATGTATAGTCAAAAGAAAGGAAGTACACAGAAGATCAAGAAGCATACAGTTCCAATTTTACAGTCTTGCAGGAAAAAAAAAAGAACAGAGAACAGAGAGAGGCAAATTAACAGTGATCTTCATTGTATTCCACGGAAACAATGTAAAGACTAACCGATTGCCTTCTGTGGGGGGTGGGTGGAGGGAAATAATAGTAGGGAGAAAAATTGTAAAACTCAAATTAAATAAAATCTTTCTTTAAAAAAATTAACAGTTATCTTTACAGTTCAATAATGTATATACTTTCTAGTGATCTAAAATAAAACCAATCACCAGAGGAACCCTGGAGATTTCCTCAAAAAGAGCACTTAGTTCAACCAAGACAGGAATGCAGAGTATTCAAGAGATGAAGTAGGGAGAGTTGAACTCCAGAGAAAGAAATCTCCAGTGGTGCCTAGTCCATGTAGGAGAGACCAATGTTCTGGTTCTAGGTTTTATCCCACTTTTGACACTAGTTAATGTCTTTAAACTGTGGATGGATAGAGCCAAATAGAGCAGTCTAGAAACATGAGAATCAGGAATTCAAAGTGAGGGAAATGGCAAGACAGTAAGGAGGAAGCTAGACACATGTGCCATGAATGAACAATGGGTTTACATGCTTGTGACTAGACAAAGAGTCAAAAAGTGTAGTATAGCAACAGAAGTGAGGCACAGTAGAGTAATCACAACTTGAGACAAATACTGTTTTCAAGGAATCCAAGAATGCCTTAATGGTCAACGATGGGGCAAAACCAAGATGGTGGAATAAAGAAAAGAACTCCCATCAGGTCTCCCCAAACCATTGCAAATATCTTTAAATATTGATTCCAACAAAATTTGTAAGTGACAGAACCCACAAAAAGACTGAAACAGTGTTCTAGCTCAAGACACCTGGGAATATATGTGGAAAAGGTTTCCTATATTGGGTTTAGAAAGGACCTGAAGCACCTGAATAAACCTGCTCCCGTCATCCAGGAACAGGGCATCTGGGTCCCTGGCAGCAGTGATGGTTTCCAGACCTCTCAGTCCAGAGATTGCCAAGGACAACTTGGAAGGTCAGCAGGCTAACTCTGCCACACCAGACTGAGAGAAGAGCCCCAGTCCAGTTCAGGTCTCAGTGTCAGACCTAGTTCCTGGGGAACAGAAGCAGACCTGGGGAGCCATCTGAAAGGGAATCACCTGGAAGTTGCTTCCAGAGTGTTCATCCTATGGACAAGAATGAGGTTGGGGGAGAATGAGGGGGTCTCTTTGCTGTCCCTGAGGAAGGACTCTGTTGCTTCACCCAAACTCAGATCCAGGTTGCAGTCTGAGACTCCATTCAGAGGAAAAGAATTTGAAGCACAATACAGCTTAATGCCTGTAGCAGATCAGGGTCTCTCCTCATGGTTCCAAGGCAGAAAGGAGTGGTTGTGGTCATGCACAGATCAGTACACAGGCCAGGAGAGCAATCATAGCCTCTCATAAGAACATGAAGGAATTGAAAACTTGCAGGTCCCCAGAGGTATCTCTGAAAACAATTGCAAAATCTCTGAAGATTTGGGGAGTGTGTCCTCAACCCAGGAAGAAGAGTTCCACCTTAACAAAGAGTTAAAATCAAACCATAGGCTGGGAAAATGAGCCAACAATGGAAGAAAAACAACGTTTGATCATAGACAATTATTTTGGTCCTATGGAGATTCAAAATACCCATGCAAAACCCCTGCATTCAAAGCCTCCAAGTAAAAATATGAATTGATCTCAGACTATGGAAGAACCCCAAAAGTAAGATTTTGGAAATCAAGTAAGGGAGGTAGAAGGAAAATTGGGAAGAGAAAGAAAGCAAAGCAGGAAAATAATGAAAACTAAGTCAATAGCTTGGTAGAGAGATCAAAAATCCTGAAGAAAATAATATTTTAAAAACCAGTTTAGCTCAAACAGAAAAATCAGTCCAAAGGATCAATGAGGAGAATACCTTAAAAATCAGAATTGATCAAATGGAAAAAGAGATAAAAACTATCTGAAAAAAATTCCTTAAAATGTATAATGGAACTAAGGGACATTGATGACCTGTGAGAAATCAAAAAAACAATAAAAGCAAATCAAAGGAATGTAAAACTAGAAGAAAATATAAGATATCTCATTAGAAAAACAACTGAACTGGAAAGCAGAACCATAATTCTAAAATTATTGGACTACCTGAAATTCATGATCAAAAACAAGGCCTAAACATCCATGAAAACTATCCTGTGTCCTAGAAGCAAAGGATAAATTAGAAATTGAAAGAATCCACCAATAGCTTCTGAAAGAGATTTCCTAAGTGAAAAGTGCCAGGAATATTATGGCCAATATCAGATCTCCCAAGTCAAGGAGAAAATATTGCAAGCAGTCAGAAAGAAACAATTCAAATATCAGGAAGCTATAGTCAGGATAACACAAGATTTATCACTTACTATATTAAGGACTCATAGGACTTGGAATATGATATTCTGTAAGGCAAAAGAACTTAGATTTCAAGCAAGAATAAATTACCCAGCAAAACTGTTTCAGGGGAAAATATTAATGAAAAAGTGGACTTTCAAATTTTCCTGATGAAAAGACCAAAGCTAAATAAAATAGTTGATCTTCAAAGTAAAGACTCAAGTGATGCATAAAAAGGTAAATAAGAAAGGCAAATCATTTGGCAAATAAGGTTGAACTGCTTATAGTCCTAAATGTCAAGGTGATGTTGATAATTCATATGAACTTTCTCATTTATTAGATCAATTAGAAGGAGCTTAAGTAGCTCAGGCTTAGGTGGGAATTGAATTTGAAGGTATAAAAAGATGGATTGGGGGGGCAAAGGAATGTACTAGGAGAAAATAAAACGCTTTTGTGATGGAATGGAAGAGGGGTAGGTGAGAGGAAGTGAGTCTTACTCTCATTGTAATTGACTCAGAGATTGAATAATTTACACATTTAATTACTTTAGAAATCTATCTTACTCCTAGAGGAAGGGGAGGGAGAGGGAATGGATTGTGGTGATAGAAAGGAGGGAAGTTTTTGGGAAGGGTAGTAAGATGCAATAAAATTTTGAGGAGGGACACGGAGAAAGGAGATGGAGAAAAGAATAGGGATGGTGTGGAATAAGATGGAGGGAAAGATAGCTTGCAAAGCAACTTTGGGGGAAAATAGTGAAACATTTCTCTGGCAAAGATCTCATTTCTCAAACATAGAGAAATGAGTCAAATTTATAAAAAAATATGAGTTATTCCCCAATTGAAAAGCAGTTTTCAGATCAAGTTATCAATTCAATCTATTTAAATTTTTTAAATGTCCTAACTCACTATTTTTTTTTTACTTACAAATAATTTTATTGAAATTGAACAAAAAGGCAAACAAGTCTGGGCTGGGAGAGATCCCCTCTATTATCACCTCTGCCACAATCCTCTCTCTGTCACATTTACACAAAAGCACAGTTTGCACAGAAAGAAATTTTTTAAAAAATCCTAAAAAGTAAATAGACTGAATTTCTGCTTCAACAATAAATATCACGAACATAGACTATTTACAAGCCTCCCTTTACATAGTATCCTTATATCACTCCTGCCCAGTTGCAGAAGATTGGTCCCAGATGTCCATGCCTACAAGATGATGATAGACTTAGGGGAGGAATTCAGACAGAACAGTACCATATAAGAGGGGCCAGGGCATTAAAGAAATATGGGTAAATTTGCCAGGTGGACAGAATTGCCTATCATAACAGGATAGAAGATTGGTTGAGAATGTATTCTCCAGAGTTGATGGGCATGGGACTGAAGAACACATCAAGTGTAGTAGTGTGTGAAAATTGCCCCCTTTCTCCCAATAGTACTCCCATAGTACCCCTCATTCTAGCAGGGGTACAGAGAAAGGACCCTATACCATCTCCTTGGGATTTATGCTTTTCTCCCAATTCTGGAAATAAAACACTACTTCACTTTTCAACCATTCTCTCAGGGGCCAGTGTCTATGTGAATAGTGGGGTGAGACTGGACAGGATCACAGTATAGGAAGTGAAACGCATCCCAGCCAGGGGACCTTCTAATACCCTTTAGTTCCAGTAGACTGAACTAAATTTTGGTTGGGAGTAAAGGCAAAGGGAAGGGCGGCTAGGTGGCACAGTGGATAAAGCACCAGCCCTGGAGTCAGGAGTACCTGGGTTCAAATCCGATCTCAGACACTTAATAATTACCTAGCTGTGTGGCCTTGGGCAAGCCACTTAACCCCATTTGCCTTGCAAAATCCTAAAAATAAGAGAAGAGGAGAAGGGCAGCTGAACAGGGATGGCTGTGACATTGAAGGGTTAATACCCATTCTGATCCTGGGCAATGCCATATGCTGGTTCCCCCACCCAAGGTCCCCCATCACCTTTGTATGAACTTGGTTGTCTTTGCATGTGCCAGATACTCCTTCTAGGAACTAGCAGTTCCTGGAGGTTGCATCTTGTGAGGGATAGCTACTACCCAGAGGTTCCTTTAATTAATTTCAGAACCTTGGCTGTGTGTTTACCCAGGTCATGCATGTACTCTTCACATGTCCTGGTTAAGTGCCAAAAATGCTTATATAAGCCTATTGGCAATGTGCCAACTTTGTCTAAGATCGCATTAAAAGTCTCTAACATTTGCCAGTCCCTCAGAGTTTCACCTATGGAAAGGACACTTTACCTGGGATATTTTCCCAATCACAACTATGAAGGCTGTACCCCAGAACTCCGCAGCCGCTGTTGATTCAGATGTTGGTGCTCCCCCAGTTGGTGATGTTTTCTTTTAATATCTATCTTTATGTAGGCTTTGCTTTTCTTTTTATTATATTGGGACTTATTGGTTACTTTGACTGCAAAACTGATTTATTTCTACCTGTTTTATAATCACTTTATTAAATATACTTTTTGTTTTGTTTTGTTGGTGTGAATGTGTCATTTTTGTAGGAACTAATGGAAACCAAAATTCCCTAATCAAACAGAGATATATTGACTCTAACCTCCATCAGGGTGGAAGGAATCCAGGTAGCAAATGAATGAAATGCTCAGAAATGTGAGGGAAAGGAGCAAGGAGCAAATTCCCTGTGGTCTGCCCCACAGCCCCTGGGAACAGAAAGGGAAATTCCAAAAAGGAAGGAGACTCTACTCAAAAGGTGCTGTGTCTCCTTGTCTCCCTTGCAAGGTGCCATGCCTTTCCTGCCCCTTCCCCCAGGCTGGGAAGAGGGAAAGGTACATATTACAAGGAAGGATTTTGGGGAGGTGATAGATGTCAGAAGGTAGGAAACTGTACCCTCAAATTACTGACCTGAGCTTTCACCCATCTTTTATTTGCTAACACTTCTCTGGGTATTGGAGGGTGAGTTTGGGTTTGGGATTCAGGAAAAGAACCTGAATATCCTATTCCCTTCCTTTATCCAGGTACTCATATCCTGAAGAAAATATATACTCCAGCAAACCAAGACAATGATTCTTTATTTCCAGACTTTCCCTCAAGCAAATATGATCAATGCATTACTGTGAAAGAAACAGAACTAGGTACCTAGCTTGACTATGTAGATGAAAAAAAAAATACAACTCACTAGGGGGTCCATGTTAGATAGAATTCATCATCAGGACCTACTCTTGGAATTTGTGGACTCAGTAGCTTGGGCCCTGCCAAGGAAGTGGAGAGTTTTCCCCAGTCAAGGCCCATTTTTGGCCCTCCTCTTTAGAAGTCCATACCACTACTCTGCAGACTTGGGGTGTGGATAGGAAGGGACTATATGGCTGAAATCTCACAGATGATTACCAGGAAATCCACATGAAGGCAAGAGTGGTCTAGCTTCATGATACCCTGAGGGATCAGGTTGTTCTCTACCTTTCTCAGCTTGGCATGTTTCCTTGGTGACAATTGTTTCCTCATAGAGTTCATGGGCTGGGTCACCATCTTCAACATAATACATAAAACTGTGATGGTTGAACAAAACATTGGTGTTGAAGTCCTGAGCTTGAGCCAGGGCATACTGTGCTCAGTGACCTCGGTTGCTGATGGTGCTGAGAAGAGCCACAGTCCCCAGTCTGTGGAGCTGCTGGTGCCCATGTTAGGGCCCATGGAGCATCAATGGGACCTGTGTGTCACACAGCCCTCCAACAGCCAGTCTTACTCCCTCTGATGGAAGAATGTCAACTCTCTTGGCCTAACGCACTATTAATAGGAGAAATATGGGTTGTAAAAATTCTGAGGTACTACCTTATAAATATTGGATTAGCTTTAAATAGGACAGCAAGAAAAAATGACAAAAATTGGAAGTAGTGTAGGGAAATTAAAACATTGATACACTATTGCAGGAATTGTGAAATGATTCAACTGTTCTGTACAGCAGTTTGGAATTTTGAACAAAAGGCTATAAAAACCATACCTACCCTTTGGCCTAGCCATGACACTGCCAGGTCTGTATTCCAAAAAAGGTGAAATAAAAGAAGCTATATGTACAGGAATATTTATAATACTTCTTTTCTGGTGGGGAGCTGGAGATTGAGGAGATGCACTGTAGGTGGGGAATGACTGAACAAATTTTGGTACGAATTGCTGTTCTGTTATGGGAAGTGAAAAACACAATGCTCAAAGCAGATGCAATGGGAAATATATCTTATACAAAGTAACAACAATATTGCAGGATGATCAGCTGTGAATGACCAACTTTTTCTCAGCAAAGCTGTGACCCAAAGAACTCTGAAGGATATATGATAAAGAATGCTATCATGGTATATGAATAAAGATTAAAGCTTCATTTTTTAACTTTAATATTATTATTGTTTTCTTTTTTGGTGGGAGTTATATTTATTTTTACAATATTACTATTGCAGTAATAGCTTTCATAACTGCACATTTTTAACATGCATGTTACTTTCTTTATCAAATATGGTGTGTAGGTTGGGAGGAAGGGAGAGAATTTAGAACTCAAGGTTTTGGAATTAAATGTTGAAACTTGTTTTTGTATGTAGCTGGGGGAAATTAATAAAAAAAAATACAAAGAAATTTCAAAAGAACTCTCAACCATGAAAACTGTCTCAAGAGAGAAGAATGTGTTGTGGTCCAGCATCTTTCATGTATATAGGTGTCTCTAATTTTGGCAATTTCAAGCCCTTCTGGGGATGAGAAGCTTTTATTTTCAAAGGTCAATTTCTTCACTTTGAGATTCATTACACTTCTATGTGTGACCTGATTCTTCTCTCTCTATCCAGCTTGGTTCCAGCTCCAACTACATATAGGTTATCCAAGGTCTCTCCCAATAGTTTGACAATCTCTTGCTCAATTTTACTTTTAGAATCTCCCTTTGCTGTCATCATTCAGTACCTTTTCTTTTTAAGTTCACTCTATTTAAAAATGCTTAGCCAAAATAAGATACAATGTAGGTACTAGTTCTAGTCTAAAGTCATTATTCCAAATTTCCTTATAGAATTAAATGTCATCTGGTCCAAACCACCAATATTCAATAAATGGACAAGAGTACCCAATAATTATAAGGAGTGGAAACCTCCCCTAATCATATATGTGTTTTAAAATATTGCCTTTGGAGGTAGTTCCTTAAGAATTTAATGTTGTTTACAGTTACATTAAATGGAATTACTCTTTCTATCCTTTATTCTTGTACTTTGCTGTTCATATATAGAAATTCTGATGATTTAAGTGGATTTATTTATGTCCTGCTACTTTCCTGAATTTACTTGTTTCAAGGAATTCTTTTAGATGACTTTCTTGGGTTCTCTAGGTATACTATTATAATATCTGCAAAGAGTGAAAGTTTTACTTCTTCATTACCAAATCTGATTCCTCAATTTCTTTTTCTTCTCTTATTGCTACTGCTAGCATATGGAATAGTATTGGTGATAATGGTTATCCTTGTTTCACCTCTGAATTTATCGGAAATGCTCTTACTTTATTCCCATTAAATATATTTGTTGATGGTTTTATATATATATATATATATATGTATATATATATATGTATGTATGTATGCATGTATATATATGCATATATATATATATATATATATATATATACTATGTATTATTTTTAAGGAAAATACCATTTATTCCTAAACTTTTTAGTGGTTTTTAATAATAGGACTTGAACGCTGTATTTTATCAAATGCTTTCCCAGCATTTATCGAGATAATCTTATGTTTCTGTTAATTTACTATTGATATGTTTAATTTTAGTGAGTGTTTTTCTAATTTTTTTTAATGTTTAATCATCCCTGCCTGCCTGATGTAAATCCAGCTTGGAAATAATTTGCTGTATCTCATTGATAAAATTTTATTTAAGATTTTTGCATCAATATTCATTAGGGAGGTTAGCCTATAACTTTCTTTGTGTTGGTTCTTCCTGGTTTAGGTATCTGCACCATGTTTATGTCATTAAAAAGAGTGTGACAGAACTCCTTCCTCTCCTATTTTTTAAAATAGTTTATATATAATAGGAATTAATTGGTCATTAGATGCTTGGTAGAATTCACTTTTAAATCCATCTGGAACTGGAGATGTTTTCTGAGGAAGTTTATTGGTAGTTTTGTCTATTTCTTTTTCTGAAATGGGGTTATTTAAATAATTTATTTCCTCTTTTGTTAATCTGGGCACCTTGTATTTTTGTAAATATTCATCCATGTCACTCAAGTTGTCCAATTTATTGGCATATAGTTTAGCAAAGTAGTTCCTAATTATCTCTTTAATTTCCTCTTCTTTGGTGCTTAGTTCACCCTTTTCATTTTTGATACTAGCAATTTGGTTACCTTCTTTCTTTTTTTAATCAGATTAACCAGATGTTTGTCTATTTTATTGGATTATTCATAAAACCGTTTCTTACTTTTATTTATGAAATCAATGATTTTCTTGCTTTCCATTTTATTAATGTCTCCCTTGATTTTCTAATTTGATATTTATTTGGGGTTGTTTTTCTAGCTTTGTTAGCTGCTTACCCAATTCATTGATCTATTCTTTCTCTATTTTATTCATATAGGCATTTAGAGATATAAAGTTTCCCCTTAAAATTGCCTTTGCTGCATCCCATAAATTTTGTTATGTCTCAATACTGTCATTTTCTTGCATATAATTATTGATTTTTTTCTATTACTTGCTGTTTGATCTACTCATTATTTAGGATAAAGTTTTAAAATTTCCAATTAGTTCTTTGTTTATCTTTCCCTGACCCTTTATTACATGTAATTTTTATTGCATCATGGTCTGAGAAATGTGTATTTATTATTTTTGCCTTTTTGCATATGATTTTAAGGTTTTTGTGCCTTAGTTCATGTTCAGTTTTGGTGAAGCTGCCATGTAATGCTGTGAAAAAAGTTATATTCTTTTCTATCCCAATTAAGTTTTCTCCAGAGGTCTACCATATCTATGTTTTCTAAGATTTCCTTCACCTTCTTAATTTCCTTCTTGTTAATTTTGTAGTTATACTTATCTAGTTCTGAGATAGGGATATTGAGGTCTCCATTATTAAAGTTTTGCTGTCTATTTTTCCTTGTAATTCACTCAAGAATCTGAGTGCTATACCTTTTGGAATCCTCTAGGAATATGGATGCTACACCACTAGGTGTAAACATGTTTAGTAATGATATAGATTCATTACCAATAGTGACTTTTAAGAAGATGTAGTTTCCTTCCTTATTTCTTTCAATAAGATTGATATTTGATTTTACTTTGCCTGAGATTAGGATCACTACTCCAGATTTATTTAATTCCACTGAGGCATAATATATTTTTCCTCCAATCTTTTACCTTTGCCCTGTATGTATCTTGCTGCTTCAAATGTGTTTATTATAAACAAGATATTTCAGGATTCTGTTTTTTAATTCATTCTGCTTTATACAACAATTCATCCCATTCATATTTACAATTAAGATTTCTAATTCTGTACTTCCCTTGTAGTTATCTTTCTCTATTTATATTTTGCTCTTTCTGTTTCTTTTATTCCCCCTCACCAAAATTTTACTACTTTTCCACTTTGACATTTCTTTTAGAAATTTAACTTTCAGTTTATTTTCACTCATACCATCACTACCCTTTCATCAATCCCTTCTTCCATTATCTTTCCTCTTCCCAGTCTTCCCTTCCCTGTAGATTAAGTTAGATTTTTAAATCCAAGTGAAAATGTATCTTATTCTCTCAATGGGCTAAATCTATTGAATAGAATTTATTCAGCATTCACATTCTCCCTTCTTTACCTCGATAATTAAAAAAAATAACTTTGTGCCTTTTACCTTTGTGCTCTAATATTGTTAATCAGTCATCATAAATCACAGTTCCATTCTAACAGGTTTCCTAATATTGAACCAACCCTGCACTCTACTTAGTCAAAATGTATTATCCTAGTGATAACTTGTTGAAATAGATTTTTGCATCTATATTCATCAGGAAGATAGTTCTTTAATTATTGTTCTCTGTTTTAACTCTACCTGGTTTAGGTATCAGCAACAAATTGGTGCCATAGAAAGAGTTAGGCAGTTTCATCTTCCCCTACTTTTCCAAAGAGTTTATATAGAATGGGAAACAATTGTTCCTTTAATGCCTGATAGAATTCACTTGTGAATCCATCAGAGCCTGGAAATTTTTACTTAGAGAGTTCAGTGTTGGCTTGTTGAATTTCTTTTAATGAGATAGGGTTGTTTTGGTATTTAATCTCCTCTTCATTGAACATGAGCAACTTATATTTTTGTAAATATTTTTCCATTTCACTTAGATTGTCAAATTTATTGGCATAGAATTGGGCAAAATAATTATGAATTATAACTTTAATTTCCTCCTCATTGGTGGTGAATTCACCTTTTTTCATTTATGATACTAGCAATTTGGTTTTCTTCTTTCTTTTTTAAACAAGTTTACCAGAGGATTATCAAAAAAACCAACTCTTTGGGTGGCTAGGTGGTGTAGTGGATAAAGCACCGGCCTTGGAGTCAGGAGTACTTGGGTTCATATCCGGTCTCAGACACTTAATAATTTCCTTGCTGTGTGGCCTTGGGTGAGCCACTTAACCTCATTTGCCTTGCAAAAAAACCCCTAAAAAACCCCCAAAAAACCAACTATTGATTTTATTTATTAATTCAATACTCCTTTTGCTTTTGATTTTATTCATTTCTCCTTTAATTTTTAGAATTTCTAATTTGGTATTTAATTGGGGATTTTTAATTTGTTCTTTCTCTAATTTTTTAGTTGCATATTTAGTTCATTGATTTCCTCTTTCTCCAATTTTTTAAGTAAGCATTCAAAGCTATATAATATATCCCCTGACAGCCACATTGAGTGAATCCCTTAGGTTTTTGTGTGTTGTTTCATTATTGTCATTATCTAGGGAAAAAAATTAATTCTTTCTATAATTTGTTGTTTGATCCATTCATTCTTTAAAATGAGGTTATTCAGCTTCCAATTAATTCTGGGTCTATATCTTCCTGGCCCAATATTGAATAAGATTTTTGATTGCATTGTGATCTGAGAAAGATGTATTCACTATTTTTGCCTTTCTAGAATTTATTGCTAGCTTTTTATGACCTAGTACATGGTCAATTTTTGTGTAAGTGAAATGTACTTCAGAGAAAAGGGTATATTCCTCCTTATTACCATTCAGTTTCCTCCATAAGTCTATCATATCTAGGTTTTCTAATTATTTATCTCCTTAACTTCTTTCTTGCTTATTTTAAGATTTGATTGATCTAAATCTGAGAGTGGGAGTTTGAGGTCTCTCACTAGTAGAGTTTTGCTGTCTATTTCTTCCTGTAGCTTTTTCAGCTTCTCCTCTAAGAATTTGGATGCTATCCTATTGGGTACATACATATTCAGTATTGAAATCACTTTATTATCTATGATACCTTTTAGGAGGATATAGTTTCCTTCCTTATCTCTTTTAAGGCTATCTTTTTTTGCAGCTGCTTTGTCTAAGATAAAGATTGCTACCCCTGCTTTTTTTCACTTCAGTGGAAGCAAAATATATTTTACTCCAACCATGTACCTCTACTCTATATGTATCTCTCTGCTTGAAATGAGTTTCTTGTAAGCAGCATATTGTAGGGATCCACTCTGCTATTTGCATACATTTTAAGGGAGAGTTCACCCCATTCACATCCAAAGTTATAATTACAAACTCTTTATTCCCCTCCATGCTATCTTCCCTCTGTTTGTACTTTTCTTTTTTCCCTTTATCCATATACCCCAATATTTTATTTCTTAATACCACGCCCTTCAGCATGTTTGCCCTTCTACATCCACCCCATCCCCTTTCTTTCCCCTTTCCTTTTTTCCCTTTTCCCTTCCCTTCCTTTTCTTAGTTCCTGTTTCCCCACCTCCCTGTCTCTGTCCCCCCCCTCCCCTTCCCCCTTTTTAATACTTGAAAGGTAGGATTTTTTAAAGTTAACTGAGTGTGTGTGTATACATTAACTTTAAACCAAGTCTGATGAGAGGAAGATTCAGGTGTTTCTCATCTCCTCCCTTCTTCCCCTCAATTACCATAGGTCTTTTATACCTCTTAATGTAATGAGATTTACCCTTTTCAATCCCCTTCCTCCTTCTGTTTCCTTCCTCTCCCCATTTTTAAGGAGGAAGTGTTTTTAAATCATTCTGAGTCACTGAAAATTCTGAGTATCAATCACTTCTCACTAATTATATGCTTTCTAATAGAATTACAATTCTTGAGAGTTATTTGAGTCTTTCACCCAATGAGGGCTATAGCCAGTTTTATCCCATTGGATAGCAGTTTCATGGATCATTCATGAGTATCTATCACTTCTGGCTAGGTATATTCTCTCTGCTAGAGTTACAATTCTCAGGAGTTATGAGAATCTTTGCCCCATGCTGGGATATAGCCAGTTTCATCTTATTGGATAGCAGTTTTTTATTCTTTATACCCTTTTTTTTAACTTCATGTGTCTCTTGAACCTCCTGTTTGATGTTCACATTTTCTAGTTAGCCCTAGTCTTTTCATCAGGAGTTCTTGGAATTCTTCCATTTCATTAAATCTCCATAACTTCCTCTGAAACTAAGGCTCAGCTTTGCCTGGATAGTGGATTCTTGGCTGCATTCCAAGCTCCCTTGCTCTTCAGAAAGCTGATTCTAGTCCCCTCAATCCCTTAAAGTTGATGCAACAGGTCCTGTGTATTCCTAACTGTGGCTCCTTGGTATATAAATTGTTTCTTTCTGGCTACTTGTAGGATTTTGTCTTTTATCTGATAGCTCTGGAATTTGGCCACAATATTGCTTGGTGCTTTCATTTTAGGATCTCTTTCTAGAAGGGATTGAAGTATTATTTCAACAGCTATTTTACCCTCTGGTTCCATGATATCAGGGCAATTTTCCATCAATCAGTCCTGTAATATTAATTCCAGGATTTTTTTATCTTCAGTGTTTTCAGGAAGCCAAATAATTCGCAGGGTGTCCCTCTTCAATCTATTCTCAGGGTCTGTGTTTTTGCTGATGAGGTATTTTACATGTTCTTCTATTTCTTTTTCTATTTTTTGGATTTGTTTAATAGGCTCTTGCTATCTCATGAAGTCACTAGTTTCCACAGACTTCATTAGATTTTTTAAAGAAAAATTTTCTTCATTTGCCTTTTGCCACTCCTTTTTAATTGGTCAATTTTATTTTTGAATGAGCTTTCCACTTGACCATTTGAGATTTTTAGAGAATTTTTTTTTGCATTTGCCCAAATGAGGATCTGAGGGAATTATTTTCATTTTGTATTTGTCCAATTGAGCATCTGAGAGAATAATCTCATTTTGTATTTGTCCAATTGTATTTTCCAATGATTTGTTTCCTTGTTGCAAGGGGATAATCTACTCTTGGGTTTCTTTTCCCAAATTTTCCAATAGATTTTTAAATTCCTTCAAGGAAGTCTTTCTATGCTGGAGACCAGCTCATATTCTCAGAGGTTCTAGGTCTCTCTGAGTTAGGGTCTTTTCCTTCCAAGAAGTTTTCTATGGATTCAACCTTCTGCTGGCTTTTTCTTCATTTTGCTAAGACCTTGATTTGGGGAATGGGCTGGTTCACAGATTTTTGGTGTTGGGATCCCTAGGGGCTGTACACACTGAATGTAATATCTCCAGCTGGCCAGTAGGTTGTGCTGCTTGTTTTCTCTTGATTGTCTGTGACCTTGATTGAGGCCCACTCTCTTGGCCTGGAAGGAGTGATTGGAACTTTTAAATAATTTTGTCTTCAATCAATGGTGGGCTATACACTGGGGTATGGTCATCACTCTCCTTATTGCCAGTTGGGTGTTAATCTGCTGCTCACACACCTGTGCCTGAGACAGAAGGTCTGTAATTGTGTTTGTTCTGGGAAGAGGCTTCAGCCAAAATGGAGGCTTGGACTTGGAGTTCCTCCCAACCAGAGGAGCCCAGGAATAATGTCTGCAGCTCTCCTGCATAGGAACTCTCCTCCCAGCCCTGTCAGCAAGTTCCAAATGGTCAGCACCAACACCAATGCATCCGCTCCATAGTTGACCCAAGCCATGGTCAACCAGGCTTTAGCCCTGCTGCTAATAAAACAGGTCCAGTTTGAGAGTCCTCAGTCTCCTGGGCTCCAACCCTGCAGTAGCTAATCTGCCTTCTACACCTGGACTCACCCAGGACTGTGGAAGACAGAGCTTGAGGTAGGTGTTTTTTCTTCTGGCTTGTCTTTCTGGGTCTTAAATATCAGATTTCTCTTAAGAGGTTTGTTTCGTATCATATATGGGGAAAAGTTTTAGAACTGTTCCTGTCTTCTCTCTGCCATCTTGGCTGGAAGTCCTACTTTAACATTTAATATGGTTTCACTGGTCAAAAATCTTGAATCCTAAATTTCTTCATACTCTTAAATCTTATGACCAATTTCTATATATCGTCACAGCCACACAAAAGAATGCTCACTCCCTAGAAGTCATTATTATCTATAGACATTCCATTTTCTTAAACAAAAATAAGAAAAGAAACAAAAGAAACAAGGAAATTTCTCTATCTGATCAATATTATATTCTTGACCCTGATCTTTTCTGAATCTAATCTTTATCTCCATTATTAATTCTATTTCTAAAAGTTTTAAGTCATTTTATAACTTTTTCTAGGTTCCTTGTATCATATGGAAGCTGCCTTTCATCAGTTTTTCTAATTTGTCCTCCCTAAAAGCAGATAATATAACCAGTCACTTCTGCTACAGGTCCATGACTAAGAATTTGAGGAAAATGCCCTGGACTTTGATGACTCTGGAGGAGTAAGGTTAAAACTTAGTGAAGATATGTCTCACTTAAATTCATCTGTAATAACAATAACTATATACTTCAAGTTCATAAAATCTTCCTGTATTTAAAAGGTTTGGAAGAGTAAGGCTCTGTTCTCTGCCTCACTCCTAATCCCACCCCGAATGATTTCCTGTCAGAGGCTTTGCTGAACAATTTTAATAATTTGCCAGCTATTTAGACACTCAGTTTTAAATCAGATTGTTAGCTAGGGTTAAATGACTCATAGGATTTAACTAAATCCCTTCAACCAGGCCAAAAATGTGACATGACTACATTATTTTCAAAGGCTTTCAAGATTTTGAAATTTTATACACCTAGTCTAAAACTATTAGATTGTTGGATTGAAAAGAGGTATTCTCACATTTTTAAGGTATCAGGACATAGAGTATTGTTAGTTACTTTATGAGAGTGAGAAGACTGTTTGTTAACAAATTCAATTGGACCTCACTTTTAGACAAGAAAAACTTTATATATTTATTTGAAAGGTCTTTCTCAGCCTCTTCCCCTACTTGCTATTGTTTTTCCCCTCTATGAATAACTTTCATGCTATTTCACTCTCTCTCTCTCTCTCTCTCTCTCTCTTCCCCCCCCTTCTTTTCTCTTTTCTCTAGGTTTATACTTACCTAATTTGTACCTATTTACAAATTTCTCTTCCCTTATTTGAATGCAGTCTCTTATAGAGTAAGAGCTACTTTTTAAAATTTATTTAAGGCAATGGGGTTAAGTGACTTGCCCAAGGTCACACAGGCAATTATTAAGAGTTTGAGGTCTGAGGTCTGATTTGAACTCAGGTCCTCTTTACTCCAGGACCAGTGCTTTATTGACTGTGCCAAGTAGGAGCTATTTTTGTCTTTCTTTGTATTCCAAACACTTAGCAAACAGCCTGGAAAATAGTAGTGTTCAATGAATACTTACTACCTTGACTTGGGAACATAGTTTCAAGATGCTATTTAGAATATGTCATCTCCTACGGGCAGTAGTCAGTGATAGACAATATAGATTACAGAAATTAGAGTGACAAACTGAAGTTGAAGTCAGTGAAAAACCACAACCTAATACCTCCTGGGGACAGGATGATGAAAATTATGGTATATGGGTGACCCACAGGATCTTCCTGTATAATATTACCAGAACTCTCCCCCAAGCCCTGGGGTTGCTGTATAATATTACTGTATAATATTAAATACCCAATTAACATCAGAAAAAAGAGCATGAATTTTATTATCATATATATTTAAATAAAGGCAAATATATTCATTGGTTTAGTTTATTTCAACAAGTCTTTCAAAACCCTAACTTCCTGCAATAGCTGTTCAAAATGTTTACTTGAATACATTACCTGGCTCTATATCAAAGCTAATAAATTTTTCCCCCTGACCCCTTGTGGATATTGGCTTAAGCTTTTTCACCTTTATAGCTGTTAATCCAAGCCTGATGAAAATTCAGCCCAAATTGACAAGCTGATAGAAATTAAAATGAAAGAGAATCTTGAGAGATTTTTTTTGACTGAAAAGAAACTGATAAAAACTAAAGCTACCCTTCAAAGTTAGAGGACAAATAACTTGATGCTTTATTTCCCTTGGGGGTCAGGGTGTTTTATACGATTTTTCCCCTTTGAGGAAAAATGCCCTATTTTTTTAATCTTTCAAACTCCAGTTCGTAGCTTCTGTTTTTTTTTAAAGAGGCAATTCAGTTACAAAAAGGTTATGAAAACATTTCACAGTGCTGCTGCTCTATAGTCTGGTCTTTTAAAATCTTCCATCATTGACTTAACATCACTCACCCAAGTAAAAACCATCTCCTGTATGAAGACAAGAATTGAGCTTAATCCCAACATTACTTCAAATTCCCAGTTACATTTTCAGTTTCAGGTAAGGGACAGGCAAGTGACATTTAGCTGCAGTCCTTCCTTTGCCTTCTAGAAAATACTAAACCTTCTACCCATTCTACACAATTATCTGTTTTTCTACTCATATGTTTTTTGACAAGTGGTTGCTGTATCTAGAAGACATGATTGATGCTGAAATATGTGGTGTACTTTCAATTTTCCATCTTTTTAGATAAAATCATTTTGGGGGGAAAATTTTATCTAATCATCTAACCAAATAAAACAAATAAACTTATCACTATAAACAAAAATTAAAATTTCCGTAAAGAATCCATAAGAACTTTCTAATTATAAGTCATTTAAAAATAGTTGAAGAAGTTCTTCCAGGATCGTGCAGTTCCCATAATATTGACAACTAGCTCCAAATACTGTAAATTCTCTTGATAGATTACCAAATGACCATAAAAATAAATTTCAAGAATGCAGTACTTTAGACATAGTAAGTGCTTAATAAATGTTTCCTGGATTTAAATTAATGAGTAAATAGTCAAGGCTAGAATATAACAGAGTATTCAACAGAATTTGTCATGGCCAAATTAGGAGAAAAATTCCAGAGTTTAGCATAATTCTGAATACTGGCAAGATTGCAGGCCTTTCAGAAAGCAAAAACAGTAAGGCTGAATGTTAAGGGTTTGTTTATTTATGTCAAGGTGACGGTTTAGTCTTTATTTATTCTCAGTGGAAATAGGTAACCCAAGTATCTTTAGGAAAGATTCAAAAGAAGAAATTCCAGGTGAAAGATATGGACAAGTTCCTGTAGTTTGCACATGACTCAGAACACGGAAATCAAGACAGGATTCACATGTAAAACTTTACCTATCAATTGCATAGTTATAAATACAGGAATTAATTATAACTATAAATTAAATGCCTGTACATAGAATTCTTTAAAAATATTTTTTTTGGCACATAGTAGAAGCTTAATGATGCTTATTCCTTTACCTCTCCCTTTCCATAATAAAATAATAGCTCAATACATCTAGGACTTAGAATTTAATTGTATGGAAATACATTCACTAACAGAGTGATATAATTATATGTTTTATGGAGTTTCCTGAAACTCTAAATTTCTTACTCATGGTCATAGAATTAGTATTGGAGTTAACTTATGAATTCAGGTTTTCTTGGCTTCAAATATACCTCTCCCTGTGTCACCAAAAATAATATTTATATAAACTATTTCTTAATTTATCACAATAAAATGTTAGCATAGTATACTTGAAAGAACCTAATTTTCTTTTTTCTTTCTTTTTTAGATGCTTTGAATTTTAAACCTTACTTAGATATGTGACATCTGTTTAATATCACACAAGTAGCTTTTTAAAATCTTAATTCATTTATACAGAGTTGTTTAGATAAGGCTATCAGGTCTAAATCCTTTGTTTCTGAGATAAGTTTAGTTTATGCTTATATAACAGGGCAATTCCATTAGGAGAATCTGTTCCCTCTCTTTTTGACTAAGTCCTGTGTAAATAAAGGTAAAACCAAAAACTTGTATTTTTTTCTGGTATGGGATATGAGTCATATACCTATAATCTAAAAATATTTAAAATCCCTTCACACTTCATAGAATAAGGGTTCTTTTTTTGGTTTGGCTACTTTTGTTATATTTTTTTTCCTGAAACACAGTGATTTTGCTCACTCTGACAATGCTAGAAATAATTTTGGCTTTTGAAATGCTGAGATTTTCAGTTACCTACATGGTACTTTCTTCCTATTGTTGAATATACTTTCAAATTTTTGATATTCCTTATTTAACTGTAATTTGTAGATAGAATAACATTTGATATTGAGACTAGCCCAGTATTATAACCCAGTTTTGTATCTGAAGGAATAGAGACAAAGCACCCACCTCTATTTGAATATAGCATATATATTAATAGCATGCAAACTACTGACATACTTATATCCCAAATATTTTATTTAGTATACAAAAATTTATATACACTATTTAGCCATCATTGTAGAGATCCAAGGTGAAACAAAGATCTCTTTCACCAAATAGATGTCAACCTTGGGCATGTATTACTTGCAAGGTACTGTCAGTTGAGTTTGATATATCTTTTTATTTCTGTTGCTTTCTCTTATCTACCCCATTTTCTTTATAAGAGATCATCTTATTAGAGTATTAATCATATTTTGAAATAGTAGTCAATGAAATAAAAAAAATCAAAGCAAACTTTGATGAAAAAATTCTAGACCTACTTCTACCGCTACTTTCCTGCCACACATAGGGTCCAGTCTTGGTCTAGCTCTGCAAAATAAGGCTTCAGGTGTCACTGCAACCTTGGAGCCCCAAGCTTTTTTTAAGTCACAGGCAAAATCAAAATGAAGTAATGTGTATAGGCCTCAAAACTATTACTACTACTCAAATAGACTGAGGATATATATCTATATCCCATTTTAGAAATATTTAGAAAAGCACTAAGGATCAATTGATCTCAGGAACCTTTGAATACACCAAACACAGGTTATTCAAATCAGGACAAACTCAGATTTAATTAAATTTCTTTGGTATTCCAGGAAACTCTAAGACATAAATTCATTTCATTGTTAAAATATATGCAAGTACAATTTCCATAATTGACATGTATACTGCTTTCCGTTTCTGACCCCTCCTTTCTCTCAGTTGTTTGAAAACTTTGGTGAACAGGGAATACTTTGCCTTTACTAAGGAAACCAGGAGGGTTGTTCTATAGATCTTCAGAAGCCTAATGTTCAAAAAAAATAAAGTAAATAAAACAAAAAAAAAGAAGTACAATGTTTGTCTTTAAAAAATAGTAGTCATGTTGCTCAGGAAGTTACAATTCTCTAGACCTGTGAGACTGGGGTAGTTTAATATGGTTGAGAAGTGCCATATTTCTTGTTTTATCCTGGTTTCTATATGTTTACTGATCAATCTTCAGGATGATGGTGCTGATGAGATTACTAACATTTAACTACGTTAATATTTACAAAATATTTCACATGAGTTTTTTAATTTGATCTTTACAACAACCTTGTAAGTTTGGTACTATCATTATCCTCAGGTTTTTTTTTCAGATAAAGAAATTGAGGTCCAGGGAAATTAGTAAACTTACACAAATTAACCCATAATAAGCACATGAAGCAGTTTAAACTATGTTTTTCCTGATTCCATTTCCAGCTTGGTATATATAGTATTACCCTATTTGCCACATAACTCCTCCCCAACCCCAGGCTTTCTTGCCCAACTCCAACTGATAAAGAACTGTGTTCACTTCTTTAGACCACCTGAGAGAAGATAAAATTTCTCACAGATTAGGTATTGAATTTTACCATATGTTGAACCATTCCAAAGCATTATATAATAAATACCCACATAGATAACATAGATGGTAGACTATTCCTAAGTGTACAGTGCAAGATATTATAAGAAGAAATATAAGATCATATAAAGCAATCCATGTCAGAAAGAGGTTGCAAGACATCCATTAAGGCTGTTCTTTCAATATATCCCTGAAATCTGAAGTGATGATTTCTGCAAGGCAGCCCATTCTGTGTCTTTAACAGCAAACCCCAAATGTATATTGATTTGAAACCTGTCAATCGATTACTGGAAAAGCTGGCTTGAGTAAAAAATGCTACATCTCTGACCTGCAAAAGTGGCATAGTCTTGCCAATAGATTTAAGTCTGCCTCTTTTTAAAACCAGGCAGGATTGTCAGTCAGTTCATAGTTATAATTTCTTACCTGAGGTAGCCATACTTTGTATAGCCTCATCTTGGGATTTGGGTTCATATGAGACATGAGTTCAAATTGACATATGCAACCGAGTGGATAGTGTTTGCTTATACAGCATCAAATTAAGTCAGTGGGTGAACAGTTGAATGAATGAGTTGATGAGATGGTAGTGGGACAATAGACAGACTATAGAAATTGTACCGTAAGTAGAGTTGCTTTCTAGGCCCTGTCTCTTGGCACAAACCCAACCAAATTCCTATTCTTTTCCTTTAAAGTCCTCAGTTCTGTACTATCAGGTATTTGTGATATAGTTAATGATGGTTAGTACTAGAACATCCAGATACTTTGTAGAATTTTACCTAAAATGCAAGAGAAAATACTTACATAGTACTGTGGTGAATCTACAATGATAACTAATGTATCTATGAATACCCACTTATTTTCATCTATAAACTATACTCTTTATCTGTCTAGATTAGAAGTCACCAGTCATTAGAAGGGAGACTATTAGGAGTTGGCACATTTACCACTCCCTTTAGTCTTAGGATTTCAACTGTACAGAATCTGCTCCTCCATAATTCAGTAGTTATGGGGTATATAATTGGATTGCTATCGCAACATTCTATCAGGCTGTACCATGACTCAGTGACCAACTTTTAGCTCATTCTAGCCCAAGGCTTCCCCCCAAAATGGAATTTTTTTTGTAGTGGTGGGAAGGAGAATGAAGAGTGTTCAGCATTTTTGAGACTTGGACCTTATTTTTTTGCTTTCCATCGCTAGTCACAAGATTATATGACCTAACTGCAATCAAGTGCTCATTTACACATTGGAAGAAAAATTCTTTTTTATTCAGATCTCATTAATTATCATCTGTCTTCATGAGGCATTAATCCAGATGTACTTATCTCCATTATGAACCTCAGTATTTATTTTAAAGGAAAAAGAAAAAAACAGATAACCAATACTGTGATTACATGGCATTAAACGTAAGAGCTCTGGAACTGGCACCTATAGATTACTGGAATCATTCAAATATATTTATAAAACTGACATTATTATCATCATCATCATCATCATCATCATCATCATCATCATCATCATTACTTTTCCCACTAAACTTCAGAGCTATAAGAAACATTCATGATTAGGGAGCGAAGTTTGGGGTATACAATTCCTAAATTTCAGCAAATGGTTTTGTGGATATATAAAGAATGGGTTCACTAGATGTTTTTCCCCCTTCATATTCAAAGATGGCAATAACATCATGGACTATGTCTTGATTTGTATATGAACTGGATTTAATTGAGTCAGGATTACATAGTCATCAGCCTCTTCTTCATCCCTTACTGAGTTGTTGAAGTACAATAGCAGTACAACAGTCAGGATAACTGGAAAAGACCTAGAATACAGACAATGATATTTGGGTGCCCTATGTGAAATCAAAGATTAAGTGCTCCATAGTGCCTGTTTCTGTCACTTTATTATTGTTGTGATAAATTATTCTCATTTACCTGTCCTTCTGGGAGAAATCTTAGCATTCTTGGTGTAGTCATCCTCCATAATTAACGAACAGGTTTGAAATCTGTTGGCTACCCTCAACCTGTTTTAACTCATATGCTAAGATACTGTCACCAAGTTATGATTACTGTTCATGCTTGTTAGAGCAAAAGATGAGAATTTGATGTCCAGATGGACACCAATGTTTGATGAATATCCCTGAAAAGGGCATAGCAATTCTACAAGAAGAGCCAGTCCTTCTTAAATGCCCTTTCACCCCACAATGACAAGTACATCCCATTAAAATCAAGTTAGATTGATTATCTGATTTTTTTTGCTATCTCTCAAATAATAACTCTACATAATTTCAAATACACTTCTCATGTTAAACTGATCTCTTTCTATTCTTTGGTTCATCCCACTGGAGTTTGAGATTCTGAATTACTCCCTTATATTGAACTTGCAGGTTACTTAGTCAATATCCAATTTAATCCTGACCTGTTTAATCCTAGGTCCTGTTGTTTTGGCTTCTTAACCCATGTATTTTTCCCTTCCTTTTCCTCCCCACCTCACCCAAGACAGAGCAGGTATAAAAAAGTACTGGAGAAAATTAAGAGGAAATTTTAGAGTAATACATACTTATATATACAAATATATACTGATATATATATATTTAAATGAATAAAATATGTGGTATGTAAAATCATTGGAACACTTTTCACAAGTAAACAATTGATATTCCAAAGAGTAGATATTAATTGTTCATAAAAATCATGAATTCTTTACTCATAATTATGAAGCTTGAAAATTTTTAATAAACACTTCCTGGAGCAGCTAACAACTTTGAACTTGCAATCAAGTTGGAAGAACATCCATTATAGGATGAGCACAGCTCAATTTTGCCATGATAAAGAGACATCTTCTTATGAATGAGAACTGTGCAGTTTAGTTCAAGGACTAAACTATCTAATTTTTTGAAGATAACAAAATGAGCTATATTTTTCCTGCTGCAAATGCTCATGTGAAGAGAATTTTTCATTGAGCACAAACATATGGTTTTAACAAAAGGAGAATTGTGAAAGAATAGTAAAGTCATTGTTCCTAATTAATTCAAAATCCTTGAAAGATCAACAATTTCATTGTTTTTAGTTGGAAAAAAACGAGTATTATGAGGAACATGAAAATTCTCAAATGTTTAATTTTTTAAAACAAGTGGCAAATATTTATTGTTATTTGTTTTTTTCCAGACAAATGTACTTCTCTTCTTTGGAGATTTATTATCAGTTATGTGCATTGGAAATTAATAGTGAGAAGCTTGACAGTAATGTTCAGTAACAGTTTAATCTTAATGCATCTACTGAAAAATTTGATTCTGTTTGTGGCAGTTTTCACAGAAAAATATTTTATTGGAAGCTTAACCAGTTTTTAAATAGATAAATAATTTTGTTTAGAGGGAAGAACTTGGTAAATATAGATATAGATGAAATGTATGTATAGATAATTAAGTACATATATTTTATAAAGTTATACATATATAATTTACATATACACATTTGTAATATGAATTCAAAAGAGCAGAATGGAAAGTCTCTCCTTTTCTGACATCATATATATATATGTTTAAATCATATTTATTTTTACTATTGATAGTATTAATATTAAAACCATTTGCTGTTAATACTACTAGCCATGGATAGTATTAAGATAATATCAAAAAATGAGTCCAAAAAACAGATCATTTTGATTGGTAGCAAAGGTCAATTTATTTTATGAAAAGGGACACACTGGGACTAAAGTCTCACTAAAAATAGCATATCATTACCCAACTTTTATCTATGATCTTATTAGTATGAGTATTCCTTGAAGTAAAATCTGTCTAATCCAAGCTATCTAATCCATTGTATACTATTTGATTCTCATTCATGTCTTTCTATAAATTCTACCTAGAAAAAAAGATTCGTCCTTTTACTGCTCCATGTGTAATCTCTGTTTAACTATAAAAACAACCAGTGCCTGTTTTTAGCATAAATGTCTGCTGATTATTTTAAGTATCTCATGCACAAGATGTCAACTAATTACTGTCATCTATCATGAATATGTATGTGTGTGTTTCCATTGTCATATGAATCACTTTCAATCTTGGTTTGTCTGAAACCATATTATTTCATGATTAAAAGATATAGATGGTTGGTTGGTTTTGTCCTTCCTTATTGAAGAAAACTAAAATGACCTCACTATGTTAGAGACAAATTACAATGTGTCTGACTGTGGCCCTTCAGATCAATTTGAAATCAGAATGCTTTACCATAGGTTGGTCACAAATCATTCATGTGAACACTAGAGATGGTAAAACTAAACTTGGGCATCTCACATTTCCTTTGAGTTACTTCAATTCTACCTTGATCATAGAGCAAAGTACCCTCTCTCATGAAGGCACATTACGTTGGGTAGTCCCATGACAATGTATCTCCGGCTGCACAATCATTTTCAAAGTTCAAGTGAGACCTTGATAGTGTGCTGCTATCACTTTTAACCTCCCTGTAAGTCCCTGTCCTGTGAGAATTCTCCAAAAAATACACATTTTTTGGAAAGAGTATGCCTGGCATTCAAGTAATGGCCAGTCCATCTTAGTAGCACTTTCTGTAATAAGTTTGAATATTTGTCAGTTTAATTTGAGAAGAGACCTCGGATCCTGTCAGATGATCATCCTGTCAGATGATCTTCAGAATTTTCTGGAATTGATTGAATTTTCTGGCATGGGACTGAAAGAGTGAATTATACTGCTAGGAAATCATGTGGAGTTCTCATTTTTCATTTAGCAGCTTCTGTAGTTCCCCATCATTTTCTTTTTCCATTAAATTTAATTTATTTATTTTCATCCATAGGCACTTGTATATTTTAAGTTATAAAATTTCTTTCCACCCTCCCTTCCCTCCCTGCCTCCCCTCAGCAGAAAACAGATTACCATTGTACATAATATTTTGTTAAATATGTTTACAAATTAGTAATTTTCAGTATAAGAAATTAAGATTAAAGGAAAGAGATAAATAGGAGATAATTTTATAAAGTGTTCATCAGATTATGAAGGTCTGTGTGTGTGTGTGTGTGTGTGTGTGTGTGTGTGTGGTGTGTGTATGTGTGTGTGTTTTGCTTTGTTTTGTTTTTCTTCCTCTTGATGGGGATAATATAGACCATTGCCAGTCAAATACAGTTGTCCTAGTTTCTCTGGACTGCTGAGAGGTGCTTCTTCCATCAAGGTTGTTCATCCCACAATGTTGTTTCTGATGTGTACATTGTTCTCATAATTCTTTTCCCTTTGCTCAGCATCAGATTCTGTACCTCATTCCATGGTTATGTTTCTTATAGAACAATAGTATCCCATAGTATTCATGTACTATAATTTTTGAGTCATTCCCCAATTGATGGGCATTTCCTCAATTTCCAGTTCTTTGCCACTACCAAAAGAGCTGCTATGAATATTTTGGATCATGTGGGACTTTTCCTTTTTTTAATTATTTCTTCTGGATATAGACCTAGAATTGGAATTGTTGGGTCAAAGGGTATGAACTGTTTTATTGGTCTCCAGAAAGGTAAGATCCATTTACAACTTCACCAGCAAACCCACCAGCAATGCATCAATGTCCCAATCCTTCCATAACCTCTCTAATATTAATCATTTCCATTTTTTTCTCAAATTAGTCAATCTAATAAGTGTGAGATCATATTTCATTGTTGTTTTAATTTGCATTTCTCTAATCAATAATGATTTAGAACATGTTTTTAGATGATTATATAAATTTCATTTCTTTATATGAAAACTATAGGTTCATTATCCTTTAATCATTTATCAACTGGGGAATGACTTGTGCTCTTACAAATTTGAGGAAATTCTTTATATATTTTAGAAATGAAACATTATCAGAGCTCATAATTATGAAGACTATTTCCCAGCTTTCTGCTTTCCTTTTAATTTTGGCAGCATTGATATTTTTTCCTTAGGTTTTTGCAAGGCAATGGGGTTAATTAATTGGATTGCCCAAGGCCACACAGCTAGGTAATTATTAATTGTCTGAGGCTGAATTTGAACTCAGATACTCCTGACTCCAGGGCTGGTACTCTGTCTACTGGGCCACCTAGCCACCTCAGCAGCATTGATTTTATTAGTGCAAAACATTTTTAATTTAATATAGTCAAAATCATTTATTTTGCAGTTTATATGTGCTCTAATTCTTGTTTGGTCATAAATATATCCCCTTTCCATATATCTTATAGAGTAATTTTTGAGCTATTTATTTATCTATGATATCACTCTGTATGTATAAATTCTGTACCCATTTTGACCTTATTTTGGTATACAGTGTGAGATATGGATCTATATGGATCTATACCTAATTTTTGCCATACTCTTTCCCAGTTTTCACTTTTGTCAAGTAGTGAGTTCTTATCCCAGAAGCTGATGTCTTTGGCTTTGTCAGATAGGAGATTAGTGTAGCCATTTACTGCATATTCTATTGAACCTATACTAATTCTCTGATTCATTAATCTATTTCTTAATGAGTATCAGTTAGTTTTGATGCCTGCCACTTTACAGTATAGTTTTAGATCTGGTAGAGCTAGATTACCTTCCCTGGAATATTTTTCATCAGTTCTCTTGCTATTCTTGCCCTTTGGTTGGTTCAGATGAATTTTGTTACAATTTTTCTAGCTTGGTAAAGTAGTTATTTGGTATTTTGATTGGTATGGCCCTGTATAAGTAATTTAATTTGGGTAGAATTGTCAATTTTATTATATTAGTTTGAACTAACCATGAACATTTGATACTTTTCCAATTATTTCAATCAGATTTTATTTGGGTGAGAAGTGCTTTATAATTGTGTTCATATAATTTCTGGGTTTGTATTGGGAGGCAGATTCCCAAGTATTTAATGTTTTCTATAGTTATTTTAAATGGAATTTCTTTTTCTGTCTCTTACTCTTGGCCTTGGTTGTACATATATAGAAATGCTGATGATTTATATGGGTTCATTTTATATCCTGATGCTTTGGTGAATTTGATTTTTAGATGATTTTCTCAGGTTCTCTAGATATAGCATCATATCATCTGCAAAGAGTGAAAGTTTTGCTTTCTCATTCCCAATTCTGATTTCTTCATTTTCTTTTTCTTCTCTTATTGATACTGCTAGCATTTCTAATATTTTATTGGATAGTAATGGTGATAATGGGCATCCTTGTTTCACCCCTGATTTTACTGGAAATGCTCTAAGTTTATTCCCATTGCATATAATATTTGTTGATGATTTTAGATAGATAATATTTATTTTTTAATGAAAACTCCATTTATTCCTAAACTTTCTAGTGATTTTAATAGGAATGGATGCTGTATTTTACCAAAGGCTTTTTCAGCATCTATTGAGATAATTGTATGATTTCTGTTGGTTTAGTGATTGATATATTAAATTATTTTGAGTGTTTTCCTAATTTTGAACCATCCTTGGTACAATTCCTATCTCATCATGGTGTATTAACCTGTTAATAACTTGCTTTAGTCTCATTGCTAAAATTTTATTTAAGATTTTTTTTGCATCAATATTCATTAGGGAGATTGGTCTATAATTTTCTTTGTCTGTTTTGGTTATTGTTTTAGAACTGTACCATGTTTGTGTCATAAAAGGAGTTTGGCAGAACTTGTTCCTCTCCTATTTTTTAAAATAAATTATGAAGAATAGGAAGTAATTGGTTTGGTAGAATTCATTTATATATATCCATCTGGACCTGGAGGCTTTATTTGATGAATTTATTGATGGTTTCATCAATTTCTTCTTATGAAATGGGGTTATTTAAATAAATTATTTCCTATTCTGTTAATTTGGGCAGGTTGTATTTTTGTAAATATTAACCCATTTCACTCAAGTTGTCCAATTTATTGGAATACAGGTTAGAAAAATAGTTCCTAATTATCTCTTCAATTTCCTCCTTATTGGTGGTTCATCCATTTCATTTTTCAGATTGTCAATTTGGTTATCTGCTTCCTGTTTTTTAAAGTCAGATTACTAAAATTTGTTTATTTTATAGATTTTTTCATAAAACCAACTCCATTTTATTTATGAGATTAATAGTTTTCTTTCTTAATTTTATTAATCTCTCCCTTTAAGTTCAAAATTTCTAATTTATTATTTAATTGGGGATCTTTCTTTTTCTAACTTTGTTTTTTGCTTACCCAGTTCATTGATTTCCTCTTTCTCTATTTTATTTATATAGGCATTTAGTGATAAAGTTTCCCATTTAAACTGCCTTAGCTGTATCCCATAAATTATAGTATGGTATCTCGTCATTATCATTTTCCTGGATATAATTATTGATTGTTTCTATTATTGCTATTTGATTCACCCATTATTCAAGAAAAATTATTTAATTTCCAATTAGTTTTTGTTTTATCTTTCCATGTACCTTTATTACACGTAATTTTTAATGCATCATCGTCTGAGAAATGTGTTTTTATTATTTGTCTTTCTGCAATTTATTATATGGTTTTTGTGTCCTACTGAATGGTCAGTTTTGGTGTAGGTGTCATGTACTGCAAAGAATAAAGTATATTCTTTTCTATCTCCATTATATTTTCTCCAGAGGTCTATCAAATATTGATTTCCCAAGATTTCATTCCCCTCCTTAACTCCCTTCTGGTTTATTTTAGTGTTAGATTTATCTAGTACTGAGAGAGTGAGATTGAGATCTCCCATTATAAATCTTTTGCTGTCTATGTCTCTGTCATTTTCTCAGCTTTTTCTCTCAGAACTAGGATACTATACCACTAGGTGCATACATGTTTAGTCATTATATAGCTTTATTACCAATGGTGCCCCTTAAGAAGATGTAGCTTCCTTCCTTATCCCTTTTAATGAAATTGAATTTTGCTTTTACTTTATCTCTGATTAAGATTAGTATTCCAGATTTCTTTACTTCACATGAGGCATAATATATTTTTCTCCAACCTATTACCTTTACTCTCAGTGTATCTCTCTTCTTCAAATGGGTTTCTTGTAAACAACATATTACAGGATGCTGGTTTTTAATCAGTTCTTCTATTTGATTCACTTTTATGGTACAATTCATCTCATTCACAATTACAGTGATGATTACTAATTCTGTATTTCCTCCCATGCTATCTTTCTTTTTTTTTGTAAGGCAAACGGGGCAAGGTGGCTTGTCCAAGGCCACACAGCTAGGTAATTATTAAGTATCTGAGACCAGATTTGAACCCAGGTACTCCTGACTCCAGGGCTGGTGCTTTATCCACTATGCCACCTAACCACCCTATCTTTCTTCATTCATATTTTTCTCTTTCATTTTCTCATTCCTCTTCATCCTCTGCATCAAAATTTTCCTACCTTTCCCCTTTCACTTTTCTTTGAAAATTTTAACCTTCAGTTTATTTTCCCTTAGACATTTGCCTTCCTTTTTTATCAGTCCCATCTTAACTTATCTTTCCCTTTCCCATCCCCCCCTTCTCTCTAGATTAGGGCAGACTTTTATACCCACTTGGCAATGAATCTTATTCCCTTCCTGGGCTAAATCTATTGAATAAAATTTACTTAGCATTCACATTCTCCCTTCTTTTCCTCTAAAATTATAACTCTTTGTGCCTCTTCCCTTGCTGTTATTCATTGCTCTAATTAATCATGTTTCATCAATCACATTTGATTATTTGATTGCTTGATAAGCTCATATTGTTAACAAGTTATCATCACAGATTGCTTGATTACTTGATAAGTAGCATTGACTCAAATTGCAAAAAAATTATAATTATAATCATTTTACCCCACCTCTTTTGAAGCATTTTTCAAATACATACAAACCTCATGAGTCAAATTATCATCAAAGCCATATAATTTCTTGGACCATTTGTGCCCCTTCCCCCAGGCCTATTTTGTCTCACACATCATCTGCCCTCCCCCTTCCAAATCATTTTCATCAAACATGTCTTGTAAGAGTTCTGAACAAAATGTGCAAATGCAACGTTGTACATCAAGTCACTGAAAGTTCAACACTTCCACACTTCTTTTCTACTCCACTGTGGCCAAGGTAGCAGTAAACTGTTTCCACTCAAAGAAGCACTCTAATCTCTTGGGGTTGCCTTTTCAATTGAATGTAAATATTTAGCTGAGAGAGAATGAGTCTGTGTTCGGTCCAGCACTCTGCACCACACACTGCCTCATTACTTTCTCATCCCATCTGTCTCTTTTCCTTACAATGAAATAGTCTATTAGATGCCAATGTTTGCAACAGTTTGCATCCAGTTAGTTTTATTATATTTAGCTGAATGGAAGACAATGTTTGTGATGAGAAGGCCATAAGATGCACAAATTTTCAGTTCTAAATGACCATTGTTGGTGCTATTTCTTACTTCATTCCTCCCAAGGCCTCCAGGCCTGTCTGGTTGTCTGAGCCAAATCTAGCATTAAAGTCACCATGAAATATGAGTGTTTCCTCTTTCAGTACATTACTAATATGGGTCTCTAGGTCTTCATGAAATTTTTCTTTGACTTTATTAGTGTTCATAATGGTTTAAGCATACGTAAATGCTACTCTAGCATAATGGTATTCTCAGTCACTTTAATCATTCTAGAAAAATGTGTATACAGCTCTGACTTCAGTAAACTGGCCTTCATCTACCAACCTTCTTTCACTTAGGGCTGTTGAGTGAAACAACAAGATTTCTTTGTCATTCTGGTCTATTGTGTCTATTGTGTTGAATATTGAATCATTTAATTTGTGCATAAATTAGATTTATGTGAGGCAGAGTGGCACAAAGTCATCGGTTTAATTTCTCTTCCAAAGTATAACAGTTCAATGGCAAGACAGAGTCTTGGTCATGGGCCTAGATAGCAGTAGATAACCTTGGCATCTTCGATGTCCAACCAGACTCTAAGCCCTCCACATTGCCTGCTTTAGCTGCCTTCATTGCCATTGGAATGAATTGTTCTCTGCACCCTTTACACCAGGAGAAGACTTCATATGACTGGGGAACACATCCACCCCCCCAAACCATTGAGGGGTTTGAGATCCTGTGGTTACCTTCAACCTGGGTTAGTTCCTCTGGCTAAATGTTTTATTGGAGTGTGGTTTCTGTGCATGCTACAGTTTCTTTAAGCCTTAGGTGAAAGTCAGATGACTCAGGTGAAATATCAAAGTTGGAAAGCAGTCCAGAAAAGTCCCTGGCAGCCTTCGTACCAGAAGATCTAGTGTTCATTAAACATACCCAACACCCCCAAATGCTAGTATGACTGAGGAAATATCAGTAATAGAAACATATACTTTGTGTCAGAAAGTGACTCAGGATCATCAAAACTATTGCATATTTTCCAAAATTTAAATTCAGGTGAATCATCTCTGTTAAGCTTATTTTTTTGGTTATCTGTCCATCTCTAATGATTTTCAAAAACAATGCATAAGGGTATAAGTTAGCTCAAGATGTTGTCTAACTCACCACAATCTGGAAAGAGCTATCTTCTTTGATTTCATGGACTTTTGTGATATCCTTTCTGCTTACAATGTTTGCCTTAACTGAATCTTATTCCAAGTTATTTAGAGGCTTATGAGATGAAAATACCCCATCTACTTTATCTTCCATAATATTGTGATTATGAGTTTTTACACCAAAATGATTTTACTATTAGCCACCATGTTGCTTCTCTAGATGTGGTTTCTAGACACTTTTAGGCTCAGCATGGTAATTGTTTTGTAATATCTCCTTTAAGAATTAATAGATAAAATTAATTTTTTCTGTTTTCTATTGTTTTCAGAGTTTCATATGTCATTTTAAATAAGCCAGTTTGAACTTACTTTAATTACACAGAGGTCTGCTATTTTTATACTTTCCATTATTTTGCTAGAGATTACGACATTTTCCTGACTGGCCAATTAATTATCTGATTTAACATAGATAACAAATTCTTCTTTTTTGATCTTCTAAAATATAATCAACTAAAATTTTCCTGTTTTTCCCCATGCCCGACTTCCAAACTGCGTCTTTATGTAGGATTTCATCTGAATTCTCAAATATTATTTTGATGAAGTACAAATTTTGTCATATTATTCAAAACTGGAAGGTGATATGTTCCATGTTCAGACTGAAAACTAACCCAGCTAAAAAATAGGTTGATCACCAGATGAAAAATTTTCTGACCACAAGTAGTCAGAAAATATTAAAAAGCATTCTAAAATGATTTAGTCCTTAGTATTAGAGAAAGAATAATATGGTAAATGTCAGAAATTGCTATGAATTACATGATTTTTAGAACATTGAACAAATATTGACTTAACTATTAGTACTCTCAATTTAAAACATTTTTCCAACAACCAATAGGTTGACATATGACTAGAAGAATGGTTCTAAGACTAAGTGAATGTTTTCAAACTTACTGAAATGAGTCAGTTTTTTTAACTCTTAACAAAACAAAATGTTGGTGTTTGTACTTTATTCTCGAGGAAGACTATCGCATCAAAGAAATGATATGGCAAGCATGTGAATTGTAATTGAATGCGACACCAGTCTCACTTTCTCATCCAGAGTCATTTGGGTCCAATGTCCAAATATAAATCAGCACAACTTGAGATGGGATGGGAGGCAATAAGGGTTACGTGACTTGCCCATGCTCATACAGCTAGTTAGTTTCTAATGTGTGAGGTTGGATTTGAATTCACTTCCACCTAACTGATAAATAGAATGATTCTCAGGTTTTCCTTGAGAAAAATAAATAAAATATTTGCAAAAGTTGGGGAAGTTTGCACTCAAAGACAGTCAAAAAATATTTTATTAGACCTTTTTACAACTTACCTTTCAATATTCCTGTTAAACCTAAATGTAGAATGAAACAACTATGAGCATAATCATAGCTTGCAATCTAACATTGCTGTCATGAATATGGAGGGAAGGAAATATATACCAAGCAAAAATAAATTCAATAAATGCTATGATACATAGTGAATTCATTGTAAAGGTGGACAAGACATTAGGCAATAAAAGTCATTTCAACAAATTTGTATATACTATATGTAAACAAATCTCTCCTGATAAACTCCTTAAAGGGCAAGGGATTATTGCAAACATTTTTTTCTTTCTTTCATCAATTGTATTAGAAATATCAACTATGAATTCTAACTAAAGGTTATTTCCCTGAAGTCTTAGAAATTATTCAAATAATACAACATAGTGCCTTACATTTTTTTCTATTTTTTTTAGGTTTTTTCAAGGTAAAATTGGGTTAAGTGGCTTGCCCAAGGCCACACAGCTAGGTCATTATTAAGTGTCTGAGACCGAATTTGAACCCAGGTACTCCCAACTCCAAGGCCAGTGCTTTATCCACTACGCCACCTAGCCGCCCTTAGTGCCTTACATTTAATAAACAATAAAGTTAAAAGCTGTGTTTTGAATGAAATCTTGTCTCATTAAATCAATGGCTAATGCCTTGTATTTTTAAACTACTTCTCTTTTTCACTTTCACTAAAGTTTACTCTTTGGGTATAATATTGCTATTTATTTATTGTTTCTTTATATACATCTTACTTCACAGTCTCTACCTTCAGCATCATCACAAGATATTTTTGTTGACAATACATTAGCCTGATTGTCTCTCCATTCTGTAGTTTATTCAAAGTCTGAATTTGTTAGAGTAAGAATCTCTTCAGGATTACTCTCTTGCTACTTGTACCTTTGGAGTGATGCATTGATGCTTTCAGCAAGTGATGCTTTCAGTGTCTTTTGAAATACAATATAGTTATTATGTGTTATAAAATGTCTGCCGTTACTTCAAAACAGGAAGACTAAGCCTATATACTTATTGTACAGAACAAGTGAATGTGACCATCTTCCACTCCCTGAAACAATGGTTCTTATTTAAATGTCTATAGTTGAGGATCATATCTATCCAAAGGGATAGAAAATTCTATAACAACTGCTATATTGAAACTATTCCATCCTTAAAACCCCCAAATTTTCTTCTTTTCATGGGTCCTTTCAAGTCATATTTTTGATGAAATTTCTCTTTTATGGACCAACTGTGGACAGCTAGGTCATGCAGTACATAGACTACAGGGTATACAATCAAGAAAAACTAAGCTCAGATTCAGGAACAGAAACTTATTATGTCACTATTAATGATTCATTAAATGATAGAAATAATTTAATCCTGGTTTGCTTCATTTTATTTTAATTTGTAAAATGGGTGTCTCCATAGATCACTGTGAGAGTCAAATTTTATAATTCTGAAGCTTTTAGCATAGTATCCAGCACTCCATAAACACTACATAAATGCTAACTCTGGTTATATGCATTTCCTTTCATCTTTATGTTCCTTCCTATTCAGGGGTTGGCTTGACAAAACATAAATGTCAGATGGTCCTCTAGCAGCTTCTATTGTTCTCCATTGTGTCCACTTATTGCTAAGTGCTCAAGCACTGTTTCATTATCATCTGGAAAGTTGTGGCTGTTATTTTTGGTGATCATGGTGGTTGGTTGTGGTGTAGTCATCTTTTTGTCTGCTTTGAGGACCAGAAGTCTTCCAGAAATCAGAGGCCGCCTAATATCAAAATTTTAGTTAAGATTTTGATTTTATGCAAGATATTGAAACAAAGGTGACTTGACTAATTGCCCAAACTCTTGAAATGGTAAGCATAAGTATTTTTAGAAGCAAGCAGAGTTTGGGGAAGAAAATCATAAGATGAAATTGATTGAGGAGTAAATGTGTTCAAAGACCCTTTCAGATGTGATTAATTTTCAGATTCTGGAATTGAAATTTAATACTTGTGAAAGGTTACAGATATGCAATGTCAAAAACTGAAACCATCATCTCTAGTGAACAGTCCCTCTATGATAATACAATGCCTATTTAAGAAGAATGATTTTATAGCCTATTAAGAAATTAATGTGCATTTAAAAACGGATGGAATTTTTCTTTTTAAACAGAAGCCATATCTCTGTATTTGATATCTTCACACAATGGCAGCATAGATTGGAAGCATTAGCTTCAACTCCTTTATATTCATATACACAATTGCTTCTTTTGCATTTATTACAGGAATTCATCTTGATGTGCAGTCATTTTGATCCAAAAGAAGTTGATCATGTAAGAGTGAAAGATTTTACATCATTTAAGAAGCCACCATTTTACTTTCAGACTAAAAGTATTTTGCTTTAATTGAAATGGTTGCACAGACAGATTCAACAGGATAAAATTTCCTATTAATCCTTACTCAGGAACAAAAGTATAACTCTAATTGTCAGGAAGGGATATTTTTGTTTATTTTTTTAATTTCCTTAACATTTAGCCTGAATTTATGTCTTTCAAATTCCATTCATTGTTCCTGGTATTGTGCTTGGGAGTCAAGTGACATTCAACAGTTCTTTATATTCTTAATGACATCTACCATTTTTCTGCTAAGTTTTCTCTACTTCAGGTTAAAGTTATCATTTTTCTACAGTTGATTCTCATGTGGCATGATATCATGGTTCTCTACCATAATGATTTTGTTACACAGAACTCCCTCAAATTATTGTCATAACTTTCAAAGTATTTTGACCAGAACTGAACATAGTATTCCAGAAGGACCAGAATATAACATAGTAGGACTACAACCTCCTCATTTCTCGTCTTTATGCCATCACAAAAGTTGCATATCCTATTAAATTTCATTGCCTGTGTGTCATACTCTGGCATTATTTATTCTCTGAAATATTTTCTTAATGTAATGACATCTGCTCAGGTCTTTCTATCCTTAACTGGTATTTGTGAAGTCGGTTTTTTAAGTGTAAGATTTTGAATTTACTCATATTAAGATTTGTCTTGTCATATTTGACCCAACATTCTAGCCTAGTCAGGGGTTACTT
Organism: Macrotis lagotis; assembly: GCF_037893015.1. Classification (NCBI taxonomy): domain Eukaryota; kingdom Metazoa; phylum Chordata; class Mammalia; order Peramelemorphia; family Peramelidae; genus Macrotis; species Macrotis lagotis. Next base: position 478,030,432 of record NC_133666.1, on the reverse strand, counting down.
ACGGGAATCTAGACTCTGACTCTGTAATAGAATATGCTTACAATTTTCCTAGTTTTGCGTCTCAACAAATGAGATTATTCTGCTGAAGTGCACATACTCTACCTCTACCTTCCTTGTTGTGAGAATTATATTCATATAAACATTAGCATTGTCTCTAGAAAGGATTTGCTAATGTCCTAGAAAGGATTTGCTAATGAACTTCTCTACTGTCCAACTCAATAACTTTGAATGCTCAGACTATACTGCCTCATCCTTTAGAAAATAATTTCTGTAAGACATAGGGCAAAACTCTTTTTTTTGTATTTGAATCCCTGGAGCTTAGCTCAGGATTTAAAAAAATACTAAGTACTTAATAATCATTTTTCTTTCAGACATTTATTCATTCAATCAATATATCCTATGACAAGTTCTTGATGTTCTACACCATGATAACTTCTTTCTTCTGGATTAATTTCAGCTTGTCAAATATAAATTCTAAAACAGGACATTTTCTTTTGAACAAAATATTCTAGATATGGCTTGGTCAGGTCACATAATAATAAAAACATCATCTCTTTTTTCCAGTAAATTAGATTACTTTAGCTTTCTTGACTGCCATTATATTCTTGTTTCAAGCCTTCAGCACACAAAAGCCAACTCTTCCCTGTTCCAATATCCATCAAGATCTGTAACTTAATCATGAATTTCCATGTTATTTTTATATTAATTATTTTTATTTTAATACTAGAATGTTCCATTTTGCTTCAAACACAAAGCATAGTACAAATGAATTATTAACTGTATGACAACAATTACACTTTTTATATGAAGGAAATAGGATAAAATTCCAGAGTTTAGTTTACTTAATAGTTGTTTATTAACTGACAGGGTCCTAAGAAGTTAGACTATTTTGACAATATCACCTTTAAATTTAAAAATGGTAGGGGGAATGAGTATGAATAAGGCAAGAGCTGAGTGTTACATTTTTAATGATATTGGCACAGAAATTTTTTTATTCATTCAAAAAGGTATAATTCACTGTTTCTACCACAAAGACATTTTAAAAATAAAAGAAGGGGTATTTATATGTCAAAGATGATATACCTAATCTACAGGCTTGTCCTAGTGCTTCATTTTATTTTTCTTCATCTGGTTCTTCATGATTGAAATAAACTCAGTACATTTCTTTGTCATAGCCCTTCTTCTGATTTAAGGCCCAGCTCAGTTACTACCTTCTCTTTGATTCTTCTCCTGTTTCTGGATAAATGTGTTCTCTGTATTCTCAGATTTCTCCTAATGCTTTACCCAGGTCTCTTCACTAAACTTCCTTTATTCTTTCTTGTTTTATCTCACTTATCTGTATGTGACTTTTCCTCATTAGACAATATTTTTCTCAAGGTGAAGGTAACTGGCATATGGTTTTTCTGGAATGAAACATTGTGTCTAATAAATAATAGGTACTTAAGAAATTGCTTCACTGAAAACAGGGCTTCAATTTTTTTTACATAATAGAGTTCAGTAGTAGTCAAATAAAGCTTATGGAGCTTTTCTTAGTGTCATGTTGTTCAATGCTTTAAATAAAATACATAGGATTAAAAAGGTAACCAATTATTTTGAATGAAGTATCAAAATATTATTTTAAAAATATGTCCCTAGAGTTCAGCTTAAGAAATCTTTAAATAAAATCCCTAAATTAAACAAATATTCTATTTACAACATGTCAAAGCCATGATCTTAAACAAATATCTAATTAAATAATCATATATCAATTGCATATTATTTTATTAAAATATTTAAATTATGTTTTTCAAACTGCATCAATGGTAGTTTTACCAAACATTCTTTTTGTTAGGTTTTGAGTTTTACAATTTTTCTCCCTCCCTCCCTCCCTTCCCTCCCCCTTTCCCTGACAGAAAGCAAACATAGCCAAACTAAACAAAGATCAATATTGTTCATGTTATGAGAAAAGAATCAGATGCAAAACTTAAGAAAGAAAACATTAGAGAATAAAAAGTGTCATGATACATTAAGACAACTTTTAAAAACTGAAGATAATAAGCTTTGGTCGTCATTTAAATTAAAAAGTTCCTTCTCTGGATATGGTTGGTATTTTCCATCACAAGCCTTTCAAATTTGTCTTTGATTATTGTACTGTTGAAATGAACAAATTCATCATGTTTGACCATCAACTCATGTCACATGTGTACATAATGTCCTTCTGGTTCTCCTCATTTCACTCTGCATCAAAACATGCAAGTCCTTTCCAGGCTTTTCTGAAATCCTGTCCCTCATGATTTATTATAGAACAGTAGTATTCCACCACATACATATATCACAATTTATTCAACCATTCCACAATTGATGGACATCCCTTCAATTCCCAGTTTTTTGATACTACAAAAAGAACTGCTATGAATATTTTGTATGTGTGAAATTTTTACTCTTTTTTCATGTTCTCTTCAGGATTTAGACCCAGCAGTAGTATTACTGGATCAAAGAATAGTGATACTGTTTTTTTTAAATATTTATGAAACAAGGAAATTGTGCTTTGTTTTAAATTTCCTCCATCAACTTAGTTATCCTCATTACATCTTCCATGGAAGGAGGTGTGAGATTTAAATAAATTATTTGATGTATTTTTGTTATAATTATAATTATAATTATAAAATATCTGTTCAAACCCAAGGATGTGCACGGTATCCTACCATTCCCATGCCCTATTATCTTGAGTCCTTTAAGTTCTTCAGTCCATAAAGGTGCCATAGCAGTGCGATTTGTACTTTATCAGTCTCTCATCTACTTCTACCTACAACTGGCTACCAATCAACATCTACTGATATAACTCTTCCCTTTTCTGGAGTATAAGTAAGAAGCTTGACAAGATTTTAAATGCAGTTGTATAAGAGTAGAAAATGAGGAAAATTAGAGGAACTGATTGCCTATCGGGGAATCTGCTGGTGAAGTCAAAATAAGAGTTTTTAAATGGGATAACTAGTGTACTTCTATTGATTAGTACTACTTTTACCAAACTATAGCGGGATCCAGATCTCTAGATAACATATTAAATATTATTTTCCTTCTCTGAACTTCTCCTTCTTGTAACTATGGTTATTACTACCTGACTGGTGGTGAATTGTCTGCTGGATAGTTTCAGAAAACATTACAATGACTCATATGACTTAAATGGTCTTTGCATAGATTTTATTTTTTCAATCTTTATACATTCTTCCACAAAGATCTTTCTCAGAGATGAAGGTCAAGACATAGAGGAAGGTCAGGGTTAGGTTCTAGTCACACTCCATTGAACTATGAAAGATCTTGAACTATGATAGTAGTAGCAATATGATATTTCAAAGGAAGTACAACCACACTCTACACAAAAAAAGTTGGGTTGTGGTGGATGCTGGGCATACTAAAAAATCTGAATAAAAATCTAAGAGCTGAATCTAAAAGTAAAAAATAATTTGCTACTTATAATATATTAGAGATATGAATGGTTTGATAAGAGGAACACCAAGAATAGAGAAAAACAATTAAGAGGAAAAAATAGAAGAATAAATGAAAATGATATAAATAGCTTAGAGCATAGGAAATAAAATTTGATTCAAGTATTACATATACTTATGAAGCATGAAAAAAGTAGAACTCAGTAATTCAATGAGATGACAAGAAAAAGCAGGAAAAAAAGTAAAGACACCCAACAATTAAAAGGATTTTAAGATAACAAGGCAACTCAGTTGGAAAATGTCAAGGAAAAAAAACAAGTATCATTTCTTCAATTCACTGGTCTGTCTTAGTAGAAAGGATTGTGTAGTTCAATGAAACTACTGGCTAGGCATTGCAGGATTACCTAAGATGGAAAAGTAATAATACAATGTTTTCATTAATGGTGATCCACTAGAGAAGGAAATGATAAATAACTCCAGGACCATTGCAAAGAAAGTCTCATGGACAAAGCTAAAATGATAGGAGAGATGATATCAGAAGATGAGCCCTTCAGTTTAAGAACATAAGAAGGAAGACAACTATAAGCATCTCTAATACTAGTGAAACAGCAGAGTCAAAACCAAAAGGAAGCTTAGATGAGAATATATCTGGTGACAAAAGGAAAGACTAATGCTGCAAAATCAATATTATACAAGAACATGAAATGTAATACCTATGAACCAAGATAAGGTGGATGTGGTGAAATAGAAGATGGAAAGAATAAAAATTGACAACTTGAGTTTCAATGAAATAAAATGGATAATAATGGGTGAATTTAATTGAAATGATTGATACTGTGGGTAAGAATCCATTAGAAAAAAATAGAATAGCCTTCCCAGTCAATAGGACAGTATAAAAACCAGTACTGGGCTATACATTTTTTCTTTTTTATAGTTTTTTTTTATTATATAAATATTTTATTTGATTTCCAATTATATACAATGGTAGTTTCTAACTATCACTTTTGGTAAGGTTTTGAATTTTATACTTTTTCCCTACCCTCCATTTCCTCCCCCTTCCCCTTTCTACAAAAGTCAATCTGATATTCTTTACATTGTTTCAATGTTATGCATTGATTGAAATTGAACGTATTGAGAGAAAAAAACATATCTTTGAGGAAAAGATAAAATATTAGAGATAGTGAAATTATGTAGTACATAATTTTTAAAAAAAATTTGAAGGTAATAGACTTTGATCTTTGTTTAAACTCCACAGTTCTTTCTCTGGATACAAATAGTATTCTCCATCGCAGAACAACTAAAACTGTAGTTGATTATTGCATTGATGGAATGAGCAAATCCATTAAGGTTGATGATTGCCCCCATGTTGCTGTTAGGAAATAGTATGTTGTTCAAATTCTGCTCAACTCACTCAGCATCAGTTCATGGAAGTCTTTCCAGACTTCTCTGAAATTCCAATCCTCCTAGTTTCTTGTAAAACAATAGTGTTCTATAACTGTCACATATACCACAATTTGTTCATCCATTTCCAAATTGATGGACATTCTGTCATTTTCCAATTCTTTGCCACCACAAATAGAGCTGTTATGAAAATTTATGTAAAAGTGATATTTTTACCCTTTTTCATGATCTCTTCAGGGTTTAGACCCAGGAGTGGTATTGCTGGATCAAAGTATATGTGCATTTTTATTACCAATTGGTCATAATTACAAATTGCTCTCCAGAAATGTTCACAGCTCCATCAACAATGCATTAGTCGGGGCAGCTAGGTGGTGTAGTGGATAAAGCACCGGCCTTGGAGTGAGGAGTGCCTGGGTTCAAATCCAGTCTCAGACACTTAATAATTGCCTAGCTATGTGGCCTTGGGCAAGCCACTTAACCCCATTTGCCTTGCAAAAAAAAAGCTAAAAACAAAAAAATAAAAATAAAAACAATGCATTAGTCTCCCATATTTCCCACATCCTTTCCAACATTGATCACTGTCTTTTGTGGTCATATTGGCCAATCTGAAAGTTGTGAGGTGGTACCACAGAGATGTTTTAATTTGCATTTCTCTAATTAGTAATGATTTAAGGCAATTTTACATATGACCATGAATGACTATGACTTACTCTTCTGCAAATTGCCTTTGCATATCATTTGACCTTTTGTGAATTGGGGAATTTTTTTTGTAAATTTGGCTCAGTGCTCTATACATTTAGAAAAGAGTCCTTTGTTAGAAACATTAGTTATAAAAATTGTTTTTCCAATTTACTACATTTCTTCCAGTCTTGATTACAGTGGTTTTGTTTGTGCAAAAACTTTTTAATTTAATGTAATAGATATTATCCAGTCTGTTTTTAATGATGTTTTCCATCTTTTCCTTGATCATAAACTGCTTCTCTTTCCATAGATCTGACAGGTAAGCCATACCTTTTTCTCCTAGTTTGCTTTTAATATTTTCTTTTATGTCTAAATCCTACACCCATTTTGATCTTATATTGGTATAGGTTGTGAGATCTTGGTCTAATCCAGGTTTCTGTCATACTAACTTCCAATTTTCCTAATAGTTTTTATGGGAGAGTTCTTACCCCAGAAGTTGTGCTCTTTGTGTTATCAAACAGTAAGTTACTATAATCATTTCCTGCTATCTTTTTTCACCTAGTATATTTCACTGATCCAGCACTCTATTTCTTAGCCAGTACGAGTCATTTTTGATGACTGATACTTTAAAATATATCTGGTAAGGCTAAGTCACCTTCTTTTACACTTTTTTTCCATTAAATCCCTTGATAGTTACATTTTTTCCTACCTCACTAATTTTTTTGAAGTTTGATTGGTAAGGTACTAAATAAGTAGTTTAATTTAGGAAGAATGGTCATTTTTATATTAACTCAGTCTATTAATAAGCAATTGACATTTGGCTAGTTATTTAAATTTGATTTTATTTCTATGAGAAGTGTTTTGTAATTGTTTTCATAAAGTTTCTGAGTCTGCCTTAGCAGGTAGACTCCCAAGTATTTTATGTTATCTGAAGCTATTTTAAATAGGATTTCTCTTTCTAGCTCTTGCAGTTGTATCTTGCTAGTAATATATAGAAATGTTGATTTGGGTTTGTTTTATATCTTGCAATTTACTAAAGTGACTAATGGTTTCTAGTAGATTTTTAGATGATTTTTAGGGTTCTCTAGGTATTCCGTCACGTCATCTGCAAAGTGAAAGTTTTGTTTCTTCCTTCTCAATTCTAATTCATTCAATTTGCTTTAATTTTCTTATTGCTGAAGCTAACATTTTTAATGCAATATGGAATAGTAAGGGCTATAACTTGCATCGTTGTTTTATCCCTGATCATATTCGGAATGCCTCTAGTTTATCCCCATTGGATATAATGCTTGCTGATTGATTCAGATATATAGATATTGCTTATAATTTTAAGACAAAATAGTTCTAAAGTATTACTTTAATTTCCTCTTCATTGATGATGAGTTCATTCACCTTTTTCATTTATGATACTAATAATTTGGTTTTCTTCTTTTTTTAATGAAATTAACCAAAGGTTTACTTATTTTATTGTTTTTTCATAAAGCCAATGCTTGATTTTATTAGTTCAATAGTTCTCTTGCTATTTGATTTTCTTATTTATTGATTATTATTTTTAATTTTGTATTTAATTGTGGGTTTTTAATTTATTCTTTCTCTAATTTTTAGTAGTATGCTTAGTTCATTAATTTCTCCCTTCTCTATTTTATTTATGTTAGCATTTAAAGATTTAATATATCCCTTAATAAATGCCTTCTCTGTGTCCCATAAGTTTTAGTATAATGTCATGTTATTGTCATTGTCTAGAATGAAATCATAAATTCTACCTACAATTTGTTATTTGATCCACTCATGCTTTAAAAATGAGGTATGGTACTGATCATTAAGTTTTTAAGTTTTAATGCCCTAGTACATGGTCAATTTTTGTGCAGGTGCCATGTCCTCTAAAAAAAGTATATTTCTTTTTATCCCCATTCAATTTTCTCCAAGGTCTATCATGTCCAGATTTTCTAACATTCCATTTACCTCTATAACTTCTTTCTTGTTTATTTTATGTTTAGATTTATCTAATTCTGAGAGAGGGAGGTTGAGGTCTCCCATAAGTAGAGATTTGGTGTCTATAACTTCCTGTAACTCATTCAGCTTTTCCTCTACGAATCTGAAGGCTATACCATGTGGTGCATGCATACTTACTATTGAAATTGTTATGGTACCTTTTACTACCATGTCTCTTTTAATGAGATCTATTTTACATCTGCTTTGTTTCAGATAAATATTGTTATCCCTACCATTTTCACTTCAGCTGAAGCATAATATATTCTCCAACCTTTTACATTTACTTTGTATATATCTCTTTGCTTCAAATGGTTTTCTTGCAAACAGAATATTGTAGGATTCTGTTTTTAAATCCACTCTGCTATTTGCTCATATTTTATGGTAGAGTTAATCCCATTCTCATTCAAAGTTGTAATTACTAACTCTTTATTGCCCTCCATGCTATCTTCCCTCTTTTTTGTATTTTTCCCCATTTTCACTTTGTTCGTATTCCCCAGTATTTTCCTTCTGAATACCATCTCTTTTGGTGTTTTCCCCATATATCCAAGCATCATTCCCTTTCTTGTCCCTTAACCTTTGCCCCTTCATCCTTCTCTTCCTTCTGTCAGTTCCTGTTTTCCTCCACCCTCTCCCTTTCCCCTCTTAATACTTGACAGGTAAGATAAGTTTCTTAACTCAGTGTGTTTGTGTGTTAATCCTTCTTTGAGCCAAATTTTATGAGAGTAAGATTCAGGTGATTCTCACCTCCTCCCTTTTCTCCCTCTATTGCAATAGGTCGTTCATACCTCTTCATGTAATGCAATTTACCCTCATTGAAACTCCTCCCATCTCTTTAATGACCCTCTTTTGAAGGAGATATTGTTTTTTAAATAATTATATCAGAGTCATGGACAAGTCATGAGTATCCATTACTTCTGGCTAAGTATATTCTCTCTAATATAGTTAAAGTTCTCAAGAGATATGATAATCTTTCTCCAAGCTAGGGAAAAAAGCAATTTCATCTTATTGGATAACACTTCTTTTTTATTTTCGTCTTTTTACCTTTTCATTTGTCTCTTCAATCTCCTATTTGAAGTACAAATTTTCTATTTAGCTCTGATCTTTTCATCAGGCAAAGTGTTCATCATTTCCCCTGGAATAGAAGGTTTAGTTTTTGCCAGATAGTGAATTCTTGGCTGCATTCCAAGCTCCCATACTCTTTGGAATTTCTCATTCCATACCCTTTGTTCCCTTAATATTGATGCAGCCAGGTCCTATGTAATCCTTCCTGTGGCTCCTTGTTATGTAAATTGTTTCTTTCTGGCTCCTTTGAGGATTTTATCTTTTATCTGATAGTTCTGGAATTTGGCCACAATATACCTTGGTGTTTTCATTTTGGTATCCCTTTCAGGAGGAGATCGATGTGTTCTTTCAATAACTATTTTGCCCTCTGGTTCCAAGATATTAGGGCAGTTCTCCTTTACTATATCTTGAGTTATTACTCCACGATATTTTTATGCTAAATGATTTCAGGAAGTCTAATGATTCTTAAGTTGTCTCTTCTAGATCTATTCTCTAGGTCTATTGTTTTGCTGATGAACTATTTTATATTTTCTTCTATTTGTTTCTTTTTTATCATATTGCTTAACAAATTCTCATTGTCTCATGAAGTCATTAATTTCCATAGATTCCAATCTTTTTGTAGAGAAGAATTTTCCTCATTTACCTTTTGCAACTCCTTTTCCAATTGGTCAATTCTATTTTTGAAGGAGTTTTCTATTTGTCCAATTTGGTTTTGAGAGAATTATTTTCTTTATTGCATTTGACCAACTGTATTTTTGTTTTATTGTTGCAAGATGATAATTTTTGCTTGCATTTTTTTACCCAGTTATTCAAATTAACTTTTAAACTCCTTCCTGAAATCATTCTGGGCTACAGACTAATTCATATTCTCCTCAGAAATTCTAGATCTCTCTGAGTTAGGATCTTTGTCTTCAGACTCTTATTGAAAATCCCTTGTCTCTGGCTTTTCTTCAGTTTCCTAGGATTTTGTGTGGAGGAGGAGCTGCTTCATAGACCTTTGGTGTGGAAAGACATAACTTTTTGGAAAAGACACTCATGCTTGGAAAGACTGATACACAAAAATAGGAAAAGGGGACAACAGAGAATGAAAAGGGGAAAAAAATCATTGAAACAGTGAACATGAACTTAGACAACCTTTGAGAGCGCAAGAAGGATAGAAGGATCTAGCATTCTAAGATACATGGAGTCATAAAGAGTAACACATAAGTGAATGACTGAACAGCAAAATAGGATCATCAGACTTTCTGATAGTCATGACAAAAACATCAAACCTAAATACCACATGTCAACAACAACAACAAAATCAAAATTAAAAATAAGGCCTAGCAACAAAATAGCCCAGAATTTCTTTTTCTCAAGGAAATTATAAACTACCAGTATATTACTCAAAGAGTTGTGAATTGGCACAACATTCTCAAATGTAATTTAGAATTATTCCCCAAAAGTCATTATAAACATCTATACTATTCTAAAATGAAGAGCTATGTGAAATAAAAAATGTTTTCTCTGGAGAAGACTAATGAGGAATGTGAAGTTTGAAGAGAAAGGTAAATGTAATAGCTGTAGGAGGAAGTGAACTATTCACTATCAAAAGACACTAGATAAAGATAACTTAATATATCAAAAAACTTTCTACCAATTAGTGTTAATAAGGTAGGAATGTTGTGCTACAAGAAATCTGAAGTTGGACTTGGATTAACATGTTGGGATAATATGGAATGTATACTGGGAATAAAGATATGATTTACATAAAACTATAAAATATTTGTACTGAAAGCTTTCTTAAATTATATCTATACCACCATTTCATTCAATGGAATACAAACACACACACACACACACACACACACACACACACACACACAAGTATATATATACATATATATATATATATATATATATATATATATATGTTGCATATATTATATGTTAAAATTTCTAATAATAGTGAGAATTTATATAGCATGTTGAAATCTACAAAATGCTTTATAAATACTGAGGAGAAGCATACAAACATCAAATGTTGTGGAGTTTTTTCAATATCCTACTGGTAAGAAGAATCTGAGGTAGGTTTGAAGTTAATTCTTCCTGATTCCAGGTTCAGTATTTTATTTGCTAGGTTTCCAAATTGGCCCTAAATATTTTTATGTTTACAGCATATTATTTTAAATTAATTACATATGTATCATAGCATTTATAACAAAAGTTGGAAGATGTTTAAATTAAGAATAAAATGTGAAAAAATGATTTAGTTGTGCAAATGATATATGTTAAATAGACTTGTCAAAACAAAATGTGCAATTCATGCTTTTGAGCTTTCTCATATTCCAAGGTATAGGAGAAACCATTTGATTGACTGTTGAATGATGACGCCCCATAATTAGGAAAGAAAAAAATGAGTGCTATTCTGCTTGAAAAGCAGCTTTCTGAATAAACAATGAAACCCAGAGCACAAAGAAATAAGCAGTTAATTTTCCAAGGAAATACATAGTGCGGTTAAAATTGATCATAAATCAGGTAAAAGATTGGCTAGGGGCAACTTAGTTTATAGCAATGGGAGCACTATTGTTACTTACAGTTTCTAGGATAGAATTAAGTTTGAATTTGTTTGAAGTACCTTTTGCACCTTGTAAACATATCCTTGCTTTGTGAGAGTTGAGGAACGGACTGAAGAGAAAGGAAGATAGATATATTGATGAACCTTTTCATGACTTTGTATAAGAGTCCCAGTTATATTATGACAGGAGAAGAATAAATAAGAACCCTAGCAATTCCATATGTATTTAATTCTTGGTAAATGTATTTGTTCATAAGAACCCTGTTTAGCATGATTGTATATAAATAACATATTAAATTACTTGCTGTCTTGGGAAAGGAGAGAAGGGAAAGAGGTAGAAAAATGTGGAACTCAAAAGCTTACAAAGAGATAAATGTTGACACCATATTTGTTTGAAACTGTAAAAATTAAATAAAAGAACATTAAAAATAGATATTTTTAAAAGAATTAAAAAGAACATTGTTTTGTAGACAATATCATTATAATCACTTTACAAAAGAGCAAATTGACTGAGAGGATATTATTGGTATTGGACACATAGTAAGTGATAAAATACAGTGTCAATACTTGGCATCCTGATTCCAAATAAATCAAAAAAAAATTAACAATTAATTAAAAGCCTTTCAAGAGCTTATTGTATATTGTACTATATTCTGGAAACATGAAGCAAAAAATGAGACAGTTCTTTTCCTTAAGAATCTTACATTCTAATGGTGGAAACAACATGTATAAATAACACACACACACACACACACACATATACATATATATATATATATATATATATAAAATCAAAATATCTATTAATTCCTATTAATTCAATAAAATAATTGACTTTTGTGACAAAAGCACTAGCACCTGAGATGAAGGTGAAGAAATGTAATGCTCAAAAAGGAGCACTTGAGGTGAGTTGCTTTTCCAAACTACATTGATTCTTCCTGAAAGCTTACTTTCAAATGGGATGTGCTTTTAAATAGTATCTACTCTTTATCTGGTTTCATAATGTAAATTAAAAAAATGTTTATGAATTATTTATTTATTTTCCAGCTATATAGAAAGATCACTTTCAATAAACATTTTAGTAGTGTTGTTTCACATTTTTCCCCTCCCTTCCTTCCCCAATAGAAAATAATCTAATATAGGTTATAAATGTATAATGATGTTAAATATGTATCTATATTAATCCTACTGTGAAGAATGAATCAAATCATAAGAGGGGAAAAAACATTAGAGGAAAAATTCATAATTCATAAAACAAATTTGAAAATCTGAAAAAAATTAAGCTTTCATGTGCATTCAGTCTCCATAGTTCCATCTCTGGATGTAGAAGGTATTTTACAGCACACTTTCTTAAGAATAGTCTTTGATCATTGCACAGCTGAGACTAGTTCCACATAGTTGCTCATCACAACTGTTAGTGTGCATGTTTTTCTTGTTCTGCCTACTTCACCGAACCTCAGTCCAAGCAAATTTTTCTAGACTTTTCTGAAGTAAAATCCCTCATGATTTTTTTAATTTAAATTTTATTTTTTCAATAACATACAAAGATAGTTTACAACACTCATCAGTTTGCAAGATTATGAGTTCCTCAATTTTCTATCACTCTCCCTTCCTTTTCCCCTCTCTATGGGGTTGAAAAACCTGGTAAAACATGTTCATGTATTCACATGTTTAACATATTTCCATATTAGTCTTGCTGGAAAAGAGGAGTTATAACCAAGGAAGACCAGGAGAAGGAAAAGAAAAATTCCATTCATATGGGAATCATATGATGATGAATTCTGTTTCCCTTCATGCTTCCCTTATTTATACTTTTCCTTTTTCCTTTCTCTAATCTCTTCTGACTAAGGTTTTGCTTCTGATTGCTACCTCTCCATCAGCCCTTATTTCTATCAGGCCTGTCTGGTTTCTTTTTCTCTTTAATTTTTACCTTTTACTTTACGTTTACCTTTACTTTTTCTTTTGCTTTCCCTTTTGTCAGTCCCTTCTTTCTCTTTTTTCCTCTTCCCCCCCATTTAACTGTAGGATAAGATAAATTTTTAAACCAAATTGCTAACGTTCGTTGTTCCCTCTTTGGGTCTAATTTGTTGACAGTAAGATTTACTCAGTGCTCACTCCTTCCCTTCTTTCCCTTTACTTTAATAAATCTTTGTGCCTCTTCATGACTTGTTATTTTCTTCTAGTGCCTTGCCTTCTCCTAGTGTAATCATTTTCATGTCTTGATTGTTTTAAACTTGTATCCACAATGCTCTATCAAGATATACTCCTGTTTCTAGCCTGAAGAAATTCAAATCTCAAGGGCTTATTAGTTGAATGCTTGATTGATAAGCAACATTACCTCTTAGTCACTTCATTCCAACATTTTCTGTACAAATACATTCTGTCCAACTGCACTGTTCCATTAGAAATAAAATTCTCAAGAGCCATCAACATCATCAAATTATAATGAATTAAAACAATACCCTTTTCTCAAGAACCCTCTTTAGAAATATAGTCTTCATGTGCTAAAGTATCAGGTAAGGAAAAAAATCACTCAAAAGCTAAAAATTTGATCACATAACAGTCAATTTGTACCCACACCCATTGTCCTTAAAGAATGACAATTCTCTAGTGTTAATTCCCTGCCCTATCCCCTTCTATTTACCTTTTTACACATCTCTTGAGACTTGCGTTTGAAGAACAAATTTTATGTTCAGTTCTCGTCTTTTTTTATCAGGAAAGTTAAAATTTCCTCTATTTCATTGAAAAGCCATCTTTTCAACTTCCAGTCAAGATGACAGAGAGAAGACAGGTACTGTGCTAAGGTGTCCTGGTTTCCCCTCAAAAATAATATGAAAAACCCTCTTAACAGAAATCTGATCAACAAAACCCAGATAAAAGAAGCTAGGAGATGAACATCTACCTCAAGGTTTGTCTTTGGGATCATGGGTAAGCCAGGCTCAGAGAGCAGAGAGACTGCTGGGAGGGGTGAGAGCCAGACTACCCTAGGATCAGTAGCTGAGTCCTTGACTGGGAGCTGCAGTCCAAGAACAAACTGGGGCACAGATTGGCTAGAAATGATGGGCTGTAATCTGGCACTTACCATTAGGGCTGGAGGGTGATTTCCAGTGCAGGAGTAGTAGACATCCATCTGTGGGATTCCTCTAGTCTGGAGGATCTCAAACTCCGTACCTTCATTTAAGCTTCCCAAAAGCTGAACTCTTCCAAGAACAAACATAGGGACAAACTACTTACCACCCAGGCTCAGGAATGGGCAGCAAAACTCCTTCAGCTGTGAATATGGAGAGTAATTTTATTGTACCAGAGCTTAGCCCACATTGTTTAAGGTTAAAAGTATCCAGCAGTTTCATCCATACCCTCCAGGACAAGGGAAAGGGCTTCAAATCAAGATCACAGACACTCCAGAGAGAACAATCAGCACCCCGTATTGGCTGACCCACTTGGAGTAATTAAACTAAGTGACCAAAGCCTCTAGGAATCCCAACACCAAACCTCTGTGAATCAGCACCACCACAAACAAAAGATATTAGGAAAATGAAGAAAGACCAGCAGTAAGAGGGGTCCATAGAAAAATTCCTAGAAGAAAAAGACCCTAACTCAGAGATATCTAGAACCTCTGAGAATATGATTTTATCTCCAACACAGAAAGACTTCTTTGAAGAAATCAGGAAGTTTAAAAATCAGTTGTAAAATTTAGGAAAAGAAACTTAAGAGAAGATTAATACCTTGCAATAAGAAAACAAATCCTTCAAAAATACAATTGTACAAATGCAAAAAAAAAATAATTCTCTCAAAACCTTAATTGGTCAAATGGAAAACACTTTCAAGAATAGAATTGACCAATTGGAAAAGGAGTTGCAAAAGGTAAATAAAGAAAATTCTTCTATTAAAAAAATGGAATATGTGGAAACTAATGACTTCATGAGACAACAAGATTCTGTTAAAACAAAAATATTGAAAAAATAGAAGAAAATGTAAACTACCTTATCAGCAAAACCACTGACTGCAAGAATAGATTGAGGAGAGATAACATAAGAATTATTGGTTTTACTGAAAACTTTGAAGAGAAAAAAAGACTGGGCTTAATGTTACAAGATTTAGTGATGGAAAACATCCCTGATAACATGGAACCAGCCAGCAAAATAGTTATTGAAAGAATGCATCGATCCACTCTGTAAAGGGATCCTAAAATGAAGACACCAAGTAATATTGTGACCAAATTCCAGAAATATCAGATAAAAGAGAAAATCCTGCAAGCAGCCAGAAAGAAACAATTTAAATACAAAGCAGCCACAGTAAACATTACACAGGACCTGGCTGGATCAACATTAAGGGATCAAAGGGCCTGGAATGAGATATTCTGAAGAGCAAGGGAGGTTGGAATGCAACCACAAATCCACTATCCAGCAAAACAGAGCATTCCCTTCCAGGGAAAAAGATGGACATTTAAGCAAATGGGAAACTTCCAACATTTTCTGATGAAAAGTCCAAAGCTACATCGAAAATTTGATCATCACACAGAAGACTCAAGAGACACACGAAAAGGTAAAAAAAAGGATAAAGGGAAAAAAAGCTATCCAATAAGATGAAACTAGCAATATCCCCACATAGGAGAAAGCTTCTCATAACTCTTGGGAACAGTAACTAGCCTGGAGTGATGGGCACTTATGACTTATCTGTAAAATTGCTATCCAATAAAATGAAACTGGCTACATCCAAACATGGGAGAAAGACTTTAATAATTCTCATGAATTGTAACTCTATTCGAAAGAATATGCTAAGCCAGAAATGATGGACATCAATAACTTTTCTGTGACTCAGAATGATTTAAAAACAATATCTCATTAAAAATGGAGGCCATAAGGAGACAAGGAGGATGGAAGTGTTTGCATGGGGTAAATATCATTACATTAAGAGGTATAAAGGAACTGAGTAGAATATTCTATCTTAAGAGTTAATATTCTTAGTGAAGTCCTTTCAGGGTTAAAAATCATTAAACTTTGCATTCCCAGTCAGACACCCTCCTTATTCTGCTAGGGAGTGAAACAGTGGACTATTTCCAGAAAGATATTGCATTGATTCTGTTAGGGTGGGAAAAAGTAGAATGCTTCCAGAGAAGAGACCTTGCAGTCTTAGTTAGCTACCTATTTGATAATGGACTGTGAGAACAGTAGCCTGCCTTCTCTTGTTTGATAAGTGCTAAACTAAGAAGACTGTGCATACTCAGACATTAATTCATTTAACAGAAGGTCATTAGAAATCTTCTTCTGATACCCTCGCTATCTGAATGATGAGCTAATATTTTATGAAAGCCTTTTATTCTTCTTTTACTTCTGGGTAGATTTTTCATGTAAAGATTGTACCTCTGGGTGCTGCTAGGTGGCGCAGTGGATAAAGCACCGGCCCTGGAGTCAGGAGTAACTGGATTCAAATCCGGTCTCAGACACTTAATAATTACCTAGCTGTGTGGCCCTGGGCAAGCCACTTAACCCCATTTGTCTTACAAAAACCTAAAAAAAATATTGTAACTCTGAAAACCTTAACCATAACCAATCAGGTTGGAAGAGAGGGGGTTGGGGGGGGGGGGAATAATGCTAAGTCATATAATCTTTCTTGACAGTCACCTTGGGGCAGTTCCTTGATCTTCACTACCTTTGTGAGATTTGGGGGTGCCCTTTTCTCAAGAAAATCCAAAATAAACTTTCCTTTTTGCTCAGAAGAGTCTCTATATTTTTAAGTGGATTCTTATCCCACCCAATAGAGGGGAAGAAGGGAGGAGGAGGTTAGAACTACCTGAATCTTAATCTCCTCAGATTTGACTTAAAGTTAACAAGCACACACCCAGTTAAGAAACTTAAATTTCAATTATTAAAAGAAGAAAAAGGGAGGTTGGGAGGAAAAAGGGAGCTAACAGAAGGAATGGAAGGAGAAGGGATTTGGATATAGGAGGAAAAACACACTGAAGGTGGTGGTATCCAGAAACAAAATATGGGGGAATAAGGATAAAGCAAAAAATAGGGGAAAATAAAATCAGAGGGAAGATAGAGGAGGGCAATAAAGAGTTATTAATTATAACTTTGAATGTGAATGGGATGAACTCTCCCTTAAAACATGTTCAGGGAGACAAGATGATAGAAGGAGAAGAGCCTCCTTTAGGTGCTCTCTCCAAAATATTTCAGAAACGTTAAAATTTTAACTAAATTTTCGAGAGACAAAACCCACACAAAGATACAGTGAGGCAATTCTCCAGTTCAAGGTAATGTGGGAAATAGTGGAAAAACTGTTCTGCTGGGTTGGAGAGGCAGTCATGACACAGTGGAGGAACTTCAGCATCTCAGGAATAGCACCAGGATGTCTGGGAGTGCCAGTTCCCAATAGCAGAAACAGTTTCCTAATCTATACCCCAGGGAGCACCAAGCACAACTTGAAAAATTAACAGGGAGGCCTCTGCCAGAGCAAGCACAAAGCCCAAGCCCTCACCTTATTGTGGCCACGGTATTCAGTGCAGCCCCAGTTCTCCATGTGACCAATACTTGGTGCAGCCCAGATCCAGGATATGGAAGCAGCTCCATGGAATAGTCCAGCAGTACCCTCCAGACAGCTGCACTTTGATTGTTCAGCCCATGGAAGGTAAAGGAGAGGAAGGAGACAGCCAAGGTCTGTCCTCTGTCCCTGGAACAGGTCTCTGGGCTCTGACCACATAAAGACCCTGGTCATAGTCTAGGACCCCCAAAGATCAGGGACTCCCCCCCCCACAGCTCCGTGGCAGAGGGGTGAGCTTGTAGTCATTCACAGACCAAGAGAGCAGTCAGAGCCTCACACAATGAGGGCCTTGCGGGGGTGTCCCAATAATACTCAAAAACTCAAGAAACACCCCAAAACTAGGCAAAGGCTGGGAAAATGAATAAATAGAATAAAAGGAATCTGACCACAGACAATTGCTTTGGTCCCATGGAGAACCAGAGTACTCAATTTGAAGATGAGAAATTCTAGCTTCTGCATCTAAAGACTAAAATAAATATAGAAATTGGGCTCAGGTTATGACAGAGCTCTAAAAAGGTTTTGAAAATCAAGTAAGGAAGATAGAAGAAAATAGGGAAAAGAAATGAGAGAGATGCAGGACATGAAAACAAAGTCAGCAGCTTAGTCAAGGAGATCCAAAAAGATTCTAAAGAAAATAACATGTTAAAAGTCAGCTTAGGTCAAATGGATAAAACAATTGAAAAAATAATTGAAGAGAATAACACTTTAAAAAGCAAAATTGCCCAGATGGAAAAGTGTTAGGTGCCTGCTTCCTTACCTATTATTTTACTCAAGCAAACAATGAAGAGTCCAGAGACAAAGATGGCAAATTCTCTATTTCACAGAAAACAAGTGCTTAAATACCCCTCCTTGTCCCTGGTTTTCCCTCAACTCTTTAAGTAGTCAATCAAGCATGTGTTCACGGTCTCTGGTTATTACTCCCACACAATGTTGCTAATCAATAGTCTCTTATTATCAATCAGGTGTTTGCTCGCTCACTCTAGTACTGCCATACAGTGTTGCAACAGTCTCTTACAAATCCCTCTTTTTCATTTTTTGAGGCAAATTCTTCCACTTCAAATTATTCAGGACCAGATTCTTCTGGGCCTTTCTGAGTTCATTTAGAGATGAATGTATTACAATGAGGGTGTCATTGAGGCAGGGTTCAGGGAATGATTGACTGGCATAGCTGGTTGGCATCCTGCAGAAGCTGATCTTGTAGGTATACAGTAAAGAGAAGCAAAACTGAAGGGAAAAAATGAGTAAGCAAAAATGGGAGACATTATAACAGGCTATTTAACAAAGGTCCAATAATTAGAAAAAATTAGAAGGTCTATAAGGGACAAGAATTACACTTTACAATCCTGACTGAAAAAAAGCATTTTAAAACTGCCAAAAAGTAATTTTCAGCAAAATGAACAAAAATTCTAGTAGAAGAATGGATCTCTCCTTAAAAGCCATCAGATATGCCAATAGGCATTATCCTGATCTATTGGTTCACTAATTTTGATGCACCAGGAATGATCATGGCAATATCCTATTACAGAGCTTCAATTGGCCAGGTAAGGAAACCTTTAAAAGAAGTGTACCCTAGTTGAAACTAGGGTCTTTCTAGGGGCAGTTAGGTTGCACAGTGGATAGAGCACCTCCCTGGAGTTAGGAGTACCTGAGTTCAAATCCGGCCTCAGACAGTTAATAATTACCTAGCTATGTGGTCTTGGGCAAGCCACTTAACCCCATTGCCTTGCAAAAACTAAAAAAACAAAAACAAAAACAAAAAAACAAACAAACAAGAAACTCGGGTCATTCTTTCAAAGGTCTGAACATCAAGCCCCATAGGGCTAGATGACTTAACTGGCATATTGTCTTTCTATCAAACCTGATGTCAGGCAGATCAACATGTTGTAATATAGCAATGAGATAACCAGCATTTCCGGCGGCTTAAACACTAAGGAAAAACAAGAGTGTGCCAGGCTGTAACTTAGTATTAAGAGATCCAGGGGAAAAAATCATAATTCAATTTGTTGCTCAAATAGCTAAGGACAGAACCCATTTATTTATTAACTGTTTTAAATAACTAAGTATCTCCTTCTGGCTAGGAGGTTGCCCATTATCTCCACACTTCTCACATAACAATTGGCTATAAATATCTATACATAAACTTCTAACTACTGGCCATCTTTAAAAATACAAACAAATTATTACTTTCATAATTGTTTTAAACCATTAGAACATCTTAGGTATTATTGAGTACAATGTAAGAAAACAATAGTAAAAAAAACAAACAAGGCATTCAAATCAATGAACATGAGTTATTAAATTTAACAATAATATTTTCATTATATTATGCATGAATTCATAGAGTCATCCCAGAAGGGATTATATGCTAATTTCCATGTTTTAACATTTACTGCATTCAAATAGATTACATGTTCACAAGAGAATCAAATACTGTTAGTATTTCTTTGAGGTTACAACAGAACACATAACTGACATATATATATATATATATATATATATATATATATATATATATATATATATTCCCTTCCATAAACATATGATGATAGATGAGATAAATATTATAAACTTTAATCCTTTACCATCAAAAGACCTTGTGATATTGTTGATAGCTATCAATATTGATTTAACATCAAAACAAATCAGCTTACAAAATTTAATATATTTACTTAAACTTTACTACACTAAAGTCTCAATTAACCTCAGTTGAATGCAGCCCTTAATCAACACTAGGCCAACAAGAACCTAACTAACAGCTGAAATCATTTCAAACTTAGCCAATTATAAACCTTAAATTGGTATAAACTGATAGGTTCATTTCCCAACTTCATTAATTATTTAATTTTAAATTGGACCTTTTTAAGCAAGTAAATTCAAAACCCAAGCCAAAAGGAGCAATGTTAACTCAGGTAACTGTAACTATATCAGATCTGAATTACACACACACACACACACACACACACACACACACACACACACCACCCCACAGGAGTTTAGATACAAATACAACTCCTTTGTATCAGATTTCAAATTTACCAAGGTGAGATTACTGGATACCCTGGCTGGAATCAGATCTCAGAATAGAGAAACATTTTCCCACCTCTCCAGGACAGTAGAGAGATGTAAAATGTCCTGTAGATTATGACATATACATGTACACACATACACACACATATATTTATATTTTGACTGGTCAAAAAAAATAACTTTTGGAAATAATCAGGATTTCTTGAGGAGCCTCTTAAGATTTGCATAATAGCCAGTCAAGAAAGAATTGAATGAATTCTTAAGCAATTTCACAAAATTCAAAGTTAAGTACTCTATTACAGAGATGTTCTTCTTTCTGCTAATGCTAATTCTCTCCTTCAGTGATAATGAGGACATTTCTTTCAGAAACCCAAATTTTTCCATTTCCTGTGGAGATATAAACATATCCTGGCTCTCGGATTATTACTAGGTTGGGTCCTTTCCACTTTGCTTCCCTATTTTTCTACATTACTTTTTCTAGCATAGGGTATTCATTCAGACCCTCTTGAAATACCCGCTTATTTTGTTTGCATTGTTCAATTCCCCAAAATTTCATTGCTAGAGTAAGCCAGTTGAAATCAAAATTCAAAAACTTTATAGTATAAATTGCATAATTCAATCTATTAGTGGATTTATCATATAATTCCTCTTTGTTTTTGAGGCACCATTTTAATCATCTGGTTCATTCTTTCAACCATTCCTTGACTCTGTGGATTGTAAGGAATTCCTGTAATATGTATGATAGCAAATTCTGCACAAGTTTTTAAACAATTGAGCCAGATAGGCCATACCATTATCTTCAAAAACTTGGGAAGTCCACCAAGAGAAAAAGCAACTAAATAAATGAGTTCTTACATGTTAAAAAGCCTCCCTGTTTTGTGGAGTCCCTGAGAAAAAAATTTCATAGGTATCAAGCCAGACATGAACATACTTCAGTCCAAACTCAGATAAATGAGTGACCTCCATCTGCCAAAGAGAATTCTGACTCATTCCCTTTGGATTCATGGAATCCCTTGATGTTTTAGGGAGAAAAGGCACAAAATGAGTATATTGTAGCACAATTTTTCTAGCTTGTTCTTTGGTAATCCCATACAAACATCATAATGATTGTGCTGAAAGATGTAATTTATAATGTGCCTTCATTGCTTCAAAAATAGGAAAGGTTAATATAGCATAAGCAATGGCATTTCCTTTAACTATAGGACCTGGAGCATCAGTATGAGATCTAATATGTAAGCAGAATAGAGGACAAGTGCATCTTCTAAGCAAATGTTGCAATTCCTGAAACAAATGAATAATACTCTGGTCATTGGTGTCCTTAAATTGGGAAGTTTCTAAATGCTGTAGTATACCCCAAACTTATTTACTATATGTGATAATATTGATGGGTTCATTAATTCTCGCAGGTTGTCCTAATGTATAAAGTTCATTTTTGGGGGTGGATTGAAAAGGAATAATAAATAAACCCCTTCTATTTCCATCTGGAATATAAAGCGCAGCTCTGTTATTTCTTGTTGCATCTGTAAAGACATTTATACCATCTACAGGCTCCTTTGTCACTATCCACTCCACAATCTAAGGCCATGAAGAGGAAAACTTACTAGGTATTAATGGTGATTTAGATGTTTTTGGCATATTCACCAAAATCTGCCATTCTTCCAAGTGCTTAATACTGTTGTCTATAATTTCCAATTGCAATGGAATGTAAATCTTTGAAGTTCTTTTTCCAAATAACCCTATCACTCTATTTCTAGCAATTATAATCAAAAGTGCAAGAATTTGCAAGTATTAAATGAGCACATTATTTCCCTGCACACTTAAATATACCCATTCCACAATGCCTTGTCCCTAATGTATAATCCCAGTAGGACACTATACTCTACAGTGTCCAAAATAGTTATCTCAAGGCTCTGCAAATGATGTACTCAAACTGTGTTGATCATGAATCAATTGCATAATGGTCTTATTGCTAGACTTTGCCTCTGCAGTCATCTCTTCTTGAGCCAATCATTGTTTTCTGACAATCAGCATTTACATTAACCCATGCTGATTGTTTAATTAATAAGTCTATTCCTGCTACATTTCCTAAAGTTCTTCCCACTGCCTCTTGCAATTGGGCAAAGAAATCTACAAAAGCCTCATCATTTCTTTCTCAGATAAGTACAAATGATTCTTTTCATTTTGTATTGGAACCCATCCCCAAGCATTCTTTACACAGGTAGCAATTCTTTCATATGTTTTTAACCCACAATTTATTTGGTCTGCATTGTTGTGAAACTAACCCATGCCACTTAATTGTTCATAATATGTGTGGTGGTACTGGGACCTTGCACATGCCTCAAAACCATCTGTCTATATTCTTCTGCAAACTCCATCATTCAAAAGACAGCTTGACTGGGGGATAAACATGTCCTACCTATCTGCTTCCAATCATTGGGTGTTAATATGGAGCATACAAGAGTATCCAATTGTAACAGAACAAAGGACGATCTTGTCCCATATTCCCCCACTGCATTCTTTTAATCTCTGACTGCTTTTATAACTGCTGGCTCATGTCTTCGCCTAAGGATTAAAAAGATTTTGCTCCTCGATAACAGGATGTGACTGAAATTCAGCTCCTAAATCTCCCGAATTCTCACCCTCATTTCTGGCCCTTTTAATGGCTTTTGTAATGAAGAAGTCTACTAGATGGTGCTGTAGGATTAATGCTAGGCCTTTCTTGATAAGATTTATTTATCTCTTTTTCCTTGGCACTTTCTGTTTCCTCCATACTTTCTCCCTTTTAAATATCCTTAATAGCTGACCTATTATAACAATTACCCTGTTACCTTCTCCAAAGTCTTCAGCTCTGGGATGTTGCCTGGAAGTTTTTCTCTTGATTTTATGACAGGACAAAGACTCGGTCCTTGGAAGCTTTTTCCTTGACAGTCCAAAGTCTCAGTGCTTTGATGCGTGGTTCTGCTTGGTCCTTCTTCTGGACTCCAATCAGATGGCCCCAAACATGCTTATTTCATGCCTTCGTGCCCCAAGCTTGAGCACCATATTTTAGGTGCCTGCTGGCTAATTTATACTTTATTCCTTACCTATCAGGTGAACACCGAAGAGCCCAGAGACAAAGATACCAAGTTCTCTCTTTATTTCACAGAAATTAATGCTTAAATACCTTCCTTGTCCCTGGTTTTCCCCCAACTATTTAAGTATCCAATCAAGCAGGTGTTTACTTTCTCAGGTTTGTAATCCCATACAATTATGCTAATCAACAGTCTCTTATAATCAAGCAGGTGTTTACTCCCTGAGGATAGTACTGACATACAATGTTGCAACTGCCTCTTACAGAAAAGGAGATAAGAAAGGTCTCTGAGAAAACCAAATTCTTCAGATGTAGAATGGAGCTAAAGGAAGCTGATGACTTTGCAAAAAAAATCAAGACACAAAAGTTCAACTCCAAAAGAATGAAAAATTAGAATAAATATCTGTGAAATATCTAATTGAAAAAAAACAACGGATCTGGAAAACAGATTCAGAAAAGATAATTTTAAAATTATTGAAATACCCTAAATTTATGATCAGGAAAAGAGCCCTGATCTCATTTTAAAGAGTTCCTACAGGAAAATTGCCCTGATATCCAAGTAGCAGAGGATAAAATAGAAATTGAGAGAATCCACTAAATCTTCCTCTGAAAGAGATCCAAAAATCAAACAAACAAAAAACCAGGAATGTTTTGGACAAGTTCCAGAACTCCTAAGTCAAGGAGAAAATATTACAAGCAACCCAAAGGCCACAATTCAAATATCAAGGAGTTGCAGTCAAGATCACACAGGTCTTCATGACAACTACATTAAGGGTTCATAGGGCTTGGGATATGGTATTCTGGAAGGCAAAAGAATCAACTACCCACCAAAACTGAACATCCTCTTCCAGGGGAAAAAGATGGACTTTCAATGAAACAGGGGAATTTCAAGTGTTCCTATTGAAACAAGCAGAACTGAACAGAAAGTTTGACCTTAGAGTACAAGGATCAGGTGAAGTATAAAGAATTGGAGGATTAGGGTAAATTATGAGGGACTTAATGATGATGAATTGCATATATTCCTGCATGGAAAGATGATACAGATAATACTCATATGAACCATTTTAATAGAGAGGTAGAAGGGGCTTTTATAGATGAAGCACAGGGGAGAGCTGAATTTGAAGGTATAATATATTGTTAAAATGGAGTCAATGGGTGAAAGGGAAATGTACTAGGGAGTAATAGAAAGGAGAGGTAGAATAGGCTAAGATATTTCATGTAGATTTTGCATGGTATGGAAGGAGGGAAGGTGAGGGCCAAAAGGGAACCTTCATTCTTATGGGGAATGGCTGAGAGGAAACAACATACCCACTCAATAGGGTATAGATATCTAGAGAAAAAAGAGATAAGGGGGACAGGGGTAAGGGGGGATGTGGGTGATAGATGTGAAGGTAGATCATAGGAGAGGATAGTTAGATATAGCACATTTTCTTTTGTACTTTGTGCAAGGTTCTGAGATTGGGTGGATTGTCTGGGACCATGGGGCCAGGTGGTTGTTGGGTCTCTGGTGTTGGATAAGGACTTTGGGCCTCTTGGCCCCAGGAATAGTGCTTTGTGTGGTACATCACTTGGATGCCTGACAGCAAATTTTGAAGAGTAACAGAGTGAAAGGAGAAAGAAAATATAATAGATGCTAGTGGGGAGGAATGGATGGAGGGAATTGAAATCGGCAACAGCAAATGTGAAAAAATATGGAAGTAACTACTATGATGGACTTGTGATAAAGAATGTGATCCACCAGAGACAGAGCTGATGGTATCAGAATAGAGACTGAAACAAATACACTTTTTCTTTTTCTTTTACTTTATTTCTCATGATGTTTTATATTTTTGTAGGGCAGGGGGCATTATATTTACTCTTAAACAAGAATATTTTAATAATGTGTATATAAAATAAATAAAATCTTTCTCAAAATGAAAAAATATGCAAGTAGCAGAGTGGATTAAAAACTAGAAACCTACAAAATTCTGCTTTTAAGAAACTCAGTTGAAGCAAAGAAATAACTATAGAGTAAAGGTACAAGTTTGGAGCAAAACATTTTGTTTCAACTGAAGTGAAAAAAGCGGTTTAACAATGCTTATGCCAGACAAAGCAGTTACAAAAATAGATATCACTAAAAGAGACAAAGAAGGAAACTATATAATCCTAAAATGTACTATAGGCAGTAAAATAATTTCTATACAAAATATATATGCACCCAATAATATAGCATCCAGATTCTTAGAGGAGAAGATGAAGGAGTTACAGGAATATATAGAAAGCAAAACTCTACTAGTGGGAGACCTCAACCTCCTGCTCTCAAATTTAGATAAAATCTAAACATAAAAATAAACAAGAAAAGTTAAGGAGGTAAATAGATTATTAGAAAACCTAGACATGATAGATTTATGGAGGAAACTGAATGGGGACAGAAAGGAATATACTTTTTATTCCAGCAGTACATGACACACAAAAACTGACATGTACTAGAGGATAAAAACCTAATAATCATTTGCAGAAAGGCAGAAATACTGAAAATATCTTTCTCAAATTATAATTCAGTAAAAATCACATGGAATATTGGGCCAGGGAGGTATAGAACCAAAACTAGTTTGAAACTAAATAACCTCATTTTAAAAAGGAGTGGATAAAACAACAAATTATTTCATCCTAGATAATGTCAATAATGAAACAGCATACCAAAACCTGTGGTACATTGAAGGCAGTTGTCAGTGGATATATTATGTCTTAATTGCTTAAATATATAAATTAGAGAAAGAGGAAATCAATGAACTAAATATGCATTTTTAAAAAATTAGAGAAAGAAGAAATTAAAAACACCCAATTAAATACCACATTCTGTAAATTAAATGAGAAATTAATAGAAGTGAAAGCAATAAAACTATTGAACTAATTAATTAAAACATTAGTTGGTTTTATGAACAAGCAATAAAATTAATAAATGTCTGGTCAATTTGATTTAAAAAAAGAAAACCAAATTATTATTATCATAAATGGAAAAAGGTGACCTCACCACCAATGAGGAGGAAATTAAAGTAATAATTAATAATTATTTTGCCCAACTCTATGCTAATAAATTAAATAATCTAAGTGAAAAGGGTGAATATTTACCAAAAAATGAATTGCCAAAGGTAAATACCTAAATAACCCTATGTCAAAAACAGAAATTCAACAAACCATTATTGAACTCCCTAAGAAAAAAATCTCTGGGGCCAGATGTATTCTCAAATGAATTCTATCAAACTTTTAAGGAACAACTGGTACCATTTGCATTTAAATGCTTTTTTAAGAAAGATTTTATTTATTTTGAGTTGTATAATTTTTCCCCTAATCTTGCTTATCTCCCCCACCCCCACAGAAGGCAGTATACATTGATCTAAGCTGAATGTGATGAGAAAGAAATCATATCCTTAAGGAAGAAGTTTCTTCCATACTACCAATTTTCCCACCAATTTTTATCAAAGAGAGTTTTATCCCTATAACTGGACTCTTTGGGTTTATCAAACAGCAGATTACTACAATCATATCCGGCTATTGCACCATCTATTCTACCAATCCACCACTCTATTTCTTAACCAACACCAGATAGTTTTGATGACTGGTGCTTCATGATATATTGTTAGATCCGGTAAGGCTAAGTCACCTTCTTTTGCACTTTTTTTCCACTGAATCTATGGAATTTCTTGATTTTTTTCCATATGAATTTACTTACACCATTGTCTAACTCATTAAAGTATGTTGTTGGAATTTTGATTGGTAGGGCACTAAACAAGTAATTTAGTTTTGGTAGAAATGTCATCTTCATTATATTAGCCAGAGCTATCCATGAACAGTTGATGTTTGCCCAGTTTTTTAAATCTGATTTTATTTATGTGAGAAGTGTTTTATAATTATTTTCAAAAAGTTTCTGAGTCTGCCTTGGTAGATAGACTCCCGGGTATTTTATATTGTTGTAGGTTACTTAGAATGGGCTTTCTCTTTCTAGGTCTTTCTGCTGTATCTTGTTAGTCATTTAAAGAAAAATTGAGGATTTATGATAATTTATTTTATATCCTGCTACTTTGCTAAAGTTGTTAATTATTTCTAGTAGTTTTTTTAGAAATTGAAGTAACTAGAATTGGGAAGGAAGAGACAAAACTCTTACTCTTTGTAGATGACATGATGGTATACCTAGAAAATCCCCAAAATCATCTAAAAATTGGTAGAAATAATTAGCAAATTTAGCAAAGTCACTGAATATACAATAAACCCTCATAAATCCTCACTATTTCTATATATGACTAGCAAAATGCGGCAGAAAAAGCTAGAAAGAGAAATCCCATTCAAAGAAATTTGAGTCAATATAAAATACCCAGGAATCTATCTGCCAAGGCAAACACAGAAACTTTTTGAAAACAATTACAAAACATTTCTCACTCAAATAAAATTAGATTTAAATAACTGGGAAAATATCAACTGCTCGTGGATAGGCCAAGCTAATATAATAAAAATGACAATTCTAACAAAAGAGCAATAAAGGTGTGCCTACCCTTTGATCCAGCAATACCACTACTGAAGAGATTATTAAAAAGGGTAAAAGCATCCATTTGTACAAAAATATTCATAGCAGCCCTGCTTGTGTTGGCAAAGAATTGGAAATTAAGTTAATGTCCTTCAATTGGGGAATAGTTTAGCAAATTGTGGTATATGTATGTGATGGAACTCTACTGTTCTATTTGAAACCAGGAGGGATGGGAATTCAGGGAAGCCTGGAGGGATTTGCATGAACTAATGCTGAGCAAGATGGACACAACCATAAGAACACTGTACACCCTAATAGCAACATGGGGGTGATGATCCACCTTAATGAACTTGCTTATTCCATCAGTGCAAAAATCAGGCATAACTTTGGGGTTTCTGTGATGGGGAAAACTATCTGTATCCAGAGAAAGAATTGTCATGTTTGAATAAAGACAATTTTAATTTTAAAATATCTGTTATCTTATTATGTAATTTTGCTATCTCTTATACTTTATTTTTCAACTTAGATCAGTGTATACCATGGAAACAATGTAAAGACTAACAGACTGCCTTCTGTGGAGGGGTGGGAGGATGGAAGCAAGATTGGGGGAAAATTGTAAACGTCAAAATAAATAAAATCTTTCTTTTATTAAAAAAAGCAATATATTTTATGGAAATCATCCTTATACTTTTTGGGATTATATGACAGCATAAATTATAGTATAAGCTTCAAAATATTATAAAGCATATCATTATTTATATTATATTATAAAATTTATATATTATAATTTCTATTATTAGGAAAATTTTTACCAGAGGTTAGGAAATATTTTGTGTTGCTTTTTATGTATATTACCTCCCTTTTAAGAATGTAAGCACTATATAAGGAGGGATAATTTTTTTTTATTTTTGAATGACAATGGGTTTAAGTGACTTGTCGAAGGGCATCATTAAGTATCTGAGTCTGGATTGGAGCTCACGTCTTCCTGACTCCTGGGCAAGTGCTCTATCCACTGGGCCCTTAGTTCATTATTTATAATTATGTTTCTTATTCATAGCTCAATATCAGGAAAAGAATGGGAATTTAATAAATGCTTGTCAATATTTGCATGTGTGAAATGAGGACTACTTTGGGAAAAATATTGAACTTAAAATAGTATTTTATTCCAGATTCTGCTTTTACATCAGCATAATAAATGGTAGAAAAGCAATAGAACAGTCTTGGATATGAGTATTTATAAAAGGAGTAAGAAATTCAGACTTTTTGTGAGGGGTTTGGACATGTGAAATAGTCTAAAGATGAAAATTGTAAGAAGAAATATTTATGATACTTGACACTGAACTGATGAAAGATAATTTGAGTTGAGGAAGATAAAGGAAGAACTCTCTTTGAAAGAAGAATTTTTTTAACGTTTTTTTTTGGCAATCAATGGGGTTACATGGCTTGTTCAAGGTCACACAGCTGGGGAATTATTAAGTGTTTGAGGCCAAATTTCAACTCAGTTACTCCTGACTCCAGGGCCAGTGCTCTATCCACTGTGCCACCTAGCCACACCCTGAAGGAAGATTCTAAGGGAAGAAACTTGGACATTGATGAGTAAGGACCTGAAAAGAAAGATTAAAGGAACAGAAAAAACCGAATCAAATTACTTAGGCAATGTTCAAAAAGGTGAGCAAAATCACTTGTTAAGTAAAACAGATTGACAAATAAATTGCTAAGTAAATCAGTTGCTAAAATTAGTGAAATAAACAAGTGATGAAGAGGAATATAAAATAGGGAGTAGTTATAAGTTTTTTTTTTTTTGCAAATTCATTATTAAATGAAAGGAAGTGTGTATGGTCTTCAGGCATTTAAGAGAAAAAAAGGCTAAACAAATCTTCTTGAGATGATTTATAGTCAAGGTATGAACACCTACAAGCAGTATAGGAAATAAGGTTAAGTATTCTCAAACATGAAGGTGATAATTTTGGAGTGAATGAAAAGATAATTATTTCTTCCATTAAGTAAGTAAATTTAATATTTTATCTAAATAGATGTTTAAAAAGTCTTAAAAGATGAAGGAAAAGAAAGAAAACTATCAGCAGTCAAGAAATTAAATGAATGACTCTGAAAAAGTGGATCTTCAGTAGGTAAGAAAAATTTTAAAAAGTTAAAAAAGAGAAGAATTAAAGCAGAAAAAATTAAGGACTTGAAAATGAATTTTATAATAGTTTGATAGATATTTGATGTGTATTGAATTGGAGTAGAAATTATAATATTTCTTGATCATTTGTGCATATTTTTAATAAATTATTAACCATATTGGAATAAAATATATCTTAAAAATCATTATCAAATACATTTTGTACTGGACCAGTGCAATAAATGAATATTTTATAATTTCTCTTTTCTTTTAAAATAGTCCATACCATTCTTGTAGAAAAGAAGACATTATTCAGATGAAGGGATTAAAAAGTTATGTGGTAGAGCATATGGTTAAATGAATTACAAACAAATTAATACAGAGAAACTGAAGTCAAGAGAGCTTAAGTAATTTTCAAATCCTGATTTTTATTAATTATTGAATTCATACTGACTAATGTATGATCATCAGGAAGCAACAATACGAACAACTTTTTGATTATTGAATCACAGGATGAGAAAAGCTTCTCTAAGATTTCTCAATCTATTAAAAACAAAGAAAACCTTCTCTTCTTGTTATTATCAGTATCTTTTGACCAATCAGCTTTCTTCAAAAGATCTGTTTGTTCTGCATCATTATTGCAAAGATTCATAGACACCTAACTGTAAACAAGTCACTATTCCTGAATTGTTTCTTAGAATGTGAAAGATGAGCATTACTCACTAATTTCAAAATGTAGTGTTCGTTTGAAGGTCATTATTAATCTTTCACCATATTTTATCATTTTCAGAAAATATCTTAAACATTAACATCAGGCTAAAATTTTCTTGAATTTTTATTTAATGATTGACTTTGAAAATAATTTTAGGCTACAGTGCCATTAAAAATGACACCTCTGAATTGTTAAATGCTCAATAGTTCTTGCATTATTCATCAATTATATCATGAAATATTTTCAAAATTAATATTTCATAATTTAAGTATGAATATATGCAGAAATAGTTTAGAATGAGTCATTTCTGAGTTGTCTTAAACTCTAATGGCTCCATTATATTGCATTCTCAAAAATTTATGACAAAATTGACCCTAACTATAAATACTAGAAAAGTTAAATATCTGATCTACCTATTAGTTTTTAAATTACCCATTATTATAGGACTATAGAACCAGAACTAGAAGGAATCTAACACATTTTAATATTTGCATTTGAGGAAATTGAGAAAAAGGTCAAACAGTTGATTAATTGAATATTCTAAATTCCAATCCATGTGTCTCCAGAACCTTTCCACTGAAATAGACTTACTTATATTTGCCTTATTCTCCAAAAGTTTAATTTAGAAATCTATCATCATATGATACTTGGGAATAACTCTGGACTGCTGAAGGCTATGTGAGTGAATATAATTTTCAGATATTCTACAAATATTCAAAGTTTTGAACCTAGGCTTCATAATTGATTGTGTATCCACTACATAATGGCAATGTAAGTCTAGGCTTGGAATGAATCATCTCCAATACACTTTATATTAGATCTGTGGTGTGAAGTTCAAATAGAATTGGTTATGAATGGAACATATCTTAATGTAGAAAACCACCAATTAACACAATCATGTCATTTGGCATATTTATTTATTTTGTTAAATGTTTCCTAATTACATTTTTAATCTTTTTTTTTCTTTACCAAGGAGTTTTGTCCATAACTTTTAGCCCATGGAAAGTTTGGCAATCTATTTTTGTTTTATTTTGATTGTTTTAGGTCAAGTGGCACATCAAAAATATTTATGCAAGTAACTTTTCCATTAGTGTGACTTCTTCTATTCAATCAAATTTATCAAGAATTTATTTGGGCACCTACTCTGTGTCACATACTATGCTAGGAAAAATTCTTTGTCTTAAGGAATTTCTATCCCTTCTCTGTCTCTGGGTATTTAAACACATGTATGTGTATTAGTTTATATGTATGTATTATATGTATATATATTCATCTCCTTAGAGGGAGAACTAATAAACTATGAATGCAAATTGAAGTGAACTCTTGCTAATTTTTGAGAACTAGGAAAAGTGCAAATATGTTTTGCATAACTTCAGTGCATAATTGATATGAAATTATGTGCCAATTCATTGTGAGGGAAAGGTATTAGGGGAGCAAAGAATTTCCACACTCTTTAAAAAATGTTAAAAATAAAGAAAAATTGAAAATAAAAATTGTATACCTGATTTATGCCTTTTCTTTCCAATCCTTGTCAAAGATAATCATTTTCCTCATAGTGGGATCTCCTCCAATTATTGTCATATATAATGACTATGCCTTGGGTGGATTCTGAAATATTGTCAATTCTGCAGAGAGAATCTGAAGGAAGCAATGGAAAGATGTCCTCCTTGGTATATTCAAAAGGTGGAAACAAAACTATATTAGATAAAGCTAACCAAAAGAATTAATAGGACAGAAATAAAGGAGTTGATTATACTTTTAAAAATGTAGATATGCTAAAGTCTTGGTTTTTGTTAAATGAAAATAGAAAAGAATACTTGATTATATGCATATACATAGACGTGTGTGTGTATGTGTGTGTGTGTCTATGTGTGCTTCATCAATGTTTGGTACATTTTAAAAGAGATCATTCCTATCATTAATCTCTTCACCCTCTAATTCTCCGATCTCTTTTTTTGTCTTTTTCTCTCTTATTTTGATGTTGAATTAAACTCTTGCATGTTTTTATATTCTTATCTTCTTTGACCAGTTCAAATGAGACTGAATTTCAACTGTCAGCCACTCCCCACCACCACTCCTACCTCTGTCTGTCTATTTCTCCTTGAGTTCCCTAATTATGTGAAATAATTTCCCCTACTCTGCCTTACCTTTTCCTGCTAGTATATTCCTCTTCCTTTCTCTTTTCATTTTTCTTTGAATATACTTAACACATAAAAAGAATCATTCCAAGGTGTTCTCTAATTACTATTACTCCTTGAGATGATAAATTTCAGGGAAGGGGAGGCATGTATCATCTCCCCATAATTTATTTTTTTGTTTTTTATTAAATTAATTTATTTTCATCCATTTATTCATGCATATTTCCAAGTTACAAAATTTCCCTCCATCCTCCCTTCCCACCTGCCTCTCCTCAGCAGGGAATAGTCAGGTTAGCATTTTACATACATATTTTGTTAAAAAAAATTTGCAAATTAATAATTTTTAGTATGTGGAATTAGGATAAAGAGAAAGAGATACATATGGGATAATTTTTTATAAAATTTTCATCAGATTCAGAAGAGTTGTTCTTTTTTTCCTGTGTGTTTTGTTTTGTTTTTCTTCCTCTGGTTGGAGATAACATAATCCATAAACAGTAGATACAGTTATCCTAGCTCTCTGGATTATTGAGAGGAGTTGCCTCTGTCAAGGTTGTTCATGTCATAATTCTGTTGATATGTACATTGTTCTCTTGGCTCTGCTCCCTTCACACAGCATCAGATCCTGTAAGTCATTCCATGCTGCTCTGGAGTGCGATCATTTAGGGTTTCTTATAGAAAAATAATATTCCATAGTATTCATGTACTATAATTTGTTTAACTATTCCACAATTTGATGGGCATCCCCACAATTTCCAGTTCCTTGACACTACAAAAGAAGAGCTGCTATGAATATCTTTGAACATGTAGGATTTTTCACATTTTTTATAATTTCTCTTGGATATAGTCCTAGAATTGGAATTACTGTGTCTCCCCATAGTTCAATGCAAGCAGTTAAACTTGACTGATTTCCTTGCTATCATTCATTTGTGTTTTACCTTTTTATGTTTCTTAATTCCTATATTTGAACTTTAAAGATTCTACATATTTCTGTTTTTTTAATTAGGAATGCATGAAATTTCTTTATTTCATTAAATTCCATTTCTTTTTTTAATACCATTATATTCAGCTTTGTTATGTTTTAAATTTAATAGCTCTGGGTGTTTTTTCCAAGAGGTGACAAATAGATCATTTCTAGTTTCACTTTGCCCCCTGGTTCTGAGACATTTTCAAAATTTTATGATTTCTTGAAATATGATAGCTAAACTTGGTTTTTAGGCAGAATTTCAAATAATCCAAAAATTTTTTCCCCTTTCAATCTGTTTTTGGTCAATTGTTTTTGTTATGAATACCTTACATTTTCTTCTGTTTTTACAATCTTCTGACTTTGTTTTTGACCATTTTTTTTTAGTTTTTGCAAGACAATGGGGTTAAGTGATTTGTCCAAAATCACACAGCAGGGTAATTATTAAGTGTCTGAAGGCCTATCTGAACTCAGGTCCTCCTGACTCCAGAGCTGGTGCTCTATTCATTGTACCACCTAGCTGCCCCTGTTTTTAAGCATTCTTATTGTCTTAAAGAGTTTTTGGTTTACATTTGGTCCATTCTAATTTTCAAGGAACTGATTACTTCATCAAGGTTTTGTACCTCATGTGCCAAGTCATAAATAGCTTTCCAACTTTTGCTACAACAATTCTTATTTATTTATTTTCCTTTTTTTCTCTAGTATTTTCAGTTATTGAAATTTAAAAAAAGAAACTTTTATAGAAAATATTTTTTTCAAAATTTAAGTTTGAGGCATTGCATTGCTTGTAGTTATTTTAAATTCTTTCTCTTCTTTAATTTTGTGTCTTGAAAGCCTCTATCATCATAATAGAGTTTTATGTGGACAATATTTTTGATCATGTATCCTCATTGTCCTATTCTACCTTTTTATGTCAATCTATATAATAGAGAAAAGCTCTAATCATCTGGATTGAAGGGCTATTTTTTTTTGCTTTTTGAGGGCTGTGTTATTCATGGATCTCAGAGATAATTCAGATTGGGAACCTGAAATATTTTAGTTCTCCAGTGCAAAGTTTTATTACTGCCTCAGTTGACTGAGAACTTCAGTTTCCTAAGCTGAACAAGAGTAGACAGCTAATAGACCCAAGGATTGTTTACCTGTTAGTAATCTCTGCTTGATCAATGTAAAAGATTTATAGCAAAGTCAAGGAACCTCCAATTCAAAGACCTTATTGCTCTGACATTGCCAAGGCAACCACAGGCCGAATTTGAAATGGAATAAATCAAGTAGCTTTCTAGGGGTGAATTAATTAAATTCAAATATATTATATTATATATATTATATTATATTGAATATATTATATATTCAAATATATTAAGTTCAAATATAGCCCATGAATGATGTTATAAATATCCAAATCACAGAAAAAAAGCATTTCCAAACTCAGACTTCACAGGCTCAAATCTGTTCTTTCGTGGTTCTTGTTTTCTAGGCTTTAGACTAATAGAAATTGGATCTTCTAATACTACCTTCCCCTAATCCTCTGGTCTGCTTATTTCATACTTTCTCTTTTACTTTATATACCACCTTTGTGATACAGAACTGAATAATGGGCAATAGAATTGATGATTTGATCCCGTTGCCTTTACTATGTTCAAAAATGGATATAGGAACTTCTTTTGCTTTGTGTACAGTCAATCCATTGCTCTGGAATTCTCTGAGTGACATATTTTTGTTCAAGCATTGACTCCAGGATTTCCAGATCTCTCTATTTGTCTTCCTAAGCAAATCTGGTAAGTAAAAAATAAATAACTCACAAGGTATATATTTTTTGTATTTTTCTGTCCAGATCTGCTCTCATACATTTCTAAATCTACTTGAAAGAGTTTGGGGAAATAATTCACTGAACACAATAAAAATAGTATGAAATAAAGGGACATGGAAAGATGAACCAAAAATTAATTGGAAATTAAATAACTTCATTTTTAACCATGAGTGGATCAAATAGCAAATAATAGAAATAATCAATAATTATATTGATTTCATCAAATTTACAAGGTTATAAGTCATTTCCCAATTGATAAATGGTCAAAGTATATGAATATACAGTTTTCAAACGAAGAAATTAAAGCTGTATATATCATATGGAAAAAATGCTCCAAATAGTTATTGATTAGAGAAAGGTAAATTAAAACAGCAATGAGGTATCATTTCACACCTATCAGATTGGTCAAAATGAGAAAAAGGGAAAATGATGAATGTTGGAGAGGTGGGAGGATTGGTAGATTGATGCATTGTTGGTGGAGTTGTGAATGGATCCAACAATTCTGGAGAGCAATATGGAACTATGCCCAAAGAGCAATAAAACTGTTCATTCCCTTTGGCCCAGCAATTCCAATTATAGGCTTATATCCAGAAGAAATCATAAAGAATTGGAAAAGTCTCATATATTTCAAAATATTCATAGCAGCTCTTTTTATAGTGGCAAAGAACTGGAAATTGAGGGGATACTCATCAATTGGGGAATGGCTAAACAAATTATGGTACCTGAATATTATGGAATATTATTGTTGGCTAAGAAACCATAAATGGTATGATTCTTGGAAAGCATGGAATGACTTAGAGGATTTGATGTTGAGTGAAGGGAGCAGAACCAAGAGGACAATGTACACATTAACAACAACACTTTGAGATGATCAAACTTGATGGAAGCACCTTCTCCAGTGGTTCAGAAAGCTAGGACAAATGGACAATGTTATTCCCATCCAGAGCAAGAAAAACAAAAAAACATAAAAGAACCCTTCAGAATCTGGTGAACATTTTATAAAAATTATCTCTTTTGTATCTCTTTCACTTAATCCTAATTTCTCATACTGAAAATGACTAATCTGTAAACATGTTTACCAAAAATATCTATGTAGAATTCTAACCTGACTGTTAGCCACTGATGGGAGGGGGTGGGAAGGGAGGGTGGAGGGAAATTTTGTAACTTAAAATATGTATATATTTTCACTCCATAAACAAAATTAATGATTATTAGCAAAATGATTGCCACAGTTCTAGTCCTTAAATGTTACCATAATTTGATAATTATCAAACAATTTGACACTTCAGTATAGAACAAATATATTAGATATAAGTGGCACCGTCAAACTTACAGTTAAGAAAATCACTTGGTAAATATATGAGGATTAGGTTGGCACAAATAATTATTTGATGCAAGGAAACCATTCTAAAAGCTATTAAACAGCAAGATGAGATGAAAGAAGGGTATGAATTATGAAAGTAAGAGAGGATGGAAATAAGCATTTATATAAAATCCTTTATGTCCTAGGCACTGTTGTAAGGGTTTTAAATATAGAAAAAAAAGAATTAGCCATTGAATGTATATGTAAGGGCTAGCACAAAAATTATGAACCAAGGAAAATAGAACTATGGTGGTGCTTTGAACACAGGTATGGATATTTAGAAGATCAAAGAGTTGTAATGGCAGAGTGATTTCAATTTTGACAAATTCAAGTTTTTTTGTGACTATGGGATTTCTGGTAAATCATGGGCAATGGGTGACTTTTTCTCATAAGGACTTTAATTGGAAATAATCTGAATGTAAGACCAAACACTGTACTCCAAAAGACATATATTTGAAGGATATGAATAAAAAGGTCCCTGGAAAGTGAAAACTATTTATAATCATAGGAAGAGTTATTCCAAATCACTGATATAAAAACATATCAAAAGAACTGATTCACCTTACACATACTAAATATTTAAAAACGATTAATTGTGGAAGCAGTATATAAAGGAAGACATAAAAATGCATTGTTGGTGGTGATAACTATTTGTCCAACAATTCAGAAAACAATTTGGAATTAAGCTAAAAATGTTACTTAAAAAAATGTACATTCTGTTCTACCAATAGACCTAATTGCAAGGCATATATTCCAAAATGATCAATGAAAGGTGTAATTGTAACAGTGGTTACACAGGTTTTTTTCCGAAGTTTGCTATTTTCAGGTGGCTCTCCAATGGGAAATATTGATGTAGTAGGATATTACTATGCTTTAATAAAAGATGATTATGATAAAGTGCATTTTAACATACTCTTATTAAATGATATATAATGAAATATAAAGAATCACAAAACAATACAGAGGACAGTACTGGTATAATTAGGAAGTATAGCAATGACAACAAAACAAAGAGTGAAAACAGTTTAAGTTTGACTCCCTTGCCATAACAACAAAAGAAAAGAAAAGAAGGCAGACAATGTATATCCTTTCCTTCTTTGCAAAAGTAAGGGAATTCTGGATGGGGAACTTTTCACATTCTCCCCTCTCAGGTGTTATAAATAAAATGTTTTGTTCTTTCATGTTTTATTCTCTGTTACAAAGGATAGTTTATTAAGGAGAATTAGAGGCAAATATTTAGAAATAAAGATTATGTATAAACAAAAGAAATCATTTTGAAAATTCAGATTGTATGACCTGACAAATTATTTTAAGAAAACCAAAAAGTTGCCTCCAATTCCATCATCTTCAATTGCCTTCTCTATTTCATCTGGCATAAGTGAGTTTTACTGAATCAACTTTTTGATTCATTTATTTTATACATTAATCTAACTCTCTGTTTCTACCCATTTATTTCAACAAATGTCAGTGCCTTACTGGAAATTTCTGAATTGTTCAAATGTTGATCTTGGTGCACATCACTGTATGTCAAACTGTTTTCCACAAATGAACTTCAGCACTTTTCCTTCAAATTATAACCTCATTTTTTTATTTACTTCAAAAGCAGTTTGTTCTGGTTGTTTCAAATGCTGTATGTTGTGTTACTGTCATGATTCATTAGACAAAATTCAACCCCATAAGTCATCTGAGACTTTCCCAGAACAGTCCTACTTCTCAAAGGTATATCTTAAAATCTGTCTACTCTGACCAGTCTCCTTACATTCAGATGTCCTGCTAATCCATTTAATTACTGTCATACAGACAAAGAAAGGCTACAGAAAAATATTATTGCCTCTTACCACCCAAGGCTGACTGGATTCTGTAGACATAGCTAGTACTGGTAGCTAGTTTTATATTAGTTGGAGATTAGAAAATAAATGCAAAAGGAAGTCAAAAAAGAAATAGAAAAACTGTTATTACCTCAGGGTGAGTACCACCAATTCAATACACACTTTAAAGAATTTCTGTCTCTTTTTAAGTAAAAAAAAAAACACCAAACCTCCCCCCCATCTTCTTCTAATTGTCACCACTGCTAGGCTCTCTAGAGACTACCCTCTTGATTTGAAAACTTTACCTTAAAGAAAGCAAGGGCTTTCAGTATCCTATTATTGCATGATATAGGCCACTCTCTATTCTACATAGATCATTTTAATATGAGTACATTTATGTATTTTATAGTTACTTTTCAATTTCATGGTCACTAATGAAAAAAATAAAAACAGAATGAGGAAAAATACATCATAAGGCAAAAATAAAAAACTAAGAAAAAGAAATAAAAAGCATTTAAAAACATTTGCTAAGTCAATACATGGGTTAATTCTTTCAGACCTGAAAGTGGAAACTAATTCAACAAACACTCTAGAAAATATATCAACCTTTTATTGGACAAAATAGAGAATGCTCACTATTTAAAGACCAGATATCCAAAGTAACTTTTTTTTTCAAAAACCAGAACATAAATGCCTGATAAATTTGATAATCACAAAATATAAAGTGACTTCCCTTCAAAAAACTCCAGGAACA
This sequence comes from Macrotis lagotis, assembly GCF_037893015.1. Taxonomy (NCBI): domain Eukaryota; kingdom Metazoa; phylum Chordata; class Mammalia; order Peramelemorphia; family Peramelidae; genus Macrotis; species Macrotis lagotis. The sequence continues at coordinate 477,990,508 of NC_133666.1, read as the reverse complement.
AAATAGAGACTTGTTTGAATTGTCTGACAATGACATTTAGATGACCTAGGATTTTGAATGCTGTGCTAGTGGTTTACAAACCCAAGTGGACTCATTATACTAAAGAAATTTGGAGTATGGTGACAGCCATAGACTTTTTCTGCCACCTGAGGACTGACTCAGGACAACACAAAGAAAGGTTTGTTGCCTGTGTACTACCCATTTGGCATGAATTCTTTGGCTATGTCAACCATAATTTGACGAAATGTAAAAAATTGCTCTCAGCATAAAATACTGAGAATGCTACTTGGTTTTTAGGCCATCTATAAATATTAAGTATCTTGTTAGTACATCAAATGTCATGTCCTTTTTCAATGGCATACAATTGGATGAATTACATGAAAAACTTAATTTTATCAATCTGAACAGTCCAAATATAAATGAAACTAGAAGAGGGAAAAAAAAGATGTGTTAGAAAAACTTAAAAGAAGTGCACAGAATTGGTTTTATGTTTCCCAAAGAAATAAGAAGGACTATATCATGGGATATTTGGGTATGGCATATTTATACTATCATTAGAAGTATTTATACAAAGGCTACTTTAAAATATTTTCAATTTATCCATTAATATATCTTGACGTGTATGAACATGTAGGGAAATTATAAAAAATAATTCTGCACAGGATCAACATATATTTTGATACTTGGGGTCTTTGATGAAAAAGTGATCAATAAGGATAACCAAAATTATTGGACATTATGGCTAAAGAACAAATATAAGAAGGAAGACTTGGAAAATACATGTTTTCTATTCTATTTATTTATGGGAAAAGAACTAATAGGTACTGGACATGAAGAGCAAAATATGACAAAAATGAAATTGTGCTTTCAAAGAGAGGAAACTTAATTATATGGGAGGAACTCATGAATCAGCTATTTGTTTATAGTCAGACTACCTACTTTTCAGAACAAAGATCAAAATTAGTGCAAGCCAGTAAAAAGAATAAAAATTTGAAAAATCTGGTATAGTAAGAGGTATAGTGAGAGCTTAAAAAAGTCCTGCTGATTTAGATTTCATGTGAGCAAAAAACTTGAATGAAACCAATTTTTAAAGATGTAAAATAGAATGCTTCAAACTACACAATTCATACTCTGGATGTAGATGGTACTTTCCATCACAAGTCCTTTAGAATTGACTTTTTTTGTACTGCTGAGGAAAGTTAAGTCTATCATAATTGCTCATCACATGTCAATGTGGTTGTTAATGTTAACAATGTTCTCTTCTTTTGCTCACTTCACTCAGAATCAGTTCATGTAAGAATTTTCTGAAGCATTCCTGGTCATGATTTTGTACAGAATCATAATACTCTGCCACATCTATATACTATAACTTGTTCAGCAATAGATGGACATGTCCTCAGTTTACAATTTTTTGCCACCACAAAAGAGTTGCTATAAATATTTTTATACATGTGGGTCTTTACCCATTTTATGAATTCTCTGGGATACAGACCTAGCAGTGATATTTCTAGACCAAAGGTAATGAAGAGTTTTATTGCCTTTTGGGAGTAGTTCCAAATTGCTCTCCCGAATGGTTGGATAAGCAGTGGCTAGGTGGCACAGTGGATAGAGCACCGGCCCTGGAGTCAGGAGTACCTGAGTTCAAATCCAGCCTCAGACACCCAATAATTACCTAGCTGTGTGGCCTTGGGAAAGCAACTTAAACCCATTTGTCTTGCAAAAACCTAAGGGAAGCCAGAATGGTTGGATCAGTTTAAATGTTCCATCAATAATACATTAGTGCCCCAGTTTTCCCACATCAGCTCCAACATTGAAAATTTTCATTTTTTTTGGTCATATTGGTCAAACTGACAGGAATGACATGGTACCTATTTTATTTTTTATTATTTTCTTATTATTATTTATTTGTATTATTTTATTTTTTATATTTCATATTTATTTATTTATATTTATATTTTATTATTATTATTTATTATTTTCCATCTCTCTAATCAATAATGATTTAAACCATTTTTTCTTATTATAGCTTTAATTTCATCTGAAGATTGCTTGTTTATACCCTTTGACAATTTATCAATTGGGGACTGACTTATATTTTTATAAATTTGACTCAGTTATTTATTGGTTTTAGAAATGAATCCTTTATCAGAAATAGTATCAGTAAAATTGGTTTCCAACTTACTGCATTTGTTATATTTCTGCAAAGTAATTTAAATTTAAGGTATTCAAAATTATCCATTTTGCATTTTAAGATGTTTTCTATCTTTTTTTGGTCATGAATTCAAACCTTCTAATATAATTTTAAATCTGGTAGAGCTAGATCACTTTCCTTTGCATTTTTCCATCAATTCCCTTAATATTCTTGAGCGGTTTTCCCTTCAGATAAATTTTGCTACTGTTGTTTCCTAGAAGTTAACATTTCAAATTTAATACTTAATAATAGCATTGATGCCCAGCATGCTTGTTCATTTCTTGCTCTTATTCTATTTCTCTATTTTTATCCCCATTACATATGATGCCTGCTAATGGTTTTAGATAGATATTGCTTATTATCTTAAAGAAAATTTTATTTATTTCTAGGTTTTCTGGTGTCTGATAGAAATGGATGCATTTTGTCAGAGTTTTTTTTCAACAACTATTGAGATAATCACCTGATTTCTATTAATTTTGGAATTTATATCAATTATACTGATTATTTCCTAATATTGAACCATCCCTGCTTACCTAGTATAAATATTACATGATCTTGGTGTATTTTTTCAGTAATAATATGTTGTAATTTCTTTGGTAATACTTTATTTAAAAATTTAGCTTCAATATTCATAAGGGAGCTTGATTGGTGATTTTCTATGTCCATTTTAGCTCTTCCTGGTTTACATAACAGCACCTTACTGATGTCATAAAAAAGAATTTGACAGTACTTGTTCACCTTTTATTTTCAAATAGTTTACATAAAATTGGAATAAATTGCTCTTTAAATGTTTGGCAGAATTCATTTGCAAATTCATCAGGCCCTTGATATTTTTTCTTAGGGAATTTATTGATTACTTCTTTAATTTATTTTTCTGAAATAGGATTTTTTAAAACATTTTATTTCCTCTTCTGTTAATCTGAGTAGCTTATATTTTTGCAAATATTCATCAATTTCACTTATATTGTCAGATTTACTGGCATATAGTTGGACAATTATCTCGAAATTACTATTTTAATTTACTCTTCATTGATAGTGAGCTCAAACTTTTCACTTTTGATACTAGTAATTTTATTTTCTTCTTTTCTTTAATCAGATTAACCAAAGGTTTATCTATTTGATTTATGAAATGTTTATTTCATGTAACCAATACAGTATTATTTATTAGTTCATCATTTAACTTACTTTCAATTTTATTAATTTCTACTTTGATATTCAGGATTTCTAATTTGTTATTTAATTAGGAATTTTAAATGTGTTCTTTTTTTAACTTTTTGGTTCTTTTCCAAATTCACTGATCTCATTTTTTATTATTTTATTTGTGTAAGCATTTAGAGATATAGTATTTTGCCAAATATCAGTTTTGGCTATATCCTATAAGTTTTAGGATGATGTATCATCATTCTATTGTCTTGGATGAAATTGTTGATTGTTTCTATGTTTTGCCTTTTGATCTATCTTTAAAATTAAGTCATTTAGTTTACTGTTAATTTTTAGTTTATGTATCTATGACCCTTTATTACTTGTAATTTTTATTCCAACATGATTTGAAAAGGATGAATTTAATATATATCTGTCTTTCTGTATTTGATTGTAAGGTTTTTATGATCATTGTCAATTTTTGAGTGTCATGTACTATAGAATAAAAGGTTTATTCCTTTCTATGCCCATTAAATTTTCTCCAGAGGTTCATCATATTTAATTTTTCTAAATCTCTAGCCACCTTTTTAACTTATGTTGTTTATTGTGTGGTTAGATTTGTCCAAATTTGAGAGGAGATCGAGTTCCCCCAATATTGTTCTGCTGTCTGTTTCCCATAACTCTTAGCTTCTCTTCTAATTATTTTCATGCTATACCACTTGGTACACTCATCAATTTTGTTTTGACAGTTGCCTTCCTTGATCTGCCCTCTCTTCTATCAGCCCTCCTTTTCCCCCTGTTTCCCTCCTAATTTTGCTCTCTCTTCTTTCCTTCCTTCTATCAGCCCCTCATTCCATTATTCCTCCTTTTCCCTCCTAATTCTTCATATGGTAAGATATATTTCTAAATCCAACTGAGTATATATTTTATTCCTGCTTAGAGTGAAATTCAATGAAAGGAAGATCTGAACAATTCTTGTATTTTTGCTTCTTTCCCTCTATTATATAAATACTTAGCATATCTTCATGTAATGTGAAATACTCCATTCTTTCTCTCCCTTAAATCTCAATATAATTCCTTTTTAGATGTCTTAACATTTTTTCATATTATCCTGATCAAAATCAAGTTTTGCTCATACCTTCTAAGTACTCTCCCTCTAGTGATACAGTTCTTAAGATTTATAAGTATGATTCTCCCATGTAGTAATGTAAACAGTTTAATTTAAGTGAATAACATTATTTTTCTTTTCCTTTCTTTTTCCTTTTTTAATGTATCCCTTGAATCTCAAGTTTGAAGATGAAATTTTCTGTTCAGCTCTGTTCTTTTCATCAGAAAAATTTGAAAGCAAGCCTATTTTGTTAAAGGTCCATCTTTTCCCCTGAAGGAATATACTCAGGCTTGCTGGAAGTTGATAAGTGGATTGTAATACAAGCTCCTCTGACCTGCAGAATTTCATATTTCAGACCCTCTAATTCTTTAGTGTTGATGATGTCAAGCTGAAAAATCCTGACTGTGGCTTCGTTGTATTTGAATTGTTTTTCCCTGGCTACCTGTAGTATTTTCTCTTTGACCTGATAAGGCTGGAATCTGGCTACATAATTCCTTGGTACATTCATTTTAGTATCCTATTGAGGAGATTTTGGGAAGTTTCTTTGCATCAATATTTTACTTTCTTTTTTCCTTGGAAATTATAGCAATTTTACATGATGATTGATTTTTGTAAAGATGTCCAGGTTTTCTTTGGATCATGGCTTTTAGATACTTCAATAATTATTAAATTATCTCTCCTGAATCTATATTCCAGGTAACATGTTTTTCCAATGATATATTTTGAATTTCTTCATTTAAAAATATTGATTTTTTTTACTCTTTCAAGATGTCCTATGTAGTCTTTAGCTTCCACTACCCAATTCTATTTTTCAAGAAGTTTATTACTTCAGTTAATATTTGCATCTCCTTTTCCATTTTGCCCAATTCTATTTTTTAGTTTTCTTTGTCCATTTGCCCCAAAATGGGCAGTCATTTTTTTAATGCTTCCTTTTGAATGATATTGAATTACTCTTGCATTTCTTTTCCCAATTTTTCTACTTGATTTTTTAAATCCGTTTTGAACTCTTCCAAAATGTGTTTTTGGGCAGAAGGACTTTCATATTCCCCTCTGGGGCTTAACAGGTAATACTTTTTCTTCCATCCTCTTCTGAGATGCTGTGATCTTCCATATCTTTTTAGTAACTTTCTATCATCACACCTTTCTCTGACTTTTCTTACTCATTTTGATCTCTGTTCCTGGGTCACAGAGGTGACTTTTGAGTTGGGGAAGATCCCACTCTCAGGCCTTCTGTTTTGGGAATACTAGTAGCTTATTCGCTGGGCTGGGGTTGTCCTGCCAAGTCACACCTAACTGCACAGGGGGTCTGAGGCACCCATGTCGGAATCTTCCCAACTGGTCTGCTATGCCACTTGCCTACTGAGTCAGGACTTAGGGATCTCAGCTACAGATGAAGGCTGAAAGCATCTGACTGGTCTCTGCACCATGCCCGAGCAAGCCTACTGTTTTTGCAATGGGCCACAATCCCCTTCCACCTTAGCAAGACAGATGTCTTCAGAGATATCTTAATTAGAAAATGTTCCACTCTGTTATTTTGCAGGTTCTGTTACTCCATAATCCTTTAGAGGATTGAGTAATAGTGTTTCTTAAGGAAATCTAGGAGAGATTAAGGAAATTCCTGACTTCTTTCCACCTTCCTGATTCTGCTCCCAAACAGAATATTCTTGGTAAGGGAACAGAAAGACTTTTTCTAGCATGATTCCACACTAGAACAAAACTTTACCATCAAAGGGCAAAATAAAAGAGAATAATGGATTCATTCATCCTTTTATAATAAACCATGGATTCCTCTGTGTTTTTTTAAACTTTTTTTAACTTAAAAAGTCACCTTTTTAAATAGTTCAGTAAAATCCTATCCAAAAGTCACTTTTCCAAAAAGGAGCTTCCTAGGAATGTATCAAAATTATTTGAGAGTCAAAATATAATACCATAGTTTTGTATATTCAAAGTCGGAAGGAATATCATCTAAGTCAAACCCCTAGTTTACAAATACAAAAACTGAGTCTAAGAGAGAAGCAATATACCTTTGATTAATGAGATTATAATGGAAAGGAGGGAGCAAAAGTCATGAAATAGCAGAGATAAAGTTCCACTGAAAGAATAAACTCCACAAAAATTAAAACTTTCTCAAGTTTCTCTTGGAGGAAACCCAAACTATCTTTTGAAGACAAGGCTAAATTCCCAAATCTTTCTATGATGAGAGGTTGGATTTTTTTTTCTCATCTGTATCAAATTCCTGTTCAGATGGCCAAAATTCACTAAGAAAATGTTCCTTTTGATGAAAAGACAGAAAACAAATAAATACCACTGGAGAAAGGAAAGCAAAACAAAAGAAATTTTTAAGGAATCACACAAAAAGGACAACAAAACATAAATAAGACTTGCTTTCTTTATAAAAAGTTCAGAAAAACTACCCTTTCTTCACCCCCACACACACACACTCAAACACACACACACACACACACACACACACACACACACACACATACATACACATACACTCAAATACACACACATACAAACACACACACACACACACACACACACACACACACACATTATGTCCAGATTGCTCAGTCATAATAGCTTTGCTTGTACTTGTCTTGAACCAAGCCTCTACAACACTTCTCAGTTATCTCAATATCACAATTAAACATTCCTTCCCTGTTTCCATTTTCAGTTTTCTTAGCTTTGTTTTCTTCTTTTGGAATGTGAATTCTTTGTTCTTCTGAATTGTATTGCTTTTCTTCTATTTGAATCTCTAGCACTTAATTCAGCAACCAGGTTTACAATAAGTGCTTAATTGCAATTCTATCTCTCTTCTCTTAGTCCCTTTCTTTCTTTCTCCCCCTCTCGATTGTTGTCTCATGCTTTTTGTCTCTGTATCACATTGTCTCTCTGTTTCTTTCTATCTGGCTTTGTTTCTTCTTCTTCTTCTTCTTCTTCTTCTTCTTCTTCTTCCTCCTCCTCCTCCTCCTCTTTCTCCTTTTCCTCCTCCTCCTTCTCCTTCTCCTCCTTTTATCTCTTCTCTCTCTCTCTCTCTCCCTCCCTCCTTCCCTCTTTCTCTTACCCCACTGAGTTCAAAAGTCCAAATCAAACCCCAGACACTTAATAATTGACTAGCTATGTGAACCAGGTCACTTAACTTCATTTCCTTAAATAAAATTTCCTTCATTTCCTTACATAAAATAAAAGAATGAATAAATGAATAAATGAATGAATGAATGAATAAATAAATACATGAGTAAATAGATGAAACAGACGAGCTTTGTCTCTGTCATGGAGCTCTAATGGGGAATTTAATTTAAGGAAGGGTTAACATAGCAGGTAAGTGCTTCCAGAAATATTCATACAAATAACATTGTATTGATTGCATCAGGTCCTAGAAATCTAAAGCCTCCTAAACTATGGTGGAAAATAGAAAAATTCAGCATTTTCCCTTTTTTGATATTAATGCCATTTTATAATAAACCTTCATTTCACTATAATTGAGAAATCATTTCTAATTCCTCTTTTTTGTCTTAAATTATCCATGTATTGATATCTGCTAAAAGAGAGTCAACAACAGAATAAACAGATTAAAAAAATTTATGTCTAATCCCATAGAACATTATGCCCAAGACCAATGACTGACTCATTGTAACCCCAGAAAGAATATGTTTTAGCTATTCTATAACATCTGTTTGAAATGGTTCTTATGTAGAAATTTTTGTGCCCCATAAACTTCCTTTCTTGATGACAAATTGATGCTTCTCTTTGCTTTATCCATAGATATAACTATCTATGGATAAAAAAATACTTTATTGACTTGTAACCGACATATTAGGTTATATATTTTTCCCCTCAACAGTTCTGTAGTGCTGTGGATCAATACACAGAAGAAAGAAGAGAAAGTGTTTCCACTTCTGTTGTCAGATTTAAGATAATAGAGATTATATACACATCTCTATTGAAGCCTTGAAAAGGTTACAGTCTATAGACTCCATATATTTTTGAGACTTAGCATTTGTGTATTTTTCAGATAAGTAGAAATCTTTATTGTTGCTACTTTATCTATTCTGAATCAGGCTGATTCATGTCTTGCTATTTTTGTTGTGTGCCAACAAGAATTTGGAGTAGGAAGGAATAGTTTTTATGTACTGCTAGACAAAATTTAATCTCTTTAAATCTCTAGGGTCTTAGAATGCATGTGCATATGCATTAGAGGTTTGAAATATTTTTTCTACATGTGGGTCCTTTTTTAGTTTTTTATGGCATCTTTGGAAAACAGAGATAGTAGTGGTTTTGCTGGCTCCATAGCTGACTCCCCCTAAAGCTTCTGCCATCCTCAGGTAAATTTTCCAGTAAGTAGTTTAATCCCTTTTCCATCTTTAATTGTTTTGGTAACTTCATCTTGTGTTCAAGAAAGGAGTAGGTCTATTTAAATATGTTTCAATAAGAAAATTCAAATGTTCTTCTACTATAATATTTTTTTAAAAAAATTAAAAATGGAATTAGAAATTGAGAAGCTGCCTATCAATTGGAGAATGCCTAACAAGCTATACTATTGTTCTATAAGAAATCATGTAAGGGGCGGCTAGGTGGCTTAGTGGATAAAGCACTGGCCTTGGAGTCAGGAGTTCCTAGGTTCAAATCCAGTCTCAGACACTTAATAATTACCTAGCTGTGTGGCCTTGGGCAGGCCACTTAACCCCATTTGCCTTGCAAAAACCTAAAAAAATTCATGTAAAAGGCTTGCATGAATTGATACTGAATGATGTAAGTAAACCAGGATAACATATATGCTAATGGATCCATTCTGAGATGATCAACTACGATAGATGCAACTTCTCTCAGCAGTTCAGTGATAAAAGACAATAATGAGAAACATGTTGTGGAAAATGCCATCATATCCAGAGGAAAAAAATGGGTTCTGAATGTACAGCAAATCATATTAAGTTCATTTCTTAAAAATTTAATTTATGTTTTTTCCTTCTTTCTCATGTTTGGCCCTTAGTTCTACTTCTTCTTTCATGGTTTGTGTAATGCAGAAATATGTTAAACTTGATTATAAATGTACAACCTCATGGAATAGAACTCAAAAATTTGCAAAGGAATGAATGTTGAAAACTATTCTTGCCTTTAATTAGAAAATTATATATATATATATATATATATATATATATGCCAGAAACAAAAGGAAAAAATAAAATGGTATGAGTGTTTAAACATATTGCAGTTCAATAAGTACAAAAGATGTTAATATTCTAATTATATATCCATATTTGTGAACATATATACATAATTATGTAGGCATATTTATGTATATATGTCTACATAGATAGAGTTGCTATTGTAAAATAACCCTTCAAATTATTGTATTATTTTGTTCAGCATCATATAGCCTAGAATTTTTTCTTTTTTCTTTCTTTCAATTAGATGTAAGAGAGTGAAAAGACAGTGTCATTGAAAACTTAATCAAATAAAAATAACTAAAACTAATGAAATAATGATTCAAATTGTAAGAAATAAATTTTGTGTATGATTTAATAGGCATTAATATAACATTCTATATGAGATAAAAAATCAATTATACAATATAACTTGACAACAGTTTCTCCCACAAATATTGGTGGTAGGAGGAAAGTAAGGATAATGGTCTAAAAAAAATCATCTTATTTTAACAGCATGAAATATCAGTCAAAATCTCTATTGATATCTAGAATAATGTTCAGATAGCCTTGCCATGCCCTGCACTGATCATAATACATCTGTTGTATTGTATCAATTTTCATACATCACCTTTTAGGAGTAGCAAAGAAAACTTACGGGGAAGGGTATGGTGCTAACGATACATGAGAAAAAAACTGAAGAATTAAAACTCTTCTTTTAGATAAGAATACATAAGGAAAACATCAGAACTGTATTCCAGTAAGTGAATGGTAATTATTTTTTTAGTTTTTTTAGTTTTGTTTTTTGTTTTTTGTTTTTTGCAAGGCAAAGTGGCTTGCCCAAGGCTACACAGCCAGGTAATTATTAAGTGTCTGAGGCTAGATTTGAACTCAGGTACTACTGACTCCAGGCCCTATGCTCTATCCAGTGCACCACCTAGCCACCCCAATGGCAATTATTTTAAAGAGAGATTCAATTTCATCTGCTTTGTGCCTGATAGCAGAAGGAGTATTAATAGGGTATTTAATGCCGAGGCAGATTTGGCTCAATATAAGCATAGCTTCCCTTCATGACTCATTTTCCTAAAACAACATTCAAACTCATGGGTTAGATTCCAGAGTGGAACAACTAGTACTCCTTTCAAAATCCTAATGATAACCTGAGAGAACAGGTTTTCTAGGCATGTTGCTTATTTGCCACCATCTTGGTTGCTGCCCAGCCAATAGAACATCATTTTTTAAGTGATTTATGGAAAAGTACAACAAGAAAATCATTTACCAAAAAAGAAAAGGAAAAAACTGCCCTACTCTCTCCTCACAAATGGAGAATAGATCATCTTTATAATATAAAGCTAGTAAGCTAGAGAACATGTGGATCCAGGAGTTTCTCTAAAACTCCCCACCTTCTCAATGCTTTTCTTTCTTCATGGAGTCTGTTTTTCGAAACTTACAAACATTTTACTTCTTTTCCAATTGCATGTAAAGATATATTTAAACATTTATTTTTATAAAATTATGAATTCCAAGTTTTTTTCTACCCTCTTCCCTTCCTTTCCCATCCCCAAGATAGCAGGAAATCAAATATAGGTCTTATATATAAAACATTCCTGCTAAACATATTTCCTTATTAGTCATATTGTAAAAGAAGAGTCAGAACAAAATGAGAATACATAAAAAAGAAAAAGAAGAAAAGAGTAACAATCTGCTTTCAAACTACAGTTCTCTCTCTGGATGTGGATATTTTCTAACCTAAGTCTTAGAATTTTCTTGGATCATTGTATTGGAAAGAACAGTTAAGTCTATCCTAGTTTTTCATGAAAAAATGTTGCTATTCCTGTGTTCTCCTAGTTCTGCTAATTTCACTCAGCATCAGTTCATGTAATTCTTTAGAGGTTTTTTTCCTGAAATCAGCATGCTCATCAATTTTTATAGAACCAAAGTATTCCATCTCATTCATATACCACAGTTTGTTCAGACATTCCCCAATCAAAGGGCATAACCTCAGCTTCTATTTCTTTGCCACCACAAAAAGAATTGCTGTAAAATTTTTTTTCTATATGTGGGTCCTTTTTTATGTTTTATGGCATCTTTGGAAAACAGAGATAGTAGTAGTTTTGCTGGCTCCATAGCTGACTCTCCCTAAAGCTTCTGCCATCCTCAGGTAGCTATATTTTCACATTAGTCTGCAGGTGCTCGTTCTGTAATTTGCTATGATTACTATTCATGGTTGACTTTATTTTTGAATCTTGTTGCTGGCAGGACCTCTGGTTGCTCTTCCAACCTTTTCATGTTTGTGATACTGAAATCTGATCAGTTCTGTCTTTAGATACCTGTTGACTAAGGTCAGGAAAAGTAGCTACAAAAGAAATAGACTTTGAATTCTTGGTCATTTTTTTTGGAAAATGTTGATACTCTACCAGGGGGTAAAGTGGAAGCAATTCAAACTTGCTTTTAAAATTTTTATTAAACTGTCTTTGTGAACATTAATATTTTAGAAATGTGCAAACTATAAATCAGGACTTATTTGTTTTATTCTTTGTCTAGGCTTAGGAAAATGATAGAGAGAAATTAGTAAATTAAACTTTTAAAGTGTGTTGTACTTGTATTTGTTGTTGTTTTTCCTGATGGCCAGGATGTTAAACTTTAACCAGGATAGCCATGTGATTCTTTATGAATCCTGCTTGAACTCAAAAGAAGTATAGTAAATGGTTTATGGAATGAAGTCATTATCTTCCTGGAGATCTGGTATTGGTAAGAAAAATTCATAAAAAATCCTATTAATAATAACTGGCTTTTGTACAGTTTTAAAGCTTGTAAAGCACCCTGCATTAAGTATCTTATTTGAACTTCACAAAACCCCTGTACCATATCCAGGTATTCCATATCTTCAAATTCAATTCATCATTTAGAGGAAAAAATAGAGTCATATATTATCAGGTTATAATTCTGTTTGGTAACTCAGTTCTGGTTTAACATCCTTGAAGTGCAAATTTCATAGTGATCTAGAAAATTAGAAAATTTTTTTACTAAATTATGTTAAACATATGGTGTTAGCTGGATTGACTAAAATGACTGAGGAAATGAAGGTTCAAGCCTCTGAGTGTATCAATTTATTAAACAATGCATAACAATTGCAAAACAAATCAGAAGGAAATCTCCTCATCCTGGCACTAGATATTAAATAAAAGAGAAAACAGATTTCCATGCATTTAAATCAATTTTCTAATTGAAGGAAAGATGAAACATTTTATTTTTTTAGGAGGGATAAGGAACTAGGTGCAATGTCATGAAACCAGGGTCACACCTCTTTTTCTGGTTTCAAGATTTGTCTTCCTTTTACTTCACTAGTTATTTGGTGGTGATATATTAGTACTTTTTTCATAGTGGTAATAGCAAAACAGGAGTCAAGAGAACAATGAATTCACTTGCAACGTAGATACCAGTAATATTAATATTATCAAATCACTTAAACATTATCAACTTCTATTATTTCATCTATAAAATGAGGATAATAATATACAATACTATGACATGCTACATATACAATAATGTATATATATGAAAGGTTTATTATTATTATTTTATCATCATCATCAACACAATTATTTTCACCTTCAAAAAAATGTTAAACTATTTTATGTCATGTTCAAATTGTTCTAGAACTAGTTCTAACCTAACTTTCCAGGTTTGATTTATACTATTCCTTTCACTGAACTCTAAATATCTGGAAGAAGTAGATTATTTACTATCCTTGATGATGCCCTAGAATTTCCTGCCTCAAATCCTTTGCTCGTACAATCTCCATTTCTCTTATCTATTCTTTCCCTTCTTTACCTGATGAACTCCTATCTAGCCATTTAAAAAACTCAACTCAAATTCATCAATTCAATCCTAATACCCCTGTTAGTAGACACTTTAATGTTCCTTATATTATGATCCAAGAAGATAAAAATTATATTTTATCTAAACCTTATATTCTCTCTATATTTTGTCTATGTTCAATTTGTTAAATGCATCTAATAATATTTTATTTGAAATAATAATGAAAACAGTAACAACAATCAAACTTTTATACTGTAAAATACAAAGTAAAGGAAATATGCAGATTCTTAAGATGTCTACTATTCTGAGGGGGGGAAAAAGATTTTTCATGCTGAATAAGTAGTTTTATGCTCACCACTGATTAGATTCACGGGATAAATGCTAAGCTTGCCATTTCCCTTTAGTCATGTAGAATCAATCAAAGCTGTGATGACATGTATAAAATGGAAAGAATATATGAAGGTAAAAAAGCTTGGAAAATAAAAAAAATAGTAAGAATACTTGACTGAGAAATAAAAGCAAAAATGGATTGTGAAATATCTGAAATAGAAGGAGGAAGATTTTTTTAAATCATTTTTCTCTCAGTTCTGTGATTGATATAGGCACACCTCTGAAGACTCAGTTGATAGTTTTAATAGACTAATTCTTGCCTTAATTGCTCAATGAGAAATTGTATTCATAACAATATCTATGCCTATTTCAAACATGCCAACTTATCCATTAGCAGCACAAGGCACTAAATACTTTTCTCAACCAGGATAACATGGTCAGGAAATTATAAAAGCATTGAATGTGAGAATTGGAAGGGACCTTAGAGGTCACATTTCATAATATTTCTATTCCTTCTATTTAATTCCAAAATAAATTCTGTGGGGAATAGATTCTAGAAAAACACTGGCAAAGGAAAGTTCCCTGTGCAATTTAAATAGTTCCCCCAGGGAAATCTTCAGCCCTAGAATTAGGCATTTGATTTAGCTAAGTCAGGATAAAAGTCTAATTACAGAATTTCACTTTCTACAAGGAATGTATTAACTCTTGCTATTTATAAGTATCATTGGAAATTCATCTGGGAATTTATTTGGGTTTGAGGCATTAGCAATAATTTAAGAATTTAGGTCTTACTAAAACTCTACTGCTTCAGGCCAAATTACTACTCAATACAATAAATGTATTGCTAGTGACACCAAATCACTGCATATGGGATCATAGGTTGATAATATTTAAAAGGTGAAGTCCTTTTGTAATCGTCAGTTCTAGTCCCTTCATTTTAAAAAGGAAACTAATGAGATCCAGAGAAGTTATGTTACTTGATAAGTGTCACTAAAACATTGGTAGGTTCAGGATCTGAATTCATGTCCTCTCGCTTCAAATTTAGTGTTTCTTTCTATCATACCATATTGCTCCTTGATTATGTGGAGGAAAACAGAATCCCCATCAGTGTTACTGAAAATAATACCTTGAATTATTTGTTATTGTTCTTGCAGTTATTCATTCTGATTCTTCATGAACTCATTTGTGGATATATTGATAAAGACAATGAGGGGATTTCTCATTTTACTTCTCCAGGTCATTTTATAGATGAGGAATTAAGACACAGAGGATTATGTGAATTGCCCTGGTTCTCACAGCTATTAAGTGTCTTAGACCAGATTTAAACTCAGAAAAATGAGTTTTCTTGACTCCAGACCTTGCACATAGCTGTCACCTTGAGTTGTGCATAGTAATGAGGGGGATATTAAGGAACCAAGAAATAAAATAGAAAAGGGAATTATTAATTGTACAGTGCTTGTGTCAAACAATCACTGGGTGACACTAAATTGTATGTAGAAAAAGTCATGCTAGAAGTATAACTATAACTATATATGTTACAAATTGAATGACTTGATAAAGGATGAGGAGGAAACCCTATATCTCTCCATGTGGTTGGACTCAAGAAGGAACTTAGTGCTTTTAAGGTAATGCTGTACCAATTTAGTGGACAAGATCTCCCAGAGTTATGAGATATATCACAGATAATACTCCTATGGAACTTATATTGAAAGCAGGAGAAACACAAAGATCTGTGAAACATGCAGAGGCATGTCTTGCTTCCCACAAAATAACAGATTGTAATTAATATTCTCAGTTCTTTCCCAGGCCATTGAGTCTTTGTTTTCCTTTTCTTTCTTTCTTTCTTTTCATCTATATGCACATGTATATTTTCAAGTTACAAAATTTACTGCCACCCTCTCTACTCATCCGCTCTCCCCTCAGTAGGAAATAGGTTAGCATTGTGTGTGTGTGTGTGTATTGTGTATATATATATATAGATGATAAACATGTTTATCAACTAGTTATTTTCACTATGAGGATTTAGGATTAAGGGAAACAGAAACAGATAAAATTTATAAATTTATAAAGTGTGTCAGATGCTGAAGGGTTGCTTATTGTGTATGTATGTGTTATGTTTTATTTTGTTTTTCTTCCTCTGGATGGGAATACCACTGATCATGGCCTATCTAATACAGTTGCCCTAACTCTCTGAACTGCTGAGGAGTTGCTTTTATCAAGATTGTTCATCTCACAATGTTGTTGTGTACTTTGCATTCTTAATTCTACTCCATTGCTTCAGCATCAGAGCCTGTCATTCCATGCATCTCTAGAGTTCAACCATTTATGATTTCTTTTAAAACAATAATATTCCATAGTATTCATGTACCATAATTTGTTTAGCCATTATTCAATTGATAGGCATCCCCTTAATTTCCAATTCTTTGCCTCTGCACAAAGAGTTGCCATGAATATTTTGGAACATGTAGGATTTTTCCCTTTTTTATAATTTCTTCTGGATATAGACCCACAATTAGAATTGCTGGGTCAAAATGCATGAACAGTTTTATTGCTCTTTGGGAAAAGTTCCATATTGTTCTCCAGAAAGGTTGGATCCATTCACAACTCCACCAACAATGCATCAATGTGCCAATCTTCTCCAACATTGATAATCTTCCCTTTTTCTCACCCTGGCTAATCTAATAGGTGTGAAATGATACCTCCTTGATGTTTTAATTTGAATTTCTCTAATCAGTAGTGATTTGGAACATTTTTTCATATAATTATATAGAACTTTAATTTCTTTATTTGAAAACTATCTGTTCATATCCTTTGACCATTTATCAACTGGAGAACTGTGCTCTCTTTCTCAATTTATATTACTCTCATTCCCTTTTTCTTATTCCTCCTCACAAAAAATTTATGACCTTTTCCCTTTGACTTCTTTTTTAACTTAGCTTTCAGTTTATTTTCGCTGATAACTTTGCCTTCCCTTTTTGTCAGTCCCTTCTTCCCTTACCTTTCCAAGTCCTCCCCCTTCCCTGTGGAATAGAGTAGATTTTTAAACCTAAGTAGGAATATATCTTATTCCCTCTCTGGGCTAAATATATTGAATAGAATTTACTCATCATTCACAGTCTCTCTTCGTTCCCTCTAAAATTATAAATCTTTGTGCCTCTTCTCTTAGTGTTATTTATTGATCAGGTATCATCAATCACAGTTTGATCATTTGATTGCTTGATAAGCTCATATTGTTATCAAGATTGTTTACTTGATTGCTTAATAAGTAGCATTGTCTCAAATTACATCAAATTATAATTATAATCATTTTTACCTTACCCCCTTTTCAAGTATCTTTCAAGTACACACTTCTTCCTCATTAGCCAAAGCATCAAGCCATATCATTTCTTTATTTGTGCCCCTCATCCCAGACATATTTTCTCTCACACTTTACTCCCCCACACACACTTTCTGCCTCCCCAACCAGGGTACTTAAAACCTTACTAAGTGAAGTAAGGCCTATTTTCTGTCATACTCCTGTGAATTCTTCAATAATTTTGTTTTCTTGTTCTAGTATATTTGGACAGTTTGCCCTTTCAATTTCCTGCATGATGTTTTCCCTAGTTCAGTTTTTAAACTATTCTTTATGGTAGTCTGATGATTAGTAGATTGTATCTTCTGGATCTGTTTTCAATTTCAATTTGTTTTCCCTAAAAGGTGCTTTACATTTTCTTCAATTTTTTTCAGCCTTTTTATTTTGTTTGGTGGATTCTTGTAGTCTTGTATATTTATTGGTTTCTATTTTTTCAATTCTAACTTTTAGGATTTTTATTTTCTTCAAATAGCTTTTGTGTTTCCTATTCTTATTGTTTATTTTTATTTTTAAAGGAGTTGATTTCTTTGTTCAATTTTTCATAATTTTCCTGCATGATTCTCATTTCTTTTTTTTATTTTTCTCCTTCCTCTCTTCTTTGGTTTTTAAATTCTATTTTAAGCTCTTTGTTGAGCTTTTGTATTTGAGTCCAATTCATAGACAGTTTTGATACTTCCCCGTGAGTGATTTTTCATTTATTTCTTCTTCAGACATGGCATTGTTGTCATCTTTGTCTGTAAAGTAGTTTTCTACAATGAGAACTATTTTAGTGTTTCTATTCGTCTTTGTTGTTTTAGCTCTGCTTCTAGACTATAGGGAGTATAGATCCAAGCTTTATTTTTTTTTTTTTTGCTGAGCCTGGGGTCTGATCCCTGACTTGTCATTGGCCAAGTTGTTGCCTATGCAGTGTCAGTCTTGCCCTTGCATAGGTTTGTTTCATCCTTTATGTTCAGGTTCTGATTTAACAGTGGTTTGTTTCCAACCCAGTCCTGTCTTTTAGCCTGGTCTTCTCAGGGTTCAGACTCTGTTTGGTGTTGGAATACTCCTGGCTGATTTATTATCTAGCTGCTGGGTCCTCTGCTGTGGTCAAGCTGTTGGGACCTAGATTGCACTGTGGCTAAAAGCCTCCTGCTGGCTTTCCCACTCTCATACCTCCTGGACTTTACTTTTCATTTTCCTCCAAAGGGGAAGACCTTCACTGAAGATGCTCCATGATGACTTCCTTTGAAAACTTCATTGAATCTTCTCTTTTCTTGGTGGGATCTGTAGCTTGAATGTCAGAATAGAGGCCTTATTTATCTTTGGTAGGGAAAAGCTGCAGGAGCATGTTAGCTTCAGGCTGCCATTTTGACTCCACCCTGGAAGTCCTCCAGATCATTGACTCTTGATTAGTTGTACTTTCCAGCTTTTTCTCCATCTCAGTCTTGTGGTGAATCAATACAATTCTGCACTGTCTTTCACCCTCGTGTCCTATTGTTGATTATATCGCTAATCCTGAATTACTCCTTCCATCCACCTCCTTTACTCCTACTCAATTACTGCTTAACTGAACTGAAGAAAAGTACAAACTATGTCATCTAACGTCAAATGGCCCTCATGGCGGTGAGTTGGACACTTTACTTTTCCCTAATTCATTTGTTATCCCAGTCTCCATAGTGGCTGAGCCAAACTTTTTTATCTTTCCTCAAACCTACTACAGCTTCCCCTTTTCTCATTATACTCACCTTCTCAGCTGAGGATCCCATGTCATACTTCACCAAAACAATTGAAACCATTCACCAAGAGCTCTCTTTTCCTCTTCATGTCACATCAGTCACACATCTTATTCTACCATATCTTCCTTTGCTCCAGTATCTGACAAAAAGGTTTTGCCGAGGCTGAATTTTTATAGATTGTTTCTCCCATAAGAAGGTAAAACTTTGGAAGAGGAGGAAATATTTGGGACCTTTACTGCATCCATAACATTCCTTAGCACATAGTACATACTTAAGGGAAAAGAGGGAGGGAGGGTAGGTAAGGGAGAGGGGGGTGGGGAAGAATGGAAGGGAGGGGAGAAAGGGGAGAGAAGGGAAGGAAGAGGGAAAGAAGGGGAGGGAGACACAGAGGAGGGAAGTCATGTTGCCCAAGAGATCAGTTCCATTTGGGACCCTAAGAAGGCAGGCTCCTTTAACTACTCATAGAGATTATAGTTTGTCCTCTCTTAAGAAGTACTATCACATTAGTGAGGTGGTGCAATGACATGCAAGTGCATTGGATTTAAGTGCAGGTGATCACACAAATGTCACCAGACTTAGTTTCTTTTTGGCAGTCATCTGGGTCCAGTAGCAAGATATAGATCAAGATTACTGGAGATGGCCATGGATATAGATGGAGACCTTGGCCTTTCTGAACTAAGTTTGACTGAGGTCTCAGTTTTACTGAGGCAATGACCCTTCAATGATTAAAGCTAGGTAAGAAATAAGACACAAAATGATCTCTTTTACCTGGTGGAAAGGGGAAAAAAGTCAATCAGGGAAGATAAGAACTTCAGAGTTTTTCCCCACAATAGAAACAACTACTATTTGCTTTTACTCCGAGTCAATCAAGGCCCAACCCAAGACCAAGTAGAGTTTGGCCTAGGTATTTTCATTGACCAGTCAATGAAGGCCATAGTAATTACAGGATAATTAATAACATATAGATAAAATCCAGTCCAAGAGAGAAGTTTATCCTAGCTATGTTTTCACTGAAGGCCCTTTATCTATTATGTCTATTTTATTCTGTGAATTTTCAGATGTTCTCCTGGGTCTGGAAAGTATTTAATTCATCACCTCCATTCTTAGAATCCCTAGCTCTCTTCAAAGTTCAACTTGAATCACCTTCTATATAAGGCCTTTCTTGATCCTCCTATATGTTAATGCCCCTACCTAAAATTATTTACTTGTGTTTCTTTCCCATGATAATACTTTAAAAAGCTCCTTGAGAGAACAAAGGTTTTATTTTTGGTTTTGTGTTCTGGCATAGCTCCAGGCACAAGCTCAGTGGTGAAAAAATTCATCTTGACTGCTTGATTAATTGATAGGAAGGATATTCATTTGGAACTTCAGACCCTACATATATTCCCTTTACCCAAAGCAGTCCACCCATTCCTTCTATCTGCTTCTGTTTTTGTACACACAGAGTTAGTTCTCTATGTCATTGATATAGACATTCAGTACTAGAATAGACTGTCTTGTATTCCTTGGGATTCGGAGAAGACAATTTCCTCTAGTAAAGGGAGAATTAAGAAGTATATTTTCAATCTTTCTCTAAGATAAATGGCAAAATACCAGTTAATATCCAGAGTAAAATGATAACAATTGATATGTATGATAATGGTTTTCACTCAAAGATTCTCTCAGCAGAACAAAAACCTAAAGTTTTTTTTCTCCACTCAAGAGGAAGTAATACCCTATATCAAAAAAAGGACCAAACCTATACCAAAAGAAAGTCACAATGGGTACAGAATTTAGACATAAAGAGTGATACCATAAATAAATTAATAGAACAAAAATACTTTATCTATCTGATATATGGAAAAGGGATAAATTTATTACCAAAAAGAATTAGAGCACATTATAAACCTGAAAAATGTATGATTTTTACTATATTAAATTAAGAAGTTTTGCACTAATAAAATCAATGCTGTCAAAATTGGAATGAAAACAGAAAGCTGGGAAACAATCTTCTAAACAGAAGTTCTGATAAAGGTCTCATTTATAAAATATATAGAGAATTGCATCTAATTTATAAGGTCATAAGTCATTCCCCAAATGTTAAATGGTCAAAGGGTATTAATAGACAGTTTTCAAATGAAGGAATTAAATCTGTATACAATCATATGAAAAAAATGTTCCAAATCATCAATAATTAGAAAAATGCAAACTAAAACAATTATAAGATACCATCTCACACATATTAGATTAGCAAAGGGAAGATGATCGGTGTTGGAAAGGGTGTGGATTAGGACATTGATGCATTGCTGGTGGAGTTGTGAATGATCCAACCTTTCTGGAAAACTATATGAAACTATGCCCAAAGAGCAATAACACTGTTCATACCCTTTGACCCAGCAATTTCGATTCTAACTCTATATCCAGAAGAAACTATGAAAATGGGAAAAGTCCTACATATTCCAAAATATTCATAGCACCCCTTTTTGTAGTGGCAAAGAATTGGAAATTGAGGGGATACCTATCAATTGGGCAATGGTTAAACAAGTTATGGTACATGCATACTATGAAATACTATTGTTTTGTAAGAAAACCTAAAGGGTCAGACTCCAGAGAAGAATGGAACAACTTACAGAATCTGATGCTGAGCTGATGGAATAGAACCAAGAGAACAATCTATACATCAACAGCATCATTATGAGATGAATGACCTTGTTGGAAGCAACTCTTCTCAGCAGTCCAGAGAGCTTGGACAACTGCATTATACTGGTTATGGATGAGACTATTCCCAACCAAAGGAAGAAAAACAAAACAAAACACAAGAAATAATTCCTTCTGAATCTGATGAACACTTTATAAAAATTATCTCTGATCTATCTTTTTCCCTTAATCCTAATTCCTCATGCCAAAAATTATTCATTTGTAAACATATTTAACAAAATATATATGTATAATGCTATCCTGTTTCCTGCTTGGAGGAAGGGGGTGAGAAAGGAGGGTGGAGGGAAATTTTGTAACTTGGAAATATGTATGTACATATTGATGAAAATAAATGTTTTTTAAAAGCGAGCTGACAAAGTGACCTGTCACTCAAAGAAAATGACTAAAACACTGCTTTATGATTTCTGCTCTCTGGAATGTATATATGTCATCTATGCTATATATGTATGTATATATATATATATATATATATATATATATATATATATATATTCTAACTTTTAGGATATTCCTTAAGAGACATACTTCTATTACTTCTAATTACATATGTCTTAGTCCAGATCTGAACAAAACCTTTTAAACATCCAGATCATAAGCAGCATGCTCCTAAATGACAACTTGGTTAAGTGAAAATTATATTGCACATGAGTCAGACATGTTAGGAGACTTGACTTTTAATTCCAGTTCTGTTAATTTCTAGTTTTGTGACAATGCCTTATAAACAAACCACTCTGGACCTAGTTTTCTCATTAAAAAATGAAGTTGACCCCATTCAGAAGAAGTAAACCAAACCAAACAAAACAAAAAACAACCCTTCAGAATCTGAACATTTTATAAAAATTAGCTCTTATGGATCTCTTTCCCTTAATCCTAATTCCTCATACCAGAAATAATTAATCTGTAAACATGTTTATCAAAAATACATATGTATAAGGCTAACCTGACTGGAAGGAAATTTTGTAACTTAAAAATATACATGTGCATATAGATGAAAACAATTTTAAAAAAATTAAAATGAAGTTGACAATACCCACAGATAAACCTGTGATTTCTTCAACATAAGAATCTTCCTGCTTTAAAGCAAGATGCAATACATCCATAAACTATTTTTCTTATTTATATATTTGTTTGTTTGCTTTTTTGTTTGTTTATTTTCCATCTAATTGCCAAGGTAGTTTTCAACAGATATCTTTTTTGCAAACTTTTGAGTTCCACATCCACCTTCCGTCCCTTCACACACCCTTTCCCATGGCAAAAACCATCTAATATAAGTTGTACATGTAAAAAAAAAAAGTTTAACATATTTCCACATTACTTAAACTTGGGGAGGAATGCATGACAAGAAAGAAAAATAACATAAATGAAGTTTTTTAAAAAAATGTTTTGCATTCAGTATCCATATATTTTTGTTTAATTTCTTTATTTCCTCTGGAAGTGGATGTCATTTTCCTAAAGAGGTCTTTCCAGATTGTCTTTGACTTCTGAAGTATGGAGAGGAGTTGTTTCAATCATAGTTTATAATCCCACAATTTTGCTGTTAGGGTGTGTAATATTTTCTTGGTTCTGCTATCTTCACTCAGCATCAGTTCATTCAAGTCTTTTCATGTTTTTCTGAAGTCTGGCCTCTCATGATTTTTTACAGAACAATAGTATTCTGTAACATTCATATACTATAGCTTGTTCTGCCATTCCCTAAAAATGATGAGCAACCTTTCAATTTTTGATTATTTGTTATTCAAAAAAACACTACTATACATATTTTTATGCATTTGTGTCCTTTCCCCTTTTTAACAATCTCTTTGGGATAAAGATAGAGTAATGCTATTGCTAGATCCAAGGGTATACACAGTCTTATTGCCCTTTGAGCATAGTTACAAATGATGTTCCAGAAAACATTCTTACTTTATGGGCCATAAAAAAACTCAAACCCTGATTTCAAAATAAATCAGTGCTAACCAAGCTATGACTAGTAAGTCTAACATCTCCATAAAAGATCTCTTGAATTTAGGTATGCTATCACAAGCATCACAAGCAAGTATTGGACAACATAGTCTTAAACAATGGGTAACTATCTTATTTGGGTATATATGTATATATATATATATGTCTGCTTTGAAAACCTGAAAAGGGAGTATTGAGAGCAATATATTTTCATTATAATCACAATATTTAAAAATTTAAATGTAATAAAGATAAAAAGGACAACAATATAAGGAAACAAAGACCTTGAAAAATTAGTTAGCAACCATTAAAAAAAATCAATTAGGGGCCGCAGCTAGGTGCCCCAGTGGATAGAATACCGGCCCTGGGGTCAGGAATACCTGAGTTCAAGTTAGGCCTCAGACACTTAATAATTACCTAGCCCTGTGGCCTTGGGCAAGACTCTTAACCCCATTGCTTTGCAAAAAAAACTAAAAAAAAAGTCACTTAGTTGAAGACCTTAAGGAAACTTGCATCTGTAATATACTTCACATACCAAGTATCGCTATCACTGACATTTCTTCTTCCTTAGAAATTAATCTGGAATTTTGATTTATTTGCTTTTTTCTATTAATTTTCAGTCCAGTAATAATTTTTCTTTTTCTTAAAAATTATTTCTATAAACATTTTACTTTCCGAGATGAATATTCATTAAATATAATCATGGGCAAACTTCCTAAGCTACACTGTAACTTCTTCCTAAAATACAAATTTGCATCAAAAAAGAATGAAATAAAACATTTGATTATTCTTTTCTATAAAATGAAATCAATTTTTGGTAGAATTTCAACAAGTTCATTAATTCATGGAAATTAGAGCATGAGATCCCTAGGATTCCGTAAAACAAAATTAATAACAATTGAATTAGAACAAAAATATTATATTATTCTTCCTCTGGAAATTATCTGTTTGTGTGTGGGGGGGCGGTGTGGGTGTGTGTGTGTGTGGGGGGTGTGTGCATGTGTGTACTTCTTGGCTTTATCATGCCCAAACAAGCCCAAAGTGGCTTGTGAAAATTGTTAAATTTTCAGTGTGAGCATTTACACTTTGGAAATTCATAAATTCTACAAATAAGGGTAAGTTTCATCATTTTGCTGATTACCTACCCTTAAGAAAGTGACAAAGATAGGTTAAGAATTAACATTAAAATGAATAGTCATGCATTCTTTTTTGTGAATAGCTGGTTATTAAATACCAACACACCATTCCTAATGCCCACTGGGTCCAACCTTGGACATCCATTCTGTCACACCTTTTGAAATCTAAACATATAATTGTTTTTTTTTTTACTCTCTATGTAAATCTCCATTAAATTGTATATAACTATTACCAGTAATGACTCCTAAGCAAAAAACAGTGGGAAAATCAGTGAAAAAAAGACATTTAGCAAATATATAAATATAAAAGGACTTGATGAAGTTATGGGTTTAAGATCCAGCCAAATGAGCTGAATAGCCTAAATGCTATACTTGAAATCCATGAATCATTAAATTATCTAGAAGATAATCTCCAGGGCTTAAATAGATCTGATAAATGAATATGTTGCAGTCTTCACAGTAAAAGGAAGCAGCCACATTGCTAAGATCAGAATATAATAAAGGTCTGAAATGATGTCTTCAATAGAAGAAAATTCATCTAAAACCCTCAAATATTAAAAGTAATCCTTAAGAAACACAACTCAAACTTGTCTTCTACCAACATTAATATCCAAAATGCAAAATATTTTTTGAAGAAGCAATATTTTCTGTATTGAATACCTAGGAATAAAATAGTCAGTAACATTGAAATCATCTATTCTATCTTTCTCATTTTAAATTTCTGAGAGAGGCAATGTCTTTAAACCCTGAGAGAGGCAATGTCTTCTCTAAAATCATGCAGTTCAACTTAGGTTCTCTGACTATAAATCCTCTTTCTGCTCATTTCTTACATTAAAATAATATCCCAACACATTAAAAAATGACAGTTTATTTGATCATTCTCTATTTGATGGGCATCAATCACCTCAATTTATTCAAAGATGCGTTTCTTTTTTTATCTCATTGTGATATAGAACAAATAGGGATAAAGGGGGATCAAAACTAATTATTTTTTAAACAACAGAAATATTCCTTCTCTCATTTTTGAACTCACATTATAAAGAGAAACAAAAGTTCTGTTATTCATTTAATCAAGCAAAACAAAAACCCACACTGACCATATCAAAATATGATTGAGAATATATGTATATATGCACTCTGAGTCCACCATAGCTTTATCTGGACGTCTGTAGCATTTCCATCTTGAGTACTTTATTTGTAGCAAGATTTTTTCAGGTACACTGTTCTTGGTTGTCTAAAAATTAAACCATCCCTTAATCTAATCTAATCTAATGTGATTTAGGATTTCATTGAAACAATGAGTTTCTCTACCACCTATGTATCTTATAGTTGTAGAGAGTTGTCCAATTCACAGAGGAGTTAAGTGATTCAACCCAGTGACACAGATCAACAGAAGCAGGACAAAAGACTAAGGGAGGAAAGGGAAAAACCATTGCAGAATATTCAGATCAGTATGCATATGTTTCCATTAATATTAGATAATAGCAAGGAATATACACTGGTAGGGTTATGACTTGTGGAGGAGAACAGTAACTGAAATAATAAAGTTGGGACTCATCTTGGGCATATCCAAAAGTCAGTTGTGTTAATTATTTAGGTCAATATAAAACAGCTAACACAACTGAAATTTTTTGGAAGATGTTTAGAAAAGTAGAGAAGCATGAAGGATTTGTAAAATTGGGACTTTCATAACTCTGAAAATCAAGGAGTCTTTAAAACTAGTGAAAAAAATTAAATTCTTAAATAACATTTATGAACTTATAAATTTGACATTATCATTTTCTTTCTT
Organism: Macrotis lagotis; assembly: GCF_037893015.1. Classification (NCBI taxonomy): domain Eukaryota; kingdom Metazoa; phylum Chordata; class Mammalia; order Peramelemorphia; family Peramelidae; genus Macrotis; species Macrotis lagotis. The sequence continues at coordinate 477,964,137 of NC_133666.1, read as the reverse complement.
TTTTTTCAAGGCAATGGGTTTAAGTGGCTTGCCCAAGGCCACACAGAAAGGTAATTATTAACTGTCTGAGGCTGCATTTGAACTCAGATACTCCTGACTCCAGGGTCAGTGCTCTATCCATTGTGCCACCTAGCTGTCCCTGAGATTATCATTTTCAAAATCGAGATGTGACAAATTCCCAACAAGAAACTATGTAGTACAAAGCTAGTTCAAATATTGATTAGCTGCTATTTTTATACAAAAGTTGTTAAATATGCCATGACATTATATTTTGAATTTTCCTTTGAATGTGGCTATTGTATATGTCATATGCCTCAATAGAGCTTGATCAGTACTTTTAAAGTAAGAAATTTCACCTGTCAACTTTCCTTCTAGAGTCAATGCTAATAAGGAATTCATAAAAAGTGGGGGGTCCTTATGCTTTGTTCATTTTTCACATCACTCTTAGCCCACCATCAGTACTCTAAATGTTTTGTTTATAACTCAATAGGAAAAAAAAGAAATGAAAGCTTTTTTTAGTTGACATTGACATGCAATGTAGCTCTAAGAATGTTAATGTGAAATTCAGAGGTTTTTAAAATGTATTGGAGAAAATGAAAGACAGTGGTCTTGTTATCTCCTACAGCCAATGGAGTTCTGTTTGTGTCCAATGATACTTAAAATGTATACACACCTACATAGTAAAATTTTTTACAATACAGATATAGATATATATATAGACAATAGATATAGCATTTTATAATTCCCTCTAAACCAAAATGTCTCTCATGTCATTTTACAAAAGAGAAAATTGAGGCTGATTGAGAATGAGTAGCATCTCCGAAGGTAATAGTCCATAAAGACTTATTACTAGTGTCACATTTTCCCACTGGTAACCAGCACAAGGTTTGTCTTGAAGTATTTGATACATATATTTATATGAATATATCTTGTGTCAAGGACTGACTTTCAATAGATCACAGAGAGAAGTTGCTCTGCTAGGTATGAAACCCTAACCCAGATGAAGGTTGTCTATAAATGATTTAGCACCAGGTGCCCACAAACATGTGCTATGCTCCAGGGGAGAGGCAAACTTCCTTTTCTCTGCAGCTGTCAACATGAAGGGCCCTTCACATGTGGGTGGTGCAATGGATAGAGCACTGGCCTTACACACTTAACCCTGACTGCCTCACATTCAGGACCATCTTCAGTCATCTTGCTTCATATCTGATCTCTGGACACAGATGGCTCTATAGGAGAAAAATGAGGCTGGAGAAAGTAAGGAGAAGAAAACACAGCCTCATTCAAATCCAATTTATGTACTTCTCATGACATCACCTCTCCTGATGTCATGGTCTTTTTTAAGAACAAAGAGCAAATATCATCATCATCATCATCATCACATATACATATGTGTGTTTGTAGATATATATACATACATATATATATATATATATATATATATATATATATATATATGTATGATTTGGGCTATAGATGCTCTTATGTTGGACCATTTCTATTTGGCTTAGTTTTCATTCGCAAAGGAATGGATCAACTATAACCAGTCTCAATAAGAAAGTAAAATGAATAATCACTGAGCTAACTTTATGATGTGCTAGATAACAGAAATTAAGAAAAGCACATTATTTCACCATTAGTGTTATGCCTGCCTCCACTTAAGAGCAAGGGTAAGCCACATCTGGATAGTTCTCAGAGTATGATGATGTTAAAATGGACAATCAGTTTGTTTATCCTGGACTTCAAAGGGCAGAGATTGAAAATTGTTTCTGAACAGAAACAAAGCCAGTATATATTAGAGAAAGCATGTGAAATCTGATTCAAAGACCAGTACTTTATGTGTATGCAACAATGCCTCCAAATTCCTGACACAAACTCTAGAGAGGATAGCTGACAGGTCTTAAATTATTGGTGAATTAGAGGGATTCTCAATATGTGAAGACTCCTCCTTGAAGAATGAATGGAAAAGAACAATTTATTCCAACAACATGAAAATGGATGAAACAGATATTGAGCACTTAGAGCTTGGTAAAACATTCAAGATGCCAAAATTATTCACTACATCCTGAGTTGTCACCAGTCATCATGACTTTTGTTTACTACTGGACTGCAATAACTCTTGAAGAAAGAGTTTGACGATTCATGTGAGTGCACTTAAATCCACTTCATGGGCAAGTTAAGACATCAATTATTTTTGATAACATTCATCTTCAAAAATGAAAGATCTGCAACAACAACCAGAGAGAGAAAATCTAATAGTCCTTTACTCTCATTCAATGAACTTGACTTCTCCTGAATATGGGAACTTCAGGGAGTTTAAAATGGATTTACATAGGTAACAAGGCACAGTGGATAGAGTACTGGTCTTGGAATCAGGAGAATGGGAGTTTGAATCCCACCTCAAACACTTGATACTTGCTAGCTGTGTGACCTTGCACTTAATCCTGATTGTCTTGAATCCTGGGTCATCTCTAGTCATCCTGAATTTTTATTTGGCCACTGGAATCAGATGACTCTGGATGAAAAAGTGAGGCTAGTTATTTTTTCAATAGCACCCACTCACTCAAATCCAGTTCAAGTGCTTGTCATGACATAACCTCCATGATGTCATAGTCTTCTTCAAGAATGTAGGACAAATATTATCATTATTAAGTTTAAACACACACATATATATATATGTATGTATTAAATAGCCCACTATAATCTTCTTGGATATGATGCCCCCAAAATTACCCCATATTTATGATAATCGTTGAGTCCACAATAATATAAAATGCTATTTCCATAAGGCCAAAATAATGTTTCTATTATTAGTAGCCAGAGAAAAAATATAAAAAACACTTTAAACCAAACAATTGTTAAAAAAAGCAGTCCAAAAACCAATGTAATATAATTTCTGCCTATAATTCTGAACTACATGCTTCTTCCCCTCCCCCACTAAACACACAAACAGTAGTAATTTATACCCTTAAGGCTCAGACGAATGTTCAGAAGGCAGACATATAGGAAACAAATGTGATGATGGACCTTGCCAGATGGACAATGAGGAGGGGATTGCATGAGTGAAGAAGTGATTCATTTCTCAAAAAACTGCAAGGCTGATTTCTGGCCAAGATGGCAGAGACAAACCAGGCAATGTTTTAAGTTCTCCTAGCTTTCCCTCAGAACTAACAATAATTAGGCTTTTAAATAGATTTTAGATCAACAGAGAGAGACCCTTTGGTGTTTTCCACTCTCACTGCCTAGCTCAGTAACTGAGTTGCTTGAGGACAGCCCAGATCCAGAGCTAGATCTAGGGTGTGAACCAGCTGACACCCTTAACACTGAAAAAGCTTCTGACATTGCTGACTGTTTGAGTAACCCCAGGGGTGTTCCTAACTCAGGAAAAAATAAGGTATCTAGGGTTTTCAATATCAAAGATCTGTAAACCAACAATACCCCCAACACAAGACCCTAGGGAAAGCTAAAATCCCAAAATAAAATTGAATGTTACCCTGGAGATAAATATACTACACCAAAAAAGGGGAATGAAGGGTGTTATATATGAAGCTTCAGAGTAAAATATAAGTTAATCTCCAACTCAGAATGACTTCTTAGAAGAGATCAGAAAAGAGTTTAAAAATCAAATGGAAAAATTGAGAAAAGAAATGCAAGAGAAAATTAAGACCTTACAAGAAAATATTAACACATTAGAACAAAAATTGACAGGAGAAAACAAATTCTTTAAAAAATAAAATTGGACAAATGGAAAAAGAAAATAATTACCTCAAAAACACAATTGGACAAATGAAAAAAGTTAACAACTCCTTTAAAAATAGACTTGTTCAAATGGGAAAATTGATGCAAAAGCTAAATTATGAGCTACCTCTCTGAAAAATAGATTGGGACTAGCCAAGTGAATAAATAACCAGAATTCAACAACATGCTGCTTACAAAAAACACATTTGAAGCAGAGAGATAGGCAAAGAGTAAAGGTGAAAACCTAGATCATAATATAATATGCTTCAGCTGAAGTGAAAAAAAAGCAAGGACAACAATTTCTTATCTCAGACAAATCTGTTGCAAATATGTGTGTGTATCATATATATATATATATGTATATATATATATATATATATCATTAAAAGAGATGAGGAGGGAAACTATATCCTCCTGAAAGGTTCCATAGACAATGAAGAAATTTCAATATTAAACACACGTGCATCAATTGTTAAAACATCCAAATTCAGGAAGAGTAGCTAAATGAGCAACAGGAAGACAAAGACAGCAAAATTTCTTGAGGAATCTCAACCTCCCTCTTTCAGAATTAGATAAATCTAACTATAAAATAAGAAGAAAGAAAAAGTGAATCAAATACTACATTGATCTCTGGAGAAAGGTTAAAAGAAAAAAAAAACTAAAAATTGCTTGAGTTAAAAAAGAGGAAATTAAATACTTAAATAACTTTATCTCAGAAAAAGAAATTGAATGAAAAAAGTACAAAATAAGGTGGTTTAACCTTACCAGATCTAAAATTATATTATCAAGGCAGTCCTCAAAACTGTCTGGTATTGGCTAAGAAATAGAGTGCTAGATCAGTGGAATAGACTAGGTGCAATAAAAGGAAATGATTATAGTAATCTGTTGTTTGATAAACTCAAAGAGTCCAGCTATTGGGGTAAAAGCCCTCTCTTTGATAAAAACTGTTGGGAAAATTGGAAGTTAGTATGGAAGAAACTTAGATTAGACCAACACCTCACACCCTATACCAAGATAAGATCGAAATGGATAAAGGATTTAGACATAAAAAACAATACTATAAGCAAATTAGAAGATCAAGGCCTAGTTTAACTGCCAGATCTATGGAAAGGGGAGCAGTTTATGACCAAGGAAGAGATAGAGAACATCACTCATAAAAACTAGAAAATTTTGAGGACATTAAATTAAAAAGCTTTTGCACAGACAAAACCACTGTAACCAAGATCAAAAGAAAAGTAGCAAATTGGAATAAGGCAAATAGATGCTAAGTGACTTGGAGATAGAGAACTTGACTAGCAAAGGTTCTTGTCCTTATTTGAATCTTGGGCCTCTTTTGTAGTTTGATGAAACCTATGAACCTCATCTCAGAATCATGTTTTTAATTGCATTAAACAATATATCTGGAATTGAAAGGCAATTAAGTAGAAATACAAGTAGCTGTCAAATGAAAAAAATCCAAGGAATTAATTGCTAAAGAATAAACAATGCTTCAGAACAATATTTTTAAATACAGTTATGTTTTCTTTGAAAATTTTAAATATTTTTTTCTTTTCTTCTTCCAGATTGTCCTTCAGTGCTGTGGATTTGCTTCCATAATGATTTAATTTCTCTTTATCTTTCTTGTATGAGACTTACCCTTTTTAATAATTTGATATACATATATAAAATACATATATACGTAGATGAACATATATACATTTGTGTACATATACAAATATGTTGTGTGTATCTGTGAAATAGTAACCAGATTAATAACCCTTTTTTTAGACTTCTGAGATCCAGGGGCTAACAGATCATAGATCAGTCAGATAAATATTTAGAAATAATTTGCATTTAAAAATTTTATGTTATTATTGTTAAATGAGGAAAATTTTATTTCCCTCTTGCCTATCTCCACAGAGAAAAGAAGAGAAAATTGCAAACAAAATATCTATAAATATAAGCATAACCACATATAAATAGTTCTCACACACTGATTGTATAAAAGCCTAGTCAGGAAAATGAAAACTCAATTAAAGATTGTGAGCATTAAAAAATGATCCAAAGAAAATATTAATTGTAGAACAGAGTATACTTTCTGAATCAGTTTAAGAAATCCAAACATCTATAAATATTAAAAGATAAAGGTAAATGAATCAATATCTGATGGGGTAGAGGACTTTGTGAATTCAAAAGAAAGCATCAAACCATAGCAGGATATGCTGGAGTGATTCAAAAGAAAAAAAAACTCATGAAAGCAGAATTTCTGTCCTTCATAGCATAAACAGTTTGTAGAATGGGAAAAAAAATGAATTCATTGTGCAAATCACAATGGATTAAAAGTATCATTAAGTGATCAGGAATGCATATATATATATATATATATATACATATATATATATGTAAAGAATTCATCAAGACAGAAATGAAAATCAATACAATTGAAGGCAAAGATGATCTATACAAAAGCAAACTAATTGCTATGTAACTTTATTTTTTAATTTCACAATTAATTATTTGGATTTCTTTTTCTGAAAGCTTCCTAGTCATATATGTTATAATTTATTCATTAGTTATTGGTTCTTACATTTATAAAATTAAATAAAATCTCTATGTATCTTTATATCTTGTAAATGAAACTATTAACAAAGAACCATGATGAATACACACACACACACACACACACACACACAGACACATATTTTCCCAACTTCCCTTGTAATTTTAGCTTCATGGTACTTTTCATGTAAAACATTTGAAATTTATTTAGTGATTTCTTCCCTTAACTCTTTTCTATTTCACTCACTTAGAACACAAACATTGATTCCTGATATTTTTCTTCCTTCCTTTCTTCTTCCTTCCCTTTTTCCCTTCCTTTTTCCTTCCTTACTTCCTTTCTTCCTTCCTTTTCTTTCTTCCTTCCTTTCTTCCTTTCTTCCTTTTCTTTCTTCCTTTTTTCTTTTCCTTCTTTCTTTTTTCTTTCTTTCTTTCTTTTGTTCTTTCTTTCTTTCTTTCTTTCTTTCTTTCTTTCTTTTCTTTCTTATTTATTTCCTTCTCTCTTCTTTTCCTTCCTTCCTTTATTCCTTTCTTAATCTTTGTGATTCTTCCTTTATGATTACTGTTTGTTTCATTATGACTAATTTATCTTTGCCTCTGCTGCCACTCTCAATCTTTCCATTTTCACCTTTCAGACCTGTGTCTATGGTAAATAGACTATATTTCTGCAGTTAACAGTATATTTTCATTCTTTTCTCCTTTGACAAATTCAGATAAAAATGAATTTAAGGTATCAGTCATGTAAATAAACCACTCCTTCATATTTCTATAGTCTTTCAATAGCATACCCTATTATGGGAAATAATTTCCCCTACCTTTTATCTACTCTCTCCCAACTTGTTTTTTCCTGATCTCCTTTTTCCCCCTTTATTGAAATCATTGAAAAATAATAAAAATATCCCCAATCCCCTATCTCATTTTATTTCCTCTATAATTTCTGAAGATTTTAGGTTTGTGAAAAAATATTTGCTCATCTCCCAAAGTAGAAAGCAAAGAATTCATTCTGTTTGGTTCATTTCTTGTTTGAGAATATATTTACTCAGTTCCTGGATTTGTTTCTCAAAGTTTCTGCTCAGCTCTTTTCTTTTAATGACAAAGACCCAGAATATTTTATTTCATTAAAGGACCATTTTGTTTCCATGCAAATTTCTTTTTTGGGGAAGGGGATAAATTATTCTTGTATTTCAAGTTTTTTAAAAATATATTTTAAACTACCTCCCCCTTCTTAATGGGTGAATGGTTAATCTTATATGATCCTGACTCCAATGTACTTGGGCTCTTTATTTTTGGTTGCTAATAATATTTTGTTCATTTGTTTTTGTTTGTTTTTTTACTGACTTTTTCTTTTGATGATTCTTGCAGAAAGAGATGAGTTGATTCTTTATATTTTCACTTTAATCTCTCATTTTAAAAGAATTAAAAAGGTTTCTTTCATGATTTCTTGAAAGAGGATGTTTAGGCTTTATTATTGTTGTTCATAGCTTTCTGGTTAACTAGTGATTCTTAAATTATCTCTCCCAGATCAATTTTCCAGACAATTTTCTTTTTTATATCAACTACCCAGTATGTCCTTCTATTCATTTCAACTTTTGACTTTGTTTTTTAAAAAAAACCTTATTATATCATCAAGTGATTAACTTCTATTGATAAAATTTTTTTTAATGAATCTATTGCTTGGGTACATTTTTGTACCTCTAGTGTAAGATATTAATTTTCTTTCCAAATATTCCCCCATACCTCTCATGTCTTTTCCACCTCTTTCCTCTGTAGTTGTTTGATGTCAGTCATGCCCAACTCTGTGTGATCATTTTTATGGGTTTTCTTGGCAGAGATAATGAAGAAGTTTGCCATCTCCTCTAGATCATTTTATGAATGATGAAACTTAGGCAAACAGGATTAAATGACTTCCCCAGGGGCATGCATCTTGTAAGTATCTGAGGACAGAATTAAACTCAGGTCTACCTGACTGCAGACCAAGCATTCTATCCATTGCACCAATTATCTGTTTGTTTCTAATGCTCTAATTAAATTTATAAACTAATTTTAACTTTCTAAAAACAAACAAAACCTTTTGTTTTTCGATTTTTAGCAGAACTAATGGAACAGATATTCAAGTCCTGTTTTTCTTTAAGGCTTTACTCAAAAATGTTTTAGAATCATTGTCTTCTTTTAGGCTTCTGCCTTAAGTTCCATCACCATAATAGCCTTTTATGGGGGTATTATTTTTATATTGGTTTATTCATTGCTTCATACTTTTAATTCTCAAATTTATGTTGTGTGTTAGGGGCCAAGCTATTTCTTGAAGTAAATTCTGCTCATCCTTTAGTAAATTCTCTTGGGTTGTTCTGCTAACTTCTCTTGGCATTTAGGAATTTCTGAGAGGATCAGTCTATGAACCTGAAAGCTTTTAGAATATCTAAAATAAACTGATCAATATTAGAGTCTGAACTCTGCTGTGAGTATGACTTTTTTAAACTGCAGAGCTGGATTTGGGACTGTACAACAACATTATATATTTACTTCTTGGTAGAGTTCCAGTAGACTGTTGCTAGCGGCACTAGCTAACTTCCCAATATTGGTTATTTATTTTCAGTATTCAAACTGAGCAAGGATCTGGATCTATTATGCAGTAATTAGAACCACATTGTTACTACTTGTTTCTATTCCTCTTCTTCTCCTAGCACATAACTTAAGGTCCCAGTGACTCCCTCTCTTTTTAACCTAGGCCTCCTCCTCATTCTGAACAGTATTTTTGAACCAATTTCAAGATTTTGGCAAAAAAAAATCCTCATATGAGTACTTGTTCATTAGTCCTAGATAATCAAGCTATAAACTTTTATATATGGTCCATCTTCGTTCAAATTCAGCTCTGAAGCAGAAAGGTTCTAAGAAGTGGGGACATGCAGACTCCGGTTGGAAAATAACTCATTGTAATTTTTTTTATATTATCTAAATAAATTTTGGTCCCTTCCATTTTCTGTGCCTTTATATAGTATTTTGAATGAGGACTGTAGTATTTAAGATGAGGACTTTAGTTGTACTCATTTCTTCTACTCAGCCATCTTCCCTGATCTCCTGTTCATTATTTAATATGACTTTGAAGCTATTTCTTCCTATTTGAAAGATTTTTGTCTCTTTCCAAAGACCTAAAGTTAAAAAAACAACTTTTTATTGTTCTTCAGTTTATACTTGTCAACATGTATTCCTCTGACTTTTTTTTGTTTTAAAATTTAAAATATTGTGTGATTATTAGGGTGCCGTATCTTTTCCTAAGATACTTTTGTTTTTTACATGAATGTTATCACCATCAAAGATCATTATCCCATAACATTAATCCCTAACTTAGGAAGCAGTTGGAAAAGTCAAGGTTATTTATAAATTCCTAAATAGTTTAATATATAGGGAATTCTTGCAAGTGAGCTAGTTTATCTACCTGTTCCTAACTTTTCAAGAACAGAGCTTCCAGGAAATTAGTAGACAGGATAGTAGGTACTTTCCCTTTCAGTTAGAAACCTTGGTGACTTTCTAGCAATAACTGATCTCTTTATACCGTATCAGAATTGTACTTAATCAGAATTTACTGAAACTGGCCTGCTTTTACTTAATATTTTAACTATTACAGGAAGTTGAAAGATACCTACTGCCTAGTTAAATGAGAGGCATCCATCAAAGGAAAAACTGAGGTATATAAATACCCATATCTTGGAAGTGGTAGAACATTTTCCACTAATTATATACCATAAAAAACATCATGAAGTGCAGGTAAAATGATTAATAAATCTGTAACTTGGCATAAATTACTTATTATATAATAGATCCATAGGACTGCCAAAGTCATGAGGGCATTAGTGCAGTGAAATAGTGTGATTCTTGAGTGTCCACATTTAAAATATCTCAGTTTCTAGGAATGATCTTATTGAATCAAACAATGTGAAAAATTTCAAAGAACTATGGAACTAGAATTCTTGTTTGAGCATCAAAACAAAATTTTATTGATCAATCCATTATGGTAATTCAATCTACATTTTTATACAAAGTCAGTATCTAAAATGGCACATCAAACTGTGATGAAAAAAAAAAGTGTCTTCAGTTCAGGAACAGCAGAAAAAGACCATGGAATTAGGAAAATTTTAGTTCATTTCAGGTTTGATTCTTAAAAGTAGATTCCCTGAGCAAGTTATGTAATAAATCTAAAACACAAAGTATCATGAAAGGAAGTTATTACTTTCAAGACGTATTTCATCAAATAACTTTTAAAACATTTATACCCAACAAAATTAAGATGTGCTAAATAAATGAGTCATTATTCTTTCAGAAGATGCATAAAAGTACAAATAAATGTAAAATATGAATTAAGAATATTATATACTGGTGTATGTAATATTTATTCAAATAATCATTACTATGTTGGAAAAAATACTTCCAATAAGAGCCTGACTTAATCAAGTAGCATGTAAAGTAATAAATATGATCAACACAAATTACTTAGAAAACTAAAAGATATAAAACATCATTAATGACATTTCTTTAGACTAATTCTAATTTTATATTATCTTAACATGAAATTTATCTAGCATTTAAAAATATACTATGCTATTTATATGATCCATGGAAATTTTCTGTGGATTTTCATCAAAGATACATTCATATATTTCAAGATGTTCTTGTATGAACTATAACAGTTCAACTTAAATGTTCATTTATGTCTTTTTAAACCAATATTTCTAATGCAGTACATTAAGAGATCTAATTGTATTTTACATGGAAGACAATAAAATGTAATGTAGCAAATTAGAACAGCATAAACTAATTAATTCCAACTCCAAGCATTAAACATATTACCTCACTGTTGAAAACCACTATCATTAAAATGGTTTGGATCTTTCAGGCATACTTGCTGCATAATCTTTAGAAATGTATTACTTAGGGGCGGCTAGGTGGTATAGTGGATGAGGCACAGGTGCTGGAGTCAGGAGTACCGAGGTTCAAATCCGGTCTCAGACACTTAATAATTACCTAGCTGTGTGGCCTTGGGCAAGCCACTGAACCCCATTTGCCTTGAAAAAACCTAAAAAAATGTATTACTTAATTTTAAAGCTTGAAATAATGTTAGTTTGTACCATGTGGAGTGATGCTTTATATTAAATAATACTTATGAAGCACCCTTCCTCCAGATCATAATATCATATATTTTCATCTGAAACTGAACTTAGATAAAATTCAGTATAATCTCTTATAACGGAGGTAATTCAGATTTTCTTTATTTTGTTTAAAATGCAAGTTTCACAAAGAAGCCTACTAGACCAAGGATATATTCATGCCCTAATCAACTCAATTTAGATCTTAATTTTAGTCCTAATTGTTAGTGTTTAAGCTTTCCATGTCATAATCTCAGGAAAACAGTCTTATTCAGAGTTTTGTGGGCTAATAATTCCAGAACATTTGTTGGAATTAGAGTTTGTCAAAGACTATACTGAAAAAGGAAATTTCACCTTTTTAAAATGTAGGTGAACAGTTCAGTGTTACCAATTATGAAGAAACTAAAATCATGTTGGTCAAATTCCTTTGATGTTAGAGGCTTTTTGTTATCATTCAAACTATTTCTGTTCCTACATCTTCCTCTAGGGAAAGATGTCCATCTCAATTAATTTGTACCTGAGCAAAGATATTTTGCTGAATTGAATTGAATCAAATTGATGAATTGTTCATTTACATGGCACATTTTGGATCATTGGTCAAATGATTAAGGATTAATTATTTAACTAATTAAATTATTAGCCATTTGATTTATAAGGAATGACTAAATTTTGTGATAACATTCATTCAGATAATAAAATGGTGTGGTGATTATTTTTAACTCTGAATTTTAAAAAAAGGAATTAATTGCAGTAATCAAAAAGATTGCTTGCTAAATAACTTTCATTGTCCCTTAATACCTAGAAAGATATATTGTAATTTTAGATAATTCAATATATTTTGCAGAAGAATAGTACTGATTTTCCATATCAGGCATCATCAAATATTTTCTGTAAAGTAATAGGAAATATTTTAGATTTTGCAGTTCAAGAAATATTATGTAGATAAGTATATGACAAGAGAGAAAGCATGTATACCCTATTATTGGTGAAATAAAGATGTAATAATAATTTTAAACATTTTTGTAATACAGATCTAGAAAAAATTTGGGAAGATAATATTTCAAATAAATGAGTTCAAAATGAGTGTTTCCTAGCATTTAAATAATTGAAAATGTCCATTTATTAAAATGATTTGTAATGAGATTTTGCATATCTCCTATTTGAAGCTTTTTTACAAAGATTGATATTATCAAATGAGCTCAGTTCATATACATGATTGTATTAGAACTTATTGTTTTGAAGGCATTTATATAATACTATGAAATTCTTCTCTAGATTGTTGTTCATTAGTATGTCATTATACGGTAGATTAAAGCATTCTGGTTTAAAGGATTAGTGAAACAAATGTATTGTGAAATGGGGAAAGTATTTTTAAATTAAAAAAAATCTGAAAAATACCTTTGGAATTGTAATTTGATCCCAGAAAATATATGCACTCTTATTTTTATGGGAATGAAGATCTCACTTTGAATTTTCACTTTTGACAGCAGGAAAAGTGTATTAGTCAACTTGGCATTATTCATAATTTATTAGTTGTCATTGAATTAACTTTACCCTAGGATAAGTTTTCTTTGAGTGTTTTTGTCTTGTAATTTTAGGTTTATTTATTGAGAAAGATTATCAAGTTTGAGCAAAAGCTATTTTCTAAATCCCTTCAATATGCAATAGCAGTGATTGAGAATGGTTCTTCACATTCAGTTACATTTCAATCTTGGCGCTGAGTTCAATGAAAAAAGTAAACAACATTTTTCTTTGATGGTCACACACTGGTAATCAAACAACAACAATAATCAAGATACTTCAATATATGTGGCATAAAACTGTCAAGTTCTAACTGCATCATCGTGATTTGTAATTTACAGAGTAGCAGTATGATGTGATGAGTGTACCCACATGTGGTCTTCATTGAGCCAATTCAGCTCTACTAAAACAAGCACAGATAATAAGCAAACAAGAGCATGTCTGTGTTCAAATGCAACTTTACTTAACGGTTGTCAAAATTTTCATTTCATTTGATTTTCAATTGCTACAAATACTTCTTCTTTTGATTTTTTGACCATTAAAAAAATATAACAAAGGAAGGATGGGAGCAGGGGAAAGGAAGGGAAGGAGAAGGGGGAGGGGGAAGGGACAGAGACAGGGGAGGGGGAAAGAAGAGGGGAGGGGGGAAGGGAGAGGAGGGAGTGTAAAAAATCAAAGGATTTGAATAATTAGCTAACATTCGTTTTGCTCTCATTCATTGGATAATTGCTCCACTTCACATTTTACCAAGGTTGTGTAAACCTTTCTTAAATTCCTCTGGTGTGTTTTTTTTAATCATACAAATAGAACAAATTTACACAATTAAGGGGAAAGCCTGTCTCTTGCTTTATATATTAATGTGCACTTTTTTTCTGAATGGCAGTGATATTTTCCGATAAATTTTCTTTGAGTGGTTGTAAAAGAGTATCTAAGAAATAATTTTAAGTTTGGGATAATAGCTATCAGAAGATAGTACCATCTGAATATCATTCTTGCTAAATTAGGTGAGTCAAACAAGATCCTAATTCTTGACTTGAGTCAATGGTATATTGTGAACTCACATCAACATAGAAATATAATGAGGATTAGACCCAGTTGAATTTGAATTGTGTTGCATTTATCCAATTAAGCTCTTCTTATTTTGTTTCCTAGTTTGTTCATTTATGGGGGGAATGTCAGGCTATTTTTGCAATGCCACTTCTATGTCTACCAACAATAGGGAGATTATAAACTTCCTTCTATACTATAAAATACTATAAAAGATGAAACAAATGAGCTCAGCAGCCACAAAATAAAACACATAATTGAAATAATAGCATAAAAAGGAAAAGGAAATGAAAGTCAAATAACTTTTCAATCTTCCTTCAAGTTTAATATTGTATAAAAATCATTCTTTACGATTATTTGAAGTCAAAACTTTCATATTCTTTACAATTTGAGCTTAAATTAAGAGAGGAAATTTAACAAGAATTATGCTTTCATTAGTGTTATTTTTAAAGTATTCACTTGGCATTTTAATGTGAAAACATTTAAATACTTCCTTACTTCACTGATATTTAAATTTTTTCTTCATGAGGTCATTGCCTAGGTTTTCTATAAAAAGATAATTGAAACTTTAAATCAAACAATTTCAGAGAAGAAATTTTCTGTAATGATTATTGGCACTTAATTCAAAATGTTTTCTCCCTTGATAATGAAGGTAATAGATTAAATTAAAATATTATCAAAGGAGCAATTTAGTCTCCCAACTTCTTTTGTATTATTACACTTCTTAATAACTGACAAGTAGCTTTTTCATGGATAAGTTAACCTTGGTAAAATAGTAATATTTAGGGAAAAGGATAGAATGTAAATTAAAAATGGGTAAAATATGTCCAATAAAATTATATCTAGGAATACAGTCAAATGTAAAGTTCCAAATATACAGTTTTTAGGAGGTTAATCCAGACCAGTTTATAACGCCATGTAACGAGAAAACAATCAGTAGTATCAATCTTATTAATAACAGGTCATTATAAAAGAGATGCAAAGCCCTGAAATAACTCAATTTTTAGATTTTTTTAATTTGGTCACATCTCTATTATAGAATTTCATAGATGGAACTTTAATGGCCAATTAGCTCAGCTTTCACATTTTAAAAAATCAAAGTACTGAGCATATAAATATAAGTACATTATAGGTTTTCCCAAGGTCACAAAGTCAATATTATAACCAAGACTAAGCATAGAATCTTCAGTTTCCTTATATGTAAACAAGGCTAGAGTGCCTCCAATGTTCCTTTCAGGCCTAGAGCTATGATGTCATGATCCTCAAAATCTTGGACTAATGTTTTTTTGACTATATCATACTACCTGTGCAATTCAAGTATTCACTGAATATATTTTCTCCAGCTTTTCTCTACTACTCATATTCTACCTTTCTTTTATGGTTTATCTGGACATAATACAATTATAATAGAGCATTTGTACTTTCTCAAAATTCACATCTTATTTAACCATAATTGCTTAAGAGATGATGATGATGATGATGATGATGATTTAAATACTACAATTATGCAAAGTGATTTAAATAGGTTAATTCATTTTATTGTCACAATAACCCTATGATTGAGGGGCCACTGGGCTAAGTCACCAGCCTCACTTTCTCTGCCAGTCATCTGGGTCCAATGGCAGAAATAATTCAGGATAGCTGAAGATAGCCTTGTATAGGAACCAAACAGGATTAAGTGACTTTCCCAAGGTCACACAGCTATTAAGAATCAAATGTCTAAGCTGGATTCAACTTCTGTCCTTTTGACTTCAAAGCCAGTGCTCTATCCTCTCCATCACCTAGCTGTCCCTAATGACAGAGTAAAGAAAGAGATCCAGGATACAAACCACAGTTTAGAGAATGAAAGGATTTCTGATAGGAAGCAAAGAGAAAGAATTCTAAGAGACTTTAGCACTTAAGAGAGATTTTGAAGAAAAAAAATGGAATTTTTATGGGCAGTAATGAAATGAAAAGT
Organism: Macrotis lagotis; assembly: GCF_037893015.1. NCBI lineage: Eukaryota > Metazoa > Chordata > Mammalia > Peramelemorphia > Peramelidae > Macrotis > Macrotis lagotis. The sequence goes on along the minus strand of NC_133666.1, from coordinate 477,948,201 downwards.
CCAAGAAAAGGATGATAGAAATGATGGTATATGTATAGAATTTGAGGACACAGCACCTTTTGACTTTCCTGAAGCTTAATTTATACAATGGGGAATAAAGTGAGTTAAGATAGTAAATTTATCTTATAAAATCATATTTGAGGTCATGTAGTCTAATTTTATTGAAATAAACACAGAAAATGAGACCCAGAAATGTTAAGTAATTTATTTAAGGATATGAATAGAAGATACCATAACTGAGATAAATTGCCCTAGCTGAAAGGACTTAAATAATTGGAGAGTCAAAGAAAATAAAAATTGAGCAGTTTACTGCAATAGCATAAGATGGAGTGAATTAAAAGTGAAAGAGGTTAGTGGGAAGATTATGGTGGTAACAACGTGGGCCTATATAGGGATCTAGCAAAGGGAATGTAGAATAGGAAATAAAGATTGGATATATTATGGAAAAGAAATTTACAGGATAAGACAAACTGGTTTAGTGAGGAAAATGAAAAAGGAGGAAGAGGCCAAGAGAACCTCAAGATTTATTTTTTAATTCTTAAAGATTTTGTTTAATTTGAGTTTTACAACTGCTAATATTAATTCCCTCATCCCCACCCACCACAGAAGACAATCTGTCAGTCTTTGCATTGTTTCCATGGTAAACATTGATCCAAATTGAATGTGATAAGAGAGAAATCATATTCTTAAGGAAGAAACATAAAGTATAAGAGATAGCAAGATCAGACAATAAGATATTGTTTTTTTCCCCTAAATTAAAGGTAATAGTCCTTGGTCTTTGTTCAAACTCCACAATTCTTTCTCTGGATACAGATGGGATTCTTCATTGCAATTCTTGCACTGATGGAATGAGCAAGTCCATCAAAGTTGATCATTGGCCCCATGTTGCTATTAGGTTTTACAGTGGGTTTTTTTTTGGTTCTGCTCATCTCAGTCATCATCAGTTCATGCAAATACCTCCAGGTTTCCCTGAATTCCCATCCCTCCTGGTTTCATAATATAATTTTAGATCAGGTAAGGCTAAGCCACATTCTTTTCTACTTTTTTTATTGAATCCCTGGAAATTCTTGACTTTTTATTTCTCCATATGAATTTCCTTACAACTTTTTCTAACTCATTAAAGTAATTTTTTTGGAATTTTGATTAGTAGGACACTAAACAGGTAGTTTAGTTTTGGTAGAATTGTCATTTTTATTATATTAGCTTGACCTATCCATGAGTAGCTGATGTTTCCCCAGTTATTTAAATTTGATTTAATTTGTTTGAGAAGTGTTTTGAAATTGTTTTCCCAAAAGTTTCTGAGTCTGTTTTGGCAGATAGACTCCCAGGTAATTTGTATTGTCTGAGGTTACTTTGAATAGGATTTCTCCTTCTAGCTCTTCCTGCTGTATCTTGCTAGTCATATATAGAAAAGTTGAGGATTTATGAAGGTTTGTTTTATATCCTTCAACTTTGCTAAAATTGCTAATTGTTTCCAGTAGTGTTTTGGATGATTCCTTGGTATTTTCTAGGTATAACACCATGTCATCTGAAAAGAGTTAGAGTTTTGTCTCTTCTTTCCCAATTCTAATTCCTTCAATTACCTTTTCTTCTCTAATTGCTGAAGCTAACATTTCTAAAACAACATTGAATAGTATTGATGATAATGGGCATACTTGTTTCACCCCTGATATTATTGGGAATGCCTTTAGCCTCTCCCCATTGAATATAATGCTTGTTGATCGCTTCAGATAGATAGTGTTTTTATTATTCTATAGAACTGTCCATTTATTCCTACACTCTTTAGTATTTTTAGTAGGAATCGGTGTTGTATTTTGTCAAATGCTTTTTCAGCATCTATTGATAGGTTCATATGATTTCTGCTAGGTTTGTTGTGATATAATTAAATATACTAACAGTTTTACTAATATTGAACCAACTCTGCAATTCTTGCATAAATCCTACTTGGGCAAAATGTATTATCCTAGTGATAAATCGTTGTAATAATTTTGCTAAGACTTTATTTTAGATTTTTGCATCTATATTCATCAGGGAGATATATCTATAATTTTCTTTCTCTGTTTTAATACTTCCTGGTTTAGGTATCAGCAACATATTATTGTCATAGAAAAAGTAAAGCAGAGTTCCATCTTCACCTATTTTTCCAAAGAGTTTATATAGAATTGGAATCATTTATTCCTTAAATGTTTGGAAGAATTCACTTTTGAAGCCAACAGGTCCTGGAGATTTTTTCTTAGGGAGTTCAATGATAGCATGTTGAATTTCTTTTTTCTGAGATAAGGTTGCTTAGGTATTTAATATCCTCTTCATTTAACCTAACTTTATGCTTAGATTGTCAAGTTTATCAGCATAAAGTTGGGCAAAATATTTCTGAATAATTACTTTAATTTCCTCCTCAGTGTTGGTGAGGTCACATTTTTCATTTATGACACTAGCAATTTGGCTTTCTTCTTTCCTTTTTTTTTATCAAATTGACCAGAGGTTTATCAATTTTATTGGTTTTATCATAAAACCAACTCTTGGTTTTATTTATTAATTCCATATTTTTTGTTTTTGCTTTTATTTATTTCTCCTTTAATTTTTAGTATTTATAATTTATTATTTAATTGGGGGGTTTGTATCAAGATTAGTACTTATAGGGATAAACTAGTAATTATTTATTAATACAAATCTCATAATATATGCAAGGATTTATTATTTTATAACCTTACTATTATTTTGAACATGGATGTTATATATTTATTTATACATGTGCATGCATCTATATTTGTATATAGATAATAAGCATTTATTCTAGTCATTAAACTTGTAGATTACTGTGAAATTTAAAATGTTTCATAAAATTTGCTAGAAGTAAGGTTAGTAAGGTAATCTATTAATTTTAAAATTGTAAAAACTTAGTTCCTGAGAGGTGTTTGAGAACAGAATTTATTTCTGTTGACCACCAGCCAACGGGCAGTTAAGTGGTGGATAAAACTCTGTGCCTGGAGTATGGAAGACCTGATTTCAAATCTAGTCTAAAAAAACTTCCTAACTATGAAATCCTTGCAAGTCAAATAATCTTATTTATCTCAATGTCCTAATCTGTAAAATGAACTGGGAAAGCAAATAGCAAACTACCATCATCTTTGCCAAGAAAATGGGGTCACAAAGAGTTGGACATGATTGAACAACAACAACTAGACAATTTAATTTTATTTTACTAAATGGTGAATAGCAAACTTCTCAGACTCTCAATAATTTTAGTATTTAAATGTTGGAATGAAAATATCTAATCAAAACTATACAGATAAATATGACTGGGAATAGAAGATATATAATGGTCAGAAGGGGGCAGTAGTGCATTGAGATTACATATTTAATCCATAGATATAATTATGTTGAAAGAAGGGCTTTGAAGATATTTTATCTCAATTTTTATGTTATTATTATTGGCAGATAAAACAAAAACAAAATGAGGACTAGAGTGGATGAATTACTTGCACAAGACCACCTAGGTAAAAACAAGCAGGTTTTGAACTCATAACCCCTAACTACAAATCTAATCCTTTTTCCTACCTTCACAATTGCCACCAAATGCTTTAATCAAGCTTCATTGGATTTAGTGCATTTCAAGCTATTTTAATCAAAAGGAAGACTTGTTAATTAGTTATTTTGGGGAAGACATGTTTTTATTGGCATGGGTAAACATCCAAAAACAAACAAACAATCAGGAAAAAAAGTCTGATCTTATATGAAAATGATCTGAAATATGAGAAAGGAAGTATTCCTAACTGCTGGAGAATGATGTGGAAAATATAGATATAATTGTTTGATTTTCATTTTAATCAGATACACAGAATATTTTATTAATCACTTATAGTGTTTAGATTTTCTCAATGTTCATTTTATATTGATGATGATGATGATGATGATGATGATGATGATAATGGTGCTTATAATAGTATGGCACTTTAAGGTAACCTAGAGAATCTCTTTTCTGTTTCCAATAATATAAAGATGATCAGCAACAATAATTTATTTACCAAATAGAATTTATGGTAAAGATAAAACTAACGGTTGTATACACAAGATATAAACATAAATTTGTGTACAGTATATAGATGTATATGTGTGTGTGTATTTGCAAAGGAAATAAATACATTATGTGTATATAACTATATGCTTATAAAAAGATAATATTAGTGTATATGAAATATTATAAAAATGTTGTTACAGATGCAGATAGATATATCTACCCTGTAGTCAGTGATTGATAGGTATCACAAATTTAACTGGATAAAATGCAGATTTGAAATATAATACCATATTGCTTATGTTGTTTGGGTCATGTTCTGCCAACTAAAGTTTTATGTAATAAAACTTTCATTACAGTTCAATTAAATTAAGAGAATGACAACTTGCTTTGAATAGAAACGAATTAGTATAGAAGCCATATTATTCACCAATTAAATAGCTAAAGATTACGATATAGGGGGAAACTACATATTTTACATGAGGTATACTTTTCTATTATCATCGTCATGAATATATTGTACTGACATATGATCATATGTATTCTAATATTTCAATATAATCTCCTAAATATGGCACTCTACCAGATATTTATATAATATTTATTAAAAAGTCAGTAACATATTTTGACAAAAAATATTCCAAATTTCTATATATAATAAAATATATTTTAATTAGCACACATACAAACATAAGTAAAGCACATATTAACCATTAAATATTTAAAATTTAAAATACTTTTCTCAAAATAGTTGTTTTTAAAAAAATATTCCTGAATATCTAAAACTAAAGACTATGTCATCCAACTCTTCATACCAAGCAAATATCCTCTCTAAAACATTCCTAAAAACAGATAATCAAAGTTCAGGAGAAGACACCCTGGTGCTGAAGAAACCATTACTGCCCAAGCAGTCCTTTCTCTTTCAGTGCTTTAATTGTGATAGACTTTTACCCAGGACTAAACAAAAATATGTTTCTTTGCAACTTTACTACATTCCTTTTATGCTTGTCTTGCCTTATGGAAACCAAGAGAAGAGTCTATTCCATCTGGCTCATGAGAGTCCTTAAAGATTTTTCTGATTCTTTTCCCATCGCCAATTCACACCCCAATCCACCCTAGATTCATATCTTCTTTTTTGCCTAGAATAAACATTCCCCAATAAACTTAAAATCTCCTTTTTCTGTTTTATTTGGTAAATTGATAATTTTGCCCATAAAATATCATACAGGCTTTCTCACATATGATCTTTCACTTATATACTTAGAATTATGTAGACACAGGGATAATAATAAAGTGATAGAGGCTGTTTCCACATGACCTTAGGAGCCAATCCTAAGTATTTGAATGAATGAGCATTTATTTTCTTTATTATATTTATTAAGAACATTTATTATGTTTGTCATTTTTCTAGGTATCGTAAACAAAAAAAAAATCTTCAAAAGACATTAGAATTGACTATTCCTATCAGAAAACATAAATATCACAGTAGCAAGCAGTTCATTATATTTGTGACCAAATACAATTAAGTGGTACTATGAATTTTATCATCTGGGAGATTCCTGTTTAACAGAAGCAATCTCCATCCCTATCTATATAATGAGATAGCTCTGGTAATATCTTCAAATGAACTACTTTCAGAAGGCATACAGTTATCTTGTTTCCAGAACAGCATCTTTAAGATGAAAACTACCATCATTACTACTCTTATAACTATTAATTATCATCATGATACTCAAATACAAAAATGTATTCATTATCTCATTGATATGGATATATATATACTTTCCAATGTCAAAGACTGTAAATTATTCTTTGTTCCTTTTTGTCCACCACCTGCTAGAGGATTGCCACAGGTCCATTCAAGATGATTGAAGACTTGTTCACTTTCTTTTAACCTTGATATCACAGAAATGAAGTAGGTATTTCTACATTCTTTCTAATAGCAGGCTTTATCATTGCATCCTCTTAATATTATATCAATTTATTCATAATCTTTTGGATATTATGTTGGACAGACTGAATATACCAAAAACATGACTACATTGCCCCCTGAGTGATATTCATTTTTATTTATTTTTGTTACAAATATTGCTTGGTTCACAGTCTAATAATAATACCATAAGAATATGAACATAAAAGACAGACTTTTGTTTCCAAAAGATATTAGGTTATTTAAAAGAGCTGTTAAATTTATCAAAGGCAATCCTGTTCTCTGTCTTCCTATTGTATTAATGTGAGCCTAAATCTTTAATGTTAAATACACTAATAGCAGATTTCCATAGATTTTCCATCTAACTTCATATCATAATCTAAACAATACATATTATTCTTCCAGTCATAGTCAACATAGATTTAGCCTTCACTACATACCAGCAACTGTCCTAAGGCAGGAATACAGAAAAAAGATAAAAACAGTCTCTGCCCTGGTTATAGTTCCCACATAAAGATAATTATGTGCATTCAAGATATATAAAATGAAAATAGAAGGTAATATTGTGAAGACACTAGAAATTTGGGAATGAGGAAATAAAAAAAAGCTTCTTATGGATGATGAGATTTGAGCTAAGTCTTTATGGAATCCAGAGAAGATAGGCCATAGAAGTGAAGAAAAGCTAGGAATTACAAAGGCCAAGGGTTGGGAAATGCAGTGTCTTAATTGAGCAAGTAGAGTAATATAATGTAACATATTTCATCAATAGGAGTAAGTTACAAGAAGGCTAGAAAAATAAGAATGGACAAATTATAAACAGATTTACAAGATAGATTTTATGCTCAATACTAAAGGTAATAGGGAGCCACCGGAGTTTATTGGAAAGGGAAATGAGAATTGTGACTCTTAGATAGTCAACTAGATGGTGCTCTGAGTACCTGGCATGGAGTTAGGGTCTAAGTTCAAATTCATTTAACTTTTATTGGTTCAGTGCTCCCATGCTTAAAATGGGAATAATGATCATAGTACCTGCCTCTGAAGTTTGCTATGAGGATAAAATGAAATTATATTTATAAACTACTTAGCCTAGTACCTAATACATAGCAATCATTATAGAAATGCAATATATTATTTCAGTGTTTTAGGAAAATCCCTGGGTGCTGAATTGAAGATAGATCGAGAAAAATTAAAAGACTAATGCAATAGTCCAAGTAAGTAATGTTAAGAGCCTATTCCAGGAGAGATTGAGAGTATAAAAGAATTGTGACAATGGAAATTACAATATTTTTAATGATTCAATATACATATTAAATGTGATTGAGTAGTCAAGATTGATCTTTTTGCTACCATTTTGAGTAGGTGTTGATTATTATAATAATAAATTGTGTTTATAGAGTATATTTAAGTAAACTCATATTTAGTTTTTCATTTGATTTTCACAGTAGTCAAGTAAGCGGATAGTATTTTTCTTTTCTTTTCTTTTACCTTTTTTTTTGTTTTTGCAAGGCAATGGAGTGAAGTGACTTGCCCAAGGTCACATAGCTGGGTAATTTAAGTGTCCTAGGTCAGATCTGAACTCAGGTCCTCCTGACTCCAGGACTGGTAATCTATTCACTGCACCACCTAGCTTCCCCTTATAATGTTACTTTTTTCCATTTTACACATAAAGAAACTGATACTGGAAGAAGTGAATCAACTTCATTATTTGCACACACACACACACACACACACACACACACACACACACACACACACACACACACATTCAGAGGTTCTTCCAAAGCATCTCATTATTCAATTAACAATATTTTAGCAAGGGGAAAGAAACTGAACATTTGGCAATGTGGATTATTGTGGCTACCATATTTTCTCATATTTTCCTTTTGGCTTTTGTTTGACTTTTAGTACCTGAGTTTGGTTACACACAGTTAACTTTAGACAGCAGAATGGCAAGATGACACTTCATCTGAAGATATAACATATTTTTAAAAAATGTTTGCGAGAAAATGGAATTATAAGCTTGAATGGTTTACTTGTTGTTGAAGGCCATGCAGCAAATGAAGATTCAGGCATGGGAGTTGCTTGGAAATATATCTTTACTCAACAAAGTACTAAAGTTGCAAAAAATATATATCTTCCTTCAACAAGAGCAGGTGCAAAAAAGATGCTAATTTTTAAAATACCATTAGCATTCATCAATGATGCTTTCTAAGTAGCTTCTGTGTGATTTCCAGAAATTGAAGCATGCTCTTCTCCATTTGCTTCCCATTCTTAACTTACTGTCATTCCAAATAGAATATAGTGGAGTAACATCATAGTGTCTGTGTTGAAATCCCACCTCTGGCACTTCCTATCTCTTTTACTTTGTTCAAATTACTTCATCTTCATGGTTATAAGTTTTTTCACCTACAAAATGAAACACAAGTTGACCTTGAATTCTTCTGGTTCTAAGTCTGCAATTCATTTCCTAATTTAGAAAACTATGTAAACCTTAAAGAGCTATCTAATATGTTCATTATTGTTATTGTTGTTTGTTAGTGCTGTTAGGTAGTACTGAGCAGTGGAAAGATATTTTGACTTGACTTCAGCAAAACATGCATTAAATTCCTGTTTCTGACATATATTGATAGTATTACTTCTTATCTTTGGTTTCTTTTTTTTGCAGGGCAGTAGGGTTAAGTGATTTGCCCAAGGTCACTCAGCTAGTTAATTATTAAGTGTCTGAGGTCAAATTTGAACTCAGGTCCTCCTGACTCCAGGGCCACCTAGCTGCCCCTTTTCTTAGCTTTCTTAACATCTCTTAAAGAATTCAAATTGCAGAGAAGGTGCTGATTTTCATGCCTATTCAAGTGTCCCCTAAACTATATAAATTACAAATCCAATCTATCATTGTTATTGTTCTTATTGTTCCCATGATCATTGTCATCACTAACAACAAAATTATCACCATTATAATTTCTTTCTCATCCATTTAAAAGTATAATCTCCCCATATTACCAGAATACAAATGTCAATCCCAAGTATACCTATTTCAAAAAGATCATTGACTCAGAATGGAATTCACATGCACCTGGACAACAGTAATGATTGTCTTTTATCAGGACTGTACAGGATTGAAGTCCTCTCTCCTTTCTGAAACAGATCATAAATGAAGCAAATTAAAAGTAAATGCAACTCATAAATAATCAAAATCAAATTCCAAAATGCTCAATTTCTTTTGCATTTGAAATTTAGCCATTTCACATTTCCAGAGGTCCATACAGACACATGGAATGATCTGAAGTCACTCTATACTGCAAAAGCCTTAGGCATAAGCCTGGGAAACTGAAACCTGTCTATGCAGTTTATATGGATAATGTTTTCAGAATTAGTGCCAAATTGCATATCCTCCATTCATTCTCTTCCATTTCAACATGTAAGATATGCCAAAAGGTCGAGGATACCAAAGTATATTTTAAAAATTGACCAATGTGTTAATTCGGTTTGTGTTATCTCCTAATGGAAGCAGCTATAATTACAGGGAAGTGGCTTTTAGAAAAGAAAAAAAAATTTCTTCATGGAAAAAACATGCATCAGTTCACCTCAGCAGTCAAGCTTGTGACTCACTCTAGTGATTGCTTACCAAATGCCTCACTGATAGACTAATTTTCAAATTTTTCCCTCTATTAAGCAGCACTTTGAGACAATTTGGTCATAAATAAAAAAAAAATAATTCTGAAAGCATACAATTACAAAACGCATGAGTTGAGTCATTGAGCTTAAAAACAATGAATTCTCAACTTGCCTGATGTTTTTCTGATAGCAATGGATCAACTAAGTCTCTGAATTTAGCACTTGCATACTTGAATGTCAATGTTCCTTCCTATCATTAAAGAAAGGATATATGTTCTTCCTGAAATTTATGAATCATATCAGCTTAAAGGGACCATCTAACTATGTAATAGAAGCAAAGGCAACTTAATAATATGTTGCCAAAATTAACATTTGAATTCATGCAAAATCTTATAACAAAATCACTTGCTTCTGTACCATTAAAATTACCAGTGGAATTAGAATTCATCTTTAGAGTTCATTGGGAGTCTTTACAATGTTCATGATGGTATGCCGGTTAGTTACTTAATCCTTCTGAGTTTATGTTCCCTTTCCTGCAGGTGAGAGATAAAATAACTGGCCTACATGCCTCACAGAATTAATATAAGGAAAAAGTTTTGCATGTCATAAAGAGATATGCAAAAAATGAAGTATAAACACAGAATCAGAGAGGTGACCTTCTAACTGACAAACAAGAAGAATCTTCTCTGAATTATTCCATAGAAAGGATGCTAGGTTTGGGTTGAGAGGATATGAATTGAAATCCCAAATCTTTGGTACATATGACAATTTTTATAGATTTTATTGACTGCAAGTGCATGGTAGGTCAGCAATTACAACCAATAAAAACAAGGAGGCTATGTATATGCATTATGAATGGCATAGCTTCCAGAATTGTAGAAGTGACAACTGCACTGTACCACACTCTGGTCAGATGTCCTCTAAGGTATATTTCTCAGAATTTGAAAATGTCAAAGTGGAGAGGGTTTCTTTTGTTTTGTTGATGTTGTTTTTAAAACAGTCACAATAGTAAAGCTACTTAAATAATTCCATATGAGGGTTTAATGAAGAAACTGCAGATGTTGAGCCTAGAAGAAAAGTAATGGGACCACTAGAATATTAAAATTATTGAATTTGGCCCCATAAGATAACTAAAGATCAAATGACTGGGAGTTCTAAAAAAGAAAAAAAATAGACTTGGTTTTAGGAAAAACAAACAACTCAGAACAAACAAAGTTATACAAAAGGGGAGGATAATGGCCTAATGGTCTGACTCTAAAGAGGCCACCTCTCACCCCTCCACCCATATAAGCACAACTTTAGACAACTTCAAGTATAAACTAGATGACCAGTTTTTGAATATGTTCTAGTACTGATTCCTTTCAGTGAATTAGACAAGATGGCTAATTGCTTCCATCTCTTGCCTTTAGCAATATTTGAATTGTGTAAAGTCTTATTTCTGAGTGTCAATTTCCTCATGAAAATAATTTGGTTCATTCCATCTCTAAATTCACTGTCCTAATATTTCATGACAAAGAGTCATTCAACCTAAGCTTGAGGATTGCCAACAAAGGGCATCCTTAGGAATCAGTTTACTTTTTAACATGTTTGCTCACATAAAGTATTTTGCTTCTATGGATTTGAGGTGGATTTCTTCAGGCAATTTGGAAAGTGCTTGATATTTTTAATACAGTCTCTGCTTCTAAGTCCAAGACCCCAAGGAACAAAAGTTGAATTTAAAAGGGAATTTGACAGTTCTCCTTTAGAGAAATAAATTTGTTTCATTTATATCATCTCAAAGGTCAGAGAGCATCATATAACAAACAACTCCTAATTGTATATAATATTTTACGAAAAACTATTCAAATATCTATGTCCACTTGAAGAAAGAGCACAACATTTAGTAAATGCCTGCTATTATCTCTTTTGACCTTCACAACATTGTGAGGTAAATTCTATTATGAGCCCCATTTTACAGAAGAAAATGATAAAGACAATAGTTAGAAACTTTTCAAGTCATACAACTGCAACATATACAGAAATGATCTGAAACTAGATTTAAACAATTGCTTTCCTTCCATGTCTGTTTTGCCTCATTTTAATAGAGGCACAAATTTATTTTTATTATTTTTTTACTTTTTGCAAGGCAATGGGGTTAAGTGGCTTGCCCAAGGCCACATAGTTAGGTAATTATTAAGTGCCTGAGGCCAGATTTGAACTCAGGTACTTCTGACTCCAGGGCCAGTGTTCTATCCACTACACCACCCAGCTGTAAAAAAATTATTATTTTTAAAGTACAAAATGATTACCTACAGATATAATATTGACATTTTACTTTTCTCTCCTCTATTTTCATCTTTTATTAACTTATTTGTGGAGAAACATATTTAATTTATTACGTATGACAATTTCCCTCTAATATATACAATGAACATGTTTCAATTCTCTCCATGATTTGTCACTTATACACAATGTACCCACAAAAGTCTCTAAGTATTGAATATATTCCAAAACTTTTGTGGCAAACAGAATGGATCACTATTAAATAAATAGTTTCTGGAAATTAAAACTAAGTAATATTTTTCACTGTTAAGAATCACAAGGCAATAAAAACAGAATTTTTGTCAAAACAAATCAACTGCTTATAATTCATCTTTATAAAAATATTTTTAAATGAAATTCAAGAGATTAGCTACTTATTGCTATTTGACTTTAAAGATATCCCCCCTGCTGGAAAATATAAGATGCCAACAACTAAAGTATGAAAACATTTCAACCTGGAAATGATAGTTATTAATATTTATTCTTTTTATAAAAATACTAAAAGAATTAAGCTACTTACTAGGGAATTCATTTTAAGTCATTGTCTTTTATTTTATTGCAAGAAATGGACTCTGAAGATTGTAATATTTTTTCTTTCTTTTCTTTTTCATTAACATAGAAGATAATATAGGAACTCCAATTAGTTACCTTACATTTCAAATGAACTTAAACCTGTTTTTTCATATTTATTTTATAAACTGCATACAGGAAAAAAATTATGTTGAAGAATGATTGATAGTCGTGTCCCTTCAAATTCTAATAGGAAAAAATAAAAAGGGAAAAAAGCAATCTGACCAAATGTATTATATCATTTAAAATACTGTATTAGAGCACATACATAATGAATATGCTAATTTGAGAATCTGAGCCCATTTTGGAAGTGAATCAGCACAGAAATATTTGTACCTTAACTAAAATTCACAATTTCCTAAATCATTGTGATATTTGCAAATCTACTTTAATAACAACCTATAATGAACAATTTTTCCCCATCATAACTTCCCATCCTTCTCATATTAAGGTTGAACAGAATTACACCAAACAAAACTGAAAAGGAGATTCAACTAGCTATAATGACAGGATAATATTTCAATTAATTTTAAAAAGGTGATTAAAAATCATGCAATTATTGTATATAGAAAATTATTTCTGATATTCTATTTCTGATTTGATTATTTGTGTCTTATATGATAGTAAACACAGTAGCTCTTGGGTTGATATATGAAAGAACATATGTTTTTGTCACTATAAAATCTGTTCTCCATCAGTTTCCAGCCCAAAATTTAGATACTTCTACTAAATACATGGGGATGCTGAGGTTTCCATGGTTACAGTATCCACATGACAGTTTTCAGAATTTTTCTTGCTTTTCAGATGACATTTAAGTAATTCCAAAGGTATTAACACAGCAAACAGACATGAAGTATGAGTTTAGAAAGAGGTTTTGGTGTGTAAATAGATAAAACCTAAATAAAGAAGGCATCTTTCCTCCCACTGTTTGCTACTTTGCTACAATGTCCTCAAATATATACCAAAGACAGCAGTTATGATGAGTTCGCTGTCTCAAGATGACAATTTGCTTGGCTCTAATTATAAAATTAATAAAACACTACCCCCAGCAAGTAGAATAGTATTAGTTAGAAATAAAATCTCTGCCCTGAGGACAGATTTGATTTAACTTCACTCTTTTCCAACTGATTTTATGGCTAGAAAAAGATTTTCAGATGTTTGGTGTTAAATATCTGCTTCAAATATTTTTGTGAAATATAGAATAATTAACAAAACTTTCCCTTTTAATCTGTCACTGAGAGTTGTAAGTAGGCTAGATAACAATGACTTATCAGGTTACTGAGCATCTATAATTTATTGTCTGAGAATTGCTACATTAAGGGACTGTACCTAAAGAAAGTTACTGGGAAATTAGGATATTAGGATTTCACTAGCTAACTAGGGACAGTGATTCATTTCTCTTTTCCATTGGTTATTTTTTTATTGTTTTCTTAGAGAATAAAGTCACTTTATTTTTTTAACTGATATTTTATTTTTCCAAATACATGTTATGAAATTATTTTCAAAGTTCATCCATATACATATGTATATATTTAAATTAGAAAATTTCCTCCCACCCTCTCTTTCTACCCCCCCCCTCCCCTCAGCAGCAGACAGGTTAACATTGTACCTATATATTTTTAATAATCATGTTTACAAATTAGTCATTTTTGGGATGAGGAATTAGGATTAAGGGAAGGAAATATGTAAGAGATAATTTTATTACGTGTTCATTCAGATATTGAAGGGTTTTTTGTTTGTTATGTTTTGTTTTGCTTTTCTTCCTCTGGAAGAGGATAACATTGTTGTCCTAGATCTCTGAACTACTAAGGGTTAATCATCTCACAATGTTGTTAATGTGTACATTGTTCTCTTGGTTCTGCTCCCTTTGGTCAGCATCAAATTCTGTATCTCATTCCATGATTCTCTAGAGATCAAAAATTTATGGTTTCATGTAGAACAATAATATTTCATATTGGTCATGTACCATTACTTGTTTAGCCGTTGCCCAATTGCCATTTTTTTACAATTTCTATTGGATTTAGTTCTGGGTCAGAGGGTATGAACAGTTTTATTGTTCTTTAGGCCTAGTTCCATATTACTCTCCAGAGAGGTTGGATCTGTTCACAATTCCACCAGCAAAGCATCAATGTCCTAATCCTCCCACAACCTTTCCAACATTAATCATTTTCCCTTTTTCTCATCTGGACTAATCTAATAGATGTGAGATGATATGCTATTGTTGTTTTAATTTGCATTTCTCTAATCGTGATTTGGAGCATTTTTTTCATATATTTATATATAGCTTTATTTCTTCATTTGAAAACTGTTCATATCCTTTCACCATTTATCAATTGGGGAATGACTTGTGATCTTATAAATTTGATGCAATTCTCTATATATTTTAGGAATGACACCTTTATCCAAAATCCTGGTTGTGAAGATTGTTTCCCAGGTTTCTTCTTTTTCTTCTAATTTTGACAGCATCAATTTTAATAGGGCATAAGCTTCTTAATTTAATATAGACAAAATCATTCATTGTGTAGTTTATTATGTGTTTCAAGGACATTATTAGATGATTTTCTTGGGTTCTCTAAATATGCCATCACATCATCTGCAAAGAGTGAAAGCTTTGTTTTTCTCATTGCAAGCTCTGATTCCTTCAATTTCTTTTTCTTCTTTTATTGATAATGCTAGCATTTCTATTACTATATTGAATAGTAATCATGACAGTGGGTATCTTTGCTTTACCCCTGAGCTTACTGGAGATGCTCTGAGCTTATTCCAATTACATGTAATCTTTGTTGATGATTTTAGATAGATACTATTTATTATTTTAAGGAAAACTCCATTTATTCCTAAACTTTCTAATGTTTTTAATAGGAATGGACGTTGTATTTTGTCAAAGGCTTTTTCAACATCTATTGAGATAATCATATGATTTATTTCTTTTACTATTGATATGTTTAATTATGTTGACTGTTTTTCTAATATTGAAAAATCCCTGACTGCCTGGTATGAATTCTATCTGATCATGGTATATTATCCTATTCATAACATGTGATAGACTCATTGCTAAAATTTCATTTAAGATGTTTGCATCAATATTCATTAGGGAGATTGGTAAATAATTTTTCTTTGTTTTGGTTCTTGATGATTTAGGTGTCAGCACCATGTCGGGCTCAAAAAAGGAATTTGACAGACCTCCTTCTCCTATTTTTTAAAATAGTTTATGTAGAATAGGAATTAATTATTCCTTAAATGCTTGATAGGATTAATTTGTAAATACATCTAGACCTGGAAACTTTTTCTTAGGAAGTTTATTGATGGTTTCTTCAATTTCTTTTTTCTGAATTGGGGTTATTTAAGTATTTTATTTCCACTTCAATTAATCAGGGCAGTTTGTAGTTTTTTTTAATATTCATCCAATGCACTCAGGTTAGAAAATTTATTGCCATACAGTTCAGCATAGCAGTTCTGATTTCTCTCTTTAATTTCCTCCTCACTGGTGGTCCGTTCTTGATTTTGATATCGGTAATTTGGTTATCTTCTTTCCTTTTTAAATCAGATACAAAGGTCTGTCTATTTTATTGGCTTTTTCATGAAACCAACTCTGAGTTTTATTTATGAGATATATGGTTTTCTTGTTGTCAATTTTATTAATATCTCTCACCTGAGTGTCAGAATTTCTACTTTGGTGTTTAATTGGGGAACTTCAATTAATTTTTTTCTGGCTTTTTTAATTGCATACCCAATTCATTGATCTCCTCTTTCTCTTTCATTTATAAAGACATTTAGAGGTATAAAGAATCTCCTCAAAACTGTATCCCCAATATTTTGGTATGATGCCTCATTAATATCATTTTCTTGGATAGAATTTTTTGCTGTTTGATGCTTTCCAATTAGATTTTGGTTTATCTTTTTTAAGCCCCTTTATTACATGTACTTTTTATTGCATTATGGTCTGAGAAGTGTGTATTTATTATTTATGCCTTTCTGCATTTAATTCTAAGGTTTTTGTGTCCTAGTACACAGACAGTTTTAGTATAGATGCCATGTACTGCCAAGAAAAAGACATTCTTTTCTATTCCCATTATGCTTTCTCCAGATCTAAGTTTTCTAAGATTTCATTCATCTTCTTAATTTCCTTCTTATTTATTTTGTGGTTAGATTTATCTAGTTCAGAGAGAGGGAGATTGAGGTCCCCCATTATAAAAGTTTTACTGTCTATGTCTCCTTGTAATTCAATCAGCTTTTTCTCTAGGAATTTGGATGCTATACCACTAGGTAATGATATAGTTCCATTACAAATGGTGGCTTTTAAGAAGTTATGGTTTCCTTCCTTATCTCCTTTAAGGACATTGATTTTTGCTTTTTCTGTATCTGAGATCAGGATCACCACTCCTGATTTTTTTTATTTCAGATGAGACATAATATATGTTGGTCCATCCTTTTACCTTTACCCTGTGTATATCTCTCTGCTTTAAACGTTTCTTGTAAATAACATATTGTAGGATTCATGTATTTAATCTATTCTGTTATCTGCTTATGTTTTATGGGACACTTCATTCCATTCACATTTACAGTTAAGATTGCTTATTCTGTATTTCCCACAATGCTATTTTTTCATTTATATTTTTCTCCTTTTTGTTTTATTCCTCCTCACCAACATTTTACTCCCTTTCCCCTTTAACTTTTTTTAATTTATCTTTCATTTTACTTTCATGTATACCTTCACCTTCCCATTTATCAGTCTTTCTTCCCTTATCTTTCCCTTTCCCTTCCCTGTAGGGTCCCTTCTTCCCAGTAGATTAGTTTAGATTTTTAAACCCAAGTGAAAATGTATCTTATTCCTTCTCTGGGTCAAATTTATTGAATACAATTTTCTTAGTGTTCACACTCTCTCTTCTTTCCCACTAAAATTATAAATCTCTGGGCTTCTTCACCTGGTGTCTTTTATTGTTCTAGTACTATTTGTCAGGTATCATCAATTACAATTTGTGTATTTGATTGCTTGATAAACTCATTTTTTTTATCACAGTACTATCACAGTTTAATTGTTTGCTTAATAAGCAGCATTGTCTCAAAGCACATCAAATTATAATTAGGATCATTTTTTACCCTACCCCATTTTCAAGTACCTTCCAAGGATACACAATCCTCCTCAGGAGCCAAAGTATCATTCAAAACCAAATTATTTCTTGAACTATTTTTACCCCTCCATCCCAAACCTTTTTTTCTCACATTTTACCCTCCTCCACTCAGCGTATTTAACCCCTTGCTAAGTGATAAATGTATTAAGTCAACCCTGATTTAAATAACTACAAAAATATTAAAGGGCTCTAGTTATTGGGAGGCTCTGGAGGTCCCACTGAGAAGTTTACAAATGATTGTAAGTTATGGGAGATACTGATTCAGGAATGCCCAGTTTAGATGCCCTCATTAAACAGAGTGCTAAGCTTTGTAAGAACAGCAGAATTAAAATAGGTCAAAGGATAATGAGACACTTAAGTTTAAAGTTAACACCCAGATTTTCTTCAGGGCTTTTTGTCTCAAATATAGTGAAGTCATCTTGGACCTCTTTACTGAAGAGACAAGACCCAACTATACCCATATCCTTTAAGTCCAATCTTAATAGTCTTCAAATATATTTGAACCTTAAACTATCATAAGAGAAGTTAGAGTTTCTAGAATTATAAGTGTTATATCTTTCATGTTATGATTGTCTTCATTAACATCTGTTTTGTTTTGTTTTGCTTTTTTTTTACCTTTTCATTTACCTTTATATGCAACTCTTGAGTTGCACATTTGGCGATTAAATTCTCTATTCAGTTCTGATCTTTGCATCAGGAAATTCTGGAAGTCCTCTATTTCTTTGAACATCCCTCTTGTTCCCTGACAGGATATGCTGAATTTTGAAGGGTAGTAAATTCTGGATGGTAATTCCAGGTCCTTTGCCCTGATATGTGATATTCCAGGTCTTCAGGTCCTTCAATATTGAAGCTGATAAATCTTGTGTGAGTCTGATTGTTTCCTTTGGATTTGAATCATTTTCTTTTGCTGCTTGCACTGTTCTCTCCTTTATTTGAGAGGTCCGAAATTTGTCAATAACAATCTTTGGCATTTTTATTCTGGGATCTCTTTCTAGAGGAGTTCTGTATATTCTTTCAATTATTATATACTATTCTTTTTCTAGCAGATTTGGACAATTTTCTCTAATAATTTTGTGTATGATACTTTCCAGGTTCTTTTTTTGATCTAGGCTTTCTGATAGTTTGATGATTCATAGATTGTCTCTCTTGGATCTATTTTGGAGGTCATTTATTTTCCCTAAAATGTACTTTGCATTTTCTTCAGTTTCTCTCAGTCATTTTATTTGTTTGATAGAATCTTTCTCATAGATTCATTGGTTTCTATTTGTTCAATTCTAATTTTTAGGGCTTTATTTTCTTCAGTTGCTTTTTGTGTTTCCTTTTTAATGGTGTTGAATTCTTTGGGGGATTTTTCTTTGGGGAATTTTTCATAATTTTCCTGCATGACTTTCATTTCTTTTTTTTCCATTTTTCTTCCTCTTTTTTGGTTTTTTGAATTCTTTTTAAGCTCTTCAATGAGTTTTTGAATTTGAGTCCAATTCATAGACTGTTTTGAGACTTCCCTTCATGAGTAATTTTTCACTTATTTCTTCTTCTAACATGGCTGTGTTATCATCTGTAGTTGTAGTTTTTTTTATAGCTCCTTTACCTTTTTTTGCTTGTAAAGGGAGTATAGTTCCAAGGTTTTGTTTTTTCCTAGGGATGGCTTCAGATCCCTGGCTTGTAATTGGACAAGATGTTGCCTAGGCAGTCCAGACCTTATCTCTGAAGAGGTTTTTTTTCTCCTCCTTTATGTTCAGCTTATGACTTAGCAATGGTTTGTTCCCAGCATAGTCCTGTTTTTAACCTCAGTGTTCCGGGGATTCAAACTTTATTTGGGCTTGGGACCCTCCCTGCTGGCTTGCTATCTAGATGCCAATAATTTATTATTTATCAGTAAAATCAATGATCTTGATCATGTAACATTTTGTCTCTCTATAATTCATTTCTCCTTGCTGTCTTATTTAGTAAATAAAAAATCTATAAACAAAGATTCATGTTAACTAGTGAAAATTAAATTTAAGAATTAAATTTAAAATATTTTTATCTTTCTGAATAGATGTGTATATAGGTATACATACACATATATATACCATACCAATATATGCATTCATATGCATATATACCTACATACATATATATACATGTTATGTGACAATGACACATAGTCCTGACCATACTTCTGCCTCTAACAAAGTGTGTTGGGAAATCAATTAGGATTAACTATTCAAAATTTACCACACCTTGGTTGTCTTTTTATTTCATATAAACATTTAAAATTAGGCCAGGACCAAATAGAAAATTTCTGAACTTGTATTCATTTTTATGAGAGTGAACACAGGTGTTATCAGCCTATCTAGAAAATTGAAAACAAAATCTAGATTAAAAGAAATTCTTTTTTAAAGAATTTACTGTCATCATAATCAACATGTAATTCCTGGAATTAACAGGAAATACTGAAGAAAAAATTGAAGGAATACATTCAACTGAATAAGAACCTGAATTTAAAGTAAGATTTTATTTATTTGGGGTGGGTTTTTTTTGGTTTTTGCAAGGCAAAGGAGTTAAGGGAATTGCCCAATGCCACAGAACTAAGTAAGTATTAAATGTCTAAGTCCAAATTTGAACTGAGGTCCTCCTGACTTGAATAGGGGGTAATAAAGTAGAGAATCAAAACAATTACTCAGGTAAAACTCAAAAAGAAAATATTGTTCTTATTTATAGAATTAAATATAGGCTTAGCTATGAATTATGCAGATAATTGATTCAAACATCTCTATTAATTACTCTGTCTTTAAAAATCAGAATATGGTCACTTGTGTAACACAAGAAAGAATATAGGTGTGTTCTAGACATGTTCAATATATAAATATACTTAAAATTTGTGATATCATTGCATTATTCTTATATAGAAAGAACAGGAATGAAATGTGTAGAAAAAGTTATAGTTTTTAAAAATGCACATATTTATACATATATACATTGTGTGTATGCACACATATTTCCATTATGTGTTTTGGTTCATTTTTTTTGTTTTAACATATTTGTCATTAACCTATATCAAATAATTTCCTTCTTCTAAAATGCTCATTCATAACAAATTTGAATAACCCAATAAAACACATAAACACATTAAATATATTTTTATTTTGTATCATTTGTCTATTACTTCCTTGTCAAGAGGTGGAGGTTTGTTTAATATCCATTCTTTTGAAATTACTTTTATTCTATTTTGATCAGTGCTCTGACATTTTTATAGGTTTATTTTTTCACTTTATTTTTTCTTTTGTATAGATTGTTCACCTAGTTCTACTCACTTCACTCTGAATGATTTTACAAGAAACTTCTCATACTTCTCTGAATCTATCATATGCATTCCTTGTTATGGTCCAATATTATTTCATTATATTCATATACCACATTTGGTTGCTTATCATTTTCAGTGCAAGTTCAGAAATACTTAAATTCAGTTAAAAGTAGAATGATCCCTTATAGGGTGGCCATGTAAGACATTAGAGGTTTCATTTTGTAAGCTTAATGATGATCTTATGTTCATAATTAACACTACAATTAACTCTAACACAGTCATAACTAAAGACAGAACATGAATTGTATATATACCAAGTACTTAAGGGATATTCATGCTTATGTTTTGAGTTATAGATTTCCTATAAACTGCTAGATAATAATTTTTTCCATGACATACTACACCAAAATGCCTCTCTGCTTTAGCAGTTCTGACTAAAGGAAATGCTAGTATGAAATAGGTTTATCAAGGTGTCTTTGCTGTACCATAGAACAGGTTTGATTACATAAATTCTTGCCAGTATAACAACAGGGTCAATTTCAGAAGAGCAATGAGGTGATAATAGGAAAGGCAAGACTTCCTTTGGGAAACAGGTAGACTAAAAAAAAAAAAAAGACTTTCAAAGAGGCAGCTTTCATTAATCTTAGAGAGAAGCAAAAGAAATTCTCTCTTTCAAGAGAATTGAGGAGGCATGCAATTTTCTGACAGAAACCTAAAGATATAGTCAAACAAATAAAAACAATCTCAGAACCTGTCTTTCAAATTCATTCTAGCATAAATTATCTCTCAAAATTGCTGACCAGGGAAAGGATTTTGCTTCCAGCTTATTACCACTGTAATTGTCCCATGGGGTTTATTTCTGATGGTATTTGGCAGAAAATTATTCTAACAAGGTTAAAAATGTTTATGAAGAAGCTATTCAATCATTTTAATATTCTCAAAAAAATCAATAATATTACTTATATCTAAAAAGGAAATCTTTTTGAATAGGGGTGACTAGATGGATAGAGTATTTGTATTGAGAAAATCTAAATTTAATTGATGCCTGAGACACTTACCATGTGACCTTGGATAAGCCTGTGACCTCAGATTCTACATCCATAAAATGAGAAAATAATAACTACTTCATATGATTATTATTAGGATAAAATGAGATAATATTTATAAAGCACTTTGTAAACCACAAGCACTGTATAGCAATTATTTTTAACACTATTATTATTGTGATGGTTTAAAACTGTTTATTCAACCTATTAGCAACAGCTTTAACACCGGACATTGTCAGTCTGCCATTTATAGAATTGTACTGCTCTGTTGTTAGTACAGTCTATAGAGGAAGATCTCATCTAACACAGGGCAGGCAATGACAGCTTGCCATTCATAGGATTGTATTGCTCTGCTATTAGTACACTCTTTAGAGCTTAATCTCTAGGTTACCAGGAAGGAGAGCAATGGCACCTCATCCAGACATGGCATGAACTCAGTCCCATGTCACACCCCAGTCAGACCAAGTCAATTCTTAGCAGCAATCCTTATCCCAAAGTTACAGATCTGGTTGACAACTTCCCTTACCTACATTGTTCCAACAATGTCTCTGAGGAGGTCTGAAAGGAAAGTCCATTCTGACCATTAGTCCTTTGAGAGAAAGGTTAGGATATATTGAGTTGTTGCATTGTTGCCAGATATCACATACTGGTACTTGCTCAGATTTGATGGCACTTTGCCAATACAGAAGGAAGTGAAAACAATTTAAGGTCAAGGGACTCCCATAGCAGCCAGACCATCTCCAACTGTCTTGTTTTCTTTCAATCAGGTCATGGAACTGGAATGATTATTATAAATGTAATTGTGAAACTCTTCTCCATCAAATCATTTAGTTGGTTTGTGTAGTCCTCTTTGATACTGAAGGATTACTTAATAGTCAACACCCAGACATAGCAAATGATCTCTTGGTGGTTTGCATAAATTTACATTTAATCTTAGAACATGAAGTACCTCCAATCTGATTTTTGAGTGAAGAAGTACACTTTTATTTAGGGTTCCAGTGTAAAATATTTAGATTATAGGTAGTTAATTTTCTTCACATTTTTCATGTATTCTGAGAAAACAAACAGTCCACTTCTATAGTAGCGATTTTCTTCATTCTGGATAACACACTAGACTAAAGGTCAGGGAGATAGGATCAAATACAGTCTCAAACTTAGTAACATGCCTGTGAAAAAGTCTTTTCACCAATTACAACTATTTATTAAATACCCACTATATGCCAGACACTCTACTTAGCCCTGAGTATACAAAAAGATATAAAAGGAGCTCATCATCCAATGAGTAAGACTGTTGAAGGACAAATATTAGGAAAAAAATTTATTTTAGCATTTCCTGTAATACTAGGGAAATATTATCTATACTCAACTGGCATTTTCTGTAGCCCTCTGACTTCTTCCCCACTGTTTTTCCTCTTCTGAAATGTGAATCTGTTGAGATAATAGGAGCAACCTCAGCTCTCTCTACCCTTTCTTTATCATTCTAGCATGTAGCCTGTCAAGGTATATACCTGACCCCAGTCATGTCCCTTTCCCATGACTACTGCCAATGGAGAACGGATTGAATTCCTTAAAAGTTCTCCCCCTTCTCAACCATGTGCTATTTTCTGGTTGTGACATTACACCTGTACTCCTCTTTTTCATAATGCTGCCCTCCCCATTCCTATTGCTGCAATAGGTGCAATAGATTGAATATAGGAGGTAAGAAAGAATGAGAATGACATCTAGTGTCAAACCAGAGGGCAAATTGTCTTCAGTAAGAGAGAATTAGAGGACAAGGATAAGTTTAGTTTTAGACATATTTTATCTGAGATGTCTATTGGATATTCAGTTTAAGGTACCTAAAAGACAGTTGAAGATGAAGACTGGAGGAAAGCAGAGAGGTTGGGATAGGATCAACAGATTTGAAAATTGTTAGCATAGAGACTGCAGTTAAATACATTGGAGCTGATCAGACAACTAATTAAATTAATATTGAGGGAGACAAGAAGATGACTGGGGAAAGAGCTCTGTTCTGAGTTTCATAGGATCAAATATTTAGAACTAGATGGAACTACAAAAGACATCTAAACCAAATCTTTCATTTTACATATAAAGTAACTTGTCAAAAATCATAAATGTAGAAAAAATGGTTAAGTCAGAAATTGAACCTACATCCTTTGATGAGAAATCTAAAATTTTCCATACATTTTATTTGCATTTTGTGTCAATTTGTTTACTTGTAAAATAAGTATGACAATAGAATCTAATTCAGAGTATTTAATAATCATAGTAGTTGTAGTAGTAGTAGTAGTAGTAATAGTAGTAGTAGTAGAACTAATAGTAGTAGTAGTGGTAATACTAGTAGTAATAGTAGTAATAGTAGTACTA
Source organism: Macrotis lagotis (assembly GCF_037893015.1). NCBI lineage: Eukaryota > Metazoa > Chordata > Mammalia > Peramelemorphia > Peramelidae > Macrotis > Macrotis lagotis. The sequence goes on along the minus strand of NC_133666.1, from coordinate 477,923,942 downwards.
GTAGTAGTAGTAAATACTAGTAATATTTCCCATTGTTGTTTTGATTGCTTTGTAAGGAACAGCAAATTATTTTCAAGTGTTTTAAAATGCTTGAAAGAAAATGTACTCCTGGAAGATAAATTTTATTTTTTTAAGCTTCCTGTTGTTCTGGTCCCATTCCAATCACACAGAAGCGGTGACTCATCTAGAATTTGGAAAACAGACATTATAAAACTATTATCTTGCATTAGAGCACAAATTGGCAATGTGTGGTAAAAATCCAAGGCATTGTTCATTCATAGACAATCCTGAGACCAGTCAGTTCATACCCATTGAAACATTAATCATCAGAGATTTGAGAATGCAACCTTGCTAGAGAAAAAAGACAACATAAGATTTATGGGATGTACTTTTGTACAATGTGTAGAGTTAAAAGTGTTGTTTTAGAAAAGCTAACACTCAAAATATGTCTATGGCTTGGAACAAAGCAAGTGTTGCGTAAGTATGATTTCCAATATTATATACAATTCTATACTGTGATCTGAAATGATTAAGAGCTCAAAATGTAAAGGGAATTGATTCTAGAGGGTCTTAAAGTCATTTTAATCATTTTTTAATTTTAATTGAAAGGTGTTTAAAAACTACTAAAACAACAAATAGGACAGACATAAGAATTAGTAAGCAACTACATAGTTGTTAATTAAATCTTTTGCATCATTATCTTTTAAGCTGCTGAAGTATTACCAAGAACTTAATTATCATCTTGAAAATTTGAAAAGGTTAAAGGACCACTGAAAGTATCTAATGATCATCAATGGAGCAGTTATTCACTTATGAAAACAAGCTGCACTAAAGGGGAAATGATGACTTCCCTACTGTATTTTCTTTTAAGCTTTTAAAAGGGGAAAGGGAATAATAATAATCTAGTACTCTTACCATGAGAATGTTATCAGCCTACACACCACCTAATTTCCAAACATTTTCTTGTGGATATAGACAAGGTATGTCGATAGTTCAAATCAGCTACTTCAGTTTATTTTACTGGTAGTTACTCATGCCATTTATTTTATTCATTCTGATCTCATTCCATCACATCCTATCTCATACTGCAAAGTTTCCAAATTTCCTCCTTGGAGGGAAGTTCAATGACCTTCTAAGTTTGGAAAATAAGTCCCCAGTATAGTCTTCCCATTGACTATATGCACAAAAGTAAAATGGAACTGGCAGCAGGAAATATAGATGTATATGAAATCAAATCAAGGGTACAAAGTGCCAGAAGAGGTAAAATAATGTGGGAGAAAGTGGCAAATTGTGAAAAAAGGAAAGAATTAGGCACTGAGTCTTTGTATTCTCTTAACAACATATGACTATGGGTAGTATATCTAAACAGGGGTCTTAATCCATGAATTGGTTTCAGGATTACTTTGAAATTGGAGAAAAAAGAACAAAATATATAATGCATTTATTAAAAAGAGAGTTATTTTTCTAATTTCACCCATTTTATTCTATTCATTTAAAAATATTCTTAGAAAAGGTTCTATAGGGGCGGCTAGGTGGTGCAGTGAATAAAGCACCAGCCCTGGAGTCAGGAGTACCTGAGTTCAAATCAGGTCCCAGACACTTAATAATTACCTAGCTGTGTGGCCTTGGGCAAGCCACTTAACCCCGTTTGCCTTGCAAAAACTAAAAAAAAAAGGTTCTATAGATCTCAGCAGTTAGTAAGGGATGCTTAGTATTTAAAAAAAAACCCTTAGAGAAACTTTAATTTTGTGCTAGGGAATATGAATCTTATTCTACTGCTTATTGGTATGAAGCTTTGACCTAATTTGTTTGTGCAGGTTTGTCCCTTTTCAGGCAGCTTGTTTTGTCCCCCACATCCAGAAGTTTACCATTTTGGTCTTAGGGAGAACACTTTGGCTCAATTGCAGTTCAGAACTCTAGAGCTCACATGATTCATTAGGCTCAATCTGCCCCAGGAGCAAGAGTTAGAGCATTTGCCATCCTACCTAATCCTTTACCCTCTTCTAAAATTTTTTACAATGTCCATTCCAGTTTCCTAATTCAATTGAAATTCCTTGTTCTAAAATTACTACTGACCTCTTAATGTTGAATGACCTTTTCTCAGTCCTCATTCACCTTGATTTCTCTAGATACTTCCATACTATTGACCACCCTCATCTCCATGATAAATACTTTTCAAGTTTTCATGTCACCATTCTCTCTCTGTTCTCTTCTTACTTGTCTTAATGGATTTTTTTCTCAGTTCTTTGCATGATTTTCCTCTCATTTATACTTTTTATTAATTTCCTTCAGGTCCTTGCCCTGTATTTTATTTTTTTCCTTCTATACTTTTTTTCACTTAGTGATCTCATTGGCTTTTATGGATTCAATTATTATCTTAATTCAAATGATTCTCAGAAGCATTTGTCCAATTCTAAGCTCTTTCCAGACCTCTAGTCTCACATTACCAACTACCTATTGTACATATAAAATGATTTTATCACCAGAATCTCAAACTTAAACCGACATGGCAATATTTCCCTAAAATTCTTCCAACTTCCCAACATTCCTATTGAAGTTAAGAGCACCACCATCCTCTGAGTCACCTAATCCCAGTTTCATGACCAATGCAACATAAATTCACTACCCTCCTCCTATATGTAATCTCATTACAAGTCCCTACTGCTTTGACCTCCATGATGTCTCTCACATATAGACCCTTCTCTCCTCTGGAATGCCACTATCCTGCTGAACGTTCCCTTCACTTTCATAACTGAGCTATTCCTGTAGTGTTTTGTATAATATCCCTGATCCACTCAGGTACCAAATTGAGTTTCTTAAAACCCAAGCTTTAACATATCAAACCCTGCTCCTCACTAAATAAACACTACTGACTCTTTTATCCTATAGGATCATAAGTAAAAATGGCTTTTAAAGTCATTCATGACCTAATTTCTTCAACCTCTATAGTCTTCTTACATCCTCCACATACTCAATGATCCATCAAATCTTTCCTCAAACATGATACTCCATTAACCAAATGCCCTTTCACTGGTTGTTCCCAATCCCTACAATAAAACCCCTGTTTGAATGTATTTTATGATATCCCTGAATTCCTTCAATACAGCTCAAATTCCACATTATCTAGAGATCTTTCCTGGACCTCCTTAATATCAGAGACCTAACTTCAAAATTACATCAATTTATAGTCTATATTTACTATTTGCTGAATATATAGATTTTTTGAATTTTATCACCACATCAAAATATGAGCTAATTGTGGACTGTTTTTCTATTCTTTGTATCCATACAATTAATACAGCCCTTGTAACATAGGAAGTAATTAATAAATGATTGTTGAAGTGACATTTTAGAATGCAGAGAATTGAGGAGGTTGTCAATTAAAATTATAATTAGTGGATTGTTTCCTATTCTGCTGGTGAAGTCAGGAGTTACTTATCAAGTGTTCAATACTGACATAGAGTACAAAAAAATTCAATAGGTTCAGAGAGATGTTGTACATCCAGAAAGCAACAGAGTAAATAGTAATGTAATCCCTAGCCAAACATCCCCTAGTCAGTGGTAAACAAAGCCAGAAGTGAAGAAAAATGTAGGGAATGAGGTCAAACAAAGGTTCAAAAGTCAGGGCAATATATATTGGGCAGAGTCAAAAGAAACATGATACTTCAAATTAGAAATGTTTGCTTTTGCAGAAAGGAATAATCCAAATCAATATCTTTCAAAGTGTTATAACCTCAATCTTTCCTCCAGCTCCACACAAATACACACACATTAAAGGTAATACAGATCTGGGCAGATTTGGGAGGTAGAGTAAGGGCAGTTCTAATATTAATGTTTAGTAAGGCAAGTAGCCAGTAAATCAACCTAGAAAATGACAGTATCTTTGCTTTTGAATTATTAAGAGGTAGATTGTGTAGTAGGAAAAAAAGCTAAATTTGGTTTTAGATGATCTGATTCATGTCCCATTGCTGCTCTTCAACCATGGACAAATTATCTAACTACTATGAAGTAGAATCTCATTATGTCTAAAGTTGGCAAATACATATTACCCAATTGACAGGCATTCCATAAATATTCATTCTTTGTTGCCACACAGAGAGCTGTCATGAACATCCTTGAATAAAAAGGTTATTTTTCTTTTCCCCTAATTATGTTCAGAAATAGATCAAGTAATAGTAGTTTTGATCCAGGTGATATTAGGGAGCCACAGGAGCTTATTGAATGGGGGTTGGAAATGCTCACATCTCTTCTTTTTGGAAGAATATTTTCAAAGTTAAATGTAATATGGACTAGTGGAACAGTGAGAATAATGTCAAGACTTTTAGAATATTCTATGTAATATAGAGAGTCCTCTCAAGGGTTCTGGTTCTGTGAGTGAAAAAAAGATAGAATGAGAGAGATTCTGGGAAAGTAAAAATAACAAGACAGTAATACATTAGATATATGGAAGGAGTGAGGATGATACCAAATGATGAACCTGTGTGACTCATAGAAAGGTAGTTCCTTAGATAGTAAGAGGGATGTTGGAAAGAGAGGAAGGTTTTATTGGAAAATATGAGTCCTTCCTTAGATGTTAAGTTTGAGATTTGGAAAGGATATCAAGTTTATAAGGAGAATAAGAGAAACATTAAGTCAGGACATAGAGATTTCTGAATCCCTTGTACAGAAAATGTTTCTTTCACAAACAAGAGAAAAATATCATCTTGTTACAAATTCACTTTTATTCCCTTTGGAAACTCACACTGGTGAGCAAAATATCACCTCCTCTTTACTTCAGGCATTCCAATTCCACTATAACTGGGTTCATTCTTTGTGGATGCACACAGTAGATTCATTATTGATTTTTCATGACAGTGTAAGGATAACATCATTATCTTATAGGTGGAACTATTAAACTCTGTATCTGTTGAATGACATTATTTATATTAAGAGATCCATACCTTTATAGTGCCAGTAAACTCCCAATTACAAGGAAATTATAACTTCCTCATTGCCCTAATATTTAAGGCAGACAGAATGATCATCTGGATTGGAAAGAGAAAAAAAAAATATTGGGAATCTCTACAAGCTATGATGATTTTATTATCTATATTTTATCTTCATCTCTTCAATACCTTATTGAAGGTTTAATTAAGGGCAGTTTATTTGGAAGGATAATTGTAATTGGGGTCAAAATATGTAAGCATTCACCTTCTATGTCATATACTGTATTTTATTAAATCATACTTCCAACATTTGCTGCTGGCCACATTCATAACTGCACTAAGTGTTAATTTGACAAAATATTTCTTTGTCAATTTACTTCATTCTAAACAGTTTTCAGTTTATTAAATGAAAATATGGGACTGATCCTTTCAAGAAAACATAGATTTTAGGTAGTTTTTATTTGAAGTGCAAAGTGTCCCATTTGACTACCAGAAAATTAAGAGAAGAGAAAAACATAACTAGAGCAAAGCAAAGCCAGGTAATTTTACTCCTTATTCGAAAATATTTTCAAATTTATTTTATCAGACAGCTATCTTTTAAGCAAGAGAGCTAAATTGGCAACAAATGTATGATTAGTATAAGTCTCAGTAAGGCTTGCCACTGAATAGAAAGATATGTATTTCTGTAAACCATACATATATTTTGGTTTTCCTTTTCATATTAAAGAAATATTTGCCTATTTATCTGCTTGAAATACAATATCGTACAAATTAAATTAATAATAATTTCACAAGTTATGAGAAGTAACTTTTTTTCTGTTCAGGTTAGTGAGATAAAATGAACCATTACTGCTAACTGGAGAAAGCTACTTCTTTGAGGACACATTTTATTCTTTGGTGAGAGATATTCAATTCTTATTGGTTGATGTTAAGTTCTGCTCCTAAGTTTAACATCAGACATGAGTGAGAGGGCCATCAACCTAAGAGGTGATATATATTACAAATTAGATATTATCAAAACCAGGTCAAATGAAGGATATATAAGGTAAGAACAAGGCTGTAATGGCACAAAACTGGCATAAAAGTTTCAAAAAAGTAGGCCCTACCAATTATAGGCTGATTTGTTCTTATTCTTTGTTGCTACTTAAGGTCAGTCAGTAATTAAGACCTACTATACATATAATAATTACCTTTTCCTTTTAATTCCATTTATGTTTTATTTTGGAAAATTATTGCTGAATACCTACATAAGAGAAACTAATTGAGAAAGAGAAAAAAAAGTCAAAGCATGCACCAAAGCAAAGAATGGAGGCAGGATTTAGGGTATAACATTTTAAAAGACATCAAATAGAAATTGAGGATATGTCCGTTATTTGGGAGATAGTTAAATAAATGTAGTTATATAGGCATATGATGGAATACTATTATGTTAAAAGAAGTAATAAGCAAGATGATTTCAGAAAATCTTGGAAAGATGTACATGAACTGTTGTAAAGTAGAATAAGCAGAGCAAGTATAACATTGCACACAATAATAGTAATATCATAATTAATACTAAATTAAGTTAGCTGGGCCCTTCCTCACTTTCTCTTGAACATGAAGACACCACTAAATGTGTCTTATAAAGATTGCTCAGTAGTAATTCTTTACACTTACCATATGATCACCAATCATTTCTATACCCATACTCTAATTCATGAAAGTGATTCAATCACTTGGAAAGAAATAAATGCCTACTAAGGGGCAGGCACCATAATAAACTCTAGGGATACAAAGAAAAGCAAAAGAAACTACTGAAAAAGTCCCTGCTCTCAAGAAGATCAGAGTATTTGAGAGACTACAGGAAAATTACTGCATATGTTAAAGCTAATTTATTTTTATGTATATATGTATTCAAATTATATATTTTAGATGTCTCAAGACTTGCTATCATTAAACACAATTAGAATGATGATATTAAAGAAATGTTTCTTCATTTCATAAAAAAGACTTTCCAATTTCCCAAAGATAATTCTTCCTTTTCTCCCTTTGGTCTTTATGGGACCCAAATTATTATACTTACAAAGTTTTCCAAAAGAAACCCCACATATACACCCTCCTCCCAATTTATAGGGTCTACATTTTGCCTAGTTTATTAAAAATTATAATTTGAATAACAGGCATTGTTCATCCATTTTTTCCTGCATGGTTAATTAGGCAAACACTTTAGAATAATTATGGATACCATTATGAAAATTCTGTGATGCTCAAGGCAGCTGGACACATTGTATTATACAAACAGATTATATAAGATTTCATTAAATTAGATTAGATAAACCATCAATTAAATCCTTGCTCTGTGTCAGACATCATCGTGAACACTAGGAGCACAAATATAAGCCAAAGTCAAAATAGTTTCCTATTGAGAACAAGTGTATATTCTAATGGGGAAAGATATTACTTAAAGGGAACACTGAAAGTGAAAAATGAAGAAGAGTTAGTTTGGAAAGGTAGGAGAGGAGCTTCTTTCAAAGAAAATAGCTTGAAAATCAGTAACCAGAATTAGAAGTAAGAATGATCAACTTAGGAATTTCCTCAAATGACAGCAGAAGGAGGGATTTTGTAAAAGTGGAGTCTAGAATGCTAGAAATGAACACGAGCTTTAAAAAAGTGAGTGTTAGGAAGCAGAAAATGCTTCTAACTTTTTTCTCACTCTCATTTTTATTATCTCTTCTGGCTTTAAATTAATTTTCATCTCTATAATATGTTAGTGATATTAATGTGCAAAGATATAATAAATGAATGTCATGTCATATATAAAAAACAATTTTTTATTTATTGTTGACCATGTACAGTGCCTTCTGATTGTTTACTCAAAGAAGATATTCAAAATTTGTAAATATGAAGTTTCTGTATTATTTCTGCATCTTTGACCTCTCACATTGGTTCTTTATGAACCATATTTTCTAAATTTTCCAAGGTGGAGGGGGATTCTCACCTTTACCTTGAAATCATTGACTATAGAAGTGTATTAGTAATTTAATTTAGAATATCTTTTTTTTGTGTCTCCATACAGTATCATTGTTTGCAACCTTATCCTCTGCAAAATATATATTTTGGTATGAAAACTCTGTTTATTTTCATATTTTTTTCAAAATACTTAACATGAGCTTTGTAATACCAGAGAGTCAAGTGTTCCCAGGACTGCTTTGGCTTAAATTCTAAAAATGATTGGCAATTATTTCACTTAATTTTTCAGTTTTTGAACCACCATTCCACATCATTACAATTTCATTTTGATATCAGGTTTCCTTTATAGAAAGAAAATTTATTGGTATTATTGAGTTCATTGAATTAGGATCTCACAATTATAGTACCAATAGAGAAGAAAGGATTACAGAAAGTAACAACTGAATGATACTTAGTATTCTCTGTCCCTTTCCTAAAATCCTGCTAGCAACACTGCAGAAAAGGAAAGTAATCAGATAAGACTGAGACACTTTATTAAATTTCTCTTCATATCATAGATTTCCTTTGTGTTATGAGATTCACTATTCTTTGCTAGAATAGTCAGTAGATTATATCTGTTCCTGTGACTATGCTTGAAATAACTTTGGTCCAAGGGGCGGCTAGGTGGTGTAGTGGATAAAGCACCGGCCTTGGAGTCAGGAGTACCTGAGTTCAAATCCGGTCTCAGATACTTAATAATTACCTAGATGTGTGGCCTTGGGCAAGCCACTTAACCCCATTTGCCTTGCAAAAAAAATAAAAAAAGAAAAGAAAAACTTTAGTCCTATACCACTTTTCACAATTTGAGCTCTGTTCTTAAAGCCTTCAAGAAGTCAAGGCCATCTCTGCGTCATAATGAAGTACCAAACCAGAACTTTAGCAATTATAATAGTAATATTTAGATGCAACTTCAAGTTTTGAAGACACTTGATATATATGATCTGATTTAATTTTCACTACAAACCTTCAATGTAAATGCCATGGTTATAATTAAACCCAATTTAAAGATTAGGAATCTAAGTAAAAGAGATTGAAAATGATTTTACTCAAAATCACACAGTGTATAAATGTCATATGGAGTAATCTTAACTCAGATCTTTATACTCCAATTCAACCTGAACTCTTAAAGGAAGGGTAAAACTAGATTTGATTAAAAATCTTTATTATTAGATAGAAGCATTTGAACTTTAACTGTAGGCAATAGAAAACCATTGAGAATATGTGTAATAAAACATTTATTATTATATGTTATTAATACATTATATAATACTCATGATGAAGATGCCAAATGCTATGAAAACCAGCATAAAATGGAGAGAATTTAGAGGGAAGAAATATCTGAAAGAAAAACTTTTAAAATACTCTACTGTGCTAATATTGTTTTGATCTAAATAGTAGTAGACAGTAGAAAGCCAATAGAAGAACTATTGATGAGTGGCTATCAATCAATCAAATAATCAATTAAAAATCTGCTATTTTCTAGTCATTTTCCTAGGTTCCAAGAACAGATAAGGAAAAAAAGGAATCAGTCCTTTATCTCAAGAAACTTATATTCTTTCAGAGGAGATAAATAGATACAAATAAAGATATACATTCAAAATAGAAACATGGTGATTCTGGATGGAAGCGTACAAATAGTTGAAGATATCAAGAAAGTCTTCATTTAGAAATGACATTTAATCTGAGTTTTGAAGGAAATTAGGCTTCCCAGAGATGGTAAATGCAGAAAAACTCTGACTAAAGTACAAAATACATAGCTTCAAGCCCTGTCTGATATATATATATATATATATATATATATATATATATGTATATACATATATATATATATATATATACTTAATTGGGGAAGTAATTTAACCTGTTAATACTAAAGACTACCCCTTAAAACTATATATTGTGAAGTTGGAGTCAATCTACCTTGCTAGAGAGCCTTTCCTCACTAAAATTTGCTAATATCACAGAAAAAATAAAATAAAGAGTTATTACTGACATGGAATAGACATGACTTTGGGACTGATTGCTTATGAAAAGTATATGAAAAGGCAAAACTCAAAGCTGTCCCCAAGTATTCAGTTGCACTATATTTGCTTGCATTTTAAATTTATGATGGCACTTAATCATGGTAAAAAATCTGCTGATACATAAAATTTTAAAAATAACAATTGAAAGAAATTTGATTAGGATAAGTTTTTTGTTTTGTGACAAGTCATGTGAGTAATTGAAAAATCTTTTAGTCATACAACTCTGATAATACAAAGGGTCCTGGGTAGGTAAGAAAAGTGGCAATTTAGTAGATGTCCTGGGAGACAAAGAAATCTCCATTTTGCAGCCACCTTGTGTAATCGGTTTTCCCCACCCTCCTAAAGTAGTCATTGTAAGACTATAGAGGGGAACTGACTAAGTGACTACTTAAAGTCATTTAACCTGGCCACATTTGTCACTGAAAAGCCAATTGTAAATCTTTGGCTAAATGATTACAATTTGCTACACATGGAAAATAATTAATCTTTTAAAATAATCATTATTCCACTGAAAGCAAATTTAAGATAATGTCTGTTTTTCAAATGATTCTGAATTAATATTTGAGCACATTTTCAAAATGAACTATTTGGGGCAAATATGAAAACTTTAAGCAGTGTTTTATAGCAAATTGTCTTCTCATCCTTTCTCCACTTATGTTAATAGAATTACATGCAGAATTAAAAATCTTGCAAAAATTAATTTTATTTTTGCTAAAGAAGTTTAAAGTGATTAAAGATTATATAACTTATTATAATTCAAATTTTAATATCAATTTTAATAATATATCAGGAAAGCTAGGTGGCTCAGTGAATAGAGCATCACCCTTGGAATCAGGAAGAACTGAGTTCAAATTCAGCCTCAGACACTTAATAATTACCTAGCTATGTGACCCTGAGCACCTCACTTAACCCCACTGCTTTGCAAAAACAAAGAAACAAAATTAATAAAATATCAATATAGATGATTTTAAACAACTTCTGAGTGACTAGTATCCAATACTTCATGTCTTTTGTATTTTCATTTACAAATTTGTGTTCCCACACAAAAAATGAAGGGGAAATGCCTCATTAAGACAAAGAAAAATTAACTACCTAGTTTGACTTCTGACCTATATTATTTATTGCCTTCCTTCTCTATCCTACCAAATTTTTTTTTAAGAGCATGTAACAAGTACAGTAACCCACTAATGCTAGAGTGTGCAGGTTAATTTAAGATGGATAATAAATCTCAGAAATGAGGTGGCTAGGTGGGGCAGTGTATAGAACACCAGCCCTGGGGTCAGGAGTACTTGAGTTCACATCTGGCCTCAGACACTTAATAATTACCTAGCTGTGTGGCCTTGGGCAAGCCATTTAACCCTATTTGCCTTGTAAAAACCTAAAATTATTTTTTCCCCTCAATTATCATATGTTGTCCAAAATTCTAAATTTATTTCTGCTTCTTAATGCCTTTCATGTAACAGGCTCTTTATTTATATTCAATAAATAGGTATTCTATTTTCAAGGCCCCCATAAATATATCATTTTTTTATTTTTTATTGTTTTTTATTAGAGATATTATTTGAGTTAAACAATTTTTCCCCATCTTACTTCCCCCCCCACAGAAAGCAATCTGTCAGTCTTTAATTTGTTTCCATGTTGTACATTGATCCAAATTGAGCATGATGAGAGAGAAATCATATCCTTAAGGAAGAGACAAGAAGTCTAAAATGTAACAAGATCAGACAATAAGATATCTATTTTTTTCCTAAATTAAAGGGAATAGTCCTTGACCTTTGTTCAAACTCCACGGCTCTTTATCTGGATACAGATGGCACTCTCCTTTGCAAACAGCCCAAAATTGTTCCCAATTGTTGCACTGATGGAATGAGAGAGTTCTTCAAGGTTGAACATCACCCCCATGTTGCTGTTAGTGTATACAGTGTTTTTCTACTTCTGCTCATCTCACTCCATCAGTTCATGCAAATCCCTCCAGTCTTCCCTGAAATGCCATCCCTCCTGGTTTCTAATAGAACAATAGTGTTCCATGACATACATGTACCACAGTTTGCTAACCCATTCCCCAATTGAAGAACATTTTCTTGATTTCCAATTATTTGCCATCACAAACAGGGCTGCTATAAATATTTTGTACAAGTGATGTTGTTACCCTTTTTCATGATCTCTTCAGGGTATGGACCCAGTAGTGGTATTGCTGGATCAAAGGGTATGCACATTTTTGTTGCCCTTTGGGCATAGTTCCAAGTAGCTCTGCAGAAAGGCTGGATGAGTTCACAAGCTCCATCAACAGTGTCGTAGATTTCCCACAACCCTTCCAACAATGATCATTGTCCTTTCTGGTCATATTGGCCAATCTGAGAGGTGTGAGGTGGTACCTCAGAGAAGCTTTAATTTGCAGTTCTCTAATAATTAATGATTTAGAACAATTTTTCATATGTCTATGGATTGCTTTGATCTCATCTGTAAATTGCCTTTGTATATCCTTTGACCATTGTCAATTCAGGAATGTTTTTTTTGTTTTAAAAATATGATTCAGTTCTCTGTATATTTTAGAAATGATTCCTTTGTCAGAACCATTAGTTGTCAAGATTGTTTCTCAGTTTACTACATTTCTTTTGATCTTGGTTACAGTGGTTTTATCTGCGCAAAAGCTTTTTTAATTTAACATAATCGAAATCATCTAGTTGGTTTCCATAGATCTGACAGGTAAACTAATTCTTGATCTTCTAATTTGCTTATAGTATTGTTTTTTTATGTCTAAGTCCCGTAACCATTTGGATCTGATCTTGGTAAAGGGTGTTAGGGGTTGCACTAATCTAACTTTCTTCCATACGAACTTCTTATTATCCCAGCAGTTTTCATCAAAGAGGGAGTTTTTATCCCAATGGCCAGGCTCTTTGGGTTTATCAAACAGCAAATTACTATAATCGTCTCCTGCTTTTTCACCTAGTGTATTCCACTGCTGTACCACTCTGTTTCTTACCCAATATCAAACAGTTTTGATGACTAATGCTTTATAATATAATTTTAGATCAGGTAGGGCTAAGCTACCTTCTTTTACACTTTTTTCATTAGGCTCCTGGAAATTCTTGATGTTTTATTTCTTCATATGAATTTACTTACAATTTTTTCTAACTCATTAAAGTAATTTTTTGGAATTTTGATTGGTACAGCACTAAACAGGTAGTTTAGTTTTGGTAGAATTGTCATTTTTATTATAGTAGCTCTACCTATCTATGAGCAGTTGATATTTGCCCAGTTATTTAAATCCGATTTAATTTGTGTCAGAAGTGTTTTATAATTGTTTTAAAAAAGTTTCTGAGTCTGTCTTGGCAAATAGACTCCCAGGTATTTTATATTGTCTGAGGTTACTTTAAATGGGATTTCTCTTTATAGATCTTCCTGCTGTATCTTGCTAGACATGTATAGAACAGTTGAGGATTTATGAGGGTTTATTTTGGAACCTTCAAATTTGCTAAAATTGCTAATTGTTTCCAGTTGTTTTTTGGATGATTTCTTGGGCTTCTCTAGGTAGACCATCATATCATCTGCAAGAGTGAGAGTTCAGTCGCTTCCTTCCCATTTCTAATTCCTTCAATTACTTTTTCTTCTCTAATTGCTGAAACTAACATTTCTAATACAATATTGAATAGTAGTGGTGATAATAGGCACCCTTGCTTCACCCCTGATCTTATTGGGAATGCCTCTAGCCTCTACTCATTGAATATAATGCTTATTGATGGTTTCAGATAGATACTGGTAATTATTCTAAGGAGCAGTCCATTTATTCCTGCCCTCTCTAGTGTTTTTAGTAGGAATGGATGCTGTATTTTGCCAAAAGCTTTTTCAGCATCTATTGATATGATCATATGATTTCTGATAGGTTTGTTGTTGATATAATTGATTATACTAACAGTTTTCCTAATATTGAACCAACCCTGCATTCCTAGGATAAATACTACTTGATCATAATGTATTATCCTAGTGATAACTTGTTCTAATCATTTTGCTAAGATTTTATTTAAGATTTTTGCATGTATATTCATCAGGGAGATAGTCTACAATATTCTTTCTCTGTTTTACCTCTTCCTGGTTTAGGTAAAAGCACCATATTGTTTTCATAGAAAGACTTAGTCAGAGTTCCATCTTTCCCTATTTTTCCAAAAAGTTTATATAAAATTGGAACCAATTGTTCCTTAAATGTTTGGTAGAATTCACTTGTGAATCCATCTGGCCCTGGAGATTTATTCTTGGGGAGTTCAATGATGGCTTGTTGAATTCCTTTTTCTGAGATAGGATTGTTTATGTATTTAATCTCCTCTTCATTTAACCTGGGCAACTTATATTTGTACAAATATTCATCCATTTCAATTAGATTATCAAATTTATTGGCATAGAGTTGTGCAAAATAATTTTGAATTATTACTTTATTTCCTCCTCATTGATGGTGAGTTCACCTTTTTCATTTATGATACTAGCAATTTGATTTTTTCTTTCTTTTTTTTAATCAAATTGAGCACAGGTTTATCAATTTTATTGGTTTGTTCATAATACCAACTTTTGTCTTTATTTATTAATTCAAGAGGCTTTTGCTTACAATTTCGTTAATTTCTCCTTTAATTTTTATAATTTCTAATTTGGTATTTAATTGGGGATGTTTAATTTATTCTTTCACTAATTTTTTTAGTTGCATGTTTAGTTCATTGATTTTCTCTTTCTCCAATTTATTCATGTGAGCATTTAAAGCTTTAATATATCCCTTGACAGCTGCTTAGAGTGAATCCTATGGGTTTGGTATGTTGTTACTTTATTATCATTATCTAGGATAAAATGGTTACTTCTTTCTACAATTTGTTTTTGGTCCACTCATTCTTTAAAATGAGGTTATTCAGTTTCAAATTGGTTCTGGGTCTATATCTCCTTGGCCTAACATTGTATACAACTTTTATCACATTGTGATCTGAGAATGATGCATTCATTATTTCTGCCTTTATGCAGTTGGTTGTTAGATATTTTTGTCCTAGCACATGGTCAATTTTTGTATAACTTCCATGTTCTACAGAGAAAAAGGCATATTCCTTTCTATATCCATTCAATTTCCTCCATAAGTCTATCATAACTAGGTTTTTCTAACAATCTATTTACCTCCTTAAATTCTTTCTTGTTTATTTTATGATTAGATTTATCTAGATCTGAGAGTGGGAAGTTGAGGTCTCCCACTAGCAGAGTTTTGCTGTCTATGCTTTCCTGTAGTTCTTTCAGTTTCTCCTCTACGAATTTGGATGCTGTCCCATTGTGTGCATATATATTCAGTTTTGAAATAGCTTTATTATCTATGGTACCTTTTAGGAGGATAAAGTTTCCTTCCTTATCTCTTTTAACACTATCTATTTTTGCTGCTGCTTTGTCTGAGATAAGTATTTCTACCCCTGCTTTTTTTTTTACTTCAGCTGAAGCAAAATATATTTTGCTCCAACCTTTTACCTTTACTCTATATGTATATCTATGTTTCAAATTAGTTTCTTGTAAGCAGCATATTGTTGGATTCTGGTTTTTAATCCACTCTGCTATTCGCTTACGTTTTAAGGGAGAGTTCATCCCAATCACATTCAAAGTTATGATTACTATTTCTTTATTGCCCACCATGCTTTCTTCCCTCTGTTTGTACTTTCCCCCTTTCCAGCTTTATTTATTGCCCTGTATTTTGTTTCTGAATACCACCCCCTTCAGTGTGTTTGTCCTCCTATATCACCCCTTCCCCTTTCTTTCCCCTTTCCCTTTTCCCCTTTTCCCTTCCTTTCCTTTTCTTAGTTCCCCTTTTTCCCCCACTCCCCCTCCCTTTCTCCATCCCCCCTCCTCTTTTACCCTTTTAATACTTGAAAGGTTAGATATTTGTTAAGTTAACTAAGTATGTGTAAGTTGACATTAAGTCAAGTCTGATGAGAAGAAGATTCAGGTATTTCTCATCTCCTCCCTTCTTCCCCTCTATTACCATAGGTGTTTTGTGCTGATTAGTGTAATGAGATTTACCCCTTCAATCCCCTCCCTCCTCCTTTCTCCTTCCTGTCCCTGTTTTTAAGGATGTAGTGTTTTTTAGATCATTCTATCTGAGTCATAGAAAATTCTGATCATCTGTCACTTCTAGCTAAATACATTCTATCTAACAGAGTTAAAATCCTTGAGAGTTATTAGAGTCTTTCTCCCAGGTGTGGTTAAAGCTAGATACATATCATTGGATAGCAGTCTCATGGATAGAGCATGATGTCCATCACTTCTGGCTAGGTATATTTTCTCTATTAGAGTTACAATTCTCAAGATTTATGAAAGGCTTTTCCCCCTTGCTGGAATATAGCCAGTTTCAACTTATTGGATAGCAGTTTTATTTTCATTTACCATCCCTTTTTATTTTTTTTACCTTTTCATGTGTCTCTTGAACCTCCTGTTTGATGTCCAAATTTTCTATTTAGCTCTGGTCTTTTCATCAGGAAATTTTGGAATTCATCCATTTCATTAAATGTGTCCATCTTTTTCCACTGGAAGAGAAGGCTCAGCTTTGTGGGATAGTGGATTCTTGGCTGCATTCCAAGCTCCTTGCTCTTCAAAAATATCTCATTCCAGGCACTTCCATGCCTTAATGTTGATTCAGCCAGGTCCTGTGTAATCCTTACTGTGCCTCCTTGATATTTAAATTGTTTCTTTAGGGCCGCTTGCAGGATTTTCTCTTTTATCTGATAGTTCTGGAATTTGGCCACAGCATTCTTTGATGTTTCCATTTTAGGATTTTTTTCTGGAGGGGATTGGTGTATTCTTTCAGTAACTACCGTGTTCTCTGGTTCCATGATATCAGGGCAGTTTTCCATCACTAGATTCTGTAATATTAAGTCCAGTTTTTTTTTCTCTTCAATGTTTTCAGGAAGTCCAATAATTTTCAGGTTGCCCCTCCTCAACCTATTCTCAAGGTCAGTGGTTTTGCTGATGAGGTATTTAGCATTTTCTTCTATTTTTTTCTATTTTTTGATTTTGTTTAACAGTCTCTTGCTGTCTCATAGAGAAATTAGTTTCTGTGGACTCCATTTTTTTTTAGAGAGGAGCTTTCTTCATTAACCTTTTGCAACTCCTTTTCCAAATGGTCAATTCTACTTTTGAAAGAGCTCTCCATTTGACCAATTGAAGTTTTGAAAGAATTATTTTCTTTTTACATTTGCCCAGTTGAGGATCTGAGAGAATTGTTCTCACTTTGTATTTGTCCAATTATATTTTCTAAGGATTTGTTTTCTTGTTTCAAGGTAATAATTGTCTCTCCCAAATTTTTCACTTGATTTTTAAACTTCTTCCTTATTTCTTCAAGGAGGTCTTTCTGTGCTGAAGACCAGATCATATTCTCCTCAGAGGTTCTAGGTCTCTCTGGGTTAGGATCTTTCCTTTCCAAGAATTTTTTTTTATGGATCCACCTTTCCACTGACCCTTCTCCATTTTGCTGAGAGCTTGAGTTAGGGAGGGGCTGGTTCACAGGGGCTTGGGATCAATAGAGGCTTTATTCACTGAGTGCAATTTCTCTGGATGGCCAGTAGGAGGTGCTGGTTCCTTTCTCTGGAGTGTCTTTGACCTTGATTGAGGTCTTCTCCCTTAGCTTGAAGGGAGGAGTTGGAGCTAATGAATCCTTTTGCCTTCAATCAATGGTGGGCTTTACCCTGGCCTGAGGTCATTCCTCTCCTTATTGTCAGCTGGGCTGGTTCTTCTGCTCACACACCTGTGCCCGAGGCAGAAGTAGCCTGCTATTTTTTTGTTCTGGGAAGAGACCTCAGCCACAATGGAGGCATGGATTCAGAATTCCTCAGACCAGAGGAGCCCAGGGATGTTGTATCTGCAGCTATTCTGCTCCAGAACTCTTCCCCCAGCCCTGTTAGCAAGCTCCAGAGGGTCAGCGCACCTATGCTCCCTAGTTGACTCAAGACCCCACCATCTAGCCCCACAGCTGATCCAGCAGGTCTGGCTCTCAGGCCCTCAAACTCCACAGCTCCAATTCAGACACTAATCTGGTTGATTGGGGCTGATCTTCCTTCTGTGCCCAGTCTCACCCACCCAAATTCATCCAATCCTTCTGAGGGAGACAAATCCTGAGGTAGATGTTCTTTCTCCTGGCTTTTCTTTTTGGGTTTTGTGGGTTGAATTTCTGTTAAGTGGTTTGTTTCATATGATAGATGAGGAAAGATCAGGAAACTTTAGAAATGTGCCTGTCTTCTCTCTGCCATCTTGGCTGCAAGTCAATCAAATATATCACTCTTGTTTGCACCAAGTCTCATGTTTTTCTTTTCTATTCAAATTCAGTATTATCTTAAAAACCAAGGTCAAGATTCATTCCAGGAATGAAGCTCCCCATTGCTATTCCAGTTTTTATTGACCATCCTCTTCTCTGAAGCATGTTTAGAGTTTGTCTGGTATCTCTTATAGTATGTACCATACAATTTAGTGCTTTATTATAAATCACACCAAAACTTTATTAATTTTGTAAAGTAATTTTGTTAATCTTAGAAGGTAGGGCCAAGATGATGGAGAGAAGACAGGAACAGTTCAAAAGTCTCCTGATCTTCCCTTACAGATAAAATAATATGAAACAAACCTCTTAAGAGAAATCCAATCTGGGGTGGCTAGGTGGTAGTGGATAAAGCACTGGCTCTGGAGTCAGGAGTACCTGGGTTCAAATGCAATCTCAGACACGTAATAATTACCTAGCTGTGTGGCCTTGTGCAAGCCACTTAACCCTGTTTGCCTTGCAAAACCTAAAAAAAAAAGGGGGCGGGGAATCCAATCTAGAAAACCCAGAAAGGAAAGCCAGGAAAACATCTACTTCAGGATGTGTCTTCTGAGATCTTGAGTGAGTCTGGGTGCAAAGGGTGAACTCTGCCAGAAGCACTGGATTGGTGAGAGTTTGGGAGCCTGAATTAGCCTTGGATTAATCTGATTAGTGGTGGGGCTGGAGCCTGAGTGCCTGAGAACTGATCTGCTTGATCAGCAGCAGCAGGGCTAGAGCCTGGTCGACTGCGGGGCATTGGGTGAACTAGGGAGCAGAGGCATTGGTGGTGGTGCTGACCATCTGGGGCTTGCAGGCAGAGCTGGAGGGAGAGTTCCAGTGAGGGAGAGCTGCAGACATCTATCCCTGCAATCTTCTAGTCAGGAGGAACTCAGAGTCCACACCTCTATTTCAGCTGAAGCCTCTTCCCAGAACAAATACAATTACAGACTACCCTTGCCCCAGACCTAGGTGTGTGAGCAGAAGAACTACCTCAACTGACAATAGGAAGAGCAATCACTTCACCCCAGAGTATGGCTCACAATTGATCGAAGATAAAATTATTTAACATCTTTAACCACTCCCTCCAGGCCAAGGGAGAGGGACTCAATCAAGGTCACAGACACTCCAGAGAAAGCAACCAGTACCACATAGTGGAAAATTGGAGCTATTATACTCAGTGAGAAAAACCACTAGCACCTCCACTGGCTATCTGGAGATATTACATTCAGTGAGCAAAACATCTAGCACCACCTACTGGTCAGCTGGAGATATTATACTCAGTGAATTAAGCCTCTAGGGATCCCAACAGCAAACCTCTGTGAAAAAGCCCCTCCCAAAATAAAGTCTTAGGAAAACAAAGAAAGGCCAACACAAAGGAGGGTCCATAGAAAAATTCTTAGAAGGAAAAGACACTAACTCCCAGAGACCTAGAACCCCTGAGGAGAATATGATCTGCTCTCCAGCACAAAAAGACTTCCTTGAAGAAAAAAGGAAGGAGTTTAAAAATCAATTTGGAAACTTGGTAGAGAAAATTAACACCTTGCAACAAGAAAACATTCTCTCAAAACCTCAACTGGTCAAATGGAAAAATTCTTACAAAAATAGAACTGACCAATTCAAAAAGGAGTTGTAAAAGGTAAATGAAGAAAATTCTTTTCTAAAATAAAGAATGGAGTCGGTGGAAACTAATGACTTTATGAGACAGCAAGAGTCTGTTAAATAAAACAAAAAAATAGAAAAAATGCAAAATACCTTATTAGCAAAACCACAGAGCTCAAGAATTGATTGAGAAGGGACAACCTGAGAATAATTGGGCTTCCTGACAACATCGAAGAATAAAAAAACCTTGACTTTTTATTACAGGATTTAGTGATGGAAAATTGCCCTGATATCATGGAGCTAGAGGGCAAAATAGTTATTGAAAGAATGCATTGATCCCCTCCAGAAAGACATCCTAAAATGAAAACACCAATGAATGATGTAGTCAAATTCCAGAACTGTCAGATAAAAGAAAAAATCCTACAAGCAGCCATTTAAAAAATTTAAATACAAAGGAGCCACAGTAAGGATTATGCAGGACCTGGCTGCATCAACATTAAGGCATCAAAAGACTGAAATTAGATATTCCAAAGAGCAAGGGAGCTAGAAATGCAGCCAAGAATCCACTATCTGGCAAAGTTAAGCTTTCAAGGGGGTCTAGGTGGTGCAGTGGATAGAGCACCTGCTCTAGAGTCAGGACTACCTTTGTTCAAATCCAGGCTCAGACACTTAATAATTACCTAGTTGTGTGGCCTTGGGCAAGCCACTTAACTCCATTGCCTTGCAAAAACTAAAAGGAAAAAAAAGCTAAGCTTTCTCTTTCAGGGGAAAAGATGGATACTTAATATGGTAGAATTCCAACAATTCCTGATGAAAAGACCAGAGCTAAATAGGAAATTTGGACATCAAACAGGATGTTCAGGAGATACATGAAAATGTTTAACAAAAAGAGGGGGGATTAAAGAAGAAAACCTGTTATCCAATAAGATGAAACTGGCTATATCCCAGCATGGGAAAAAAAAATTCTCATAACTCTTGAGAATTGTAACTCTAACTGAGAGAATATACCTAGCTAGAAGTATGGACACTCTTGACTTATCCATGAGACTGTTATCCAATGGGATGAAACTGGCTATAATCCTACTTGGGAGAAAGACATGAATAAATCCCAAGAATTGTAACTGTATTAGAGAGAATATACTTAGCCGGAAGTGATTGATACACAAGATTTCCTTTAACTCAGATAAAGTGATTTTAAAAGACCTGTTTTTATTTACAAAAATATAAGTTGTCCAGGTTAAATTAAGAGGAGACTGAATACCTGAACAACCCTATCTCAGAAAAAGAAATTCAATAAGCCATCATTGAACTCCCCAAGAAAAAATCATCAGGGCCTGATGGATTCACAAGTGAATTCTATGAAACATTTAAGGAACAATTTGCTCCAATTCTATATAAATTCTTTGGAAATGTAGGTGAAGAAGGAACTCTGCCTAACTCTTTCTATGACACCAATACAAAGAGTTAAAAGGCAGAAAGAAAATTATATACTTATCTCCATGATAGGCAAAATGATTACAAGAAGTTATTATCACTAGGATAATGCATTATGACCAAGTAGGATTTATCCCAGGAATGAAAACTTAGTATAATTAATTATCTCAACAACAAACCTATCAGAAATCAAATGAGTATAGCAATATACACTGAAAAAGCTTTTGACAAAATAAAGCACCCATTCCTACTAAAAACACTAGAGAGGGTAGGAATAAATGGACTGTTCCTTAGACAAATAAACAGTATCTATCTGAAACCATCAATATGCATTATATTCAACAGGGAGAGGCTAGAGGCATTCCCAATAAGATTAGGGGTGAAACAAAGATACCTATTATCACCACTACTATTCAATATCATATTACAAATGATAGCCTCAGCAATAAGAAAAGAAAAAGAAATTGAAGGAATTAGAATTGGTAAGGAAGACACAAAATGCTCACTCTTTGCAGATGACATGATGGTACACCTAGAGAATCCCAAGAAATCATGCAAAAAACTACAAGAAACAATGAACAACTTTAGCAAAGCTGCAGGCTATAAAATAAACCCTCATAAATCCTCAACTTACATGTGTGTGTGTGTGTGTGTGTGTGTGTGTGTATACACACACATACGTATACGTATACATATATGACTAGCAAGATACAGCAGGAAGAGCTCCGAAGAGAAATCCCATTCAAAATAACCTCAGACAATATAAAATAGCTGGGAGTCTATTTGTCAAGGCAGAATCAGAAATTTTTTAAAACAATGACAAAACACTTCTCACGCAAATAAAATCAGATTTAAGTAACTGGGCAACATCAACTGCTCATGGATAGGTCAAGGTAATATAATAAAAATGATGATGCTACCAAAACTAAATTGCCTGTTTAGTGTCCTACCAATCAAAATTCCAAAAAAAAAAAATACTTTAATTAGTTAGAAAAAGTTGCAAGTAAATTTCTATGGAGAAATAAAAAGTCAAGAATTTCCAGGGATTCAATGAAAAAAAAGTGCAAAAGAAGGTGGCTTAGCCCTACCAGATCTAAAATTATATTATAAAGCAGCAGTCATCAAAACGGTCTGGTATTGGCTAAGAAATAGAGTGGCAGGCCAGTGGAATAGACTAGGTACAATAGCCAGAAATAATTATGGTAATCTGCTGTTTGATAAACCCAAAGAGTCCGGCTATTGGGATAAAAACTCTCTCTTTGATAAAAACTGTGCATTTCCTTAACTCTATTTTCTTCAATATTTCTGCTTTTTGTGACTTATCTCTCCTAAAAGTCTGTATTGTTTTCAAATACTGCCTCCCCAAATCTACTCTCTCCTTAAATCTTATGGAATTATTAGCTTTCTCTTGTCTAATTCTGCTTTTTTTTCTTTATTATTTTTTTTCAAATCATAAGAATAGAAAATTTTCAAGAGTCATCCATTTGTAATTTTATAAGTTCTCCATATCTCTACCACCATCCCTTGCTTCCTCCATTTCCATGAAAGAATAAAATATGGTAAAAGTTATACCTATGCAACCATGTTTTATATATTTCTATATTCATCATGTTGTGAAAGAAGAATTCAATATAAGGGGGAAAATTCTTGAGAAAGAAAGAAGCATAAAAGCACTTTTAAAAAGCAAACATATTATGCTTTCCTCTGTATTCAGACCCCTTAGCTTCTTCTCTGAATGTGAATAGTATTTCCATAACAGATCTCTCAGAATTTTCCTTGATCACTGAACTGATAAGGAGTTGCATGCATCATAATGAATCATCTCAAAATATTGCTATTAGTTTGTTTATAGTTCTCCTGGTTCTTCTCACTTCACTCAGCATCAATTCATGCAAATCATTCCATGTTTTTCTGAAGTCAGCTCGCTCATGATTTCTTACAGAACAATAATATTCTATAACATTCTTGTCTCAAAGCTTGTTCATCCATTCCCCTATTGGTGGGGATCCCCTCAATTTCTAATTATTTGTCATTACAAAAAGAGCTGCTATAAAAATTTTTGTAAATGTGAATATATTCCCATTTTTCATGATCTCTTTGGGATTTAGACTTAGTAGTACTATTGCTGGATCAAAAAGTTTGCAAAGTTTTATTTCCCTTTGGGTATAATTCCAAATTGCTCTCCAGAATGTTTGAATAAGTTCACAGCTTCACCAATAGTGTATTAGTGTCCTAGTTTTCCCACATTCTTTCCAACATTGATAATTTTCCTTCATTATCATCTTAGCCAATCTGACAAGTATGAGGTGGTTTGTTTCAATTTTCATTTCACTATACAATAATGATTTGGAACATTTTTTTCATATGACTATAAATTGCTTTATCTTATTTAGCTGAAAACTGCCTCTTTGTATCATTTGACCATATATCAATTAGAGAGTGACTTAATATATTTTGTAAATTAGACTCATTTTGTGATATATTTATCAGAGGCACTAGCTAGAAAAATTGTCTCAGGCTCTGCATTCTTTCTAATCTTGACTGCATTAATTTTGTTTATGTGAAACCTTTTTAATTATGGTCAAAATCATTCATTTTGCAATTTATATTGTTCTCTAGCTTGTTTGGTCATAAATTTCTCTACTCTTCATAGATCTGAAAGATAACATATTTCTTGTTCTTATTTCGTGATCTACAATATCACCCATTATGTTTAAATTCTCTTATCCACTTTGACCTTATTTTCACAAAGGGTGTGAGAAGTAGGGCTATGCCTAGTTTTTGCCACAATATTTTCCAAGTTTCCCAGCAGTTGTTGTCAAATAAATGAGTTCTTATCCTAGAAGCTAGTGTTTTGGGGTTTATCAAACAATAGATTACTATAATCATTTACTAAAGTTTCATTTGTAATAATCTATTCCATTGATCTATTTCTCTATTTCTTAATCAGCACCAGACAGTTTTGATGGCTGCTGCTTTATATAATAGTTTATATCTGATACAGCCAGGGCATCTTCTTTTGCATTTTTTAATTAATTCCCTTGATATTTTTATTTCTATTTCTATTTTTTTGCTCCAGATGAATTTTGCTACTAATTTTTCTAGATTTCTAAAATAGGTTTTTGGTAGTTTATGATATTGAATCTAATTTAGATAGAATTGTCATTTTTTATTAAATTAGCACAGGTTAACCATGAGCAATTGATATTTCTTTAATTGCTTCAAAATGACTTTATTTGCATGATTATTATTTTATAATCATTTCTGAGTTTGTCTTGGGAGGTAGATGCTCAAGTATTTTATGTTGTCTATAGTAACTTTAAGAGGAATGTATCTTTCTGTCTCTTACTCTTGAGCTATGCTACTCATTTATAAATATGCTGATGATTCATGTGGGTATATTTTATATACAGCTACTGTGCTAAAGTTTTTAATTGCTTTAAGTAGTTTTTTAGTTGTTTTTCTAGGGTTCTCTATGTATATCTTCCAATTTGCAAAAAATGAAGTTTTATTCACTTACTGCCTATTGCAATTCTTTCAAATTTTCTTTTCTTATTGCTAAAGTTATGACTTCTAATATAATATTGAATATTAGGAGTGATAATGGACATCCTTGCTTCACCCCTGATATTGTGGGAAATGTTGCTATTTTATCTCCATTACATATATAGCATGCTGATTATTATTTTAAAGAAAACTCCATTTATTCCTATGCTCTCTAGTGTAAATAAGAATGGGTGCTGTATTTTGTCAAAGTCTTTTTCAGCATCTACTGAGATAATGATAGAATTTCTGTTAATTTTGTTACTGATATAATCAATTATACTGATTTTTTGTTAAATGTTGAACCATCCCTGAACATCCTCTTTGCTGAAATTTTGTTTATAATCTTTGCATTGATATTCATTAGGAAGATTGTTCCATAACTTATTTTGTCTTTTTTAGACACTTCCTGGTTTAGATTTCAGTGTAATAAGAGAATTTTGGCAGAACTACTATTTTTTAAAAATATTTACATAAAATTGAAAATAATAGTTCTTTAAAGTTTTGGTATAATTCACTTGTAAATCTATTTGACCTTGGAAATATTTTCTTAAAGCGTATATTGATGATTTATTCAGCTTCTTTTTCTGAAATGGGATTACTTAAGTATTTTATTTCCTCTTCTGTTAATCTGGGCAATGTCTATTATTGTAAATATTCATCAATTTCATTTAAATTGTCATATTTATGTGCTTACAGTTGGAAAAAATTTCTTTGAATTATTTTTATAATTGCCTCCTCACTGATGGTGAGTTCGACCTTTCATTTTTCATACCAATAATTTGATTTGATGCCAATACTTTCTTTTATTTTTTGAATGATTTTGACTATATTAAATTGAAAATTTTTGCACTAAGAAAATCAATTCTGCCAAAATTACAAGGAACGCAGAAAGCTGGGAAACAATCTTCCCAACTAGGAGTTCAGATAAAGGCTGTGTTTCTAAAATATATAGAGAATTACATCATATTTATAACATTATAAGTCATTTCCCAATCGAAAAATGGTCAAGGAATAAGAATATGCAGTTTTCAAATGAAGAAATTAAAGCTATATATAATCATATGAAAAAATGCTCCAAATCATTATTCAATAGAGAAATGCAAATTAAAACAATGAGGTATAATTTCACACCTATCAGATTGGCCAAAATGAGAAAAAGGGAAAATGATCAATGTTTGAGAAGTTGTGGCTGTATTGGAATACTGGTGCATAGTTGGTGGAGTTGTGAACAGATAAAAACACAAGAAAAATGTTCATTTCACTTTGACCCAGCAATTCCAATTCGAGGCCTATATTTGGAAGAAAACACAAAAATGGGTAAAGTCCCACATATTCCAAAATATTCGTAGCATCTCTTTTTGCAGTAGTAAAGAATTGGAAAATGAAGGAATGCTTTTCAATTGGGGAATGGCTAAGCAAGTTTGGTGCATGAATACTATGGAATATTATTTTTCTATAAGAAACCAAAAATGGCTGGATTCTGGAGGAGGATGGAATGAATTACAATATCTGATACTGATTGAAGGTATCAGAACCCTGAGAAAAATATACAAATTAACAACAACATTGTGAGAGGATAAACTTTGATGGAAGCAGCTTCTCTCAGCAGTCAGAGAGCTAGGACAAGCATATTAGACTGGCTATAGACAATGATATCCCTATCTAGAGGAAGAAAACGATATCCCTATTTAGAGGAAGAAAATGATATCTCTATATAGAGGATGAAAAACAAAACAAAACAAACAACAAAAACCTTCAGAAGTTGATGAGCACTTTATAAAAATTATCTCTTATCTATCTCTTTCCCTTAATCCTAATTCCTCATACCAGAAATGACAAATCTGTGAACATATTTATCAAAAATATGTACAATGTTAACCTGACTATTTGCTACTGAAGGGAGGGGAGTGGGAAGGAAGGGTAGAAGGAAATTTTAAAACTTAAAAATTTGCATGTGCATATAGATGAAAAAAATAATTTTAAAAAATCCAAAAAAGATTAGACTTTTGGTTTCTAATGAATTTTTTAATTATCTTTCCTTGGCTTTAATTGAATGCAATTTTTATTGTACCATGAATGAAAAGGATGCATTTAAAATTTCTCCCTTTCTTCATTTGAACAGGAGATTTTATGCTCTAATATATGGTCAGTTTCGATAGAGGTGCCATGTCCCACAGAATAAAAGGGGTATTTCTTTCTATCCTCATTCACTTCATGTCATGTCATGTCATATCATATCATATCATAAACTTTTTCTAAAATTACATTCACCGTTTTAACTTTCTTTTTTATTATTAATTGATTAGATTTATCTAATTTTGAAAGAGGGAGTTTGAATGCCTCCACTAATTGTTTTGTGTCTATATCTCCTTATAATTTGGGCAGTTTCTCTTCTAACAATTTAGTTTTTATACTATATGATATATATATATGTTTAATATTATTATTATTTCATTATTTATAATACCTTTTAGGAAGATGCTTTTCCTCAAGCCTTTAATAAGTCTATTTTTACTTTTTCTTTTTCTGAGATTAGGATTACTATTCCTGCTTTTTTACTTCAGCTGAAGCAAAATACATTTGACTCCAGTCTTTTACCTTTACACTGTTTGTATTTCTCTGCTTCAGTTGTGTTTTTTTATAAGCAACATATTGTAGAATTTTGGTTTTTAATTCACTCTACTAACTGCTTCAAATTTATGGGAGAGTTCATTTCATTCACATTTACAATTATGATTATTGTCTCATTTCCCTCCATACTATATTTCCCGTTTTTGTACTTTTCACTTTCCTTTCCCCTTAACCCTCCTCACCATTATTTTACTTCTGACTGCTGTTTCTTGATCAGCCTTCCCTTTTTCAACCCTTTTACTTGTCTTCTCCCATTGCCTTATTATTTTTTTAAAAATTACTTCAATTTTACTTTAACTTTTACTTTCACTTTCACTTTTATCAGTTCTTTCTTCTCCTTTGTTTCTGACCCCCCCCCCCCCCAGTTTTCTTCTCTATAGGATGGGATAAATTTTCTAATTCAATTGGGAATGTGTATTATTCCTTCTTTGGGTCAAACTGTTGAAAGTAGTATTTACTCAGTGCTCTTTCCCGCTACAATGATAGGTCTTTGTGCCTTTTCATTTAATATTATTTATCTTCTAAAGATTTGTCTTCTCACAGTATAATCCTTCTTTAATGCCTTAATTGTTTTATGTATCTCTTGTACCCACAGCCTCTAACAAGCTTTATTTCTATCATCTGTACTGATAGAAGTGTAATTCTGATTGGCTAACTGACTGATTTATACGCATCATTATCTCATTATGACTTTAAACCCACATCCTTTGTCCAAATACAGTCCGCTCTGCTGTCCCATTAGAAATACAATTCTCAAGAGCCATAAGCTTCATTAAATTATAATCAATTCATATTACACCCCACTACCAAGTACCCCTTATAGAAATAAAATCTTCATGAGTCAAAGTATTATGTAAAGCAAAAAATTTTATAATCTATTTATACCCTCATCCTCTTAAAAACTCCCTCCAGTTGTCCCAAAAGAAATACAACACTCATGAATTAAAGTATCATGTAAATCAAATCACCTTCATGATAAATATATGCTCATATTATCTCTCAAAATAAGTTTCTTTTGGCTATTCTATTTCAGGAATTACAAATATTGTTTTCAGATGTAGGAATGTCTACAATATAATATTATAGACTAACATTCCCCCCTTTCTGTTTACCTTTTTATACATCTCTTGAGTTCAGTTTCATGTTCAATTCTGGTCATTTTATCAAGAAAGTTCAAAAGTCCTCTATTTCATTGAAAATTCATCTTTTCACCTGATAGAATGTACCAAATTTTCCTGGTTAATTGATACTTAATTGTAATCCAAGGTCCTTTGTCCTCAGGAATATCATAGTCCAGGCCCTCTGATCATTTAATGTTGAATATATGTCCTGAATAATCATAACTATGGTTCTTTAATATTTGAAATACTTCTCTTTGGGAGCTTGCACGATTTTCTTTACCTGAGAATTCTGAAATTTGGCTACAATATTGTTTGGAGTCTGAGATCTCTTTCTGTGTAATATCAATAGATTCTTTCAAGGAAAATTTTGTCTTTTTGTTTTAGAATATTAGGGAAGTTTTCCCATGATAATTTCTTGAAAATATTGTCCAGCCTTTTTTCAGATAATGGTTTTCAAGTAGACCAAAAAAAATCACAAATTATCTCTGCTGGAGCTATTTTTTCAGGGCTGTCTTCTATTTTCTTTCATTCTTTTTGTTGTATTTGATAAAATCTTGATATCTCTCAGAGTTATTAGTTTCCCGTTGCAAAAAAGTAAAATAATTCTAATTTTTAGGGTTTTATTTTCTTCAGTTAACTTTTCTGTTTTCTTTTCTAGTCAGTTAATTTTACATTTTGATGAATTATACTCATTTCCAATTCGTCACTTTTACTCAAAAAGGAATAGTTTCCATTTAAATTTGGTCAACTTTACTTTTAAACAAGTTGATTTCTTCATTCAGTTTTTCATATCTCTCCTGTATGGCTTTCATTTCTCCATATTTTTCTTCCTCTATTCTTTAATTTTTAAAATCCTATTTGAGCTCTTTCATAAGGTGTTTTTAGATTTGAGCTCAATTTATAATATCTTTGAGGCTTCACATGCAGGCATTATGTTACTATTTTCTGAGATTAAATTTTTATTGTCCCACTCAGGATAATAGCTGTCTGTGGTTAACAGGTTTTGTTTGTTTGTTTTTTTCTCATTTTGATAGTTGAGTTCTGCTCCATTAGGAGAACTCAGGCTTACCAAAGGCCTATGTAGAAATTTGTTCCCTGTGTCAATAGCCCAACTGGGTCCTTCCTGTTTCACTAGTGTTCCCAGAGCTCAAACTTTGTCTTTAGAGGTAAGTTTGGGACCCTCACTGATGGCTTCCTTCACTGCTGTTTTGCTGAGCCTTGGCCTAAACTGTGCTAGAGCTAAGAACCCCCCACTGACTTTTCAGCTCTCCTGTCTATGCTAATATGTATTTCCCTTTAACCCAGTTGAGACAAACTTTTACTGCAGTTCTTCCATTATGTCTTGAGTTGAGAATTTGTTTCACTCTTTTTTATGGGATCTGTAGCTTTAGGGTATGTGTTAAGGTTTCATTTAAAGTTGTTTTGCGAAAAGCTTTGGGAACTTCGTAGCTTTCCAAAGCCATCTTGACTCCAACCTAGAAAATGAATTCTGCTTTTTTTAACTTAAGTTTTAAAATCTTTTAATATTATTACAATAGTCATGTAAAACAGTAAACATAATTCCCCCACCCACAAAGAAAGAGAACCTTCAAGAAAAATAAAGTAAGAGAGAAAAAAGTGTGCTTCATTTATTAATTATTATTAATTATTAATTAATTATTGATTATTAATTCAGTTATTCCGATACCATCAGCTCAGTCTTTGGGAAAGAGAGCATTCTTTATCATAAATTCAACAGAGATATTCAATTTTTTCTAACAGCTGCTATAGTTAACTGAATTTCCTTTCTTCTTATTCTTCGCCACCCTCAATTCTTCTCTCTCTCTCTCTCTCTCTCTCTCTCTCTCTCTCTCTCTCTCTCTCTCTCTCTCTCTCTCTCTTTCTCTTTTCATCCTATTCCTCCTCAAAAGTGTTTTGTACCTGGCTATCCTTATGCACAATCTTCCTTCTTTTGTATCACCTACACTTCCTCTCACCTTCCCCTGTCCCCTTTCTCCCATCTCTTTTCTCTCCTTTTTTCCTCTATGGTAAGGAAGATTTCCATTCTCAATTGAGTGTGTATATTATTTTCTGTCTGAGTCACTTCCAATGATAGTTAAGGCTCATTCTTTCCCCAGCACCTTTGCCCCTTCCACTGCATTGCCAAAACGTTTTCTTGTCTCTTTTATGTAAAATAACTTAATGTATTCTACCTCTCCTTTCTCTTTCTTCTGAAGTCCACAGGATCTCCTCACAAGCCAAAGTACTGTTCAGAGCCATATCGATTCTTGAACTATTTGTATCCCTCCCTGCCTCCTATTTTCTTTCATAGTTTATCCCTCCTCCCCATCCATGGCACTTAACACCTTATTAAGTGGTCCAGGGCTTATTGTCTCTTTCACTTTTACCCCCCCTTCCAAGGTACTTAACACCTTGTTAAGTGAAGCACCAGTTAATTCAAATCTGAATCTTATTAACTGAAAGAATCATGGAGATCTCTAAATCCTGAGAGGCTCTGGAAGTCTCACTGAGAACTTTACAAAAGATTTTAAGTAATATAGACACTATCTCGAGTCCTCACAGCCTAAGATTCTTAAAGATCTCTAGGTACTGGGAGGCTCTGGAGATTTCACCCAAGAATATAACAAATGAGACTTTATGATGCCCTCATTAGACAAGGTATTTAGTACCTTTTGATGAAAGCAAATCAAGGTATAATGAGATAATTGAGTGAAAATTAACACTCCTGCTTTTTTGTCATTGGTTTTTGTCTCAGAGTTTATGATGTGATTTTGATCCTCTTCAGTTCAGAGACAAGACCCAATTAAACCCATATACTTTAGGTTCATTCCCTTCAATTATATGATATCTTTTAATTATCCTTAGATAAGTAAAGGTCTAATGAGTTAGAATTGTTATAGCCTTCCTTTTAGGTACCAACATTTGTTTAAGTCAGTTTTGCTTTTTTCAGTCCCCTTTTTCATTTACCCTTTTTTTTGTAACTCTTTAGTCATGTATGTGGCAATTGAATTCTCTGTCCAGTTCTGGTCTTTATGTCAGGAAATTCTGGAAGTCCTATATTTCATTGAGCATCCATCTTTTGCGTTGACAACATATACTGAATTTTACAGGGTAATATATTTTGATTTGTAATTCCAGGTCCTTAACTCTCTGAAACATGTTATTCCATTTCTTCTGATCCTTCAGTGTTGAGGCTGATAGGAACTGTATTAGTCTGATTGTGTTCTCTTTGTATTTGAATTGTTTTCTTTTTGCTGTTTGTAATAATCTCTCTTTTATTTGAGGGTTCTGAGATGTGGCTATTACAACCCTTGGAGTTTTTATCCTGGGATCTCTTTCTGTGGATTCTTTAAATTGTTATATTGTTATCTTGTTCTAGTAGATTAGGGCAGCTTTTCCTTATAATTTCAAGCATGATATTTTCCAGGTTCTTTTGTTGGTCCAGGCTTTCTAGTAGTCCAGTGATTCATAGATTTTCTCTCCTGGAGTTTGATGGAATCTTGTAGTCTTGTAGATCTATTTGTTTCTAACTGTTCAATTCTAAGTTTTAGATTTTTTTTCTTCAATTACCTTTTATGTTTCTTTTTTAAAGATGTTGAATTCTCTGGTCAATTTTTCACAATTTTTCCTGCATGACTTTCATTTCTTTTTTTCCATTTTTCTTCTTTCTCTCTTCTTTGGTTTTTAAATACTTTTTCAAGCTCTTCAATGAGCTTTTGTATTTGAGTCCAATTTATAAACTGTTTTGTATGAGTAATTTTCCCTGCTTTCTTCTTCAGACATGGCATTGCTGTCATCTTTATTTGCTATCCAGCTGCTGGGACCTCTGTAATTATTAAGAGCAATCACAATAGAAAAATACTTTTTTTTTGCTCATCTTTGTTGTTATATTTCTGCCCTAGAGTGTATAGATCCAAGCTTTTGTTTGTTGGAGCCTGGCTCTGATCCCTGGCTTGTTGTTGACCAAGATATTACCTATGTAGTCCAGGCCATGCCTTTGCACAGGGTTTTCTTTTTTTCCCTCTCCTTTATGTCCATGTTCTGACTTAACAGTGGATTGTTCTTGATCCAAGCTTGTCCTTTGCCACAGTGTTTTCAGGGGTTGTTGTTTGTTTGGGGTTTGGATCTTCCCTGCTGACTTGCTATCCAGATGCTGGGACCTCTGTAATTATTAAACTGCTGGGACCTGGATTGCACTGTGACTAAAAGGTTCCACCTGGCACTCTCATTTTCCCCACCTCTTGTACTTTTCTTCCCCTTCCCTCCCAAAGAGACAGATCCTCAATGAAGATCATCCATGAAGTCTGCAGTTGAAAACTTATTTGAATCTTCTCTTTTTCTTGGTATGATCTGAAGTGTGAGAGGCTTCATTTACCTTTGATAGGGAAAGGCTTCAGGAGCTTGTAAGCTTAATGCCACAATCCCAGCTGAAAGATCAAACCTTCTGTTCAGTTCTTCCAATTTCAACAGGAAAGTTTGAAAGTCCTATATTCCATTGAATGTACATCTTTACCCCTAAAAAAATGGGTTTTTCTGGGTTCAGTTTTGCTGGGTAGTTGATTCTTGATTGTAATCAAAATTCTTGTGTCTTCCAAAATATCATATCCCAAGCCCTATGATCCCTTAATGTAGATGCTGCTAAATCTTTTGTTATACTGACTGTTACTTCATGATATTTGAATTGTTTCTCTCTGGATGATTGTAATATTTCCCCTTGACTTGAGCATTCTGGAATTTGCCTACAAGATTTCTGTCATTTTTAATTTTGGAACCTCTTTTAGGAGGTAATAAGTGGCTACCCTCAATTTCAATTTTACCCTCTGCTTCTGGGATATCAGGTCAATTTTGTTGGATTATTTATTGAAAAATAAAGTCTAGGCTATACTTTATGGTCATAACTTTCAGGTAGCACAATAATTTTTAAATTATCTCTTCTGCATCTGCTTTCTAGTTGATTTTTCTAATGAGATATTTCAAATTTTCTTCTAGTTTTTTCATTCTTTAGGTTTTGTTATATTGTTTCTTGATTTCTCACAAAGTCATTAGCTTCCCTTAACTCCACTCTATATTTGAAGGACTTACTTTTTTCAGAGACCTTTTGTATTTCCTTTTGCATCTGGTCAATGCTGCTTTTTAAGGCATTCTTCTCCCCATTGACCTTTTGGACTGCTTTTTCCATTTGACCTAAATTGGTTTGTAAGATGATATTTTCTTCAGTATTTTTTTGTAACTTCTTCACCATGCTGCTGACCTGGTTTTCATGATTTTCCCTTATCACTCTCATCTCTCTTCCCAATTTTTCCTCTCCCTCCCTTACTTGGTTTTCAAATTCTTTTTTGAGCTGTTCCATAGCCTGATACAAACTGATATTTTTCTTAGAGACTTTGAATACAGAAACTTTGACTTTTTATAATCTACTGTGTATTTTGATCCTTTAAAGGGCCAAAGTAATTGTCATTGTTTCACTTTTTTCTTCTGTTGTTTGATCATTTCCCCAGACTATGACTTGATTTTAAGTCTTTGTTAAGGTGGAGCTCTGCTTCTAGGATAGAACCCACTGTCCCAACCTTTTTTTTGTTTTTGCATCTATCTTTAGGAACACCCTTAGGGACCTAAATTCCTCCAAGGTCTCATGAGAGGCTTTGACTGCTCTATTGGCTTGTGCTCTGGTCTCTGGATGATCAAAAGCACTCCCTTCCAACCTAGAATTATGAGAAGGGTCCCCACTCTGCTATGTCAGTAAAGATCCTTTTCCTGAGTCTGGGACCCAGACTGCAGTTTGGAATTCAACACAGACAAAGCCACAAAATCTTGCCTCAGGAATAGACATCAGAGGGACCTCAGCAATCTGGCCCACCAACCCCTTACCCTTCATGGGATTACCACTCTGGAAGCAGCTTCCAGGTGATTCTCTATGCCTGTTCCTGGTCCCAGGGGTCCAGGGCCACACTGAAGTCTCTGCTTGACTGGGCTCCCCTCCCACTCCAGGGTGGCAAAATTTTCCTGTTGAGCCTTCCAGTTTTCCTTGGCAAACTTTTGGGTGAGAAGTCTAGAAACTGCTAGCACTTCCAGTAACCCAGATGCCCCCAGAGACCCAGGCAAGGCTTGGGCTATTCCTATATGACTGTAGTTGGTTTGCTCTCCCCCAAGACCCTTTATAACCCTGCCATAACAAACATTTCCCTTGGATCTTCTAAGTTGTCTTGAGCTGGAATATTGTGTCACCCAGTCTTTCTGTGGGTTGCATCACTCTGGAATATGGTTACAGTCACTACTTAAAGGTATTTGGAGTAGATTTGGGGGAGAGTTTGTGAAAATTCCTCCCTTGACTCTGTCAACTTGGCTCTTCCCCCTACTAATTCTGCTTTTTAAGGGGTTGTTGTCTTGAGTGAATTTTTATATACCACCTTTTTTCATTTGGTACATTATATTTTGTAAATTTTTTTCAGTGAATTTTTTAGGCTTTTCTTTTACAAAAAGCCAATTCACTTTTTGAATTTTTTATAGTATTTTGTGCTTCTTTTATCAAATTATTAATTCCCTTTTTCATAAATTTCTTGCATAACTCTCATTTGTTCCCCAATTTTCCTCTACCAAACTTATCTCTTTCTTTGCTTCTTCCTGGAATTTTTGATGACCTGAGGACTGACTGTTATTTTGGCTTAGCTTATTACTATATTCAGATTATTCTAAGGTTATATGTTCATCTTCCCAACCACTATAGTGGTTTTTAATGGTCAAAATATTTTTTATTGTTATGCGCTTGTTTTCCCATACTGTTTCTTCCCCTTGAATATCATTTTAAAGTTGGACTATGTTCAACTGGAATAATGAGGTAATGTGTTAAGTGTTATGCCATTTTTTTTGCTATTATATTTATCACTAGTTTGGGGATTCTGCAGGTTGTTTGTGCTTTCAAGGTGGGGTTATCATGAAAGAAGTATGGTCCTTTCATTCCAGGTCCCAATCTGCACTCTGGTCTTAACTCAAAAATGGCCCCTGCTCCTCTGCAGCCATAAGTAGTGCTCTTCTTGGCTCTAGAATCATGACCACAGTGCTTGTTCCTATGTGACTGTCCTCAAGTGGTTCACTTCATTCAGGAAATATGACTCCGAACCACTTAGGAGCAATAGAGTTGGCCATCAATATAGTTATCATCAAAACCAGCTGCTTAGAGTACCAGCAAAGAGTCCTTTCTAATCCTTTCTGACTTGATGTATAACCCTAATAAAAAGGGGGGGGAAGACTCACATGTACAAAAATATTTACAGCAGCTTTTTGTAGTGGAAAAGAATTGGAAATTGAAGGAATGTCCATGAATTGGGTAATATATATATATATATATATATATATATATATATATATATATACACACACATATATATAAACAAATTGTGATATATGAATATGAAGGAATATTATTGTTCTATAAGAAAGTGTGAGCAGGTGGATTTTAGAAAAACCTGGAAAATTTTACATGAATTGATGCTGGGTGAAGTGAGCAGAGCCAGAGAACATTGTTAACACTAAGAGAAGCAGGGGCAGAGCCAAGATGGAGGCAGTATAAGAGCCTCTCCTAGGTGCTTTCTCCAAAATATTTCAAAAATCTTAAAATTATGACTCTAACCAAATTTGTGAGAAACAGAAACCACAGAAAGATGCAGTGAGGCAATTCTCCAACCCAAGGAAACCTGGAAAATCATGGGAAAGCTCTGTTCCACAGAGTTAGAAGAGTGGCCCCGCCAGAGCGAAGAAACTTCAGCCTCTTGGGAACAGACCCAGGGCACCTGGGAGCTATGACAGCGGAAGCAGTTTCCTAATCTACACCCCAGAGAGCACAAAGCACAACTTGGAAGATCATCAGGGAGACCTCTGTCAGAGCGAGCATGAAGCCTAGGCCCACAGCTGATTGCAGCACTCAATGTGACCATGGCACTCAGCTCACCCAGGTCCAAGAAATGGAAGCAAGCTTGTAGAGCCAGCAAGCAGGAGCCTCTAGGCAGCTGTTCCCTGTGTGCTCAACACACCAAAGGTAAGGGAGTAGAGGGAGACTTCAGAGGTCTGTCCTCTGTCCCTGGAATAAGATTCTGGGACTATGACCATATTCATATCCTGATCACAGTCTATGTCCTCATAGAACAGGGATCCCCCCCCCACCACAGCTCCATGGCAGAGGAGTGTACTTGTGGTCATTCACAGACCAGGAGAGCAATCAGAGCCTCACACACTGAGGTCATTGTGGGGGGTGTCACAATAAACTCAAAAGCTCAGGAAGCACCCAAAAACCAGGCACAGGCTAGAGAAATGATTAAACAGAAAAAAGGAACCTAACCACTGACAAATACTTTGTCTATGATCCCAAGGAGGTTCAAAATACTCAATCTGAAAATGAGGAAGTACAAGCTTCTGCATCTAAAGATTCCAAGAAAAATAGAAGTTGGGCTCAGGCTATGATTTTGAAAATCAACTAAGGGAGAAAGAATAGAAATTGGGAAAAGAAACAAGAGAGATGCAGGAAAAACAGGAACATGAAGTCAGCAATTTAGTCAAGGAGATCAAAAAATGCTGAAGAAAATAACATGTTAAAAACTAGCTTAGGTCAAATGGATAAAATAGTTCAAAAAGTTCTTGAGGAGAAGAATGCTTTAAAAAGCAAAATTGGCCAGGTAGAAAAGGAGATAAGAAAGCTCTCTGAGGAAAACAAATCCTTCAGATGTAGAATGGAACTAAAGGAAGCTGATAACTTTGCAAGAAATCAAGATACAATACTTCAGCACCAAAAGAATGAAAAATTAGAAGAAAATGAGAAACATCTCACTGAAAAAAATCAACTGATCTGAAAAATAGATTCAAGAAAGAATTTAAAAATTACTGGAATACCTTAAAGTCATGGAAAAGAACCTTGACCTCATTTCTAAAGAATTCCTACAGGAAAATTGCCCTGATATCCTAGAAGCAGAAGGCAAAATAGAAATTGAGGGATTCCACAGAACTCCCCAAGAAAGAGATACAAAAATAGAAACCCCCAGGAATATTATACACAAGTTCCAGAACTCCCAAGTCAAAGAAAAAAAAATATTACAAGCAGCCAGAAGGACACAATTCAAATATCGTGGAGTTGCAGTCAGAATCACACAGGACTTAGTAGCATCTACATTAAGGGCTAATAGGGCTTGGAATATAATATTCCAGAAGGCAAAAGAGCTTGAAATGCAACCAAAAATCAACTACCCTGAAAAATTGTACATCGTCTTCCAGGGGGAAAAGCTGCACTTTCAATGAACCAAGGGAATTTCAGATATTCTTATTGAAATGACCAGAGCTGAAAAGAAAGTTTGACCTTCAACTACAGGACTCAGGTAAAGCATAGAGAGTGGAGGAGAAGGGTAAATTATGAGGGTCTTAAATGATATTGATAATACTCATATGAACCTTCATGTTAAATAGAGCAGGTAGAAGGAACATTTATAGATGAAGCACAGGAGAGAGCTGAATTTGAAGATATAATATATTATAAAAATGGAACCAAAGGCTAAAAGGGAAATGTACGGGGAGTAAGAGAAAGGAGTGGTGGAATAGGCTAAGATATTTCATATGATTTATATATATATATATATATATATATATATATATATATATATATATATATATTGCTATGAGCTTTTGCAGTGATATAGAAGGGGGAAGTCAAGGAGGAATGAGGGAACCTTCACTCTCATCAGAAATGGCTTAGAGATGAAACAGCATACACAGTCAAGAAGGTATAGACATCTAGAGTACAAAGGAGAGAAGGGGGACGGGGGAAGGGTGGGAATGTAGGTGGTAGAGGAGAGGGTATATCATAGGAGAGAATAGTCAGATATAACACATTTTATTTTTTACTTTTGTACAAGGTACTGGGATTGGGCAGCCTGTCAGTTACCATGGGACCAGGTGGTTGCTGGGTCTCTGGGGTGTTATGTGGGCTTGGGGTCTCTTGGCCCTTATTGTCTGTGCTCTGTCTGCTACGTCACTCAGCTATCTTATAGCACATTTTAGAAGAGGGACAGAGTGAAAGGAGAGAGAAAATATAATATATGGTAGTGAGGAGGAATGATTGGAGAGAATTACAATCAGCAATAGCAACTGTGGAAAAATATGGAAGTAACTTCTTTGATTTTCTTGTGATAAAGAATGGGATCCTCCTGAGACAGAGTTAATGATAACAGAACATTGACTGGAGCACATTTTTTTCTCTTTCTTTTATTTTATTTCTCATGAGGTTTTACATTTTTGTGGGAGGAATGGTATTATGTTTATTCTTGAACAAGAATATTTCAATAATGTATAAATAAAGTCATATTAACCAAAAAAATAAAAAAAGAAACCAGGAGAGATGAGAATTATGGGAAACATGGAGGGATTTACATGAACTGGTGCTGAGTGGGATGATCAGAATCAGGAGAACATTGTGCACCCTAACAGCAACATGGGGGTGATCATTATCCTTGATGGACTTTCTCATTCCATTAATGCAACAATCAGGGACAATTTTGCTGTATGTGTGATGGAGAATACCATCTGTATCCAGAGAAGGAGCTGTGGAGTTTGAACAAAGACCAAAGACTAACCTTTAATTTAGGGAGGAAAAAAATGTTATATTTTTATGTAGTTTTGCTATCTCTTATACCTTATTCTTCTTCCTTAAATATATGATTTTTCTCTCATCACATTCAACTTAGATCAATGCATACCATGGAAACAATGTAAAGACTAACAGACTGCCTTCTATGGGGGGGAGGAAAGCAAGAAAAGGGGTAAATTTTTAAATCTCAAAATAAATAAAATCTTTAAAAAAACACTAAAAGCAGCATTATGTAATGATCAACTATGATAGACATCAGCAAAGACAATTTTAAAAGACATGAGGCAAGGTGCCATCCACAACTAGAGAAAAAACTATGAAGTCTAAATGCAAACCAAAACACAATATTTCCATGTTCTAAAAATGTTTCATTTTATTTTTGTTATGTGATTTTACTTTTTGTTCTGATTAATTGTTTTCAAAACATTTCAAATATGGAAATATGTTGGACATGACTGTATATCTATAACAATATCAGATTACTCATTGTCCTGGGCATTGGGGAGGGAAGATAGGGAGGCAGAAAAATGTGGAACTCAAAATCTTACAAAAATCTTTGTTATTCCTTTTAACCCAGCAATTCCAATTCTAAGTCTATATCCAGACAAAGTTATGAAAAAAAAGGGAAAAGCACATGTTCCAAAATATTCATGCAGCTCACTGTATTGGCAAAGAATTGGAAGTTGAGGGGATGTCCATCAATTGGGGAATGACTAAATAAGTTACGGTACATGAATACTATGCAATGCTATTGTTCTATAAGAAACCATAAATGCTTGGACTCTAGAGAGGCATGGAATGATTTACAGGATCTGATGCTGAGTGAAAGGAGTAGAACAAAAAGAAGAATGTACACATCACCAACAACATTGTGAGATGAACAACCCTGATGGAACCAGCTCTTCTCAGCAATTCAGAGAACTAGGACAACTGTATTAGACTTTCTATGGACTATATTATCCCCATCCAGAGGAAGAAAAACAAAACAAAACAAAACACACTCAAAAAACCCTTCAGAATCTGATGAACACTTTATAAAAATTATCTCTTATATATCTCTTTCCTTCATTCCTAATTCTTCATACTGAAAATTACTAATCTGTAAACATGTTTATCAAAATATGTATGTGCAATGCTAACCTGACTGTTCATGCTGAGGGGAGGCGGATGAGAAGGGAGGGTGGAAGGAAATGTTGTAACTTAAAAATATACATGTGCATATGGATGAAAAGAAAGAAAGAAATTTAAATTAAAAAATGAAAAAATCCTTGTTGAAAATTATCTTTACATGTAATTGGAAGATAAAATAAAATAAGAATTAGGGGAACTATGGTTAAATGTAGACCAGTGGACCTAATTGAGGAAAACATCCATTGTTCTTAAAAGTGTTCCATAAATTCTTTGTGTTTGTTATTGAAAGTTTTTAATTGAAGATTTTTTTATTTCAGAATTTTTAAAAAAAAGATTATAAGAAAAGTTGTCCCTAGCCACCAAAATAAACATATCCCTACATGTCAGAGTAGATCATTAAAATGAAAAAACATCTTTCTCAAAAACAAAATAAAATAAAATCATTTAGTTCA
This sequence comes from Macrotis lagotis, assembly GCF_037893015.1. Classification (NCBI taxonomy): domain Eukaryota; kingdom Metazoa; phylum Chordata; class Mammalia; order Peramelemorphia; family Peramelidae; genus Macrotis; species Macrotis lagotis. The sequence continues at coordinate 477,883,174 of NC_133666.1, read as the reverse complement.
CAGTTCTTAAAGCATAGTAGTTTTCTATCACATGTATATACTAAAACTTGTTCAGTCATTCCCAAATTGATGGACATCCCTGCAATTTCCAATTCTTTTCCATTACAAAGACAGCTGTTATCTTAGCATATATTGGTTCTTTTCCTTTTTCCCTAATTATCTTTGGAAATACAAGTAGTGATATTGCTGAGTCAAAGGCTATATATACAGGTAGTTTAATCACTCTTGGGGTAAAATTCCAGATTGGTATCAAAATGATTGGGTCATTCCACATTTCTACCAACAATGAATGTGTCAATAAATTAGTGTTCTTATTTTTCCACATTCCTTCCAGCATTTGTCACTTTTCCCTTCTATCAATTTAACTAATCTACTAGATATAAAATTATATCTCAAAGTTGTTTGAATTTGCCTTTCTCTAATTAATAATGATTTAAAGCATTTTTTTAAATTTCTTCTTTGGAAAATTGCCTGTTCATATATATTGACCACTTATCAATTGGAAAATTACTCATGTTCTTAGAGATTTGACAAAATTTATATAGTTTTGATGAGAAATCTTTATTTGACAAGCTCTCCAAAGAAAACGTTCATCAATTTTCTGCTTTCTGATCTTGGCTGTACTCTTTTATTCATATAAATATTTAATTTTACACAGTAAGATTTTTTTTCGTTTTTACACCCAATTTTGCCCTTTATCTCTCATGTATTCATAAATTGTTCACCTATCCATAAGTCTGATAAATAATATGTTTCTTCTTCTAATTTTCATGTAAAATTTCTCTTTATATCTTGGGATATAGATTCATTTTTGACCTTATCTTGGTAAATAGAATAAAATATGTTACTATGCCCAGTTTCTGTTTTATTGCTTTCTAGTTTCCTCAACAATTTTAAGTACAAAATGCACAAAATCTTAAGTTTTTACACTTTTCAAATTCAATATTATTATGTTTATTTGTCACTGTAAATTATGTCACTTTAGTTCTAATATTCTCCTTTTCTATTTCTTGCCCATAATAGGTAGTTTTGATAATTACTTCCTTATTTAAGTTTCAGATCTGGTTTAATATCTGGTACTGATAAACCTTTAAACTGTTTTTTTAAAATTATTTTTACTTTGATATTCTTGGCTTTTGGCTTTTTTTAATGAATTTTATTTTTCTTATTTATTTCTAATTCACATTCAAAGTTATAATTACTATTTGTAAGTTCCTTCCATCTTATTTGTAAACACTATTATTCTTCTGACCTCCTATGTTCCTGTTTCCTTTTTTTTATTTATTTCTCATTCTTTATTTTGGCCACCCCTCTAAAAGCCTCTCCCTTATGTATTCACCCTACCTTTCCAATGTTAATCTTTCTAACCTTCTAAAATCTCTCCTCCACCTTATCTACCAATTTTCTCACTTCTACACTAGAAGTTCAGAAGTCTTTTAATCCTGTTCAGATGAGGGTAAACTTCTAATATTACCATTCCTCCATTCCAACCTGCTTCCTCTATATTAGTTTTTCCTTTCACATCCAGAAATAATTTCTCTCCTACACCTTTTCCCATCCAGCGTTTTGGTTTCAAATCATTTAAGCATATGTAACTCAGCCTCAACCTTTCCTTCAGATCATTTTAGTAATGATAACAGTTTTAAAAATACCATTTTTAAAAAATGATACTTTATTTTTCCAAATAAATGTTATGAAAATTTTTCAACATTCATTCATATGCAAATGTATGTTTTTAAGTTAAAAAATCTTCCTCCCTCCCTTCCATCCCCTTTCCCTCAGTGATGAACAGTTGGTTAATATTGTATATGCACATTTGTGTTAAACACGTTTACAGGTTGGTCATTTTCCATATGAGGAATTAGGATTAAGGAAAAGAAGTACATAAGAGAAATTTTTTAAAAAAGTGAATGTAGTGTTCATCAGATTCTGAAGTGTTTTTTGTTTGTTTGTTTTGTTTTGTTTTACTTTTCTTCCTCTGGTTAGGGATAGCATTGTACCTAGCCTATCTAATAGGATTGCCCTAGCTCTTTGAACTGCTGATAGAAGCTGCATCCATCAAGACTGATCAGCTCACAATGTTGTTGTTAATGTTTAGAATGTTCTCTAGGCTGTGCTTCCTTCACTCAGCATCAGTTCCTGCAATTCATAAGAATATGATTACTAATAATTATTAATATTGATAACATACTTACTTATCAGATTGACCTTATACCATGCCTTAAAATATGCCTTTAATGGTTTCCTTATACTTCTTCAGGATTTTTTAATATAAGATTTTCCTTTTGGTTCTGGTCTTTTTGCCACAAATACCTAAAAGTCTTTCAGTTCATCAAATATACATTTGGGAAATGTAAGAATAATCTCTGATAAAAAAAAAATGAAGAAGAAATGAGGGCTGGATGCTAGACCTGAAAAGGAAACAAAAATTGTGTTGGTATTGGGTAGAACTGTGGCTGGAGAAGCAATTTGCTTATCTTCCAGGTTCCTGGGACAGAGGCTAAGGATATCAGGACCCCAGGGATAGTCTAGTTCACCTTGTCCAGGGAGATGATTTCATTAATAATAACACTGATAGCTCAAATATAAACTTACTGTTCATCTCATATAAGAATAGGAGACAACCCAGAGAAAAGAGAAAGACATTTTCCCCAAGCCAAGAATACTCTGCAAAGTTTAGCAAGGGATGTCTGTTCTAGGAAAGGGGAAAATGGACTCAATGCCTGTGTATAATATCAGACTTCTTCACCAGAGTTGGTCTTTTGTTAGTCTTTTTTAAAGAGGTGTGCTTCTCCATATCATTATTGATTAGAGAAATGAAAATTAAAACAAAAATGAGGTATCATCTCACACCTATCAGATTAGCCAAGATGAGAAAAAGGGAAAATGATCAATGTTGGAGAGGCTGTGAGAGGATTAGGACATTAATGCATTGCTGGTGGAATTGTAATATAGAACTATGCCCAAAGAACAATACAACTGTTCATACCCTTTGACCCAGCAATTCCAATTCTAGGCCTATGTCCAGAAGAAATTATAAATAATGGGAGAAGTCCTGCATGTTCCAAAATATTCATAGTAGCTCTTTTTGTAGTGGCAAAGAATTAGAAATTGAGGAGATGCCCATCAATTGGGAATGGCTAAAAATGTTATGGCACATGAATATATCGAATATTACTGTTCTATATGAAATCATAAATAGACTCTAGAAAAGCATGGAAAGAATTACAGGTTCTGATGCTGAGCAAAGGGAAAAGAGCCAAGAGCACAATGTATACATTAGCAACAACATTGTGAGATGATCAACCTTGATGGAAGCAGTTTATCTCAGCAGCTCAAAGAGCTAGGACAATCATAGTGGACCAGCTATGGACAATGTTATTCCCATCCAGGGGAAGGAAAACAAAACATAACAATACCAAAAAAAGAAAAACTAAACCTTCAGAATCTGATGAGTACTTTATAAAAATTATACTTAATGTATCTCTTTCCATTAGTCCTAATTCCTTATAACCAAAATGACTAATATGTAAACATGTTTATCAAAAAATATATATGTACAATGCTAACCTGACAGTTCACCACTGAGGAGAGGAGGGGTGGGAAGAGAGAGTGGAAGGAAATTTTTTAACTGAAAAATATGCACATGCATATAGATGAAAATAAAAAATATATATAAAATAATTTTTAAAGTAAAAAATAAAAATAAATTTAAAAAAGATGTATGCTTCTCCCCCTCATCTGTGTGCTATGTTTGGATTAAGAGTCATATTTGTACATAAGGAAGAGAACTGAAATTGGGGTGAGAAGTCCTAGATTTGAATCTCAACTCTGTCATCTACTACATTTGTGACCTAAAGAAAGTCACTTAATTTCTCTCAGTCAAGTTCCTTTATCTACAACCTCAGGAAGATAGATTAGATGATATCTAAATGATAAATCTATACTATGCTTCTCAGATAGTGCTAAACCAAGATGATTTAGGAGATAGTTTAAAAATTCTTGCTAAATAGTTGATCCATGTTTATTTTATAAACATGTTCATCCTTCCATGATTTGCCTCTGACAATGTCTTCTTTTTCAGAATCACCTTTACAAGAAGCTATAATATATTTCCTTCATCAGATTCCTTCTCTCCCTTACCTTTCCTTCTCTTTTCTTTCCATCCTTCTATTTTCTCAAAGGAATATAAAGTTTGATCTTGGGTGGGGGGGAGAAAAATAGACATATGTAAAAATTAAATTCCAAATATGTCAAAGTTATTTCTGGAGTGAGAGCATCGCTGTCAAAGGGGAATTAGCTTCTAGTAGAAAAGGGTAATTGAACTGAGTCTTGGAGAAAGTTACAGATTCTATTCAGTGGAAGTAGGGACAAAGTGCACTCAAGGAAGAGTGAACAGTTTGTCGAAAAAAACAGATATGAAACAGAATAGCAAATATTGTAGGTTAACTCAAACTGAGAATCTTTGAAATAGAAGAATATGTGATGAACCTGAAAGGTAATGTTCTGAGCCACATTATGAAGGGAAGTTTTAATTTCAAACAGAGAAGTCTTTATTTTACTTTATTTTTTAAAGGAAAAGATTTATTATGAAGTCATTCCAACACAAAGGAAGTGATAGAGGAAGTTAAGAGATCTTTAAAGGTTAGTTGATTTTAGATATTGCACATTAATGAGGCAGGCCAACTGATAATCAACTTCCCTGTAAGAGGTCAGAAGAAAAAAGAGGCCTCAGCATGGGCCAGAGTCTCCTTAGATGCCCCCTCAGGGACAATGGGAAAGGTGGTGTTTTGGGACCGATCCAAGTCCAGTATTGGATTATTGCCTTTTGGGAGTGGTGGACAGGTGGGGGGTCCTGTACTGGAGATATTGTTTCTGGTCTGGGCAGCTGGGGTCTCTGTATGTAAGAGGTAGTTTAAGATGACTATTTTACCTTCTTAATCTAGCATCAAGCTTTGTTGCTACTAGCTTCAGTTCAATTTTTCACCTGTGATGAGCTGTGATTCAGACCCAGGAATGCAGGTGTGGAAGAAAATAGAAATTTATTAAAATAAATTACAACCTTGTGGAGGCTAAGTGGCACAGTGGATAGAGCACTGGCCCAGGAATCAGGAGTACCTGAGTTCAAATCTGGCCTCAGATACTTAATAACTACCTAGCTGTGTGGCCTTGGGGAAGCCACTTAATCCCATTGCCTTGCCAAAACCTAAAAAAAAAAAAAAAAAAAGTTACAACCCCAAAAAAGTATTAAGTAAAGAGAGAGACTGAGAGAAAAGCACAGCATAACAGAATTGACTGGGCCAGAGAGTCAGAGATAACTGGCCTGGAGCAGATGTCCAGCCCAGATTTTTCTGGTCTTGCCCCTTATCCAAAGGGCAAAAGGTGAATTCCCCCCCCCCATCAGACCCCCAATTAGGTAGTAGGCTGAAGACATAGGATACAATGAAACAATGGTGGTCGATTGACATCTCAAGAGTGAGGGATCTCCACCCATTTAACAAGCTTTAACAGTTTTTAAGATTACAAATTTTATTTCTGCTACATAATTCTCTACATCTTTTCCTTGCCTCAAAATTATTCCAGACCCAGATCTTCTGGGCCTTTCAGTGTCCATTTGGAGATGAATGCATATCAGTGAGAATTTCACTGAGTCAGGATGCAGGGAATGGTTGGCTGGCAAATTGACTGGCATCCTGCAGAGGCTGGTCTTGGAGATATACAGCAAGAGAAACAAAACTCAAGGGAAAACAAATGAGCAAACATATAACAGTAAAGGCGATTCAACAGAAGTCCAATAATTAGGAAAAAAACTAAAAGATCTATAAAGAGCAAGAATTATACTTTATGATCCTAAGCCAGTAGCAGAATTCCGTTTATAAGAACATGGGTTCCAATATAATGCGGTTTCGTTAATGAATGCCACATTAAGTTGTAAACAAAAAGTTCAAAAATAGTATGAACAAATGTACTGAATAAGCATTTTAAAACTGCATGTGGGGGGTGGCTAGGTGGAGCAGTGGTACCTGAGTTCAAATCTGGCCTCAGACACTTATTATTATCTAGCTGTGTGGCCTTGGGCAAGCCACTTAATCCCATTGCCTTGCAAAAACCTAAAAAACAAAAACAAACAAACAAACAAACAAAAAATAACCTGCATGTGTCCAAAAGGTAATTTGCAACAAAATTTTCTATCTTCTTTGGTTCTGTTTAGAATGAACAAAAATTCCAGTTGAAGAGTGGATCTCTCTTTTAAAGCAGTTAAAAGGTAGAACAATAGGCATTATCCGGATATAAGCAGCCATATTGATATTTTATTTCCTTAAGGGAACTTGTTGTGATAAAGTCACATGCTATGTTAAAAGGCCAAGATAAAATACATGCCAGATATTTAAAATTTAGATTATAGAGTTCCAATGGCTCACTCTCATGCTTAATTATAATGTCCCTGGAATGATCATGACAATTTGCTATTACAAAGCAGAGGGAGACATGAGGACTTGTTGCCTTATGAATTAGATGTCCTTTACAGGCAGAAGTCATACAAACAATATTTTTCAATGAGCCAGGCAACAGATCTCCCAGGTGAGGGATTCCTTTAAGAGAATGCTACCCCAATTGAGGCTAGGATCATTTTTTCAAAGGCCATCTGCAGTGTTTAACATCAAACCCCCTAGGGCTAATGGCTTCACTGGCATATTGTCTTTCTATTTTAATATATCTGCTGTCAGACAGATCAATTATCAATACATTGTAATATAGCAATTACCTATAACCATGGCTTCAGGTGGCTTGAGCACTAAGGAGAACCAAGAGTATGCCAGGCTATAATTTGGTATAACAGATGCAGGGAAAAAAAAATTATAATTCAATTGTTGCTCATGTACCTAAGGGCAGTGCTGTTAATGAAATGAAATAAACACATTTTGAGATGTAAAAATGCAAAAATAACCCTAATTCATATGTTTTTTTAATAAAATCAACTTTTTTTGCAATGAATCCATTAGTGATTAACTATGTTTAAAATAAGTAAACATATCCTTTTGCCTAGGAGGTTGCCCATCATCTCCATACTTCGTACATAACAATTAGCCAGAGATTGCCACAAAGAAATCTCAAATGATCACCATTATTTTACCTTACTCATGTTACATAGGTGCTTTTCCTTCAATGCAGTTTACATATATAGATAGAAACTTCTATAAACTTTTAACTACTAGCCATCTTCAAAATGTAAGTTACTTTCAGAATTCTTTAAAACCATTAGAACATCTTAGGTGACCTTAAATTTCTAACATGTGTATTGATTCCAATGCAATAAAATAATAGTAAAAACAACCAATATTAAAGTCAGTTAACACATGAGTTATTGAATTTTGCAAAACAATATTTCCATCATTATATTATGCATGAATCCACAAATTTACCCCCAAATGGGTCATAATTTGTGATATTTCCCTTTGCTACCCCTTCAAGGCAATCACATGTTAATTCCAGACTTGAACATTACAGTATTCAAATAGTTTATATGCTTACAAGAGATAATCAAATATTGTAAATATAATTTCTTTGAATTTACAAAAGAATATCACATAACTTATAAATACATCTTACTCATCAATAGGCCCACACAATTGCTGTGTTCAGTCATCTGTCAGAGCCTCCCTCACATCAATTGTCTGCAGTTCTTGACTTCTTTAAAATTAAACATACATTATTAATTTACATTGAACATAAGATCCTTATTTAAACATCTCATTACTCTTAGAACAAGAGCAAAATGCTATAAATGCTAGGCAATGTTAATACATTTTCTTATTCTCCAATAACAGATGGTAAATATATTTTACTTTTAGTTTTATTATATATATATGTACATATATATAAGGCCCTTCCATAAACAAATGATGAGACAAAGATTTTTACACTTTCTTCCTTTACCAAGAAACGACCTTGTGAGATTATTGACAATATAATATCAATATCAATTTAACATCAAAACAAATCAGATTACAAAATTTAGTACAGTATTTCTTTTTCCCAAAAGAAATCAATAACTATATATGACTCGATAATCTCAAATTCCTTGCCATACAATTTATCCCAATTATATTTTCCTTCTTATTAACACATATAAATTCCCAGAATTGTTACAGAACTTTCAAATAGTCAAATAGTCCCTTTGAATTCAAAGGTGACTAAATTTTTCTCATTCAGTTCTCAGATAGTTTCTTTTTCTAAACACAAGGTGGGGGCCTTTTCCTATAGAAAACCTTCCCTTCCTGTTTCAAAGCCTCTTGAGGGCAGAAAGTCTACATTTACTAAAACTTAAAAGTCTCAATTAACATAAGTTGAATACAGCTGTCAATCAATATTAGGTTAATAAAAGCAGCTCACAGCTGAGAACATTTCAGGAATTTGCAATTTACACATTTTCAAATGTACAAATGGTACTAAGATTCCCTAGCAAAGGGGGGGTAGTCTCCGATCCCAAGTCCATTATTAATTTCTTAATTTTAAATTAGACTTTTTAAAAAATAATTAAATTCAAAACCCAAACTAAAAGGAGTAACATTTAACTCAGGTAACTGTAACTATTTCAAATCTGAATTACACTCACACACTCAGGATTTTAGATATAGACACAAATACAGAGACAGCTCATTTGTATAAAGTTTTCAAGGTTTCAAATTTACCAGAGTAATATTTTTGGACACCCTGGGCAGCAACAAAATCTCAAAATACAGAAACATTTTCCTGCCTCTCCAGGCCAGTGGAGAGATGTGCATATATGTCCGATTGATAGTTAAATACACACATACACACATATACACACATATATTTATATTATGTTTTTTGAATATACTGATTAAGACCAGTCAAAAAAACAATTTTTAGAATCAGAATTTCTTGAGGAATCTCATATATATTCATTAAGATTTTGAAAGAACCAATCAATAGTTAAAGTCAAATGCATTCTTTTTTTTTTTTTTTACTTTGCATCTATTTGTTTATTGAAGTTAGTAACTTGGGATATGTTGAGGACTTTTTTAATACATGAGTAGTCTACTGCCTGGTAACAGGAGATTGACATGAAGGCTCGATTATAAAATAGTAATCTGGATAATGGTAAAGTTGAACCTATGACAATATAATATAGGAATCTTCCTGCCTTCCTTCCTATAGAAGTATAAAAACAAATGTTTAAAGCTTGTTTCTTTTTTTAATATTATTTATTTATTTATTTTGAATTTTACAATTTTTCCCTAATCTCCTTCTCTTCCCCCACCCCCCACAGAAGATAGTCTGTTAGTCTTTACATTGTTTCCACATTGATCTAAATTGAATGTCATAAGAAAGAAATCATATCCTTAAGGAAGAAAAATAAAGTGTAAGAGATAGCAAAATTATATACTAGGATAATTTTTTTTAAATTTTAAATTAAAGGTAATAGTCTTTAGTCTTTGTTTAAACTCCACAATTCTTTCTCTGGATACAGATAGTATTCTCCATTGCATATACCCCAAATTTGTGCCTGATTGTTGCATTGATGGAATGAGTAAATCCATTAAGATTGATCATCACTCCCATGGTGCTGTTAGGGTGTATAATGTTCTTCTGGTTCTGCTCATCTCCTTCAGCATCAGTTCATGCAAATCCTTCCAGACTTCCCTGAATTCCCATCTCTTCTGATTCTAATAGAACAGGAGTGTTCCATTACATACATATACAACAGTTTATTAATCCATTCCCCAATTGATGGACATTCTCTCCATTTCCAATTCTTTGCCACCAAAACATAAAACAGACATTTATTTAAAGAAGTTACAACCCAAAAGAAAGTGATAGGTAAACAGAGAGAGACAGAGATTAAAGAACCATCAAGCAGAGTTGACCAGGAAATCTTTCATTTAGTGGCAAAAGGGAGCTACTTGAGCAGAGGGGTGATATGGTCATACCTAAGTTTTGGGACTATTGATTTTGGAAGCTAGGTGGGAAGCTTAAACAGAGAGAAGGGAAATTGGATGAAAAGAAACAAATTATAAAGCTATTTCAATAGTAAAGGTAAGAAATAAAGTCCTGATCTGGGATGTTGACTGTAAGAAAAGAGAAGTTGTGAGTTAATGTTAGAATTTATACAGATTTACACATTGTACCCTATGAAGATGTTTGAAAAGTCCATTCATCTAATAGTAACATGAAAACTTAGACATTGTAGAAAAAGTAAAATAGAAAAATTAAATAAGAAAATGCACATCAGGATATGCAAGAATGACCAAGCTGGTGATCATTGTATATTGAATATACAAGAAAAGCTATAACTGAGAGGTTAAGTTAATCTTGTTAGGATAAAAAGCTTAATTAGATTATCTTCCTTAGACATTTTCTGAAGATTTTTGTTTTGAATAACCAAGTGTGGACACAAGAATGGAAATGGGTGGGGAAAGAGGAAATCCTTGAGATGACAAAAAATTAAGATGATCTTTTTTACCCCTATTAAATGGATGAAATTAACACTATTTATGTCCAATAAGAATAAATTAGGGGGAAAAAACAACCATGAGGTTTTCTAATTTGCAAAGCAGCAGTATCATGTAAAAATGGAGACTAAAGAAATAGCAAGAATGTTGATTTTCAGAGTAGCCTTCTTCCCATAATCTTAATAAAATGCTAGAGCTCCCTCCCTTTATTGGGTTAGTAGTTTTGTGAATTACGCACATAGGTAAAATCGAAAGCTGTAGTAGATGTTAAATCTTGTTGAATCAAATTATCATGAATGCTGGGGGGAAAGCAAGAAAAAAAGAGTAAAGAAAGACAAGGCAAGATAAGACAGAACAAGGAAAGAAAATGCAAGTAATGAAAAGTCAGGGTAGGGCAAAGCAAGGAAAGACAAGTCAAGGAAGTTAAGTCACAGTTAAGTCAGGGCAAGGAAATTCAGGGTAGGGCAAGGGAAGTCAAAGTAAATCAAGTAATGCACCCATTATTATTTTGTTTCTTAAGTGAACAGTGGATAGAGTTGCTGAAATATGGCCTACAGATGATATTAAAAAATCAACAAAGAACTTTCTGAATGATTGTTACTTATGTACACTAAGTCATTCCTACAAAAAGCAAATTATCAACCAGTAAGGATTGCTCCATCCATCCATACATACATACATACATGCATACATCCATTCTGTCTCTCTCCTAAGATTGTTCCAAGCATGAAGATTAATGGGTTGGTGAAAGCTTTAGGAGATGTCAGAAATAGTATCAGCACTCCTGTCAGAAAAGTCAACAGAACCAATTATCTTAGAGCAGGTGGGCTTGTTTGGACAATATGATTCTGATGACAATAAGTCAAATGCATCTATTAAAAGGGGATAAAATAGGGAGGGAATTAAGAGAGTTTTTTTTAGAATAAGACTAATGTAGGTTTGTGTAAAGTATTCTATTTGAAAACTATAAATAAGTAAAATTACATTATGATAATATTTGATGCCTTTAGGAGTAGTAGTTTAATATAATTCAAAACAATCTGATATAGGAAACCTTGAATTTTAATGTTTAATTACTAAATTCTTTTACATTACATTATTATATTAAATGACAGCAAATAAAATGTCAGTCACTGCAATCATCTAGGAAGTCAACCCTAATGGAAATAAAATCTAGAATCTCACTACTTTCCTAGCTGATGTAGCTTCATCTCTCCAATAGCCACAAATACTGAAAACCAGGCAGAAAAGGACTGAATATGGTTTTAATGAAGATATGTTAAAGAAGGTACATTAACATCTGTTTCACCACTTCACAAAGATTATTTTACCTTTCCATTTGAAATGCCTCTGAAATTTCAAATATGTGGCTTTTTTTAACTAGTTAAAATGACAGCTCTTTGAAACCAAGGCCTATCTGAATTCTCTGTCTGTATCCTAGGACTTAGCACTTAGTATCCCAGTTACAATGCTTTGTTTATTTACAAGTATTTAATAATTTTTTTTTATTTATCCATCCATCCATTCCATATATTTAACTATCCTTTCCCCAACTTGAGGGAGGTTAATATATTTCTCATGATTATTCTATCTTCCTCACTTAGCAAGTAATTGTAAAATAGGAAATATGCATGTGACTTTTCTGAAGGCTTTTTAAGAATCACATGAGAAGATGTCCCTATAAAGTACATTTTAAGACCATAATGTGATGTATTGTCTTTCTATTGTTACCATTCAAATAGAGAGAAATGAAACATTTAACATGGACTGATATAGATTAATGATCCAAATACTTAGCATAGATTTGGAATTTCACACTCTTCCTGTTTTACTCCTTGACTTATAACTAGTTTTAATAACACAGATACATGATGTACTGTTTCAAATTTCTTTTCACTCCACCAATTTGTATATACACACATATATTTTATTATATACATATGCATACTCAGTATGCTTACACAAACACATGTGTACACACATGTATGCATGTATATGCATATATTCCAAACAGCCTCTCATGTGTGATTTTAGCTAATAGTAAACCCTCAATGTGAAGAAAATAATTGATCAAAGCTGTATGATTATTTAATTTCTTTTCTCATTCTTATCAGCTGTTCCCTAAATTTAAGGGTTAATTTTAACCACCCTAGAGGGATGTCAGTCTCTACATTCATTTCTCAACATTTAAAAGCAAATATTCTCTCTACATATAATTTAAAAAGTAATTAGAATATGTACTTTTTCAATCTAGGCAGTAGTATACTAACATATTGCAAGGTTGACTCAATTAAATAGACAGATATAGATATATATGATGGGCTGTTTTTCTGAAGTTAGAGTAACTTCAGAATTACAATAAAATGAGAATTACTAAAATTAATCTTAGCCCATCTCAGATTCTTATGATAATGTTTTGGGATTAGAAAGATGCAACTATGGTTAATAAAACATTCTAGCTGCAATTCATGCTTATGCATTGCTTTTAAATCATAAATATGTTAAGGGACTATTTTCCCAAATGAGCTCAGTAATTCATTGGCTGACCCATGCTTTATTTAGCAAAATAGCTCTTGTCATTACTGTTCTTTCTCAGTGGGAGAATGTACATGGTAATAAATACACAAATGCCACAGAAACACAAACTCTTTACAACTGTTCTGACTCAAATAATTTGAACTAGAAAATTCTACTTTCAAAAGTGATGGAAAGAAAAAAAAAACTACAATTTCCAAAAATATTTAGATATCCAATTAGAAATGATCCTTTTAGAGGCCTAATCAATAATGATACATAAGCAATTATTTCATTTTCTCTTATAAAGTTATATTTTTAAAGAGGTACAATTCTCATTTGTATGCATAAATTTATATATAGATATGTAGATGTTTCATTTGTTTATTGGAAATACATAGAAAACCTAACCACTGATTTTCTTAAAAATTATACTTATGTTTTTCCTTTATTTTCTCTCTAAAAATTAAATTTCAGAACAGTTTGATAAAGGCAATCTCAACTTAGGGAATAATACTCATTAACAATTATACTGTTTTGAAGGCTTAAAGAATGCTTATAATTTAATACATGAGCTTATATTTGAATCCAAAGGGGAAAAGAAATGTTATTTACTTTAAAACTCAAATCCAACTTTTTCAATTTCCTTTTCTTGTCATGTATTCTCCTTATCATTTTTTTAATTGACAAGAACCACATATAAGCTGACAGTCAAAAATTACCTATCTTCCTCTTCCTCTCCTTTCCCTGTTCCCTGCAGCCTCTCTTTCTTGTTCCCTTCTCTCTTTATCTGTATCTCTCTGTCTCTCTCCAACATAAGAAAAGGAAGTATAGACATTCAGGAAATTAATTTGTTAATTTAGTAAAAATGAATGAATATAATATGAGGCTGTCATATGTAGTTAAATTTGACCCATGGAGAAAGAACATAGTCATTGCCTTTCTATCTATCTATCTGAAAATATTTTTCAAGATCAAAGAATTATAGTCAGAAAGGAACTTAGAGACTAAATTGCTCATGTTTCCAATTTTGCCAAGATGGAAAAAGAAGCCTAGGAGGATTATGTGATTTCCTCAGGGTCAAATGGTTAGCAAATTGCATAGTCATGTTTCAAAAGGAGGTCTTTTGATTGCAGATTCAGCATTTTTCCATTTTATAACAATGCTTCCTTTGATTGAAATTAGTTGCTTTAAAATTATTCAATTTCATTGAATTAACATTTCACAAAACTCTAAAACTTTCAAATCTTACTAAATCCATACTTTTGGAAAAATTCAATTTAACAAAATATTTTATCATAATAGTCATTATACCCTTTAACTCATTTGGATTATTCATTTTTTAAATTTCTATATAAAATAGTTTTTTTATTGGAAAAGTTTTGTCAGAGTTCATCTATTCACTCTTTATTGTACCAAAAACTATTTAAAATTATTTTTATTTAGCAAAAATGGAGCAATAGCAATGAAAAATTATGTATACATATATATGATGTATAATTCATATAAATTTAATACATAAAATTATATAACTAAACAAATTCGTTTCATGTATCAAGGTCCGTGAAGGACTTGCCATAAAAATTTGATTTGAAGCTTGAAATAATCTGGGAGATGGACATAATAGATATTTGATATTAATATTACAAATGAAGAAAATGAGGATCTGAGAGGTTAAACAAACTTTTCTTGGACCTCCAGTCATGGGTATAAAAGATAAAATTTAAAGCCATGTCTTCTCTCCCCAAACCCAAAACTATCTTTCTTTCTCAACTTAAACCTGACATATAAATTATTCTGTTCCTCCCCATGCAGAAGAGGTTAATCTTATCCATAATGAATGCCCTCTACCCTCTTTGAAAGTGGAATAATATTGGCAGCTAGGTGGTGCAGTGGATAAAGCACTAGCCCTGAAGTCAGGAGTACCTGGGTTCAAATCCGGTCTCAGAGGCTTAATAATTACCTAGCCGTGTGGCCTTGGGCAAGCTACTTAACTCCATTTGCCTTGCAAAAACCTAAAAAACAAAAACAAACAAAAAAGAATAAAGTGGAATAATAGTAGATAAAGGATGAAAGAGACTTGGAGTAGTTACTCCAGCACAAATGGAAAAAAAAAAAAGAACCTTGATTGAAAACCAAGGACAAAAAAGAAAAAGAATATTTGCTCAGCACAGATCTCCACAAAGATGCTATAGGGAATTAGTTTAGGTGTCTATTCTGAAAAACCTAGCTTGTGAACACAAAACAAAAAAAGGTTCCCAATGCAGAGGAAATAGAGGAACCAATGAAACCTAAATCCTATGGCAGAATTACAGGGAGCAGAGAGTAAAAACAATATGCACAAAAATTCTCCAGCTATATGATTCTGAAATTAGATGAGGGGCAAGAAGCCTAAAGGCAAATGGAAGAGAAGGAAATAAAAGAAGAAGGAAGAAGAAGAGAACAGAGGATATTTTATTTAAAATGGTGGGGAGGGTTTAACTAGTTAAACCCTTGTCCTGAGCAGTTTAACTCATTATCACATATAACATTAATTTAACTTCTCTGGTTTCTATATGATACTGTTGGCAAATCCTGAGCTTGCATGCATTTATTTTTCAGATGCACTGATATTTAGCTATGTTTTCAACCTATTTGTTGTGGCTTGCTTCCTTGGGACCCACAGGGGTGACTTCCCTCCTGGAGGGGAGCTGAGAATAAGGAGTCAAGGCACTACTGCCTTATGCCTCCAGCTCAATTTTATTACTGCTTAGCTATTACATATATACTGTTAGGTCTTCCAGGGTAGAACAAAGAATAATGAGGGAATTGGGGGTACAAGCGGTGTGTATGTGCAGCATCTTGCATTACAGGATAGGAGGGTATGTTAGGGAGGAGGTGATAAGGCACAGCTGTGTCTAGTGCCCTTGGTCTGTGGAGTGGAATGTCCAGCTCCCAAGGACTTTGGCACACCTTATCTCTCAGGGCGGCATGCCAGCTCCTGAGACAGTCCAGGTGGCAGTCCTTTAGAATAGCCTGTGTTCCCACACCTATTTATCTGAAATTGCTTTTTTTAAAAATAGTAAAACTTTTGATTTATCTTCATTATTTCATTTTAAACATTTGAAGACCTAAAAAAGAATTAGGAAAAAAAACTAAAACAAATACGATCACTTGGCTACCAAGTCATTATTTGACTAAAGGCACAATCTTTCTAGAAAGTTTTTAGGTATTCTGTGCTGTCAATTAATTTGGAATTAAAGTTTGGTTTCAGACAAATGTTAGTTCACTCAACAACTGGCCAAAATATTCACTCTAAAATCACTTTAGCATTCAGAGAACATTGTATTTGTACAGTGCTGTCACTGGTTTAATAAAAGAAGCTTCAAAACATAGAAAATTCACTGACTGTCATGTAGGAAATGTATTATGACCATATGGATAGGACCTTTGGTTAGGTGAGTGTAATAAATCACCCATTGTGGGACACTCCCCAAATCCTCTATCTCAGCTAGTGGCAATGAATTTCTTAAGCATGATTCACTTTGCATTTGGGAGTTTACTAATGTTCATATCTCAGCCAACATAATGTCAAAAGTTTAAAGATAAAAAAAAAATTAAAAGAATACATGGCTTACTTCCTAACACTTCATCCTCTCTCAATTTTCACTTACAGCAAAAGCTGTGCTGTGCTATAAGAATGTTATGGCACATTCAACTCACACAAAAGCAGGGTTTTATTCAGTGTTTTAACCTGCTGCTGGAGTGTTTTATGAATGCTTAATCTTACATTCTTTCTAGTAGAGCATTAAGGGAAAAAAACTCTCTTTCCCTTACTTCTGTTAAATCTCAGATTTCTTAGCACAAAAGTGATTGGAAAATGTCAAAGAAGGAAGTCAATTTACCCAAATTAACATCCAGACAACAGCACTTAGATACCTTCCAAATGATTCTGAAAATTTAACAGTAGTTCCAATTGTAAGAGGTTATGTACATTTTCCTCAAGTTGCCAGGAAAGACTGTCAAAACTGGCAAAAAATAGACTCAAATATATTATACAGGATCAGTAGGAAAGCAAAGAAAATGGGTGTCATTCTAGTGGCTACTGGTGTATAAGATTCTGCAGAATCTGGAAGTGGTCACAAAATGTCAGAAAAAACCAGACCAGCCTCAGTAAGATAATCCCTTTTTTCTCATTGCTTGTGTATCAGAGTGAAAACTGCAGGGTGGATTTTGAAAGGTTGGCACTACACCTCCTGTAAAATTCTGTATGCTCACTTTGACATCTATAAAGAATTTCTGACAAGAGAAATTCAATTGCAGTTATTCAGCTATCCATTGCAACCTTCCACTAAAAGCTAGAAAACCCACATTTTATTACTTCCACAATTGATGAAAACTTTAAACAAAATTGAAATTTAATTTCATTTTAAAATAAATAAATATACATTTCTATTACACTTTTAAAATTTGAAGTGTTTTCATCTTATTCTTTAAAAGAACCATGTGAGATAGTTGTTATCATTTTCCCTTTTTTGAATGTAAGGAAACTGAGCCTCAGAGAAGACAAAAGATTTGTCTATAATGAAAGGCAGGATTTGAACTCAGATTTTCCTGACTAATGAGAGACAACAAAAAAAAAGACACAAGTAGAAAAGGAACGATTTTATATTTTGACTTATAGCCATTATTGTAAGAACTTCAGATTTAATATCTCTTTCCTACAACTAACTCCACTTCTTAAATTTTTATTATATCTTTTAGTAATACCACTACTCTTTTGAACTAAAATTCAAACCTCTGAAGTCACTTCTCATAGATATCTGGATAAGAAAGAGATCTTATCTAGAGTGGATTTCAGAAAGCAATTCACAATTGAGTAGCAAATCCATCCATAACGTACTAGATAATTGATGATACAACTCCTAATTGGAACATCTATTGATAGTACCTATCATAATATACCCCTTACTGGAGAAAGTTCTACCTTGTGACATAGTAAAAGCAACAATAATTTAGTAAGTGCCTATTATATTTCTGAATTTATAGTAAATTATAGAACAATGAATTTGGTATCAGAAAACCAAAGAGAGCTCAATTCCATACCTGCCCTTTAATGCTGGTAGAACCTTGGATAAATCACTGCTCTGTGTTTAAATTTCTTCATCTTAAAAATAAAAGTGGGACACTAGGTGGTGCAGAGGAAAAAGCATCAGTCCTGGTGTCAAGAGGACCTGAGCTCAAATCTGGACTCAGACCATGGGCAAGTCACCTAACCCCATTGCCTTGCAAAAACTAAAAAAAAGTAAAAATAAGAGGATTGTATTAGGATAGAAATGTCAAACACAGTCTGAGGGCTGTTTATTGAACACCATACTCCCAAATGTAGTTGATATTAAAATATAATTTTATTAACATATACTTTATTAAATATAATTTATATATTTATATAATATATTTAAATATGTAATTTATTATATATTTATTATATTTATCAAAATAAAACCTTAGGTAAGATCACATTTTAAATACTCATCAAAATAGGCCCCCCAAGGATCCTGATGTAATGCTTAGTGGGTTATCATTTCTATCTGAGTTTGAAATCTCTGTCCTACTTCTTTTCTAAACGGTTTTGCAGCTTTAAATCTATAATCTGTGACAATTGTTAGAAATTTGTTTTTCTCTTTAAAGATCTCCATCAGAAGAAGTAATAGGACCCACAAGTAAATGTGGAGAAAATTTTCCATACCACAACTTAGAAGGTCAACAAAAAGCATTGGAGTGAGAGTGGAACCCAGTCCAACTCAAACTGAGTTCCAGAAAACCAAGTAGTAAGCAATGAGGGACAACTGTGTCAATGTCAGCATTGTTAATGTCTGGATCTCATAACCCCCAGACAGAAAGGGAGTCTGAATACTATTAAGAAGGAGGTTACAGGAGTTCACGTGCTGGGACCAGAGCTAGACTCTGTTGCATTGTCCATGGATTTGTGTTCTGGGTCTCAATCCCAGGACACAGAAGAGGACTAGCCCACCACACCAAGGATATTGGTCATAGTTCTAGGACAGAAAATAAAAAGGAATTGAGGCTGCTCACAGACCAAAGAACAGAGCAGGAGAACAATAAACACATCTCTCCTTAGGTCTTACCACCTTGGAAGAAGTGAAGCCTACAGGTTTCCAGAATTATCTCCAAAAATAACAGTACAAAAAAACTAGAGCATGCCCAAAGAGCAATAAAACTACTCATAGCCTTTGACCCAGCAATTCCAATTCTAGGTCTGTATCCAAAAGAAATAATAAAAAATGAGTAAAGTCCTACATGTTCCAAAATATTCATAGTGACATTTTTTTTGGAGTAGGAAAGAATTAGAAATTGAGGGGGATGCCCATCAATTGGGGAATGACTGAACAAATTTTGGCATATCAATGTTATGGAATTCTTAAGGAAACCATGAACGGTCAGACTCTAGAGATACATGGAATGAATTACAGGATCTGATGCTGAGGTAAGGGAATATTGTACACATTAACAACAACATTGTAAGATGAAAAACCTTGATGGAAGCAGCTCATCTCAGCAGTTCAGAGAACTAGTACAACTATATATGACCAGCTAAGGACAACATTATGCTCAGCCAGAGGAAGAAAAACAAAAGAAATAAAACAAAAAAAAATGCTTCAGAATCTGATGAACACTTTGTAAAATTATCTCTTATATATCTTTTTTCCTTAATCCTAATTCCTCATACCAAAAATGACTAATATGTAAACATGTTTATCAAAAATATGTTTGCTCAATGCTAATTTGTCAGCACACTACTGAGAGGAGGGAGAGTGGGAAGGGAGGGTGGAATGAAATTTTGTAACTTAAAAATATACATGTGCATATGGATGAAAATAAATAAATTTTAAAAATAACAACAAAATAATAACTATAACAACAACAAAACCTGAAACATGGGACACTAGCCCCTCAATTCCAGAAGCAAAGTCCCACTTTAGAATAAATTTAAAAATAAATTAAATTTAAAAATAAATTAATATGCTGGGAAAAAATGAGGAAACTGCAGGAAAAGAATCTGATTAGAAAATTTCTATTGTGGCAGGACAATCAAAGCAGAAACTCCAAAGAGGAAAACAAATTCAAAACTATTTTGGTCTTAGTTCATGGAAGAGCTCAAATCACAGCTTTAAAATCAACTAAGAGAGGTAGAGAAAAATTGGAAATGAGAGTGGTACAAGAAAATCATGAAGTGTCAAGAACTTATTAAAGAAGACACACACACATAATATATTGAATTAACACATTATAATAGACCAAATGGTAAAATATGAAAAAAAGCCAATGAAGAGAACAATGTCTTGAAAAGGATAATTGTCCAGATTAAAAAAAAAAAAGACAGATAAAAATTCACTAAAGAGAAGGCTTCCTTAAAAAGCAGAAATGGGGGGCAGCTAGGTGGCGCAGTAGACAGAGCACAGGTCCTGGACTCAGGAGTACCTGAGTTCAAATGCGGCCTCAGACACTTAAGCACTACCTAGCTGTGTGGCATTGGGCAAGCCACTGAACCCCATTGCCTTGCCAAAACCTAAAAAACCCAACCAAACAAAAAAAAAAAACCAGAAATGAACAAATAGAAAAAAAGAGTAATGAAAGCACACCAAAGAAAATAATTGATTAAAAATTGGAATTGGGTAAATGGAAATTAATCTCTATATGAGACATCAAGATACAATAAACAAAATCAAAAGTGTAAAAATAAATTGAAAATAATGTGAAATAGCTCATTGGAAAAACAACTGATCCAAAGAATAGATCCAGGTGAGATAATTTAATAATTATTGGATTACTTGACAACCAGGTTTAAAATAAAAACTAAAGAGAGTGCCATCAATATCAAAAAATTATCAAGAATAATTTCCCAGGGGTGGCTAGGTGGCACAGTGAATAGACCACCAGCCCTAGAGTTAGGAGTACCTGAGTTCAAATCCGACCTCAGATACTTAATAATTACCTAGCTGTGTGGCTGTGGACAAGCCACTTAACCCCATTGCCTTGCAAAAACTAAAAAAAAAAGAATTCCCTGGAATATTATGGTAAAGTTCCTAAACTCCCATGGAATAAGAGAAAATATTGCAAGCAGTTACAAAAAGAAACAATTCAAATATTGGGGTGCCTCATTCAGGATAACACAAGATTTAGCAATTTCTCTGATCAATGAAGCAAAAGATTTGAAATATGATATTATGGAGGGAAAGAATTAGAATTACAACCAAAATTTCCTATGAAGAAAAACTGAATATAATCCTTCAGGAGAAAAAAAAATGGACACTCAATGATGTGGAAACATTCCTGATGGAAAGACCAAAGCTGAAGAGAAAATTTGACTTTCAAATATTTCTCAAGAGAAATAGAAAAAGGTAAACAGAAAAGAGAATCCATAAGGAATTCAATAAGGTTAAACTTTCTACATTGTTACATGAGAAAATCACTGAGACTCCTAAAAAATATTTCTCATTATTATAGCAGTTATAAGGAGTTCATATAGGTTGTTGCCATGAGTGTGTTTTTTATGAAGATATAATTATTTAAAAATAAAATTAGAAGTGGAAAAAATAGACTGGGAGAATGGGAAAGGGAGAAGTATAATAAGGTAAATCTTCATAAAAAAGGTGCAAAAGAGCTTTTACAATGGGAAAGATGGGGTATGTGGAGGGGGATGCATGAACTTTATATTCAACAAAATTGACTTGAATATGGAATAACATATGCATTCAGTTTGATAGAGAAATCCATCTTTCTTACAGGAAAGTAGTGGGGGGGAGGAATTAAGAGATGGGGCATCTGATAGGAGAGTCACATTAGCGGAGGTAACAGTCAGAAGCAAAACACTTTCAAGAATGAATATGGTAAAAGGTGAAAGAGTAAAATATACAAGGAGATAGAATGGAGGGTAATACACAATAATCATAACTGAAAAAATGTTTCTCTGATAAAGACTTCATTTTTCAAATGTATAGAAAACTGAATCAAATTTCTAGAAATAAGAAATGTTACTGAATTGACAAACATTTAAAGGATATAAAAAGGTAGTCATCTAAGCTATCTTGAGTCATGTGAGAAAAAAATGATCTAAATCATTATTGATCAGTGAATTGAAAACCCAAGTAACTCTGAGCTACAACCCCACACCTAACAGATTAGCTAATGTGATAGAAAAAGGAAAATGACAAATGTTGGAAAGGATGTCAGAAAACTGAGACAATAACACTCTGTTGATTGAATTGCATACTGGTTTTATCAATCTGTAGAGAAATTTGGAGCTATACCATGAACACTATCACTACTATCAATTTCCCAAATAGACAAAAAAATAAAAAAGGAGAAGGATCTATAGGTACAAAAATATTGATTTTAATTGATATTTTATTGATAATTTTTCCAAATTTGTCATGAAAGTTTTCATCATTCATCCATATGTATATTTATATTTTTAAATTTCATAATTTCCATTTACATTCCCTTCCTACCCATTTCCTCTCATTGGTGAACAGTAAGGGGAATATTGTACATACACATCTCTGTTAAACATGTTTACAGATTAGTCATTTTTGATATGAGGAATTAGGAAGAAGGGAAAGAAGTACCTAAGAGAATTTTTTTGAAAAAAAATTAATGTACTGTTGATCAGATTCTGAAAGTGGATTTTTTTTTGTTCATTTGTTTTGTTATATTTTGTTTTTCTTCCCCTGGATGGGGATGGCATTGTCCCTAACAAATCTAATAAGTTATCTCACCTAACTCTCTGAAATACTGAGAGGGGCTGCACCTATTAAAGCTCATCAACTCACAGTGTTGCTTTTCATATGTAGAATGTTCTCTTGGTTCTGCTCCCTTCCCTCAGCATCAGATCCTGTAATTCATTCCATACTTCTCTAGAGTCTGACCATTGATTCTTTCTTATAGAACAATAGCTATCAATAACACTCATTTACCATAACTTGTTCAACCATTCCCCAGTTGATGGGCATTCTGTCAATTTCTATTTCTTTGCTACTACAAAAAGAGCTACTTTAAGTATTTTGGAACATGTGGGACTTTTCTTTTTTTATGATTTCTTCTGGATATAGGCCTAGTTTTGGAATTCTGAGTCAAAGGATATGATCAGTTTTATTGCTCTTTGGGCATAGTTCCAGAATGTTTGGATTAATTTACAACTCTACCAGCAATATATTAAAGTTACAATCCTTCCAAAATCTCTCCAAAATTGATGACATTCCCTTTTAGTCACGTTAGTCAACCTGATAGATGTGAGATTTGAATTTTTCTAATCTGTAATGATTTGGGGTATTTTTTTCATATACATATATATGTGCACACACACACACAGAGAGCTTTTAATTTCTTCACTTGAAAAATGTCTGTTCATATCCTTTGGCCATTTATCAATTGGAGAATGATTTTTAATCTTATAAATTTGATGCAGTTTTCTATATATTTTAGAAATGAGAACTTTATCAGAATACTTGGCTGGGAAGTGTGTTTCCCAGTTTTATGTTTTCCTTCTAATTTTGGGAGTATTGATTTTTATTAGTGCAAAATTTTTTTAATTTAATATAGTCAAAATCATTCATTTTGAAATTTATAATGTACTCTTTCTCATTTGGTCATATATTTCTTCCCTTCCCTTAAATCTGATAGATAAAAGTATTTCTTGTTCTCTTAATTTATCTATGGTGTCACCCTTTATGTCTAAATCCTGTATCCATTTTCACCTTATTTTGAATAGGGTGTAAGATGTAAGTCTATGCCTAGTTTTTGCCATATCATTTTTCAGTTTTCCCAACAATTTTTAGTGAGTTTTCATTTCCAGAAATTTGTCAAAAAGTACATAACTGTAGTCATTTACTTCTGTTTCTTTTGAACCTACCCCATTCTGCTGGTCCATTACTCTATGTCTTAACCAGTTAAAGGCAGTTTTAATTGTAGTAAAGCTTTTGATCTGGTAGAGTTAGGCCAAATTCCTTTACATTTTTTTCCATCAGTTCTTTTGATTATTCTTAACCTTTTGTTGCTCTAGATGAATTTTGTTACAATTTTTTCTAATTTGATAATTATTTTGGTAGTTTGATTTATATGGCACTGAATAAGTGATTTATTTTGGATAGAAATGTCATGATTATTATATCAGCTTGACCTAACCATGAGTTAATTGACATTTTACAATTGTTTAGATCTATCTTTATTTGGGGTAGAAGAGCTTTGTAATTGTGTTCATACAGTTTCTGAGTTTGCCTTGGAAGGTAGATTCCCAAGTTTTTAATGTTGTCTACAATTACTTTAAATGGAATTTCTATTATTTGTTCTTGGGTTTTGTTGTTCATATATAGAAATACTGATGATTTAAATAGGTTTATTTTAGATTCTGCTACATTGTTAAATTTGTTCATTGTTTCCAGAAGGTTTTTAGATGACTTTCTCCAGTTCTCTAAGTATACCATCATGTCTTATGCAGAGTAAAAAGTTTTGCTTCCTCATTAACAATTTTGATTCCTTCATTTCTTTCTCTTCTCTTATTACTAAAGCTAACAATTCTAATACTATACTGAATAGTAATAGTGATAATGTCCATCTTTGTTTCACCACTGATCTTATTGGAAATACTCTGAATTTATCCACATTACATATAATATTCATTGATGATTTTAGATACTATTTATTATTTTAAAGAAAACATTTATTCCTATATTTTCCAGTGTTTTTGATAGGAACTGATGTATTTTTCGGAAGCTTTTTCATCATCTTTTGAGATAATCATGTGATTTCTTTAGGTTTTGCTATTGATGTGTTCAAATATGTTGAGTGTTTTCTTAGTATTGAACCATCCCTGCCTACCTGGTGTAAATCCTAGTACTATCCTAGTATGAATCCTGTATTGTACTAGTACAAATCCTGTATTATCCTAGAAATAACTTGCTATAATCTCTTTGCTAAAATTTTAAGATTTTTGCATCAATGTTCATTAGGGAGATTGATCTATGATTTTCTTTGTCTGTTTTAGTTCCTGCTTTAGATATCTGCACCATATTAGTGTCATAAAAGGAATTTGGCAAAACTTCTTCAGTTTGTTTTTTAGGTTTTTGAAAGGCAAATGGGGTCAAATGGCTTGCCCAAGGCCACACAGCCAGGTAATTATTAAGTTTCTGAGGCCAGATTTGAACTTAGGTACTCCTGACTCCAGGGCTGGTGCTCTATCCAATGTGCCACCTAGCCACCCCCTTCATCTATCTTTTTAAAATAAGTTCTCCAGAATAGGAATTAACTGTTCCTTAAATGTTTGGTAGAATTCATTTGTAAATCTATCTGGGCCTGGAGACATTTTATTAGGGATTTTATTAATGATTTCTTCAATTTCTTTTTCTGAAATGGGGGTATTTAATTATTTTATTTCCTGTTAATCTTGGCAATTTGAATTTTTTTCAGTATTCAACCATTTCACTCAGATTATCAAGTTTTATTTGCATATGGTTCAGGAAAGAAATTCTCAATTATCTTTTGAATTTTCCTCCTCATTGGTAGTTAGCTCACCCTTTTCATTTCTGAAACTGGTATTTTGGTTATCTTCTTTCATTTTTAAAATCAGATTACCCAATTTTTTTTTCTATTTTATTTTTTCCATAAAATCCACTCATAGTCTTATTCATTAGATCAATAGTTTTTTTTTTTTTACTTTCAATTTTATTATTCTCTCCATTGAGTTTACAGAATTTTTAATTTGGTTTGGAAATTTTTAATTTGTTCATTTTTCTATTGCTTTTTATTTGCAAACCCACTTCATTGATCTTATCTTTCTCTATTTTATTCATATAAGCATTTAGAGATATAAAATTTTCCCTTAAAACTGCTTTGGTTGCATCCCATAAATATGGGTATGATGGCTCATTGTTATCATTTTCTAGGATAAAATTATTGATTATTTCTATGATTTGCTCTTTGCTCTACTCATTAAGTTATTCAGTTTTCAATTAATTTTTGGTTAATCTTTCCATGACCCATAATTACCTTAAATTTTTATTGCATCATGATCTGAGAAGGATACATTTATTATTTCTGTCTTTCTACATTTAGTTTCAAGGTTTTTATGGCTTAGTACATGACCAATTTTGTTATAGGTGCCGTGTACAGTAGAGAAAAAGATATTTTTTTAGGGTTGGTTCTTTTTTTTTTTTTGCAAGGCAATGGGGTTAAGTGGCTTGCCCAAGGCCACACAGGTAAATATTAAGTGTCTGAGGCCGGATTTGAACTGACTCCAGGGACAGTGCTCTATCCAGTGCACCACCTAGCTGCCCCTAAGAGAAAAAATGTATTTTTTAATAGACAATTTTTTCCCCAAATGTCTATCATATCTAAGTTTTCTAAGCTTTTATTCACTTTTTTTACTTTCTTTTTTTTATAGTTAGATAAAGTTTTGCTGCCTATGTCTTTTTTGTAATTATCTCAGCTGTTCCTCTAGGAATTTGAATACTATACTACTAGGTGGATATATATTTAATAATGATATAGCTTCATTACCTATGGTGCCTTTTAAGAAGATATAATTTCCTTCTGATTTTTGCTTTTGCTTTATTTGAAATCAGCATCACTAGGTCTGATTTTTTTACTTCAGCTGAAGCATGATATATTCTCCATTCTTTTACTTTTACCTTTGTGCATCTCTCTGCTTCAGTGTTTCTTGTAAACAATGTATTGTAGGATTCTGGTTTTTAAATCCAATCTGCTATCCACTTCTGTTTTATGGGAGAGATCAGAACATTCACATTTGCAGTTAAGATTACTAATTCTGTATTTCCCTCCATACTGTCTTTACCCATTTATATATTTCTCTTCTCTTTCCTGTTATTCTTTCTCATCAAAGTTTGACTCCCTTTCCCCATTAACTTTTCTTTTAAAATTTAACTTTCAGTTTATTTTCACTTATATCTTCATCTTCCCTTTTATCAGTCCCTTCTTCCCTTTTCTTTCCCTTGCTTTCCTCCTTTCCCTGTAGAGTAGGATACATTTTTAACCTCAAGAGGGAATGTATCTTTTTCCCCTCTCTAGATCAATTCTATACCACTATTCAGGTACCTTGGAGTTTTTATCCTGGGATGTCTTTCTGGAGAAGCTCTGTTTATTTTTTCACTGGCTATTTTGTCTTCTTGTTCTAGTAGATTTGGACAATTTTCCCCTGATAATTTCCTGTGAGAAGTTTTCCAGGTTCTTTTTTGATGTGTTATCTAGCAGTCCAATGATTCATAAGTTATCTCTCCTGGATCTTTTTCCAGGTTGTTTGGTTTTTCCTAAAAGGTACTTTATGTTTTCTTCAATTTTTTTCAACCTTTTTATTTTGTTTGATAAAATCTTGTAGGCTCATAGATTCATGGGTTTCTATTTGTTCAACTCCAATTTTTAAGATTTTATTTTCCTCAAGTAACTTTTGTATTTCCTTTTCCAGGTGTTCAATTTTGCTTTTTTTTTAGCTAATACCATTATTATTTATTCAATCATCCTCTATCTCATCTGAATCTCTCTCTTTATTAAATATTTATTTATTTTCATTGATATGTACATGTATAATTTTAAGTTACAAAATTTCCTTCCACCCTCCCTTCCCACACTCCTCCCCTCAGTGGCAAACAGTCGGATTAGCATTGTACATACATATTTTTGATAAATATGTTTACAAATTGGTCACTTTAGGTATGAGGAATTAGAATTAAGGGATAAGAGATACATAAGAGACAATTTTTATAAAGTATTCATCAGATTCTGAAGGTATTTTGTCTTTTTGTGTGTTTGTGTATGTTTTGTGTTATTTTTGTGTCTTAAAGTATAGATCCAAAATTTTTATGTTGGGCCTGGGATCTCATCCCTGACTTGTCATTGGTCAAGATGTTGCATTTGCAGTCTAGATCTTGCTTTTGCAGAGGTTTATTTTATCTTTTATGTCCAGGTTCTGCCTATATAGTGGTTTGTTACCAACCGAGTCCTGTCTTTTGCCCCAGTGTTCCCAATGTTTTGTTTGGGGTTGAGACACTCCCTGCTGGCTTGCTATCTAGTTACTGGAACCTATGCTGTTGTCAAGTTGTCGGAACCTGGACTGTATTGTTGCTAAAAGTTTCCCATTAGCTTTCCCACTCTCCAGCTTTGCTTGACTTTACTTCCCCTTTTCCCCCAAAGTGACAGATCTTCACTCCACGATGCTTACCATTGAAAACTTCTTTGGATCTTTTCTTTTTCTTGGTGAGATCTGTAGCTTTATTGCCTGTGCAGAGCCTTCATTTAACTTTGGTAGGGAAAAGCTCCAGGAGCCTGTTAAGTTCATGCCATCCTCTTGGCTCCACCCCAGAAGTCTATAGTAGTACTTTTAGTGGTAGCAAAATATTGGAAATTCAAAGGATATCCATCAGCTGTGGAATGACCAATCAAGTTGTAGTATGCGATTTTGATGGAATATTATCTTGCTATTAGAAATGATTATCAGGATGCTTGTATAGAAGCCTGGAAAGACTTCCATGAAAGTGTGAAATAAAGTGCAAAATAAGTTTACGAAGTAAAATAATCAGAATCAGGAGAACATTCTGTACTAACTGACAATGAGTTAGTTATTCAGGGTCAGTTATTCAAGATAATTCTGAAGGATTCATAATGAAAAATGATAGAGTTTGAATATAGATTGAAATATATTTTTTATTTTATTATTTTTGCTTGTACTTTTATGTTTTATTTCACAATATGACCAATATGGGAAAAAATGCTTCCCTTCTTATTAAGGAAGAAAAGGCAAAGAAGGAAATAATTTGGAACTCAACAAAAATCTTAAAAAATGAATGTTAGAATCATTTTCAGAAGTAATTGTTTTAAAATAGAAATATTAAATTTAATTTTATATGAAATATTTCAATCTGCTTCTTTACAACTTTCATTGCTTTGAATATGGCCCTCTGATCTTATTGCTCCCACCATTATTTTCCTGCAGTCCATGAAAACTGATGGCAATATAATTTTTTTAAAACACTCTGACTCTGATCACATCCTTTATTGAAAATCCTTCTGTGACTCACATCTACCAAATTAAATCCAAACTTGTTATCCTAGTGTTTGAGATTCTCTCCAGTCCAATAACAATTTAATTTCCATGACTTTTATTCCCTGCATATGCCCAATATTCTAGCTAAACTGGATTTTTCTGTTTTAAAGCAAAGCATAATTTTTGCTTTCCTTATTCTCTATTATTCTTTCTACTTCCATAGTTATGAAAATATAATATCCCTCAACTCAAGTGTCAATCTTAATCAGCAAGTTATATTTTCCTTCCTCCAAATCCCAATAACTTTCTGTTTTTTTAGGACATTTATCTCACTATGCTTTTTAGTTTTCTTCATCATTCTACTAATTTTTAGAGTCCTAGTACAGCAGAATAGAGTCAAGAAGAATTGGGATTAAGTATCATCTCTGAAAAATGCTAACTTTCTGACTTTAGAAAAGTCATGTAGCCAAACTGTTAGTGTCCCAGGAAAAGACTAGTATTACAGTTTTTATTGATTTATATTAATGAAGGAAAGTTTCAATCCTAGATGTTTTCTACTATGAAATCACCAGTCCAACTTTCCCTTTCCATTCCAAACAAACAAATATAGCCAAATAAACTAGATTTTATATAGAGACCTTAGTATTTATATATATATATATATATATATATATATATATATATATATATTTATATATTACTCCTCTTAAGAGGACCTTTAGAAGTTGCACCCATATCATGTTCTCTTAATATCCTATAAAACACAGTGTAATTCCTTGTACATAGTGTTCAATACTTTTAATTGATATAATATGTATAGAAAATCATTACTATAAGGAAGCACATTAATTAATGTACTATAATACATTCTCTTTTTTGAATGAATGACATGAATTACATTAAATTAAATGGAAAAGTATTTATTAAGTGCATGCCATATACCAATTACTTGTATACAAATAGAAAAATAGAAGTACTCCTTGCTCTCAAGGAAGTTTTACTCTAATTTGAGTTTAACAAAATATGACAGAGACAACAACTGTAGGGCAGGTAGAAAGACCCAGAAATCCTAAGTGTCCAGCATTGAAGGGGTATAACTTATTTCCAGGTACCAAAGATTTATTTGTTTTAGTATTACATAGGTGAGATACAACAATTATGGAGAGTAATTTGGAACTATGTCCAAAGGCAATAAAACCGTGCACACTCTCAGATCCAGCAATATCCCCAGATCTGTATCCCAAAAAGATCCTAAAAAAGAAGGGGGGAATCCAAATGTCAAAATATTTATATCAGCCCTTTTTTGTGACAATGATAATAATGGGATGCCTATCAACTGAGGAAAGACTGAACAAGTTATGGTACCTCAATATAATGGAATACTATTGTTTTATAAGAAATCATGAGTGGCCAGACTAGAAAAGTTTGGAAAGACTTGTATGAACTGATGGATGCCAAAGGAAATGAGCAGAACCAGGAGAAGATTATATGCATTGACAGCAGCATTATTACATGACCAACTCTAATGGAAGTAGCTCCTCTCAGCAATTCAGTAATCAAAGACAATCCTGAGAGACCTGTTATGGAAAATGCCCTCTCTAGCCAGAGGGAGGGAAAAAAAAAGAAAAACTATGCATTCTGAATGTAAAGTATTCTATGCTCACACTAAAATTTCTTTTATGGTTTTTATTTTTTTCTTTCTAATGGCACTTTCTCCCCCTTAGTTCTAATTCCTCTTTCACCACATAACTAATAGATAAATATGTTCAATACAATTGTACATGTACAATCTTTATCAGACTATTCACTGCTGTGAGAAGAGAGAGAGCAAAAATGGAGGGTGGTAGGAAAAATGGAACTAAAAGCTTGCAAAAAAAATGAATGGCGGGGGCAGCTAGGTGATGCAGTGGATAGAGCACCAGCCCTGGAGTCAGGAGTAGTTGAGTTCAAATCCAGCCTCAGACATTTAATAATTACCTAGCTTTGTGGTCTTGGGCAAGCCACTTAATCCCATTTGCCTTGCAAAAAAAGATGATTGGAGAAAATTACCTTTGCATATAATTGGGAAAAAAAATTTAATTTAATTTAAAAAGTATTACATAGGTAATTAAGATAAAGGGAAGTTGGGAATGATTGCAAGTAATTAAGTGAAGGTAGATAATAAAACCTGGAATATCTTGGGTCACAGTGTCAGGATGGATGACAAAGTTTGTTGATCCTAGATCTCATTTGAATGCATAGAATTATTGACCAATATCAATTTCTATCCCTTTGAGTATTCAAAGCAATCCAAGATAGACAGAGGCAAGGTGTTTGTTTTACAAGTCAATCTAAGTTGGTTTGATAAAGGGGGGAAGAGAGTATCTAAGGGTGCTGAAAACTTCTATTGGGGAAACTCATTTTTTTTAGAGTAGGATTAGAGAAGAAAATGTAGTGTCAGAGGAGTACCAGCAAAAATATTTTGATTCTGATACCAAAAGAAATTACATTTAATGGAAACAAATTCCAACACTATTTAAATTGGAAAAAAATAAGTAAAAAAAAATTAGTCATGCCAAATTCTTTCTGTGATTCAAATATAGTTTTGATACTTAACCAGGGAGAACAAATACAGAGAAAGAAAATTATAAACCAATTTTCCAAATGAATAGTGATATAAAAAAAAATAACAAGAAGATTACAACAATATATCCCAAAGATAACTATGATAAACCTGGATTCATGCCAGAAATTCTGAGCTGGTCAAATATTAAGGAAACTATAATTTAAAAAATAAATATTCTTTCTATATAAACAGAAAAAGCTGCTGACAAAATAACTCATATTTTCTTATTTGAATATTAGAGTACAGGCCTCAATTGAGGTAGTATCTATCTTAAAGCAAAAAGAAGCATTTTTTGGAATAGGTACAAATAAGAGGGCTTACAGAGACATCAAGAGTGAAATAAGAATGTTTATTATCATCCTTATTTTTAATATTATACTAAAATGTTAGCTGTTGCAACAAGAAAAAGATATGCAAATAACTATAGTTAATTAAAAAGCAAAATTATCATGTTTTGCAGAGGATATAAGAGTTTACTTAGAAAACCTTAGAAATCAACTAAAAACTAGCCAAAAAAGATTACCAGCTTTAGTAAAATAGTAGGATGTAAAATAAATTCATAAAATAACATTATTTCTATGTATTAACAATAAAACCCAGGAGACAGAGAAATTTTACTTAAAATAATTGCAAATAGTATAAAATACATGGCATTCTACTTGCCACAACATGTAAGAAATAAAAATAAAACACTCTAATAATTGGTGCATTATTAATAATACATGGGTTAACAAAGCTAAAATAATAAAAATGACAATTTTTACCTAAATTAATAATTTACTTAATAAATGTCATACAATTCATCCACCAAATAATTGCTTGACTGATCTAGAAAAATACCAAAACAAAATTCATTTGGAAGAACAAAAGGTTGAGGATAGATATCAAGTGAATCAAGAAATAGAGTAGTTGATCAATGAAACTGATTAAGTACAAGATATATATAGAAGCAAATGGATATAATAACCCAGTCTTTGAGAAACCCAAAGATAGCCATTATTTGACAGGACCTCAAGTTCTGACATAAATTAATGGAAAAAAAACATAAAAAATAGTCTGGCAAAAATTCAATATATACCAACATTTCATACTCAAGCTCAAAATGGATTAGACATAAAGGATGCTATCATAAGTAAACTAGTGAAGCAGTAGATGCTAGAGCATATCAGATGTCTGATGTACAGAGAGGAAAATAATTCATGGGCAAACAAAATACATAAAGGTTCCCAGGAAAACAAATAGACAACTTTGAGTACATAAAATTAAAAAGATTTTGTACAGATCAAATCAATGCAGATAAAATTGTTAGAAAAGCAGGAAACTGAAAAAAAATATTTGTAGCAAGTTTCTCTGAGAAAAGTGACATTTCTCAAATATATTGAAAACTGATCCAAATTTATAAGAATAATGATATGAAAAAATATTCTGAATGTCCAATAGTAATTCATATTAATATAATTAATACTTAATATACACTAACACATTTCTGAAGTACCACCACATATCCTTCAGATTGACTAGGATGACAGAAAAACAAAATGACAATTGATGTAAAGGATATGGGGAAATAGATATAACTGCTGCACTATGGATGGAACCATGTACTAATCTAACCCTTCTGGAAAACAATGTTTATGCCCCCAAAACTGTTCCTACCCTTTAACTCACTCACATATGTTTTTTTCTAATTGCAAAGAATTAGAAATTGAAGGACTTTTATCAATAAAGGGGTAGCTGAACAAATTATATAATATGATGGAATACTATTGTAGTATAAGTAATGATGAAGAGGATGGTGTCAAAAAGCTCTGGGAAGACTGATATGAATTAATGCAAAGAGAACTGAGCAGAACCAGGACAATTTGTAAAAAGTGATCTGCTCAAAGTACAAATTGAAGAATACTTTTTATCTTACTTTTTCTTTTCTTTCTTCCCTTCTTCATCCTCTCTCTCTCTCTCTCTCTCTCTCTCTCTCTCTCTCTCTCTCTCTCTCTCTCTCTCTCTCTCCCCCCCTCCCCCTCCCCCTCCTCCTCTTCCTTGTCCTTCCGCTTCTGCTGCTTCTACTATGTAGCTGTTTCTGCTGCTTCTACTTTCCCTTTTTCTTCTCTTCCCCCTCCTCCTTTACTTTGCAACATGATTAATGCAGAAATGTGCTTTGTATCTCTTCATATATGTAATGGGTATTGTATTTCTTGCTTTCTTTGTGGGTAGGGAGATAATTTGGAACAGAAAATAAAATAATTAAATTAATAAATTAAATGAATTAAAATAAGAAAACAAAAAAAGAGGTATTTTGAAGTATTCTCTCCTTTGATCACACCAAGAAAACTTACTTCCCAACATTCTTTCAATTTCCAATAGATTTAATTTACCATTACCATCACCAAATGTCTTAACCTTGAAAATTAAAACATGAACAGGATATCTTCTAATGCCCGAATAATTTTGGGATATTTTAACAGAATCCTGGCATAATATAACTTAATTCTTCTATTTTCCTTCTCCCATTTCAATCTGTTTAGTCTATAATGGTCATTCAGTTCACAGTTGTGTGGTATTTTGAAGTTTCACTGAAATATTTAGAATTGTGGGACTGTCAGTGGGGAAGGCAAGAATGTACTCCTTGGAAGAGGTCACTGCTATTGCCAGAAATATATCATTTGACAGATTTGATATGTGAGGTATAAATTCTAGTCTAAAACAACTGGCTAGGAGATCAGGTATATGTCTCTAAGTCAGAATCTAAATATACTACACTTTCACATAATAAAATATAGAATTTTTGCATGCAGTATATGCATATACTGCATGCAAAACTCTATATAGGAGAATCTATTTCCCCAAACAAGTGATAAACCAGGCAGATAATATTTACAGTGAAGAATGCATAATAAGAAAGCAGGTGCTGCACATCATGCTAAAAACCATATGATACATGTATGCATTTTGTAGCTTTCCATTTGGAAACACTAGTAGGCCCAAGAGGAAGGGACTGGAACTCAGGTTTCAAATAAATTAAGAAAAGGCAGCACATTTTGCTGAAGTTGGGAATAGGAAAATGAAAAGTAAAGGCAATTTTTTGCATTGTCAAATATAAGAAAATATTTTCCCACTATAACTAAATATAGTTATAAGGTAGTAACTTCTACTTGTAATTATTGAATTTCCTAAAGAGAACTCATGAAGTACAAGACCATTTCTTCCGTTTATGTGGGCTCTTTTTGTAGTGTTAAGTTAAATCAACACCATTTCTAAGACAGAAGCCACTTCTCGGAGCGTACCATTATAATGTTTAAGTCAAAAGCATTTAATTCTGACATGGGAATGCTTGTTTATAACTTCTATTTCTTGTTTTTTTTTTCCCTGTTTAAATTTACAGCACACACACACACACACACACACAACACACACACACACACACACACATACACACAATAATTCTATTTTCCTGACAGTGTTGAGAGTAGTAAATATAGTACATTTAGTTGAGACAGAGGTGGTAAATACCTGCTTCGTTGTCATTTGCAGAACTTTCTTTAATACAAAAAAACTTAATAAACTGATAAATTTTTAAAATTATTTGTCAAAAGTAGAAACTTTTTATCATGATTATTTTCAGAGAATTCTGTTTTCTTTAAATACTAGAGTAATATGGGTCTTTGTGTTGAGAATTTACAAAATTATATAAATTGACTTTTTGTTTTGCCTTGCATTTTTCACAACTCAGTTCAAGTTGCACTTTCTATAAGAAGCCTTTTTTTCAGTTACTTAGTGCCTTTATCTCTATCATTGCATCCCAGCTTATTCTTCTTGTATCTTCTATGTATCTAGTTATTTAATCATCTTATCTAGCAGAATGCATTCATCTACAGAATAGGATAAAGTTTTGATTTGTTTTGTTTTTTCTTTCTTTGTATTTCCATTACTAAATAAGTACAGTATATTAAGCTCCTAGACAGTGAGAAGAAATTATTATCTGATGAGGCACAGAGAAGCAGAGAGGTAAAGAAAAACAGAGACAGAAAGATAAAGATATAGAGCCAGAATTAGAGAGTAATAGTCAGACAATGACCAGAATTTCTCAGTGTTTGCATACGGACACACATGCACATAAACACAAACCATACAATACTATATATGCATATATAAATATAACATGGAAAAATACAGATTTGCATTCTATCAATTTTGTTTCTATCATTCAAATTGTTTAACATAAGGGAAATAATATAAAATATCTAAAAGACTTTTACCCTTTTATAAAATGAATATTATTGCTATCTGTGGTAGTGGTAATGAAAATATTTTTCAAATTGTATAGTTCTCCAATACAATGAGGTATTCAAAAGCAGTCCCTATAGGTTATACAGACAGTTTCTGAAGGACATTTTTGATGGATGAGATTGTTCAAATCCTTTTGATCTTTGGTGGTAACTCATCCAACTAGAAGACCTTAAAAAATCCAGCTTAAGCAAGTTCTTGACCTTAAGAAATAAATCTTGTTCAAGAAGGGAAAAACCAGCCAGAGTCCTCTGAGTAGAAATGTATTCTTTTGGCCAGCTGGCTGAAGGCAGCTGAATCTCAAGATCAGTCATGTTCTCAACAAGAAGAGTTGAAGAATTTTTGCCCATTTTCTCATTTATGTCCACCCTCTCATTGGTAGTTCTTTTGAACCCCCTTTTGCAAAAGATTTTTTAAGAATTCAATATTCTCCAGGGGACATCTTTGGTAACAAGTGGAAATTATATCATATCATATCATATCATATCATATCATATCATATATTATATTATATTATGTTATATTATGTTTTATTGATTATTTGCTAGCCATAAGTAATAAATGGAGCATTTATTACACAGAAACGAAGTATCTTAGATTTTTCATTCATCACATTATTTATTATCCCTACTTCACATAGTTCTGATAAAGAAAATGCTTTGCTAACTTAACATATGCAATCATAATCTCAAAGGATTTTATACAGGATATATACATGCATACTACACACACACACACACACACACACACACACACACACACACACACAAAATAACCCTATTTTCCAGACATAATATGTGTGTGCATATACACACACATTTTACAATCCTAAAAAAATACATAATATACTCTGTGAAGCTGATCTCCTTGCTGTTCTTTTAATGAGACACTTCATTTCTTGATTAGCTGTGTTATAAATGGCTCATGAATATTTAGTGCAGAGTGATTAAAATTTTTTTTAATTAAGATATCTTAATAATTGGCACACCTCTCTCAAGGAGAGAGGGGCAACCAATACCAGGAATGTTAGATGTTATAAGCACTTTAAAAGACTTTGTTCCTGCCTCTTCTTGCCAATCATTGACTGGGGTCACCAATCTAATTGATACATTCTTCCCCATATGTTTTCTCTGCCCTATTCATTATACTAATGAGCAACAACAACTATCTTCCTTGAGCATACACAAAGGAGAGGAACTAAAACTTGAGGTTAACTCAGAACTAGGTGGGGCAGAGCTGTCTAATCAATTTTTGATAAGATTGAGGCTAAGTCTTTTGTCTTAAAACTCTTATCCTGGCCAATAGGCAACAATACAGGCAGGCCCCATTCTTTGCAATGTAAACTAACAATTCTCCTTTCATATTCTTGAGGAACCCAAACAACCTCATATTCCTCACAGTCCTTTTCACTAACTATATCTTATACTGGAATTCTTTCCCTTCTTCACTCAGCCTCTACTTATCTTTATTAATTTTAAAGCCTTCTCTATTGACTATCTCTAATTTATCCTGAACATATCTTATTTGAACATAACTGTTTTCATGATGTCTCCCCATCTGGATTATGAGCTATTTGAATACAGGGACTTTCTTTTGCCTTTCCTTGTATCCCCAAGATCTAGCATTTTTATCTTCTTAGTACATAGTAGGTACTGTATGAAAGTTTATTGACTGAGAGCTAGGATCTCAGCGGATGTCTAACTACTCCAATTTACAGGTAAGGAAACAGAGGCCACAAAATAAGAAGAGACTTGCTTAAGATAACATAAGTAATAAGTGCCTGATCTGGACTTTAAATTGTTAAGTTCATGCCTCTAAACTTACCACTCTTTTCATTTTCATCAAGACACTCCAAAGAAATAGGAAATATTATTAAATATAAATGCATATTTCCAATGACTATATAACAAAATCTAGACTCATACCTTTCATAACATACCTTTCAATATTCTCCATAGATTGCACCCCAAGCATCCTTCCTAGTTTTATCTACTGTTACTTCCTATAAAAACCTGTACTTTTCTCTTTCTAATGAAATCCTGTTTTTTTTAAATATAATTTTTAACTCTTATGGTTGGTTTCATGATAAGTATTTCCTGCCATCTACATTTCCTGCCAAGTGAGCCCTCCCTTGTAACAAAGAAATCCTAATATGTTGTTAAAAAAAATTTAAACCTTTTGCATTTTTTCCCAAATATAAATTTGAGACTATGCAAAATGTTCCAAATTCTTAATTCTTCTAAAATCTAGTAACAATCGTACTATTCATTTTTATTTTATTATTCTTTGCTTTGTAAGAATATTATTTTAACGTACCCATTTTCTTTCTCTTTAAACATATATCTTAAGTTTCCAGAGGCAGGGGCCTTGTCTTATTTGTATCCTTTATACCACCTTGGGAAGAATTTGGATCATGATAAATGCTTAATAAGTGTTCATTGTTTAGTCAACTTCTAAAGTGTTTAATTCCTAGAATTCTATTTCCTTATGTAAATGTATAGTATGCATATTTTGATACACTCAAAGAGAAAGTCAATCCTGAAATAAAAAAATAGACTTCAAAAGAAAAGGAATAGCACAAATGTATCAATTAATTAGCATTTTTGTCAATAATAGAATCTTAGGTCAATACTAATTTTTTTCAAAACTATTATTTTTAGTTTCAGAGTAGAGACAAGATATGTATGAGATTAGATTATGGAACAAGTTGTTAGTGAATTTATCAATCCTTATAATCAAAAAATTTTGCTCTGCTATTTTGAATATGCAATGAATAATATCAAAGTGTATCTACCTCTTGATTATTTCAGCACCTGACTTCATATTGACTGTGTAATAATGAGCAGGTCACTTAGCCTCCAAGTATTTCTCAAAGACAAAATATTAGATGTAGAACTAGTGAGAACTAGATTCAAATCCTGTCTTCCACATTCACTAACTACACAATCTGAAGTTAAATCATTTAATATTTCCAAGTACATGTTACTTTATCTCTAAATTGTGTAAGTATGAAGGGTCCAATTGCTTGAGTAGGGTAAACTTCCATGTGAAGAGACCTTTATATCTAAAATGATGTTCAAAGATTGTACTAGCTGATAACTAGCATCTTAGCTCAAAATAGACAGTGACTGTAAAGGGTTTTTAATCTAAATCCCATTTGGTTTATCACCAGAATTAGGGTATAATCACCTATAGAGGTCTGTTAAAAGGTTTGATACCTTCTGTAATCATATCTCCACTAAATTAAAATTTAAAAAAATAACTCTTTCATGGAATGAATTACCCCCCCAAAAAAAAGATATTATTAAATAATATATTCCAAACCCCTCATTTTACTGGTAAAAACATGAGTTTGATATGGGGAAGATATGTGATTTAATTCAAGATAAAATATCGATTACTTCTAGAATTAGAACAAGACTCAAGACTTCTATTTCCCATCTTTCTTTCCTCAACAACAGGATATTTAAAATGAGAGAATTTCTTATTAGGCTGTAGTATATTTTTTGAAGGATAATGACCTCTGGATCTATACTTTCATTAGCATGATGAATTCTTCTTATGAAAATTTTCTCTACTCAGGCAATCAGACCCTTCAGCCATACTCATTTATGGAGAGTAAACTAGAGCATTAACAGGTTCAATGACTTGTCTATGGTCACATGACCTCTCAATCAATTAGTCAATCAATAAATCAATAAAGAATTCTTACCATGTACCAGGAACTCTGTTATACTCTGAGGATACAAAAAAAAGCTTAAAATCTAAAGTGGAAAAAAAAAGCATACAAACATATATTTACATATATAAAGCAAGTTACATGCAAGATAAATAGGAAATCATTTGCAGAAGAAAGATTCTAGAATTAAAAGGAATTGGGAAGAGTTGCCTATAAAATATGAAATTTTGAAGTGTATATGGGAGTTCATATATTGGGAATGTCAGGTTTCTGCCTAGTCTCACTATGTCACACTCCTCTTTGGTCTCATTGAATAGTATTTTCTGACTCATCTGAAATTTTTAGTATAATCTCAGGTGGAACATGTATTTCATTAAACTCAAGAAAAAAAAGAAGAAAACAGAAAAGAAACATCTCAAGGCTATTCAAAATATGCAATAACCATTGAAGGCTACTTCATTCTTTATGCATCACTCTCCTTTATTTTTCTATCCCTGCTTCTTTCTTGTTGAAATGAGACTTTGAATATTATCACTCTCACAAAACCATCTTCACAATGCTATTTACTTGCAAATGTATTTAGAAACACATTCTCTTCCAGATATTTCTAGTACACATAGAACAAAGGAGTGTTCCCCACCTTTCCCCTTTCTGCATAAATCAGGAGACAGGAATTCATTTCTAATTACAAAGGGCAAAGCATAGTGGTTTATTCTTTAGTGTGGCATTAGACCTCTGTAAATTTTAGTTTAGAAAAAACAATCTTTTCTTAAACAGCACTAACTTTGAATGGATGAATTGGTCTTCATGTTATTTTGTACCATTTAATATATTCCTTCTGTGCTTTTATGATAAAGCTCATTTTTTACATCAATATTCAAATTATGCAGTTCTTGATACAAAATTCTAAGATTGTTGACTAATAAATAATGAATAGAGACTATCTGCCCATGACTGACCAATCTATTTGTCTTCTTTGAAACATTGCATTGCATTTGTGAAGAACTAGAATATTGTGGGCTCCAGTTGATGAGAAAGGTTCTTATAGACAGTGTGCCAGTTATCTAAGAACATGATTGAAAATAATTGTTGGATTGGCATATTAATGATCACAGGAGACTGATGCAAATGTCATGAACTATCAGAAAAGAATAAATTGAGCATTAATACCACTCCTCATCTGTTCCTAGTGTGCACAGATAAAAATTTTATCACAACAAACAGCATGGTAGTTTGCATGAATTATTAAATCATATGCATACAAGAGGGTTAGTAATTAAACAGGAAGACTTACTGAGGATTATCACAACTGACAATGACTGGAGCCCACAAAGTCCAACTATAAGTCAAGAGACTAATGTGGATAATGCCTTTAATTTGTATGACAATTTGTGAGTTATTAATCTGTAACATTTTCAGATGTTGCCAGTGGGGAGTGAAATGTGAGATTAGTCTCTCAATATGTATATGTCAGAAATACACAATAAATGATGAATATATAGGATTATTTATAGGCAATAATTTTATCTGCCAATTGGAATTATTATTTTAACTATTAACAAGTATTTGAATTTTCTTCAAAATTAGTCCTTATGTTCTATATTTCACAAAGTCACCAAACATTCCTCCCTTTACATATTTTTAGTTTGAAAAACTAGCTCTTTTGATGTTCTGGTGATGTTTTGGGGGTTCTTTTGCTAATAATAAAGTCAGTCATAGGGTCTTGAATTTAGATATATATGTATGTAGTATGAATATATAAATATATATTATATATATGCATGAGATTATATATACATGTATGTGTATATATATATATATATATATATATATATATATATATAAAATACAATGCATATGTATATTCACAGAGAGAGACAGAGAAACAGAGACATGTAGTACAGAAAGAGGCAGTGTGATTTATTAGGCAAAGAACAAGTGTCAAAGTTAAGAAGACCTGAATTTAAATGTCACCTTTCCTACATCTTAT
Organism: Macrotis lagotis; assembly: GCF_037893015.1. Lineage (NCBI taxonomy): Eukaryota > Metazoa > Chordata > Mammalia > Peramelemorphia > Peramelidae > Macrotis > Macrotis lagotis. Next base: position 477,841,576 of record NC_133666.1, on the reverse strand, counting down.
CTATGTGACAATGAGTGAGTCCCTAAATTTCTTATTGCTCAAGGTAGTAACAATCTATGACTATAAAGTTGCCATCATATAGTAGCACAGACTGTTTCCTCACCCAGAAGTTTAGTGTACTAATAAAATTATAGGCCTAATACCTAACCCTACATTTGGAAAATAATGTGTATTTTTAACTCAAAGCAGTTATAATATTTTATCACTGTAAGTAAAGTCATACAGAGTAATTAATATTAACATTATTAATAGATTTACATTATTTGACAGTTCTATAACTCATATTTAGGATATTCATATCATTTCTGCAAAAAATTGGTATTAAGTATATAATTATTGACAATATAGTTTGTATAAACAGCTCCTAAGTAGACCTTGCTTTTATCTCAAGGAAAATATAATATAAAATAAACACTGTGGCCTTGGCAGTCATGTAATAGAACAAACTAATGATGGGATTCGGGAGTCAATTTTTTGTAAATTTTATTTATTTATATACAGCAATGAAGTTAAGTGACTTACCCAAGGTCACACAGCTAGGCAATTACTAAGTGTCTAAGATCAATTTGAACTCAGGTCCTCCTGACTCCAGGGCTGGTGCTCTATCCACCATGGCTCCTAGCTGCCCTGGGAGTCAATTTTAGAGTAGCAAGGTGCTTTTATCTGTGCTTTCATTGGATGGATTAAGAATCAGAATTCATTATTAGAGAAGGGTGCAGAATCTCTTTGCCAACCATATTTAAATAAATGAAATAGAACGTATCTTTCCAGAATACTTAAGTACAGTTTTAAATCATTTAGCTAAATTTATCAAATTGGATCCTTAGAAACTGTATTATAGCAGAGTGGAAAGAAATTTTGCTAAATCTGACATCAGGATCACAAAGACCTGGTTCTCATTTCTGAAACATATTGGTTATATTATCCTAGACAAGTCACATAATGTGTCTACTAATGAAATATTTAGTCTGGCCCCATATATGTTTGTGTATACATACATATACATATATATATATGTATATATATATACATATACATATATATATATATATATATATATATATATGAAATGTGTGAGGGTATTATATGAGGTATCAAAGAAGAATGATAATCTGACACACTGATAGTCAATGATGAAATTACTGTTTCTGAACTAAATTAGGACTGATTTGTTCACAGGAAATGGGGAGGTTGTATTTAGGATGCTTTTCCCAATATAATTAAATAATAGTTCTAAAGTCAAAGACTTTGATAAAAATATGTATTAACTAATTCAAACAGTTGTAGTACAATTTTCTCAACCTTATGATCATACTGGTATGTCATTCTTATTCTCATGATAACTTAATATCATGCCTGCTTGTATTGGTTAATTAAATTTCCAAAGTTGCACTTGCCCTGTAGATATAGTCCAAGGGTCACAAAATCAATTTAGTTTATAAAAATACTGGGTGGCAATCTACAATTTCCAATTAATTTGTGAAGACTTAATTGCTGACTTTAAAAACATCATTACCATGGAAAAAAACTTCAAAATTAAGTGTTGCTTACAGAGTCATACAAGTGTTATTTTATCATTTACCTGTCATTCATTATACATCACATTGGATGCATAATTAACTTTCCATCCTTCTCAATGAAGGTAAATGCCTCCAATGATAAAAATTCTGAGACATGTACAAGCTTATCATTTGATTTGCTTGTTTGTTTGATTTTTAGAATGCACTACAAACCCAAGTAGGGAAAAAAAAGGAATATTGATGAAAAATAAATTGACACTGTGTTTTTATTTATTGTTTAGAAGGAACAGCCTTCAAAGGTAATTTGTATTCATAGACAGTCTAAGATAATATATACAGATACTTAGCTATTATGATGAAGTAGCAAGATTTCATAGATTTCTTCAAATTTACATTTTAAGATGTAAACCTTAGTGCCTTTATTTTATGGGAATCTACTTTGTCTGCAAATCGCACCTGTAATATATCAAAAAAAACTCCTTATAAATGTCCTTGAACTCCTCTAAATGGAACCCACTGGGATCCAAAATGGTACCTTTCACATTAAAATGTAAATGAGCATCCTTGAACTGTAAACTAAGATCATTTTATACAGGTGTTTAAATATAACAAGGCCTTAAAATCAATCCTTTAGGGATAGCTCATGTGCCATACTTGCTGAGTTGCATCTGAGGTGTAATGCTTTCCATAGACATTGTTTTATAGGTCCTGTGAAATAGTCACTAAACTTTTCTAGAAGCCATTCTGCTAAATCATATAAGAGGATCTTTTATAAGTGAATATCAATTGCAGGGCAAAAAAATTTATATATATATATATATATATATATATATATATATATATATATATATATATATATATATATATATATAATAACCCTGTGAGGTTAGCAGTTTTTCTATCCTCATTGTATAAAGGAGGAAATCAAAGCAGAGAATAGTTGTTATTTGCTCCAGATCACACAGCTGAAACAGCATTCCAAATAAGGTATTTCTGACTCTAGTTCCAGTTATCTATAGAGTGACCCCTAGCTGCCATAAAGCATCAGGATTAATGATAACAAATGATTAATGAATTATTTGGGGGAACCTTGGAATAATAAAGTTTTTTTAATTGGTGATCCTATCACCAAAAGCATGAGGGAGGTCTACAAATTTCCAATGATTTGAGGAGCAAATGATTCTTTGGAAGTTTGTTTCCTTTTCTTTTTTACTCAGAGCATATTTTCCTAAAAGAATAATTATTTTTTTATGAGACTTTTAGGGTTCTTTGGCAATCCCTAAAGGAAAAATTAAATACACAACACACAAATGAGTTAGAACCAACAAAAAAGGTTAAGTGATGTGACCAAGGTGTCATAAATAGTTTGTGGTAAAATATTTGAATAGCAATAATGGTGATGTCATGAATAGGATAGACCTCTGAAACAGAAGTAGGGTAGGGAATAAAGATAAGAAAAGCAGTTGAGTTGTTATTGATGATTATGGTTGATAATTATTTATTGTGAACCTAAAATTAAAAACTTAAAAATAGAATTTAAAGGGGTAAAACAACAACAACAATAAAGAAAGATAGATTAGACTTGGAGTTTTATTGCTCTAGGATTTACCCATCCCCATTAGGTAATAGAGCCCATCTCAGAAAATCATCTCTTAGAGCTGAATAGATCAGAAAAATTGTTCAATAACAAAGGGTGGGAACAGAATATATATAAGGAGATTAGACAACATCTTAAACTTGCCTGGACAACATTCTATTATTTCATCTTAGAGGACCATTCTTCTTCTTTGCTATTTTACTTGAGGGAGATATCAGTTTTTTAGTTTAAGTACCAAGAGGGCAGGATGAGTACTTGTTTTTGAAGTCTAAAGATGGACTGAATTCTTTCCTTGATTTAAGAAGGGTCAGATGAGATTTTCTTTTCAAATTAAAAAGGAATTAAAGAGGGCAGGAAAAGTCTTCCTTTCAAGTCTAAAGAGGACATCTTCCAATCCTCACAATAGTTAAGAAAAATATACTTTGAACCGGAAAATAGTTTATAAAAATTTATAGTAATTTTTGTATTTAACATTACACCAGTGAGATTTTCTGACACTAGTACCACCTGCGCGCATGCACACACACACACACACACACACACACACACAGATGCACACAGATAAACAAACTTGAGCATTCACGTGGAGATGTCCTGTAGGTATTTGGAAATTTAGATCCAGAGCTCATAAGAAGAATAAAAGGTTAGGGTAATAGCTGTGAAAGTCATTTAATTAAAGATAGTAACTTTATGAAATAAATTTTATGCAAGTAAATTTATGAAAGTATATGATACTTACAAGTGAGAGAGTGAAAAGAGAGGAAAAAGATCAAGACTAGATCCTTAGTAAGCATTAAGGGGGGTTAAGAAGGGATGGCTGAGTCAGAAAGAACAGATATAGTGGCAGAAGAATGAAGAAAATATCTAAAGATTAGTGAAGGGACAGAAACCCCTTTCTCGCCAATTAAGATGTCACAATATATGAAAGTTGCAGTGAAATAGGAGATATAAACATCTGTCCCCTACCACCACAACCACCCCAGTCCCAGTCTAGCAAAGATCAAATACCACTGAGACGTCAGCAGAGACTCTACAGTTACTCTGGGAAGCCTTTTTCCTAAAACCTGCCCTCTGTTTAGTTTCCTGCAGAATTTCTCTGTCCATACAGCCTTTTCCTCCCACTTGGACATAACTCCTATCCCTGATGCAGAATCTCATCTGTACCTAAACCTCGGGGCCACTTTTCTACTTTCTAAGAGTTTTAGACTCAGTCTTTCCACCACTTGCACCTCTATCACCCCCCCCCATATTTTGGGGAAAAATGTGACCTCTTTTATACCTCTGTGATGAATAAGAAATGTTAGACTAGTAATTTTTTTTCCCCATTGAGAGTTAAAAAGAGCATTGGATTTGGAGCTAGAGAACCTGGGTTCAAATCCCAGTTCTTCTACTTAATATCTGTCTAGTTTCAAATAAATCACTTAACCTTTAGGGGCATCAGATTACTTATTTGAAAAATAAGTAGATGTTGGCCTAGATCAATGGATATATAGATGAAATGAATTTATTACTTCAGAAAAAGATTGTACTATGTACTGAACATGCAAACAGGAAAAGAAGACTATCTCCTATTCTCAAAAACTCATATTTAAAACACACATAAAAATTCTGAGCTGCAAGTAGGACGCAATGGTTCTACATGAATAAAGATAGTGATGTCTCTTCTTTAATTTCATTTCCACTGTTAATTTTTTATTTATTTCTTATGTTTAAGCACTTGACTCTATGAAAACGTTTGGTTGTAAGAACTTTTGCTCCAGTTCTTTAGTACCTGATGCCTGCTAAAAAGGCTTGGCTACGGCACCCACAATAGAAATGCTAGTTTACATCTTCCATAGGAACCGACCCCTGAGATGATGGAGGGATTGGACTGATAGTAGGGTTGGTGGTCTGAATGAGGGCACCAGAGAACTTTGTCCCTCTCAGGGCTCTTAGGCTACATTGTTGCATGTTGCTTTCAGTTGGCAGTGATGTGGTAGGTTGGTAGTAAGAAAAGTGAGCCCCTTCTTCATACTAATTGCTCACTTCAGTGATGGTTAGGGGGATTGAACTGGAAGGGAGGATGGTAGACTTAGCCAGGATGTTATAGTTCAATCAATCAGTCATGTCTGACTCTTTGTGATTCTATATACTATCTGTCCATAAAATTTTCTTGGACCTATGAAATTTTTAAAAGACTAACAGTCTATGCTGATATTTGGAGAAGGAAAACTAATTCAAATTATTGAGGTTCTGGAAAAATATATGCAATGAACACTTAATTAGACATTTTATAATTTTAATTTTTGTTTGACATGGTTAACATTAACAAACTGTTTTTAAAAAAAAATCAAAATCATGGGTTCTGGTTTGTAGTCTATTTTACTGTTTTCTAGTAGAGTATATGCTTAGTGTAACTCTGTAGTTCCGTGGTAATGACAGCACTTTCTCCAATTGTGCAGATCACAGCTTTATTATACCTTTTCAGTCTTTGGACTTTTGGTCCACTTCCTCTTATAAATCTTGTACAGACAATCCAGGCTTAAAGGAAAAAAAAACAACTTTTTTGTGTTTTTCAACATTACATGGATCATGGTTACTATTGTGCCATTCAACTGCTGTTGCACTTACTTTTCTTTCCAGTCAACTTCTCTATCTAATCATAAATTTTCAGAATCAATGCAAGAGGAAAGAGGAAGGGAGATACAGGGAAATGAAAAAAAAAGAAGATGGAGAGAGAGAGAGAGAGAGAGAGAGAGAGAGAGAGAGAGAGAGAGAGAGAGAAAAGAAGCTAATAGAAAACATTCTTCACTGGAAATTTCATAATATAGCATAATTGCTGGCCTTTCTAAAGAGGAAAATGTATAAAGCACTCACAAATCTTTGCTGGACTCAGAAGTCTAATTATGCTCTCTCCCACTAAGAAGTCACATCTCTGGTTTCATACAAGGAAATCTATGTTCACTTCTGGTAAAGTCTATCACTATCAAGGCATAGACTTGACTTAGTTTAGGATATCTCTAAAAACAGTAATATTCTCAATGTAAAATTATGTCCTATATAGGAAGGGCAACTATTTATTTTTATCCAGACTAAAGAAATTTTTATAATATAAAGGCTCATCAGTGTGCATTGACAAAAGCTTTAAGTATGATGCCGTTAACATATAGCTTGTATTACACATTTCCATGTGACTGATACTTAACAATATTAAATCATGGAACATTTAGAGGTACTACTGAATAGGTATCTCTGCTCTTTACTATCCTAATAATTTCCTCAGGGTTCATGGTTTCTAGCCATCTAGGTCATGACTTACAATTATCTCTTTGTGGTTGTGTTTTATTAGGAAGGCATAGCTGCACAATCTTCTATTTCCTACTCTGACTGTAGAATGTAGGAATAGCAGACCTTTCAAATATCATAATTTCCTCCATCTATATTGATTGTTGTTTAGTCACATGTTCATGGAAACAATCATTCAAAAGAGACAATCAGGGGCCCAATTCAGGCTTCCACTTTTGTACACTGCTTGGGAATGTTGGGCATGAAACTCCCTCCTTTCCCACAGAAAACTCCAGAAATGGAGTCCTACTCTACACATTCTGTGGGAACAGACACTGTGAGTATTGTTACCTTGTCTTTAAAAACATTTGGAGGGAGTGATTCCTTCATAACTCTGTAGCCAGTCCTTTTTTGACAAGAGCCTACTTGCTGCCATTGTTTCACTATAGCTCTGCCACATCACAAATTCTGAAACCCTTCATGATTTAAGTCCTCCTACATGTGGATTAGTATCCTGCAAATTGAGATATAGGTAAGTTTATTTCTACCATTATATAGACATAGGGAATAGAAAGATAGGCATTATTTAGGTACCCTATTAAAGATCTTGAAATAAAAGGGAATATGAAAAGAGACAAGAAGAGCAAATACAAAATTAACTATCATTGATCAAATAAAATCAGTTACATAGGGAACATACTATAAGGCAACATACTATAAGAAACTTAGGGAAGGAGTGATCACTTTTACCTTATGGAGAGGGAAGCCAAGTTGGTTACTTCAAGAAAGAAGGAAAACTAAAAAAAACAAATTTGGGGGACCTAAATAATATTGAGACAAAAGCGTAAAGGATGATAAAATGGTTGGGAGCTGGTCAAATTTACCTGGAATGTAAATAATATTAACAGGAGCAGCAAAATTCAAGGATAGAGAGATTTGTTGGAGTAGATCTTTGAAAAGCTTTAAATATCAGATTCAAGAATTTATATTTAGGCAACCAAGAGTCATTGAAGGCATTGGAGCAGAAATGAGTCAATGTAATTATTGTAGGTATTGCAAGAATTAATTTATATATCCATAAAAATACACAAATTTGATAGATGGAATACAAAATACAAAACTCAAAATGTAATGGATTTGTAGTATACCTGTGATGTCATCCTCCCCTGCCAACTCTTACATGTGGGGTATAATCCATCTACTCCCTCTATGTCAATTCACCCATTTCAATATGCCCTCAGAGTCGAAAAGGAATCACTCTCATTGTTATACTCAAATTATTTCAAAATCCCAAGGGAAATTCTTTTGTAGAAAATATGTTCTCCTTATTTACCACTCTAGTTCTTGAGTACTTCCTACTCACTACTCCCACTATTCACTACTAGTGGGTCTTGATAAAAGAAGATACCTTATTAGAAATGAACATAGATTTCCATGTATGAAACCAGAGATGGGACCTTGTAGTAGGAGAGTATATTTTGAGACCTCTCTGTCCAAAAAAGTTTTGTGAGTGCTTTATATATTTTTCATTTTAGTAAATAACTGTACTATCAGAGCTAACAATACAAAAAAGGAGTGCAAAAACAATAAAAGCTAAATAACATCTATTCAATATAAGCAAATTCCAAATTTATGAATAAATATATAATCTGCATGTAGAGTAGTATCATACCTTCTCACCAATGTACTCAGTGTTTGTAAGGAATCATGAGCACAAACTTTCACAAACTTGGCATGAAAATAAATAGATGTAGAAAACTCATAAGTTTGGGATACCTCATATCTATGGTCATCAGACTTTGATGCTGGTAAATTCAAGAAAATCAAGCTATATAAAGTCACTTCTTTGCTAAATTATTTCTCTTCTGGTTCTGATCATTCTCTCTAAAACTTATGGAGCCTTAACAAGCTCTTTTAGCCTCACAAATAAACACTACAAAATATTGCACTAATTGTATACTATTGTATACAATTGAATATTAATTGTACATTGATTAACATTTTAATATATTGTTTAACACATTTTACCCAGAACACTGTAAATCTCAGATAGCTGTCTCAAGGCAATGGATTAAACCCCAGAAAAGCTATTCACTCACCTTAGTCCTGTTCTTATCCATTCTTCCCTGTTTAATTAACTGTCAGCCAGCCAATCCAACAGCACATCAGTTACAACCCTTTTCTACATTTTCCACTCTCTATGAGGGCCACAGAGAACAAAAGGTAACTCTGAAAAGTTTCACCTGTCTCAGTCTATAGATGGTGCTAAAGGGAAATTCAGCTCTCATCTAAAGAAAATCTGCATCTCTCCAGCCAATTAGGAAAAAAATATTCTTGGCAGATGGCTGACTCTCCTGTTGTTGGTTTCTTCACACAACTCCCTCAGCACTACATTTTCCACCTCCTACTGAGTTCATTCCTTCCACTTCTTGATCATTACAGACAAGTACTTCACTCTTTCCACTGGTCCAAATTGCTATCACCTGGTGTTCTGTGACTCATCTTTCCCTTATAAGGTTAAAAACCTCATAAACATCCCTTTTTTGTTAATTTAAAAACCCACAGTCCTTATTTAATCCTAAAATGGTATTAAATCATTGTAAGTTTTTGACCCCTTTACCTTGAAAAAGTTAGACATAAATGAACTGATGGATGACCATGCTCTGTTTTAGGTGTTTTTCCATTCTCAGACTGGTCCTCTTTATACAGTTTATATCTGAAAACTATTTATTCACAACACACAAGTGCATGTTATTTTTTTTTAGTACATAAAATTTAATTTGCTGCCTAAACTATTCATATATGAGAACATAAATTTATATCCTTTAGAAAGTGATTTAATCCCTTTAATTGATGCAAATTTCCTTTTCTGTCCCTTTTGGCAATCAAATCGCTCACCTTCTAACTGAAAATAGTTTCCTAACCCATGGATTTTTGTAGTTTTTCTGAAACAGAGTTATTTTTATGTCCTTTTCAGTTACCAAAATGTTGACCTGTGAAAGGAGCATTAGTTTACATTATTCAAAGTTGATTATTTTTCTTCATTATGAAAAAAATATTTCTACTCTTCTTTCTGCAAATGACTCATTTTAAAGGAGCAGCACCTATCATATATATGTATTACTAATTTTCAATTGCATATAGAAGCTTGTTTTGACGAATAAAACACTAATTCTCTTTCAAGCATTTCAGATTCAAAATCATTTTTTGGCATTATGCATTTCTCATTCAAAAATGTTTATTAAGTACAAACTATATGTTAGACACTAGGGATATAAAGAGGAAAACAAGATAGTCCCAGATCGCAAAGATTTTGCATTCTACTAGCATAGGTATGTACATAGTAGAGACTATACAACATGTACATATATGACTATAACATTGAGGCAAGTTAGGTAGATAGTAGACATGCCCCGCCCCCCTCCTGGAGTCAGGAAGAACTGAGTTCAAATCTGGTCTCAGATACTTTATGAAGAATGTACCTGAGCTAATCACTTAACCTCTGTATGCTTCAGTTTGCTCATCTATAAAATCAGGATGATAATAGTAGCATCTAACTCCTAAGATTTTTGTGATTATCAAATAAGGTAATAGTTTTACAAATCTTAGTATAGAGCCTGACACACAGTGCTATGTAAAGTTAGATTGTTGTTGCACATCCTTCATTCTAGAAGAGGATCATAGCATCAGGGATACCACGGAACGCAAATAAATTAGATTTAAGTGGGAGGGGGCACTTTGTAAAGTTATTAATTTCACTTTCTCTTTTGGAATCATCTGGGTGGATTGGCCATTATGACTCAAGATTCCTGCAGACAGTCCTGGATGTAGTGGCCTTTTAAAACTAAGGTCTTTAACAGCTCTCAGTTTGACTGAGACAACATCCTTCTGGGACTAAGGCAAAGAAGAAAGAAATGAAGTAATGAATGGCCTCTTTCACATAGAGTCCCCCACTAAAAAAAAAATCCAATCACTTGAATGTCATGATATCACATCTCTGATGTCATGCTTCTCTTTGAGAATGAAAGACCAACAGCAATTCTGGGTACAAATCACATAACTTTAGGGACAAATTTTGGAATAATGGAATGAGTAGGGATTTGAGAATAAGTGCAACCTGTAATATTTTTTGATCAAATAATTTTTATTACCAGAAGAGATAACTTGGCATGGTGCATAAAGACTTGACCTTAAATACAGAAGCCATAGTTTATGCCTTTGATACTACAAGTTACATGTACAACTAGGGGCAATCCACATAACCTCTCAGTGCCTTTGTATCTAAAGCTAATTAAGATAATCATGTGTTATTATTATTATTATTATTATTATTATTATTAATGAAAGTTATACATATTAGATAGTAACTAAAAGATATCTTTAAGAAGAAAGACAGCAATATCAGCTGCTGAATTAAGAATGATTCCATTGAGGAGGTGGCATCTGAAGCAAGCCTAGAAGAAAGAAAAAGATCCTGAAAGAAGGAAAAATAGGATCAATTCTTTAAATCTCATCACACCTAATCAGGTTGATCAAATAAAGACATATTATGCACTATAAAGAGTATTCAGGAAAAAATCAGTTAGCTAAATTTATTGTGCCCTTACACCTCATCTTGCTCTTGCCCTCCTGTTTTCATTTGACTTTGTTAATGTATTTATTCTAATGTGCAGCATAATTTATCTTTACTTTTTGTCTTTTCTTATTTCCCTTATTATTATAACTTTTTCTCTCCCACTCTCTCCATATCTCCACATGTTTCTAAAATTTTCATCTATTTTTAGGATTGAGTACTTATCTCAGTCATAATATCTAGAAAACCTTAACCAAGCCCCTACTGTATCCACCTTTATTGGAAAATGTTAAGGACACATGGATTCAAAAGCAAAGATATATTTGATCAAAACAAAATAACAAGGCAAAAATTAAATACACAAAATAGATTCATTCTTCCACATATCTCCAGGGAATAAGTAACGTTGCCTTTTATTTTGCCTTCTTTCCTTATCCATAATAGACTTAAGAATTGAATCATTTCAAATTTCTGGAAACAATGCAATTACTTCCCATCCATTCTGTTTATACTTTGCATGTAACTAGTAATTTTCATTTAGTAAAATAACTCATGGTGTCTATCTCTCTCATTAGGAGTGAATACTTTGAAGACAGGCAATGTTTTGAATGTGGGTTTTTTTTTGTTTTTCTTTTTTATCTTCTTTGAAACTCTACCTCATAGAAAAATGTCTAAAACAAAATAAGCACTTTTAAAGTCCTCATTAAATTCCTTAATAATAGAATTAAGTTATCAATCTGCAAGCTTTTCCCCCTTTTAATGTCATACCAGGGTGAGTTGACCCTCATGGCCAACTGACACTTCTGTCACTTGGTAAAACCCCTCTTCTCTTTTTTCTGCTCTAGGTGGCTGATATCTGCTTTGATTTAACACCTCAGCCTTCTGTTTTCATTCTTATCTCACACCATCTATTTGTTCATTCTAACTCATGAGGAAGCTAATATGAATTTCTTTTTTTATGACTTCAAGTTTATGGACACCTGATTTATTTTCTGCCATTTTTCTTCTCTTCTCACCTCTCTACCTGCTCTCTTTCCATGCTATTTTCTTCCAACTGCTCTTTAGTCTGATAGGTACAGCTGCAAGTCACCCTGAGAGTTCAAAGGCTTTCTATAATAAAACATAGCTCTCTCTAGTACATAATACAGTGCCTATACTATAATAGGAACATTTTAAAATTTATTTTCCTTATTTATTTTCCAGTTACATGTAAAGATATATTTCAAGGTTTCAGATTCCACAGTTTTCTATCACTCTTTATTCTCTCCCTATGGAAGTGAACAATCTGATATAGGTGGTACATATGCAATTATGTTTAACATATTTCCGTATTAGGCATGTTGTGAAAGAAGAATTAGAACTAAGGAGGAAAAAACTTGCTCTGCATTAAGAATTCATAGTTTTTTCTTGGGATATGGATATCATTTTCCAAAAATTCTCTATTGGGCTTATCCTTGATAATTAAACTATTGAGAATAGCTGAGTCGGTGACAATTGATCATCTCACAATGTATATATTGTTCTCCTCGTTCATGTAAATCTCGGTTCATGCATGTCTTTCTAGGCTTTCCAAAGTCCATCCACTAAATATTTATTTTTTTGGGGGGGGCGTAGTTTGTGAGGCAATGAGATTAAGTGACTTGCCCAAGGTCACACAGCTAGGTAATTATTAAGTGTCTGAGGTTGGATTTGAATTCAGGTTCTTCTGAATCTGGGTCAATGTATTTATTGAACAACCTAGCTCCACCCAACCATTATTTCTCATACAAAAACTAGCTGTGAACATTTTCATCTTGCATTCTTTAGTCATCTTGGTTGCATTGGTTGTCTTTGTGCAAAAACTTTTTTCTTTTCCTCTTATTTTCCTCCATTTGTGCTTTTGCCTTATCACTCCTTATCACTGTTTTGCTTTGTCTGCCTAACACTTTCTTTTCCCCTGTACCTGCCTACTTCTCTGTAGGACAAGAAAATTTTCAGAACCCAATTGGGAATGTATATCATATTCTCTTTGAGCACTAATTGTTGAGAATAAGATTTACTCATAGTTTAAACTCTCCAGACTTTCCCTATAAGAGTCTTTGGCTATCAATTGGGCAATGATTTGTAACTTATTAATTTGATGCAATGTTCTATATATTTTAGGAATGAAACATTTTTCAGATCTCCTAGCTGTGAAAATTGTTTCCCAGTTGTTTTCCTTCTAATTTTGCCAGCATTGGTTTTATCACTGCAAAAAATTTTTTTAATTTTACATAATGAAAATAATTATTATTGCAATTCATAGTGTAATCTATCTTTTGCATGGTCATAAACTTCTCCCCTTTCCATAATCTGACAGAGTACTTCTTGGTCTGTTAATTGATCTATGGTGTCACAATTTTTGTCGAAATCCTGTACTCATTTTTACCATATTTTGGTATAGTTTGTGAAATGTGAATCTATGCCTAGTTTTGCCCTATTATTTTCCAGTTTTTCCTAACAATTTTTACCAAATAGTGAGTTCTTATCCCAGAAGCTAATGCCTTTGTTGTCAATCTGAAGTCATTTACTGAAGTCATTTCCTACTATTTCTTTTGAACCTATCCTAATCCACTGGTCCATTACTTTATTTCTTAACCATGCCAGGCAATTTTGATGACTACTGTTTTATTGTATAATTTTAGATTTGGCAGAGCTAGGTCACCTTCCTTTACATTTTTTTCAACAGTTCCTTTGTTATTCTTCATCTTTTGTTGTTCTAGATGTATTTTGTTTCTATTTTCCTAGCTCAGTAAAATAGTTATGTGGTAGTTTGATTATTAGGGTGCTGAATTTGTAATTTAATTGAGTAGACTTGTCTTTTTCATCCTATTAGCTCGACCTAACCATGAGCAATTGACATATTTCCAATTGTTTAGATCACACTTTATGGGGTGAGAAGTGCTTTGTAACTGTTAAGTTTCTGGTTTGCCTAGGGAGGTAAATTCCCAAGTATGTAATCTTGTCTGCAGCTACTTTAAATGGAGTTTTGCTTTCTATCTTTTGCTCTGGGGCTTTGTTGTACATATTATAGAAATGCTGGTGATTTATGTGAGTTTATTTTATGTCCTGCTACTTTGCTGAATTTGTTAATTATTTCAAATGCTTTCGTAGGTGCTTTGCTTGGTTTCTCTAAGTATACTATCATATCATCTGCAGAGTGAAAACTGCTTTCTCATTGCCAGTTCTGAATCCTTCAATTTCTTTTTCTTCTCTTATTGCTCAAGCTAACATAGCTAATGCTTAATTGAACAATAATGGTGATAATGGTCACCTTTGTTTCACCCATGATCTTTTTGGAAATGCTCCTAATTTATCCCCATTGCATATAATATTTGTTTATCGTTTTTAAATAGATACAGCTTATTATTTTGAGGCAAATTACTTTTATTACTGCAGTTTCCCCCTTTTTTTAAAATGAGAATAGATGTATTTTTATCAATGGCTTTTTCAGTATCTGAGATAATCATATGATATCTATGGGTTTTCCTATTGTTATATTCAATTATTTGGAGTGTTTTCCTAAAATTTAACCCTCCCTGCATACCTGCTATAAATTTACTTGATCATGGTGTATAATCCTAGTAATAACTTGCTATAATATCTTTGCTAAAATTTTATTTAAGATTTTACATCAATGTTTAATAGGGAAATTAGTCTATAGTTTTCTTTGTCTCTATTGGTTCTTCCTGATATAGATATAAGCACATTATTAATGTCATAAAAAAGAATTTGGCAGAACTCCTCATTCTCCTATTTTTAAAATAGTTTATGTAGAATAGGAATTAAATGTTCCTTAAATGTTTGGTAGAATTCACTTGTAAATCCATCTGGACATGAAGACTTTTTCTTAGTGAGTTTATTGATGGTTTCTTCAATTTCTTTTTCTGAAATGGGGATATTTAAGTATGTTATTTTCTCTTCTGTTAATCTGATCATTTTGTATTTTTACAAATATTCATCCATTTCGCACAGTTCATCAGATATATTGGTATAAACTTTGATGAAATAGCTCTGAATTATCTCTTCAATTTCCTCTTCATTGGTGATTAGTTCATCCATTTCATTTTTGATGGTGGTAATTTGGTTTATCTTCTTTATTTTTTTAAAATAGATTAAACAAATGTTTATGTATTTTATTACTTTTTTCCCCATCAAACCAAATCTTTTATTTATTGGATCAATGGGTTTCTTGCTTTCAATTTTATTAATCTCTCCCTTGATGTTCAGAATTTCTAATTTGATATTTAATTGGAATCTTTAATTTGTTCTTTTTCTAATTTTTTTTAGTTGCAAACCCAATTCATTGATCTCCTCTATTTTATTCATAAATGCATTTAGAGATATATAAAATTTCCCTTCAAAACCACCTTGGCTGTATAGCATACATTTTGGTATGATGCATTTTCTTGGATATAAGTATTGATTATTTCAGTGATTTGCTGTTTGATCCACTCATTATTTAGAATTACATTATTTAATTTCCAATTAATTTTTGGTTTATTCTTCCATGGTCCTTTATTGCTTTTAATGTTTATTCCATCATGACTTGAAAAATATGAATTTATTATTTCTGCCTTTCTACATTTAATTATAAGATTATTATGTCCTGGTACATGGTTAATTTTGGTATAGGTGTCATGTACTGCTGAGAAAAAGGTATATTCTTTTCTGTCCCCATTAAGTTTTCTCCAGAAGTCTATCATATCTAAGGGTTTTGGGGGTTCTTTTTGGCTTTTTTTTTTTTGAGAGGCAATGGGCTTAAGTGGGTTGCCCAAAGCCACACAGCTAGGTGTCTGAGGCTGCATTTGAACTCAGATTCTCTTGACTCCAGGGCTGATGCTCTATCCACTGCTCCACCTAGTTGCCCCCATATCTAAGTTTTCTAAGATTTTTTTTTCACCTTCTTAACTTTCTTCTTGTTTGTTTTGTGGTTAGATTTATCTAGTTTTGAGAGAGGGAAGTTGATGTCCACCATTATTAAAGTTTTATTGTCAATGTCTCCTTGTAATTCAATCAGGTTTTCCTCTAGGAATTTGAATGCTATACCATATGTAACTTAATTTTCCATGGTACCTTTTAATAAGATGTTGTTTCCTTCCTTATCTTTTTTTAATGAGACTGGTTCTAGCTTTTGTTTTATCTGAGATCAGGATTGCTACCCCTCATTTTTTTTTGATGTCACTTGAAATATGATATATTTTGCTCCATCTTTCTACCTTGAACTTTGTGTATCTCTCTGCTTCAAATGTGTTTCTTATAAACAACATATTGTAGGATTCTCCTTTTAAATCCATTCTACTATCCATTTCTGTTTTATGGGAAAATACTTTCCATTCACATTTGCAGATAAGATTATTATTTCTGTATTTTCCTCCATGCTATCTTTCCCCATTTATATTTTTCCCTTTCCTTTCCTCTAATTCCTCCTCACCAAAATTTTGCTCCCTTTCCCCTTCAATTTTTCTTTTAAAAATTTAACTTTCAGTTTATTTTCACTTTTACCTTAGCTTTCCCTTTTCCCTTTTATTAGTTTCTTGCTCCCTTTTCTTCCCCCCCCCCCCCCCCAAGTAGGATAAATTTTTAAATCCAAGTGGGGATGTATTTTATTCCCTCTCTGGGCCAAATCTATGGAATGGAATTTACTCATTGTTCACATCCTCCTTTTATTCCCTCTAATATAATAGATCATTAAGCCTTTTCACTTGGTGTTGTTTATCAGCTAAATACTTTTAATCAGGTACCATCAATCTAGCATTGAATAATTGGTTGTTTGATAAGCTCAAAGTGCTATCAAAGTACAATCACAGATTGATTAATTGCTTGATTGTTTGATAAGCAGCCTTCAAAGTCACTAAGTACCCTCCCCTCTCTGTTTCAGAAATACATATGTCAGGAGTCTATTAATCACTTTATATCTTTTTCCCTTTTCAGGTACTCCAAAGGCACACAATCCTAATGAGTCAAAATATCATCCAAAACCACAGCATTTCATGAACCATTTGTACCCTTCCCTGCAAGTATACTCTCTCCCACACTCCTCCTTTTAACTCCCCAACTAAGGTTCTTGAAATCTTGTTAATTGAGGTATGGATTAAGTCCAACCCATCTAGGTAGGTTCTAACCCTCTGCCCCTAAAGTCACTTCTGATTTAATTAACTATAGAGCCTCAAAGAACTCTAAATTTTCAACAATCCTCTGACAATCTCCCTTAAGAACTTTCAATTGATTGTAAGATATGGGAGAAACTGTCTCAGGACTGCCTAGCATGTGATGTTCTCATAAAAGAAATTGCTAAACTTTGTGAGCAAAGCAAAATTAATGCAAATCAAAGGAAACTGAGACTTAAAAGTTTAGAGTAAACACTCCTTTTCTTCATAGCTTTTTGTCTCAAATATAAAGACGTCATTTTTTTGATCTTTAATGGAAAGACAAGAACTAACCACACCTCTATCCTGTAAATCCAATCTCTTCAATTATATTCAATGCTTTAACTATCCTAAGAGAAAAACAATTCTCAAGAGTTACAAGTGTTATATCTTCCCTTATAGGATTGAATACAATTTGATGATTTTGACCAACACTTGTTTTGTTTTGTTTTTTTCTTCCTCTTTTCATTAACATTTTATGCATCTTTTAAGTCATGTATTTGGTTATTGAATTCTCTGTTTACTTCTACTCTTTTAATCAGGAAATTTTGAAAGTCCTCTATTTCATTGAACTTCCTTCTTTCCCCTGACAGTATATACTGAATTTTACAGGGTAGGAAATTCTTGGTTGTAATCCAAGGTCCTTTGCCCCCAGATATATGATATTTCAGGTCCTCTCATGCTTCAGTGTAGAAGTTTATAAGTCCTGTGTAAGTCTGATTGGGTTTCCTTTGTATTTAAATGGCTTCCTTTTTGCTTCTCACAGTACTTTTTTTCTCCTTTACTTGAGAATTCTGGGCTATGATAGCCCTTGGAGATTTTAGCCTGGGGTCTCTTTCTGGGGGAGTTTTGTATATTCTTTCATTGGCCATTTTATCTTCTTGTTTTAGCAAGTCTGGACAATTTCCTCTGAAAATTTCCTGCAGGATGTTTTCCAGGTTCTATTTTTATCTAGTCTTCTGTCTCCCACTGGCTTTCCTACTCTCCCACCTAACTAGGCTTTACTTCCCCTTTTCCCCAAAAGAGATAGACCTTCACTATTGATCCTCCATGATGTCAATCATTGAAAACTTCTTTGGATCTTACTCTTTCTTGCTGGACTCTGTAGTGTTTTGGTTTTTTTTAGATTTTTCAAGGCAATGGGGTTAAGTGGCTTGCCTAAGGCCACAGGGCTAGGTAATTATTAAGTGTCTGAGGTCTGATTTGAACCCAGGTACTCCTGACTCCAAGGCTGGTGTTCTGTCCACTGTGCCACCAGCTGCCCCTGGAATCTGTAGTTTTAATGTCTCTGCAGAGGCTTCATTTTGCTTGTGTAAGGACAAACTCCAGGAGAATGCTAATTTCATGCCACCATCTTGGTTCTTCCCCCATTCTTAAGTACTAAAGGGAAACTTTCAAGGTGTCCTGGAATTACTTTTTCTGATGCCCTTTTGATCATCTGCCCTGTGTGAGTTCTCCATAGAATAGTCTTTTTTAGCAAGCATATATCTGACAAGCTAATAAGGTGATCAGTCCATTGTAGTTGCACTCTCTGAAGTAACCTTTGTATAATTGGAAGTTTAGGGCAAGAAAGAACCTCAGTGTCTGTTATTTTCTTCTGTCCAGAGATTTTCAGAATCTCCCTATAAGACAATTTAAATGTAAACAATTCAGTTACCTTATGTGGCATTGATAGACTGTTCATGTTTCACAAGCATAACCACACCAAATGGCTCTGTTGACCATAAGTTTGGTAGTTAGTCTAATACCTCTTCTCCCTCACACTTTCTTTTAGAGTCTCACAAATATTGAACTAGCTCCATCAATGTGCATAGTAACCTTTTGTCAATGTATAACTCCCAGGAAAGGATGCTGCCAAGGTAAGTAAAGCTGTCCACAATACTCAAAACTTCTCAAAAAGTAAGGGTTAACACAAAGCATATGAGCAATTTTTTTCTAGTGAATGGATTGAAAATAATGGTTAAACTCAGTCAAGGTACATCAGTCTTGTTGCGATATCATTTTTTAAAGAGATATATCTTTAGTTGTGCAAAAAGTTCTGTGTGAAGATTAAAAGGACAAATCTTTTGCAGCATCTTAAAAATAACATTTATAAAGTTACAATAAATTGACTTTACCTTACATTTTACATTTAATATCTTGGCTACGGACACCATCTGAAGATGAAAATGCATCTGCATTATGAAACTTTAACCTTCTGTGACATTTTAAGGTTGTATTTTTGGCTGTCTGTGTGACATGTTGTAGCTTTTATTTCAAAGGGTATTTTCTTTCTGTTTGTGAAAAGTATTATTCCTATGTGAGCGAAGACTAGCAGTAGAGATCCACTACATATATGAGATATAACTTTAGAGCAATGGAAAAGAATTAAAAAAAAAACAAATCAAACCAATATGTCTAAATGAATGTAATTTCCTTTGAAGTAGTGCCCTTGGGAGATATCTCCCAGTGTTTCTCTTCAAAATATCTGTGTTGGTACTATTTTAGAATTGTCTTCAAACTTCCTTGCAAGATAGTCTAAAAAAAATTGTTTATCTGCACACCTCTTTATTTTGTTGCCAAAAGTTATCATTCTGGGGTGGCTAGGTTGCGCAGTGGATAGAGTACCAGCCCTGGAGTCAGGAGTTCAGGAGTACTTAAGTTCAAATTCGGTCTCAGACACTTAATAATTACCTAGCTGTGGGGCCTTGGGCAAGCCACTAAACTCCATTTGCCTGGAAAAAACCTAAAATAAAAAGCTATCACTCTTAACTTGACCTCATACTGCATTTACAAGCTTTTCTTTACTCAAACTTTCATTGTTTCTAAGTGTTAGACCTGTAAAAGTCAAAGATATGACACCATATAATATATTTATGGGAATATCAACAAAGGGAGCTCCGCCTGGTAGACACCAGTAGCAAACAGATGACTCCTTAACCAAGTGACTCTCAGTGCCATTACAAGTCTTGATTCCATTGTCATTCATGGAAGACCATTCATGTGGTTCTATTTGGAAAAATACTGTAAATCAAGAACATGTCATGCCATTTTAATTCTGTCCTTGAGAAAATTTTAGCATATATAATTCTTTATATTAAACTCTCTTCTGCTGCATGGCTAGAAAATCTACTGTTTGATATTGTGATTCAGGTAGGAATAGCCACATATGTGTGCATAATCAAGAGCTTTTCTGCCATCAAGTTTAACCTTATCTTTAACTGACTCAGACCTTCTAGTCTTTAGTCTGTAACCTCCTTACTCATTCTTTTCCTATTGAGACATTTGTGTCTATACTTAATTACTACTTTATTATTTTTGTTTTGCCGTTGTTGTTTGAAGCAATTGGGGGTGAGGGTCGCATGGCTAGTAAATTTTGGAGGCTGGATTTTAACTCAGGTCTTCCTGATTCCAAGGCTAGTATCATAGCTACCTAACATCCTTCCATTATGAACAAACTGTCCTTTATCAAAGATTTCTTTCTTTCAGGTACCTTCCAACTGTTCAGTTTGGTATTTAAAGTTTTGCAGCCTAAGTTTTCAGACTTATTATACATTATTCCTCTTCTCACTGCAGTAAGTCATGAAACAAACATTTATTAAACACTGACTATGTCCCAGGTGGTTCTGTGCTAAAATCTCAGAGATACAAAAGAGGTAAAATTCAGAATCTTCCTTCAAAAAAGCTCACAATCTAATACGGTAGTCTACAAGAAAGCAAAAATGTACAAACCAGATTAGAAGATAAATAGGAAACAATTAAAGGAAGAAATACACTAAAATTAAAAGTAATTGGAAAATATTTCTTAGGAAGATGGAGTTTTAATTGGGATTTAAGGAAGTCAGAGAGGATAGTAGGTAGGGATGAGGAAAGCATGCATTCCTAACCTGTTGATCTCTAATAATATGGTCAATACATGGCACAAATATACTGGAGGAGGAATATTCATAAACTTTGTTGAGGTCTAAGCATAACTGATTAGGTACCAAGATCCTGGGTCATCCCTCCTTGAATGTCCTCCTGGAAATACCTTCTAGATGTGTCTCATAGCCAGCTCCATCCAGATTTGAGGGCCTCTCCCTATTTTTTCTTTTAAAAATATTGTATAATTGTATTGAATAAATTTGGACATAGAAAAAAATTCAGAAAATGTATCTTTCTTGCTCCCCCCCCATTTTTTTGAGTTCTTGAAGTCAAACATTCTTTTTTCTATTTTTAATTGATACTTTATTTTATTTTTCCAATTACATGTTATGAAAAATTTTCAATTTTCATCCACATGCATATGCATATGCATATTTATAAGTTACATGATTTCCTTCCACCCTTCATTCCCACCTCCTCTCAGCAGTGAACAGTGTGGTGAGCATTGGATATATACATTTACATTTAATATGTCTACAGATTATTCATTTTCTGTATGAAAAATTGGAACTAAGGGGGGGAAAATGAGAAAAATCATGAGAGAGGAATGAAAAATATAAGAGAAATACTTAAAAAGTGAATATAGTATTCATCTAGATTGTGAAGTTTGTTTTTTGTTTTGTTTTGTTTTGTTTTTCTTCTTGTGCATGTGGATAGCATTTCATTACAAGTCTCCCAGAGTTGTCCTAGTTATCTGAACTACTGAGAAGAGCTGTTTTGATCATAGCTGATCAAATCACATTGTTATACAGTTCTCGTAGTTCTGCTTCCTTCACCCAACATCATTTCCTATAATTTTTTCTGTTTCTCTATGGTCTGACCATTCCTGGTTTCTTACAGAAAAATAGAACTCCATAACTTTCACACACCATAACTTTTTCAGTAATTACCCAAATGATGGACATCCCCTCAATTTCTAATTATTTGCTAGCACAAAAAGAGATGCTATGAATATTTTTGAACATATGAGATTTTTGCCATTTTTTTATGATTTCTTCTGGATATAGGCCTAATATTGGTATGGCTGAGTCAAAGGGAATGCACATTTTTATTGCTCTTTGGGTATAGATCCATATTGCTCTCCAGAATGGATGGATTAGTCCAAAACATCACCAAAGAGTACATTAATGTACCAATCCTGCCACAGCCCCTCCAACAGTGATCTCTTTTCCTTTTTGTCATCTTAGACAATTTGATAGGTGTGAGGTGGTAGCTTATTTTTGTTTTAATTTGCATTTCCCTAATCTCCAATGATCTGGGGGCATTTTTTATATGATTATATATAGCTTTAAATTGAAAACTGCCTGTTCATATAATTTGACCATTTATCAATTGGGGAATAACTTGTAACCTTTCAAATTTGATTCAATTCTCTATATATTTTAGAAATGAGATCTTTATCAGAACCCCTAGATGTGAAAATTATTTCCCAGTTTTTTGCTTTCTTCAAATCTTGGCAGTATTGGCATTATTGTTACAAAACCTTTTATTCAATATAGTCAAAATCATGCATTTTGTAATTTGTAATGCAATTTATTTCTTGTTTGGTCATAAATTTCTACCCTTTCCATAGAGCTAACAGAATATTTCTTGATCTGTAAATTGGTCTATAGTATCATACATTATGTCTAAATCCTGTTCCCATTTTAATCTTATTTTGGTATAGGGTGTGAGATGTGATTCTTTGCCTAATTTTTGCCATACTACTTTCCAGTTTTCCTAAAAAATTTTTGTCAAATAGTGAGTCTTACCCAGGAAGTCAATATCTTTGAGTTTGTCAAGCAGTAGATTCCTGTAGTCATTTGGTACTGTTTCTTTTGAAACTATCCTGGGTCACTGGTCCATTAATCTATTTCTTAACTGATATCAGGCAGCTGTGATGACTACATTATAGTTTTAGATCAGGTACAGCAAGGCCAACTTCCTTTAGATTTCTTTATCCATCAGGTTCCTTGATATTTTTGACCTTTTGTTGTTCCAGACCAATTTTGTTACTATTTTTTTAAGATTGGTAAAATAGTTATTAGGTAGTTTGATTGGTATGATGTTGAATAAGTAATTTAATTGGATAGAATAGGCATTTTTATTATATTAGCTTGATCTTAGAGCAACTGACAGTTTTCCAGTTTTTTAGATTTGACTTTATTTGTGTGAATAGAATTTTGTAATTATGTTCAGACAGTTTCTGGATTTATCTTGGGAGGTAAATTCCAAAGTATTTAATGTCTAGCGTCAAATTAAAAGCAATTTCTCTTTCTATCTCTTTCTCTTGGATTTTCTTGTTTTTATATAGAAATACTGATGATTTATGTGACTTTTTTTTACATCCTACTACTTCTCTGAATTTATTAATTGTTTCAAGTAGGTTATTAGATAATTTGTTCGGATTCTCATATGGTATGCCATCATATCATCTGCAAAGAGTGAAAGTTTTGGTTTCTCATTTCCAGTTCTAATTCCATCAATTTCTTTTTCTTCTCTTATTGCTAAAACAAACATTTCTAATAGTGACAATTGATTTCTTGCTTCACCTCTGATCTTATTGGAAATACTCCTAGTTTATCACTAATAAATATAATTTTGTTTAAGGTTTTAGATAAGAAAGTTTTATTTTAAGGAAATTATTTTAAAATTCTTTAAGGAAAACTACATTTAGTGGGTTTTCTTTTTAGGTTTTTTGCAAGGCAAACAGGGTTAAGTGGCTTGCCCAAGGCCACACAGCTAGGTAATTATTAAGTGTCTGAGACCGGATTTGAACCCAGGTACTCCTGACTCCCAGCCGGCGCTTTATCCATTACGCCACCTAGCCGCCCCCCACAGTTAGTGCTTTTAATTGGAATGGATGTTGTATTTCGTCACAGACATTTTCAGTGTCTATTGAGATAATCATATGAGTTCTGATGGTTTCGTAGTGATATATTCAATTATGCCAAGTATTTTCCTAATACTGAACCATCCTTGCCTATCTGGTATAATACCACCTGATCATGCTATATCATTCTAGCAATAACTTGCTTTAATCCTTTTGCTAAAATATTATTTAAGATGGTGGGCAAGTTCCAGTGCAGAGTACAGTTGATATCCATTCGCTGGGCTCCTCTGGTCTGGAACACCTTGAACTCCATACCTTCATTTCAGCTGAATCCTCTTCCCAAAATAAACCCAATAACCCCAATAACACAAGCTCATGCTTCCACCCAGGCTCAGATGTGGACAGCTGAGCTCCCTCAACTGAATAGGGAAGAGATTAATTACCCTTGCCCCAGGGCAGAGCCCTCATGGATCAAGGATAAATGTATCCAGCAGCGCCATCCCTCCAGGCCAAGGGAGAGGGCCTAAAATCAAGGTCACAGACACTCCAGAGAAAGTAATCTTGCTGGCCCACTTGGAGTAATTGAACCCAGTACACAAAACCTCTAGCACCACCTACTGGCTGGCCCAGTGAGCAATAGCCTCTAGGGATCTCAACACCAAACTTCAGTGACCAGTCCAACACAAGATCTAAGGAAAATGATAAAGGCCAATAAAAAGTGTGTGTGTGTGTGTGGGGGGGGGGGTCCATAGAAAACCACTGTAACCAAGATCAAAAGAAATGTAGTAAATTGGGAAACAATTTTTACCCTCATTTCTAACATATACAGAGGCCTCATTTCTAACATATACAGAGAACTGAGACAAATTTAAAAAAGCAACAAGCCATAACCCAATTGACAAATTGTCAAAGGATATGCAAAGGCAATATACAGATGAGGAAACCAAAGTGATCCATAGCTATATGGAAAATTTCTCTAAATCATTAATGATTAGAGAAATGCAAATTAAAGCATCTCTGAGGTACAACCTCACACCTCTCAGACTGGTCAATACGACCAGAAAGGATAATGATCAATGTTGAAAGGGATGTGAGAAATCACTGGATATTGATACATTATTGGTGGAGCTGTGAACTCATTCAACATTTCTGGAGAGCAATTTGGAATTATGCCTAAACAGTGGTAAAAATTTGCATATCCTTTGAGCCAGCAATACCACTACTGGGTCTATAACCTGAAGATATCATGAAAAAGGGTAAAAACATCACTTGTATAAAAATATTCATAGTAGCCCTGTTTGTGGTGGAAAAGAATTAGAAACTGAGTGAATGTCCTTCAGTTGGAGAATGGCAGAACAAATTGTAGTATATGTTTGTTATGGAACACTATTGTTCCATTAGAAACCAGTAAGGATGGGAATTCAGGGAAACATGGAAGGATTTGCATGAACTGATGATGAGTTAGATGAGCAGAACTAGATGAACACTGTACACCCTAACAACAAGGTGGGGGTGATGATCAACCTTAATAGGCTTGCTCATTCCATCAGTGTAACAATCAGGCACAATTTTGGGGTATGGATGAAGGAGAATACCATTTGTATCCAGAGAAAGAGTTGTGGAGTTTGAAGAAAGACCAGAGACTACTAATTTAATTTTAAAAAAGTTATTTTGTTATATAATTTTGCTATCTCTTATACTTTATTTTTTTCCTTAAGGATATGATTTCTCTCTCATCACATTCAACTGAGACCAATGTATACCATGGAAACAATGTTAAGACTAACAGACTATCTTCTGTGGGAGGTGGGGGGGAGGGAAGCAAGATTAGGGGAAAAATTGTAAGACTCAAATTAAATAAATAAATCTCCTTTAAAAAGTTTTTTTTTTAAATCTGATTTATTTTCATCCATTTGCACATAGATTTTTTTTTTAGATTTTTCAAGGCAATGGGGTTAAGTGGCTTGCCCAAGGCCACATGGCTAAGTAATTATTAAGTGTCTGAGGTTAGATTTGAACTCAGGTACTCTTGACTCTAAGGCCAGTGCTCTCTCCACTGTGCCACCTAGCCATCCAAACATATATTTTCAAGTTAGAAAATTTCCTTTCACCCTCCCTTCCCACACCTCTCCTCTCAGTGATGAGCAGTCAGGTTAGCATTGCAAATGCATGTTTTGTAAGCATGTCAACAGATTAGTGTTAGTTGTTTTAGGTATGAGGAATTAGGATTTTGAGAAAGTGATACAAAAGAGATAATTTTTATAAAGTGTTCATTCGATTCTGAAGGATTTTTTTTTGTATGTGTGTTTTGTTTTGTTTTGTTTTTCTTCTTCTGGATGGGGGGTAAGATAGTCCATGGCCAGTCAAATACAGTTGTCCTAACTCAGTACCTCCTTCTGTCAAGTTTGTTCATCTCACAATGTTGTTGTTGATGCATATATTCTTCTCTTGGTTCTACTCACTTCTCTCAGCATCAGATCCAGAAAGTCATTTCATACTTCTCTAGAGTCTGATAATTTTTTTTCTTATAGAACAATAGTATTCCATAGTATGCATGTGCCATAACTTGTTTAGCCATTACCCAATTGATGGGCATCCCCTCAATTTCCAATTCTTTGCCACTCCAAAAAAGGGTTGCTATGAATATTTTAGAAAATGTAGGACTATTTCCTTTTTTTAAATAATTTATTTTGGATATAAACCTAGAATTTGAATTGTTGTGTCAAAGAGTTTGAACATTTTTATTGTTCTTTGGCCATAATTCCATACTGTTCTCCAGAACGGTTGGATCCATTCGCAGTTCCACCAGCTATGCTTCAGTGTCTCAATCCTCCCACAACCTCTCCAACATAGATCATTTTCCCTTTTTCTCTTCTTTCCCAATATGATAGGTAAGAGATGATACCTCATTGTTGTTTTAATTTGCATTTCTCTAATCAATAGTGATTTGGAGCATTTTTTCATGTTATATATATATATATATATATATATATATATATATATATATATATACCTTTAATTTCTTCATTTGAAAATTGTCTGTTTATATCCTTTGTCAATTTATCAATTGTGGAATGAATTGGGACTTTATAAATTTGATGTAATTGTCTATATATTTTAGAAATATAGAAAATATATAGAAATCAGAACTCTTAGCTGTGAAGATCGTTTCCCAGCTTTCTACTTTCTTTCTAATTTTGGCAGAATTGATTTTATTAGGGCAAATTTTTTTTAATTTAATAATAGCCAAAATCAACCATTTTGCAATTTATAATGAGCTCTAAATCTTGTTTGGTCATAAATTTAACTCCTTTCCATAGATCTGATAGAGTATTTCTTGTTCTACTAATTTATCCACAGTGTCACTCTTTACATGTAAATCTTGTACCCAATTAGACCTTATTTTGGTATATGGTGTGAGATGTGGATCTATGTCTGGTTTTTGCCATACTATTTTCCAATTTTCCCAACAATTTTTGTCAAAAAGTGAATTCTTATCCCAGAAATTGATTTCTTTGGGTTTGTCAAATAGTAGATTGCTATAACATTTACTACAGACTTCTTTTGAACCTATACTAAGTCACTAGTCCATTAATCTATTTCTTAACCAGTAGCAGGCAGTTGTGATGGCTGCTATGTAACAGTATAGTTTTAGATCTGGTAGAGCTAGGCCACCTTCCTTTACATTTTTTTTATCAGTTCCCTTGCTGTTCTTACCCTTTAGTTGCTCCAGATGAATTTTGTTACTGTTTTTCCAAGCCCAATAAAGTAATTATTTGGTATGACATTGAATAAATAATTTAATTTGGGTAGAATTGTCATTTTTATTATATCAGTTTGACCTAACCATGAGCATTTTGCATTTTTCCAATTATTTAGGTTTGACTTTATTTGGGTGAAAAGTGCTTTATAATTGTGCTCATACAATTTCTGGGTTTGTCTTGGGAGGTAGATTCTTCAGTATTTAATGTTGTCTATAGTCATTTAAAATGGAATATCTCTTTCTATCTTTTGCTTTGTTGTTCATTTAATAGAAATGTTTAATGATTTATGTGGGTTTATTTTATATCCTGCTTCTGTACTGAATTTGTTTATTTTTTTCAAGGAGTTTTTAAGATGATTTTCTCACATTCTCTAAGTATATCACAGTATCACCTGCAAAGAGTGAACATTTTGTTTCCTAATAGACAATTCTGATTCCTTCAATTTCTTTTTCTTCTCTTATTATTATAGCTAGCATTTCTATGCTATATTGAATAGTAATGGTGATAATGGCATCCTTCATTCACCCCTGATTTTATTGGAAATGCTCTGAGTTTATTCTCATTTCATATATTTGTTGATGGTTTTTAGATAGATATTATTTGCTATTTTAAAGAAAACTCCATTTATTCCTAAACTTTCTAGTGTTTTTAGTAGGAATGGATGTTGCATTTTATTAAAGCCTTTTTTCAATATTCATTGAGATAATCATATGATTTCTTTTGGTTTTTCTATTGATATGTTCAATTATGTAGAGTTTGTCCTAATGTTGAACCATCTCTGCCTGCCTGGTATAAATTAAACCTGATCATGATGTCTTATCCTGGTAATAACTTGCTGTAGTTTCATTGCTAAAATTTTACTTTAGATTTTTGCATCAATAATTATGGAGATTGGTCTATAATTTTCTTTGTCTATTCCAGTTCTTCCTGATGTCGATATCAGCACTATATTGGTGTCATAAAAGGAGTTTAGCAGAACTCCTTCCTCTCCTATTTTTTAAAATCATTTATGTAGAATAGGAATTAATTGTTCCTTAAATGTTTGGGAGAACTCACTTGTAAATCCATCTGAACCTGGGGACTTTTTCTTAGGGAACTTTTTGATGGTTTGGCTTCTTAAATTTATTTTTATGAAATAGGGATATTTAAATAATTTATTTCCTCTTCTGGTAATCTGTGCAGTTTGTCTTTTTGTAAATATTCATCCATTGCTCTCAAGTTATCCAGTTTATTGGCATACAGTTCTGCATAGTAGTCCCAAATAATTTTTTCAACTTCCTACTCATGGGTGGTTAGTTCACTCTTTTCATTTTTGATAGTGGCATTTGGTTATCTTCCTTTTTTTTTGTAATTTTCTTAACCAGAGGTTTGTCTGTTTTATTGGCTTTTTCATATAACCAATTCTTACTTTTCTTTATAGGTCAATGATTTTCTTATCTTCAATTTTATTAACCTCTCCCTTGATTTTCAGAATTTCTAATTTGTCTTTAATTGGGAGTCTATAATTTGTTGTTTTTCTAAGATTTTTAGCTGCATACCCAATTCATAGATCTCTTCTTTCTCTATTTTATACTTATAGGCATTTAGAAATATAAAGTTTCCCCTCAAAACCACCTTGATTGTATTCCAAAAATTTTGGTTTGATGTCTCATTTGTATCATTTCCTTGCATACAATTATTGATTATATCTATTATTTGCTACACCCATTATTTAAGATACAGTTGTTTAACTTCAAATTAATTCTTGGTTTATTATTCATGACCCATTATTACATGTAATTTTTATTGAATCATTGTCTAAGAAGTGTGTGTTTATTTTTTCTGCCTCTCTGCATTTGATTGTAGATGTAGTTGCCATGTACTGCTGAGAAAAAGGCATATTCTTTTCTATCCCCATTAAGTTTTCTCAGAGATCTATTACATATAAGTTTTCTAAGATTTCATTCACCTTCTTAACTTCTTTCTTATTTATTTGATTTTTAAATTTATCTGCTTGTGAGAGTGGGAGATTGTGTTCTCCCATTATTAAACTTTCGCAGTCTATGTCTCCTTGTAATTCACTCAGTTTTTCCTCTAGGAATTTGGATGCCATATCACTAGGTGCATATATGTTTAGTAATGATATAGCTTCATTACCAATGGTACCTTTTAAGAAGCTATAGGTTCCTTCCTTGTCCCTTTTATTGAGATTGATAATCTGTGATTAGGATCACTACTCCAGATGATTTTTACTTCAGCTGAGGCACAATATATTTTGCACCAACTTTTTTTTTATTTAGATCTGGATCATAGTCTGGGGCCTCAACAGAAGGTCAACAGAGCTTACTGAGATAGTGGAGTGGGGACCCTTTTCTCAGTCCCAAGCCAGAAAGGATTGCTCGTGGTCACTCCCAGACCAGTACACAGAAAAGGAGATTAGTCATAGCCTCTCAAAAGACTTTGAAGGAATTGACAACTTGTAGGTTCCTAGAGGTATCTCTGAAAACTGCTGCAAAAGTCCTCAAAAGCTTAGGACAGTTTGTCTTCCACCCTAGAAACAGAGTCCCACCTTAACAAAGAAGTAATATCAAGTCATAGGCTAAGGAAATGAGCAAACAACAGAAGAAAAAAAATCTCACCATTGACAATGACTTTGGTCATATGGAGTATCAAAATACAAATCCAAAAGAATATATCAAAGTTAAAGCTTCTGAATTCAAAGGCTCCAAGAAAAATATGAATTGGTCTCAGGCTTTGAATGACTTCAAAAAAATTTTTGAAAATAAAGTAAGGGAAGTAGGGGGAAAGTTGAGAAGCATTTGGGAAAATCGTGAAAACTGAGTCAGCAATTTGGTGATAGAGATTCAAAAAGATATTCAAGAAAATGACATCTGAAAATCTAGTTTGGTTCAAATGGAAAAAAAAGAGGTACAAAAGACTGATGAGAAGAGTGTCTTACAAAGCAGAATTGATCAAATGAAAAATTAAGTATAAAAGCTCTCTGAAGAAACTAATTCCCAAAATATAGAATGGCACTAAGGGAAGCTGTTGATTATGGGAGAGATCAAGAAATTAAAAAAATTAAATAATGAAAAATTAGAAGAAAATATGAGATATTTCACTGAAAAACACAACTGACCTGGAAAACAGATCCAGGAGAGAAAATTTAAAAATTATTGTACTGCCTGAAAACCATGACCAAAAAAAAGAGCCTAGATATCATTTTTCAACAAATTATTAAGGAAAATTGCCCTGGTATTCTAGAATCAGAGGGAAAAGAGAGAAAAAGAATCCACTGATTACCAAAAAGATTTCAAAAGGAAACCTAGCAGGAGTAATAAAGCCAAATTTCAGAACTCCCAAATCAAGGAGAAAATAATGCAAGCAGTCAGAAAGAAGTAATTCAAATATCATGAAGCCACAGTTAGGATAGTACAAGATTTAGCAACTTCTTCATTAAAGTCTTGTAAGGCTTGAGGTATGAAATTCTGGAAGATTTCATCTTAGATTACAACCAAGAATCAACTACTCAGCTCTTTCAGGGGGAAAGATGGACATTCAGTGTAAAAGGAGACTTTCAAACTTTCCTGATGAAACAACCAGAACTAAACAGAAAATTTCATCTTCAAATACAAAACACAAGTGTTACATTAAAAAAAAGTAAACAGGAAAGGCAAATCATAAGGGACCCAATGATGTTGAACTCCTTATATAATCCTGCAAGGGATTATGATACTGATAATTCATATGAACTTTCTCATTTCTTAAGGCAGTTAGAAGGAGCATATATAGACATGGCACAGATGGGAGTTGAATTTGAAGGTATATTACAAAGGTGGATTTACTGAGCTAGAGAAGAACATACTAGGAGAAAGGGAAAGGAGAGGAGGAATGGGATGAGTTATTTCACATACAAAAGGCAAGTAAAAACTTTTGCAGTAGAGTGGAAGAGGGAGAAAGTGAGGGAAAGTGAGTGAATGTTAGTCAGAATTGTCTCAGAGGGGGAAGAATATACATACTCACTTAGGTATAGAAATCTAACTTACCCTTGAGGAAAGTAGACAATGAAAGAGATGGAAGAAAGGAAACAGGAGTGTGGAGAGCTGGGGGAATGAAAGCATTCATAGGTGATATGAGGGAGGGAAGATTGTGGGGGTGAAGTCAGGTGCAAAACTTTTGAGGAGGTACAGGATGAAGAGAGAGAGAGAATAGAATAAATGTGAGTGGGGAGAATAGCATTAAAGGCAATACAGTTAGCAATACCAGTTATGGGAAAAAATTTTTGAAACATTTCTCTGATAAAGATGTCATTTCTCAAACATAGAGAACTGAGTCAAATTTATAAATAATAAGAACCTTTACCCAACTGACAAATGAGCAAAAGATTTGAACAGTGTTCAGATGAGGTTATCATTGCTATCTATTTAAATCATCTTTTCAAAATGTCCTACCTCATTACCGATAGGAGAAATGGGGCTTGGAATAATTATGAAGTATTACCTTTTGCCTATTGGATTGGCTAATAGGCAAAAAGAGAAAATGACAAATGTTGGAAGGGATACAGAGAAATTGAGATATTAATGCACTGTTGTAGGAGTCGTTAAATGATTCAACAATTCAATAAAGCAATTTGGAACCATACACAAAGAGTTATAAAAACATGTCTGTCCTTTGGCATCTCAGTGACATTGCTAAATCTGTATTCCAGAAGAGATGAAAGATCTGAAGAAAAGAACAGGAAGAAAAGAACCTATATGTATAGGGAAATTTATAGCAGTTCTTTCCTGATGGCAAGAAACTGGAAACTGAGGAGATGCCCATCAGTCAGGGATTAGCTAAATAAATTGTTGTATATAATCGTAATGAAAAACTATTCTGTTATGGGCAGTGATGAACACGATATTATCAATAAAATACATGAGCAGATGTATTGGGAATTGTATAATATACAATGTAAGAGCAAAACTGTAGGATAATCAATTGTGAATGACCTACTTTTTCTCAGTAATGCTGTGACCCAGGTAAACCCTGAAGGACTTATGTTCCTAAAACAGAGCTGTTGGTGTCTCTATACAGACTGAAGCATGTTCTTTTATTCCACTTTATTTTTTTAAAGTTTCTCTTTTTTTTGGAATGAGATGTTATGGTTACTTTTAAAACATGACTATTGTAGTAATATTTTACTTGACTACACATTTTTAACCTATACCAAAAAACTTGCTTTCTCAATGAAGAGGAGTTAGGGTGAGAGGAAGGGAAAGAATTTGGAATTAAGTTTTTTGGAAGAGAATATTGAAATTTGTTTCCTGCATATTCCTGGGGAGAAAATTAAAATAAAATAAAAATTTAATAATAAGAAAAAAGAGGACAATCTCAATGAATAAAAGGATATGTGGTGTTATATAAGGTGAAAGAAACCTAGAAAGGAAGGGGGTGGCATCTAGTTAGTGAAGGCTTTGAATACCAAACAGAGAATTTTGAAGCAGTGGAATTTATTTAGTAAAGAGCCACATGATCAGACCTGCATGTTAGGAAAGGCATGTCAGTAACTGAATAGAAACATGAATTGAGTGGAGAGAGACTTGAGACAGGCAGACCCCATTAATAGTGTATTGCAATAATCCAAGCATGAGTTAAAGGGGCTTGCATTGATTGGTGACTGAGGAGAAAGAGGGTAGTAATCAAGAGATATCGCAAAGGGAAAATTGAGAGTTTAGCAAGAGATTGGATATGAGAAGTGAAAGATAGTGAAGAATCAATGAAAATACCCAGGTTGCAAGTTTAGGAATTAGGGAAGATGGTTTGTCCTTGACAATAAAAAGGAAGTTAGAAGGGGGAAAAGATTCAAGGGAAAAAATAATGAATTCAGTTTTTGACATGTTGGGTTAAAGATCTCTTTAAGATATCCAATAAGATATGCCTGAAAGGCAATTGGTGATGAGAGAGCAGAGGTCAGCAGATAATTTAGGGCAGGATAGACAGATTCAGTAGTCATCGCATAGATGATGCCATAGATATTTCCAAATAAACTAACCTATTCATTGTTTTCTGAATTCAGCTCAGCTCCCACTTCTATAACTTTGCAGTCTAACCTCCCCCATTCTTTAAATATAGCATTTACTCCTTCCCAGAATCATAAGCTTTCTTTCAGCCTAAGGTTAGCTGTCACCTTCTATTGGAAACTTTTTGTGATCCTACCAGCTGTTAGTGTTTTTCTCTTCCTCAAATGTCTTATATCAAATTATCTCAAAATTACTGATGTTTGCATGTTGTATCCTCCAGCACAATGTAAGCACCTTGATAAATTGAGTTAATAGGAAATTCAAAGGATTATCAATGTGAGTGTTAGAGTCAAGAATTAAAGCTAAAGTTTAAGGTGCAAAGAGGCAGACATGTTCATTTTAGTCTATGACTCCTAAGCTTTTTTACATAACTGTCATATATTTGTTTTAATTGAATTGAATCTTCTTTACTCATACAAATTAAGCTTTCTTCAAAAGACTTGGACAGTACTTCAGTACTTGCAGCTTCTACTATTTTGGCAACTCCTTCCATAAATATAAGTGCTGAACCTGGAGGAAGAGTTGGAATATTCATTACTCAGACAATGCCACTTTCAGATCCTCCATCTGTTATCTCCTCCTTTGAAGTTCACACAATTTTACTCTCATTCTGCACAGATTCTCACAATACCCTTATTTTTAACAATAAGGAAAATGAATTCAGTTCCTAACTCTCATTCTTTCCAGTTGAAACTAGGTACTAATTCTTCACTTGAATATTCTAGTACCACAACTTAGTAGCCTTTTTGTTCTACTTTTTCTCAGTTATCCAAAAGAAGGCAATATTATGAGTCTCCTCATTTCTCCCAAACTATTATAAATCAAAGATCATGATTTCCTCCCTGAGTTTGTGTTAAAAGTAGAAAGTATTACAATGGTTAAAGTCATTAGAACTCTTTTGGTGTGCAAACACCATACTCATCAATTTGGTTACATTCATCACCTTTAAAGTTCAAGAAACTAATGGGAATTCACTAACCAGGAAAGAAAAGGAAAAGTAACAGCACAATTATGCTAATACTGCCTAATTTGCATTTTTCACTTTGATTGCATGAGGTTAGTAGCACTCTCACCTTCCCTATTCCAAGACTTGAATTTCCCCAAGTTTGGGGGTATATTTTGTTCTTTCTGCATACCAAATACCTCACATAGGACATGTAAATAATGATGGCATATTATAAACTAGGATAATGTATCCAATTCTCATAATTAATCCCTCAAAAATTATCTCTCATCTAGAGAAGGTATGGGAATAGCTGCAAACACCAGAATATGACAAAGCACAATGTAAGCAAGTTGTTTTTCTAATAATTTAGTGTTTATATTTTTTTTCTGAAAACACCAAAAATATACTTGGCTGGTTAATGCCTTTTTTGCTCTAGGTCAGGTAGCTGGTTACAGAAAAGTTAACATACAAATTTTATTTGTCCATTTCTATTATTTCCTAGCCAAAAAAATGCCAGTGAAGATTCCATAAAGTGCAATAACACTTCATCATTTCATTGTTTTTAGAAGTTAAACACAATAGTTGTGGGAGCATGTGGAACCATTAATTTTTTAAAATCAATAAAGTCATGTTTCTGATCCCTGAATACCAACCTTTTAGAGTCATTTTTAAGAACATGGCATTATCTGAGAAAGATTGGGAGTAACTTTCCTGGCACCCAACACAGATCCAAGTCATGCATTTTAAAGGAATTGAACAAGCTAATTGTCTAATCATAATTATATATTATAATTTTGAACTGTACTTTAGAATTAAATTGTTTAGCTTAGTCATCAGCACCCAAGTTCAACAACAGTTAGTAATAATAAAGCCAAGAAAAATGTCGACTGAATAAACTTTATCTTTCTTTAATCCTTTTCTCTGTTGGCGGAGTACTCTATCATTTAGATACCAGGTCATTGTCCCCATTAATGAAACAAAATGAAAAATCTAGTTTGTCTCATTTAACTGACTAGGAATAATGAACTTTTGGATCATCTTGAGCTTCTCAGCATTTTGTTGCATTTCTTCACTGGAAAATCACCTTAATATTATTTTTTTAACTCTTTGTAAGATTAACCTTGAATCAATCCACTGGGACTGTGTTGATATTCCATAGAGTGTTCCTTAGTATATCTTTTGCCTTTAGTTACCATGTCTTCCTTTCTTTTTACAGTTCACCCTCCCCAAGGTTGGGACCCCCAGTTGAGTAATCTCAAAACTCATTTAGACTGGAAACTTCAATAACATTCCTAAGATTTGCTGTGCCTTGGATACAATGCCACACATTATCCACTGGATAGAATTGGCTTGAATTGAGTGTAAGTGGTGTGTGTGTGTGTGTGTGTGTGTGTGTGTCTAAGTCTACATCTATTTTTATATACATGCACACACACCCCTAAAAAATAAGGGTCAAAACTTGGCAACCTGCTTCTGAGAGACATTGACACCTGGATTTGATAGGATTTTAAAAATATTTTTGAATGTTTCAAGAAGCATCAAAAGTTCTGCCTGTTTGACTCTCTAGCAGGTTGTGATCTAAATCTCTGTGTTCCCACTGCTTCTAGATAATCTGAAAAAAAATTATTGGTCTGGGAAAAAAAACAAAAAAACCATGGTTGTGTTTTCACAGAACACTGTCAAAAAGCTCAATGTATAGCTCAAATGGTTTTGAAGCTATCTTATTATATAACAATTTGTTTTTTTAATACAACAGGCGTCTGAAAGGTTTTCTTTAAAAGTTCATGAGCTAAAATGACCTTCTGTCTTTCTATCAGCTTATCAGCTTGCCTATTTAATCCCTGTCATCTCTTTCTTGATTGAGGCATTGCATTATCCTGGGAACAATTGGCTTCTGTCACTTACTCATTATCACTGTCTGGGAATTGAAATGAAGCAAACTATACACCAAAAGCTAAAATGGACCTGATGAGTTACTGAAAGCAATAACAAATTCAATTATCATTTTTTTTATTTTTTTACATGAAGTAGAGTTTATAAAACACACTTGAGCAAGCATAAATGAGCATTCCACATAAAACTAGTTTGAAACAGAACATACATATACATTATCTATATTTTTTAGAAAATATATATTAAAATTATATACTAGGATGAAAATCACATATATACATAAACAAATATAAGTGTATATATACACATATATTTGTTTGTATATCTGTTTATCATCTGTCCTCTCTATTATCTGTCTAGTTATTTAGCTATATATCTCTCTGTGAATATAGGTATCAAAACTAAAAAAAAAAATATTAAATCTCCTCCAAGTTAAACTGACACAATGCACAATGACTTACTTACTAGCATACATGGTTTTTAGAACATTGATGTCAGTGGAAGACTTTGGAAGAGCCCTTGTAAATGAACTTCCATTGTCATGCTTCTTGTGCCACTTAGTAAAACTTGGACAAATCTGAGACTCAATATCCTTATCCATAAAATTAGGTAGTTGGACTACTTAACCTCTTATGTCCCTTCCAGATTAGTTCTATGATCCTTTGAGAGTCATCAAATAATAAGATTAAATCTTCTCAAACTTCATTTAACTGAACTCTGATTTAATCCTCCAATCAGAGGAGAGTAATATGCTATTAACACAAGGAAGCTCATTCCTCAGTTTCAGCACTTGACACCATGATATTGCTTTCAAATGCCTGGGGAAAGATGAAGTGATACTAATTAAATAACCTCCAAATTGTACCCAACTATCCAGGTAACTTTAGTGGTAAACAACAATGAAGTATTTTTTTAAAACAAAATTTCTTAATAAACCATTTGAAACAAAATAATATGCATTTACACAAATACACTATTAAAAATTCTATTGTGCTAGAATATTGACATATTTTCTGAATTTTCTGAATTAAATTAAAATTTGGATGGTCAGATTTTTAAAAATTTAATTCCAGATGAAGTCTTCCAAAGTAAAAAATTGTGACTACATATTCATATCAGAAGATCACAGATTTGGATCTGGGCAAGAACCTTAGAGGTCACTGATTTCAACCCTCTCATTTAACTGGAACTAAAAAATTGAGGGCAAGAGAGTTTGAGTGGTTTGCTCATGTCACAAATATTAAGTTACTGAGATATAACGTTAAAAAAGACACTAGGGTTCCAAATGAGAAAAAGGGGGAAAGGAATATACATTATTATTAGTATTATTAAGTGTATTTTATGTGTCAGACACTATGCTAAATGCCTGGCAAATATTCACAAAATTGGATCCTTATCACTCCTAGCCCACAAGATATTTGATGAGTCTACAGTTGAACTGGATTCCATTCAATGAGACTTTTTAACTCTATAAATAACACCAAGGTAGTATGAGTTTTGTCTTTGCTCTCTTTATTAAAGTTTTGAGTGACCTGTTCTACAAAAGGGAAAATCTGATTGAGATAACTCATATTTTTCTACTTAAGATTCTTAATAATTTACATTCTTTAGGAGTCAGAGGGGAGTGATCAACCCTATGAAAGGGCCAGGTTCTACCTCTTCCCCCCTTCCAAAAGAGGAAATGAGGACTCTTAGATGACCTCCTCATTCAATTGTCTACTAATCAGAATTGCCAAGGGAAGACTCACTAGTATTCTGTTACTACAATTAGAGAAGGAAAGTACACCTAGGAATGAATCCCTGAAAGCTCTCATTCTGGGGCTTTGGTGTTCATAAAGAAATGCTATTCATCTTTCTATTATTTATTAAACACATGCCTCTTTTAATAAATGATATTATGCTTAGAAAATGTCCTCATTTTACCTGTTGGCTCAATTTTCCTTATAACAGTCACTTACATTTTGTATCTCTGTTCAGCCTCCATTATCAAAGGGTGAGCCTATATTCACTACAATAGATCACCGGGCTTTGTACCATCCCCTATACAACTATCTAATGAATTAAGGTAAAACTATGCCAGTTCTATGGCTAGTAAAGCTATATTTATATCCATAAGTGTTTTATCACTCTGTCTGGGGAAATGAGTAAAGCCACTATAATTCAAATAAACAGCTTAAACTAGATCTAATCATAGTTTTTATTAACATCTACTCTATTTATGAAATAGACTGTTGGTGAATTCTAAAGTAATCTAATTCATGACCCAAGAACAAGACAAAGTATTTACCTTCTCCCCTCCATAGGACTGCACACACATATATTGATACATATACTCTAAATTGCTGGCTTTCTGTCTCTTTCTTTCTCTCATTCATACACACACACACACACACACACACACACACACACACACACACACACTTGCAGCAGCAATATTCATTCAATTGATTATTCACTTAAGCCACTCATAGCCACTCTTGCATGATAAGATAGTAAACAGTTCCAAAAAATTTCTCTTTCTCAGTATAAGGTACTTATTGCATCTTCTTCTAAGTCTAGGACCAACTTCACTTCATTTTATGATTATAAAGTAATAGCCACCTAATTTTTTTATTTGCCTCCTCCCTCCAATTCACCCTAAATAAAACTACTATAATCCTCATTAAAAAGAGCACTTTGATTAGTTCACTATTTTGTTCAGAGAATCTCAGTACCTTAGAAAATAATTATTTTAAACACCTTTGTCTAGAATTCAAGGATTTTTAAGGCAAAGCCTGATCAAATTAGTTCTGGAAGTTAGAGTTGGGAATAAAATAAAATAAACAGTGATCATCTGGTAGCATGGGAAAGATATTATATTAGGATTGATAGGGAGACACTTGCCTCCTCATTTCAATAAAGAAATTTATCTTGTCAAAAATGTGTATGGACATCCATTATAGGGGTTGAACCATCGAGTCTAGTATGTATAGACTCCTTGAAGGTAGAGATTTTTATGAACTAGTTCATTGGGAAACCATATCTACTATCTGAACCCTTAGATAATCACTTCTTGGTAATAGTTTTAATGTGTTTAAGGGGGAAAAAACAAAACAAAACTAGCCTAGCCTTTGTAGCACAGATCCTGAGAGATGTTTTTTTCCCTATAGAAATAGCATTCAAATCACGCCTTGGTCTTGGAATCATAAAAGCAAGTTCAAATCCTGTGAGAGGGAGAAAAAGTAATTCATCAAAGCTATAAAGTTCCATCAAAATATGAATTTGTTAGTCCCTATTCTAATGCTTCATCATACTGTGGAGGAAAATTTTAGTTTTGATGGATATTTTAATAAAACATAAATTCATTTAAGTGTTAAACTAGATGGATTTTGGTTACTAATATGGACAGATTACAGCAACTTTATCAAAAATACACAATACTGAGAAGTTCATCAATATATCATCTTTTTTTTAGATAGTTGAGAAATTGGTCATGACATGACAAATTCTTAGAGGATGGCAACCCTTGTGTCATTGAAAAAGACCATAACTTTCAAGCAATCTTCTTTTGTTTCTATGGTGATAGTGGCATGGTACCAAAAACTTGGGAAGAAGACAAGAAAAACAACACACTTCAGACAACCTACAATCCTTATATTTTCTATAAATGTTCTAGAAAGGAAACCCTTATGCAGTAACCAAACAATGAATATGTTGAATGATATGAAATGAATCCTATCAGTCTTGATATAAATGAAAGAACATTAAATATCATCACAGGTTTTCCTTAGAGAATCAATATAACAGAGTTCATTGAATTGCTTTTATTATATAATCAAAGAAAGCAAAAAATCATGAACTTATGGGAAACAGTTGTTTCATATTGCAGGACCATTGAGAAAAGATGGGGGAGTAAAAATCTAAGAGGACAAATGATCTAGGAGATGGAGGTGGCTTCTCAGAGCAATCAATGCAGGATGAATGCTAATTCCCTGTTGAGTCCCTTTCTGGATTCCCTTATCTTTTCCCAGGCAAGAGCTGAAGGGGTGGGAGACAAGGAAGAGAGGTTCTCCCTTTGTACACCAAGGTCTCCATTTATTGAACCAAATGCCAGTGCTTTAATATCCTTCCCAGTCTCTAATTCACTCTCACTCTCATGGCACTTAGTAAAATAAGGTTCTGGTGCTCAAGGACACCAGGTGATGATAGTTTACAGTGCTCCCACACACAACATATTCCCCTTCTTGTCTTTTTTTTGAAACAAAATTATTACATAATGAATGCCCCATAAATTGTAAACAAAGTTTAAAAATAGTATAAATAAATGTCAATTCAACAATAGTAAAGTCCAATATTTCCAAATTCTTCGAAATACATTTTAACCCCAACTTACAAATAGACAAGATTACAAAACTTTTTCTTTTGCCAACAATAAAAAACCTTTCAAAGCAATCTAAAAGGAGAAACTTTTAATTTAGGTAACATTCAATTATTTCAGATCAGAATTACACAAACACAAGAGTTTAGACACAAACACAGGAGTTTAGACACTAACACAAACACAGAAACAACTCTTTTGTATCATATTTAAGAAGCTGAGACTGGCCAGCAACAGATCTCAGAATGTAGAAACATTTTCCCACTTCTCCAGGCCAGTAGAGAGATGTAAAATGTCCTATAGGTGTTTAAATACACGTGTATATACATAACACACCAAAATATTAGCCATAGACACAGGTTTTATTTGAAAGACAAAAAAATCTAAATTTCTCAGTCCCAGAAATAAATCTTCCCCCTTTCTATGAACTAATTGAACCATGAAACTTTCCAATCAATAATCTTTTTAAAAAATTTTTTTGAAAATTTATTCATTCTTATTTTTATATAAATGATGCTTTTTATACATTACTAAAATATTCTTGTTTAATAGTAAACATAATAACACCTCCACCAAAAATATAGACTCACATGAGGAATAAAAGAAAGAGAAAAAATTAATAATAATAATAATAATAACAACAATAATAATAATGATATGTGCTGTCAGGTGGCACAGTGGATGAAGCACCAGCCTCAGACACCCAACAATCACCCAGCTGTGATGGTGTCAATCACCTACCCCTGGGCAAGCCACCCCAACCCCACTGCCCTGCAAAAACCAAAAACCAAAACCCACAAAATAAAATAAAATATAATAATAATAGTAATAATTGTAGTAGTAGTAGCAGTAGTAGTATTAGTAGTAGTGGTAGTGGGGTGGCCAGGTGCCACAGTGGACAGAGCTCTGGCCCTGGAGTCAGGAGCACCCGGGTCCAAATCCAATCTCAGACACCCAAGAATCACCCAACTGTGCAGCCCCAGGTAAGCCACCCAGTTGTATTTGCCTTGCAACCCCCCCTAAATAATAATAATAATAATAATAATAATAATAATAATAACAATAATAATAATAATAATAAGTGTTCCAACACCTCCAGCTCTGTCACAGGTAGATCACATTCTTTTTTTTTTTTTTTTTTTTTTTTTTAGGTTTTTGCCCAAGACCACACAGCTAGGTAATTATTAAGTGTCTGAGGCCGAATTTGAAGTCAAGTACTCCTGACTCCAGGGCTAGTGCTCTATCCACTGCACCACCTAGCCACCCCTGATCACATTCTTTATGTTAAGTCCATCACAAAAGCTACTTCCATATTTTTCCCCCATTGCCATTGCTGATCACAACTCTCTCCATTTGTACCTCCTCACTACCATATACTATATTTTCACTCTCCTTTCACTTTGTCCCTCTTCTTAAATGTGCTGTAGTGTAGCTGAGTGGCACAGCAGACAGATGCCTGGCCCTGGGGTCAAGAGGCCCCGAGCCCACATACAATCCCTTAGGCCCAACATCCACCCCACCCTATGGTCCCAGACAGGGTATCCAATCTCAGTCCCTTGAAAAAAGTAAAAAAGAAAACATGTTATATCTGACCACTCTCCCTCCATAGCCTGCCCTCCCCACCATCACTCATCCTCCCCTTTCCCCATCCCCTTCTCTCCTTATTACTCTAGAGGTCTATAGCCCATTGAGTATATATGCTATTTCCTCTCCTAGCCAACTCTAATGAGAGTGAAGGTTCCCTCATTCCCCCTTGCATTCCCCCCTTCCATATCATTGCAATAGCTCATTGTAATAAAAAAATCTTGTTATATGAAATATCTTAGCCTATTCCCCCCCCCTTCTTTTTTCTTTCTCCCATTAAATTTCCCTTTTAGCCATTGACTCCCTTTTTACACTATATTATATCTTCAAATTCAGCTCTCTCCTGTGTTTCATCTATAAAAGCTCCTTCTACCTGCTCTATTAAATAAGAAGGTTCATATGAGTATTATCAATATCATTTTTCTATGCAGGAATACATGTAGTTCATTATCATTAAGTCCCTCATATTTTACCCTTCTCCTCCACTCTCTATGCTTTACCTGAGTCCTGGATTTGAAGATCAAATTTTCTGTTCAGCTCTGGCCATTTCAATAGGAATATTTGAAATTCCTCCTGGTTCATTGAAAGTCCATCGTTTTCCCTGGAAGAGGATGATCAGTTTTTCTGGGTAGTTGATTCTCAATTGCATTCCAAGCTCTTTTGCCTTCTAGAATATTATATTCCAAGACCTATGAGCTTTTAATGTAGCT
This sequence comes from Macrotis lagotis, assembly GCF_037893015.1. NCBI lineage: Eukaryota > Metazoa > Chordata > Mammalia > Peramelemorphia > Peramelidae > Macrotis > Macrotis lagotis. The sequence continues at coordinate 477,798,445 of NC_133666.1, read as the reverse complement.
GCTGCTTAGTTCTGTCCGATTCTGACTTCAAATATTTGAATTGTGTCCTTCTGGTTGCTTGTAATATTTTCTCTTTGACTTGGGAGTTCTGGAACTTGGCTATAATATTCCTGGGGGGTGTTTTTTTGGATCTCTTTCCAGGAGAGATGAATGCATTCTCTCAATTTCTATTTTGCCTTCTGCTTCTAGGATATTAGTGCAATTTTCCTGTAGTAATTCTTTGAAAATTGTGTCAAGGCTCTTTTTCCTGATCATGCCTTTCAGGTATTCCAATAATTTTTAAATTATGTTTCCTGAATCTGTTTTCCAAATCAGTTGCTTTTTTTCAATGAGATGTTTCACATTTTCTTCTAATTTTTCATTCTTTTGGTTTTGAAATGTTGTGTCTTGATTTCTCATAAAATCAGCAGATTTCCTCAGTTCCATTCTACATTTGAAGGACTTGTTTCCCTCAGAGAGCTTTCTTATCTCTTTTTCCATCTGGCCAGTTCTGCTTTTTAAATGCATTCTTCTCCTTCATAACTTTTTGAACTGTTTTATCCATTTGACCTATGTTGGTTTTTAAAATGCTATTTTCTTCAGCATTTTTTTCTCTCTTTTTTTAAGCTGCTGACTCCTTTTTCATGTTTTTCCTGCATCTCTCTCATTTCTTTTCCTAATTTTTCTTCTATCTCCCTCACTTGATTTTCAAAATCTTTTTTGAGATCTGTCATAGCCTGAGCCCAATTTCTGTTTTTCTTGGAGTCGTTAGATGCAGGAATTTGTACTTCCTCATCTTCAGATTGAGTATTTTGATCATTCTTGGGATCATAGACAAAGTATTTCTCAATGGTGTTCCTCTTTTTTCTCTATTTACTCATTTCTCCAGCATGTGCTTGGTTTTGGGGTGCTTCCTGAGCTGTTGAGTATTATTGGGATGCTCCACCCCCATAAGTATCTCCCTGTGTGAAGCACTGTCTTCCCTCCTGGTCTGTGAATCACCACAAGCATACCTCTCTTCCGGGGCTGAGGTTGGAGGGGGCTGCTGTTCTATGGGGGGCCTAGACTGTGATCAGGATCTGAATGTGATCAGAGCCCTAGAGTCTTGTTCCAGGTACAGAGGGAAGACCTCACAATTCTCTCTCCTCTCTCCTATCAAGGCTGAGCACTGAAGCCTGGGGGCTCCTGCTTACCAGCTCCACCTGCTTCTGGTTCCTGGATCTGACCTACTGTGGCCACACTGCTCACTGAGTGCCCCAAGGGCTGGGATTCATGTGCTCACTCCCTACAGAGGTCCCCCCGCTGGTCTTCCAAGTTGTGCCCGGTGCTCCCCAGGGTGCAGCTCAGGAAACTGCCCACACTGCCATAAGGTGTAGCTCCCAGTGCCCTGGGGCTTCCTCCAGGAGCCTGAAGTTCCTTCATTCTGGCAGCCACCCCTCTAACCCCATGCATCAGAGCCTTTCTGCTATTTTCCAGGTTACCTTGGACTGGAGAACTACCTCAATGGATCCCTCTGTGGGTTCTGTCTTTCAAAAATTTAGTTAGAGTCCTTATTTTATAAGTTTGGAAATATCAGAGAGAGAGCACCTAAGAGAGTATGTTCTTCTGTCACCATCTTGACCCTGCCCCCCCCATCAATAACCTATTGAAAAAATAGTCATTGACCAATCTCCCCTTCCCCCCTGAACCAGGAAGAAGGCATGAGGGTCTCTTTATTTCTAGAATAAGTTTTTGGAAACCTGCATTCCATCTGAGACATAAGCTTGAGTTTTGATGTTTGAAAAAGGATTTCCCTTTTCCCTCCCCCCCTACCTCTGCAAACATTTGTAATTACTTGTTGACTACAATGCAATTTGGAGTTGTTGCATTTTCTAAACAGTAGTCGAAAGCATTACAAACTGTCCAATAGCATGTGACATTTTTACTCTCAACAGAGCAAGTGCAGTTAGTGTTCAATTCACAGCCCTCTGGTGGAGCATCAGAGTCTGTGTGAGTCAGTGTCAGGGTCTGTGTCAGGGTCACGTTCAACACACATAGCACAATCAGGCAGGCAATAGTGGTCAAAAAACATGGCAAGTAGGTTCTCTGCATCCCATTCATGGCCCTGGCACTCGGTGGCAGACTGCTGCTGCTGAAGAAGAAGCTCTGTCCCCTGCAGTGCTGTCTTGGAGACTCCACTTACCAACTCAACAGTAGCCCTAATCAGAGAATTTGTGCTAATTCTAATGCCTAATTGATATAATAATATATATCTCTTCCCCATAATATTGTAGGGACTCCTTCAACTATGAAAGGAGTGATAGTCCCTGCCTTATTTTTTTTTCTTCATTTCAAGGATTGATAAGAAATTTCTGTTTCCTGTCTACCTCCAGTGCCTAGTAGTGGTTAGTATAGGCAGCCTGTTTAGGCCAAGGTTATATCCAGTTTTGTATGGGGGACACAGTCCTATCTGACCCAGTGTCAATCAAACCTAGGAAAGCAATTACTTCTACTTGGATAACACACAGGTTTTTCTGAAGAAATCATAGTTGTAAACATAATTTCGTTGTGGTTTCTCTGTTTTGGTCCATTTTTCAACTCACTTTCCTTCCTATTTATACCAAATCTTGAAAAAACATGTAACTGGGCTTTGCATTGGTTCTTATTTATGTAGCTATCACCATCATTAGCATTGATTATTGCAATAGAGAAAATTTCCCCATTCATGTGCTTTACTAAAGTCATAATGTGAGTATACTCTGGATTAGATGGAGCTAAAATGATTGCAAATTCCTCATCCATTAATCATTAAGGGTGAATAGATACTTCAATAGAAGTATATGAGGCAACCTAAATTTCCCAGCACTTTTGACCATCAATAGTTTGATATGGGCTGACTTGCTGCCAAGGCCGCATACAGGTTTTTCTATTCCATCTCTTGCTGGTCCTCCTGCTGGTCCTGAACTGCCATACCCTATGATTGTTTTTGAGGGGGGTCTAGGAAGAGGGCCCCTTTCTCCATTTAAATTTCCTTGTTCACATTCTGATGTTCAGTGTCCTACTTTTTCATACTTTGGGCATGGAGTTTTAGGATGATGTGCCCTGACCTTTCTGGGTTTAGCTCCTTGGACATTCCAACAATCTTTTTTTAAATGTCCAGATATTCCACAAACAATGCAAGTCTGTTTCTCTTTATTTCTCATGTGCACATTAGTAAATGCCTCTGCCATTAATTCTGCATGATACACTTGAGACCCTACTCTGTCACATCTTTGAATCATTACCTCAATGGTGGCATCCTTTCTTAAGCCAATTTTTGCTTTCTGACAATCAGCATTTGCATTAGCGCATGCTAATTGTTTTATTAATACTTCTATTCCTACTATATCTGTTAAAAGTTCCTCCTACTGCCGCCTGCAATCTGGCAAAGAAAGCTGCAAAATCCTAATCATTTCTTTGTTTAATAAGTGCAGATGGTTCTTTCTTATCATTTTGTACTGGAATACATCCATAAGCATTCTTTACACAGGTCGCAATTCTTTTATATGTCTCCAACCCATATTATAGTTAGTCTGCACTGTTGGAAAAACTGACCTGTGCCACTTAATTGTTCATAATATGTGGTGGCACTGGGATCTTGTGCATGCCTCAGAGCCATCTGTCTACATTGCTCTATAAACTCCATCTTCTAAAAAACAGAATGTCCAGGTGACAAACATGCTCTAACTATCTGCTTCCAATCATTAGGTGTTAATATGGAGTAGCAAGTGTATCCAATAGTAGCCAGAAAAAAGGTGATATTGGCCCATATTCACCCACTGCCTTCTTTAAATCCCTGACTGCTTCACCTAAGGTTTCCTGGATTAAAAGGATCTGGGTCCTCAATAACAGGATGTGACTGAAATTCACCTCCTAGATTCATCATACTATCTCCTTGATCTTTTTCTTTTTTGATGGCTTTTTTATACTGCTGAAGTCTCTTTGCTAAGTTCTGTAGGGCTGATCCTAGGCTTTTCTTGATGATATTTGTTTATTTCTTTTGTTTCCTGCCATGGATGTGAATACACCTTCTCTTTACCTTCACTTTCCTCCACACCTCTTTGTACCAACTTCCTTAACATCAGTCCCATGGTAAACTTGTGTTGCCTGGGATTTTTCCTTTCTTGTATCTGCTGGTCCTTAATCCAGACTTCACTTAGTTAACTCTACCTTCCTATCCCTGTTCAGACACCATATGTTGAGTTGCTTTCTGGATTCCCTTATCTTTTCCCAAGAAAGTATTGAAGGGCCAGAAGACAAGGAAGACAAGTTCTCCCTTTGTACACCAAGGTCTCCATTTATTGAACCAAATGCCAGTGCTTAAATATCTTTTTCAGTCTCTAATCCACTCCCACTCCTGTTGCACTTAGTACAATCAGGCTCTGGTGCTCAAGGTCACCAAGTGATGGTAGTTTACAGTGATCCCACACACAACAGTTCCTGACAATTCCCTAGAGGTGATACTGTTTGACATGATCTATCAGATCACAGATCTGAGCAGTGGGGAGGCACAGGGGCTTCTGATGATGACAGATCATCCCCACCCCCTGTTTTTTTTTTCTTTTGGAAGAGCAAAGTATTTTTTAATCAATTGCTTCATCACCTTATCTCTGCTGGAGTTGTGGAGTTGTGGGGAGGGGAGGGCAGACAAACAAAATTTTCTGCTCCTGCCCAAGAAGACAGTGAGGTTGTGTTTCTTCTACTGTGTGTGTGTGTGTGTGTGTGTGTGTGTGTGTGAGAGAGAGAGAGAGAGAGAGAGAGAGAGAGAGAGAGAGAGAGAGATTGAGCATGCAAAGGTGTTAAAGGGGAGCTAGCCTGGAGTAGAATGAGAGTCCCCTTAGAGGCAGGAAATCTAAGGGGTTATGACAGGTCTCCCTGTCTTACCCATGGAATCATGTCTGCCAATACCACCACTCACTGCCACTCCCCCCGCCAAAAGAATAGAGCAAATTCCAGCAGTAACTGTTTCCTTCACCAATAAATGTACTTCACTACCAAGCAAGGACACTACCAAAAGAAGATGTCCCCAGACATTCACTCTCCATCTTCCCCTAAACTCACCCCCCTACTTTTACTTTTAAAACAATGAAATGGATTTTAAATTGATCATCATTCTGGCTACCTAGCAGATGCAGGGATGCACTCAGTGGTGACCTCTATCTGACTGGAAGATGGGAGTGTGAGGTTTGGGTAGAGAGGGGGATGGGGAAGAAAGTTATCTATAGGTAGAGATGGACATGGGGGAGGGTGAAGGAGACTAAATTCACCACCAGCATGTGCATATATCCATGTGAGGTGGGGTGGCACCTGAAACTTCTTTGCTGTTCTGAAGTTCAGCAAAATAGAGAACATAAAATGAAGAGTAAAGACAGATGAGGAGAACTCCATGGTCAGGGGAGGGATGGTAGATAGGAGCCCTTACTTAGCATTATTGTGAGAAGATGCTGGAAGCTTGAGGGGCAATTTAAAAAAAGGATGGAAATAGGTTCTAGGAAAGAAGTCACACAATGAGACCAAGCAGAGCTGGAGAAGGGCCATTAGCATAGTGAATGGCTATTCTCCTCAAGGACCAGGAGCTGGGGTGGGCCTGCAGACAGCTGACTATGGACTCATCCCCCTAAAGCACATGCCCTGGATTTATTGTTTCCTTCTCCCATATGAAGAAAGAGCCATCATTCTCTGAACCTCTGATAATATACTGTGCATTACTGCCCAAGAAATTTGCTTTGATGTCTATAGGGGTATTGCCTTGCCCACAGTACTGGAAGTGACAGCCATAATTCTGTGCCCATAGTACCATCTTGTCTTCTGAGATGGAGTCCTTTTGGCTGCTGCTCTTCAATCCCTTATTTTCACTATCACTCAAAGATAAGAGAGCTGCAGTGATGTTTTGGTCTAGAGCATCACAGACCCTGCTATGGACTTGCAGGACCTCAACCACATATATGAGCTTGAAGAAACATTGTGTTCCCTGGAAATAAGCCTTCAAATAACAGAGGGTCAAGGAGATGGCCTTGAGACAATCCCTCAGGGAACTTCAATAATTCACATCCCACTTGTACTTCATGTAGGCAACAGGGTGGTTCCTATAGAGAATGGCTTTGTGGAAGACCTTCTGCATATCTTTAATACAATAGTCTATAAGTCCATGGTTAACAGGCAAAAAAAAGTCTCACTGACCTGTTGCTTCACTTGTTATAGGAAGGAAGCAACTCTATTTGACAGGGGTAGAAACTTGATAGAGAAGATGTTGACTGTGTATCCTGTGTGGATAAAGAATATCTTCTTGTAGTGCAAGAGATCCCACATTGGAACCAGACGATAGCAAGTCTCCTTTCTCATCCCATTCCAGGCACTTTATACATCCTCAGCTTCTAGATGCAACTATTGGATGAATGGATCTCTGACATGGTAGTGTGGCTCAAAGCTCATTGTATCTCACTCCTTTATCTGCCACTTGTTGCATTGACTTTTGCCATCTTCTCAATTTGGGGTAGGAAAAGAGACTCTAGAAATCTCCCCTGTAACTCCAAGCATTCAAATCAAGCCAGGACCAGCCATTACCCAAATGTAATGACCTGGGCCCCATTGATCATGCACAGTTTTCTTGTTCTCTAACATTCTATTCAACAACAGTCACTATCAAGCCTTATCCTGGAGCACAGCAGCCCTACACTAACTTGCAGGGTCTCCATTAAGTCCTTCTCATATACCCTCATGGCTAGACATGTGCTCAGTGCCCACTATCACTTTCTGCAACTCCCACACAGACAGGAGCCAGCTGGTCCTGATACCAAGGTAGTGCAATTCTACAAAGAACTTTCTCTGAACCTATAACAGTTAATTACTTGATATAAATCTAAAGAAAGATTTTGGAAAACAGCTCAAGAATAAGATTAGAGTATACTGAAGCCTTATGTTTACAAAAAATGAATATTTTCTTTAATAGACCAATGGAGAGATGCCCAATAGAGTGAGCACTAAACAGCCACAAAAACCCTGAAAATTTTTTACACTTAGACAGAAAATGATTGCCTATTGGTGTGGGAGTCATTGTTAAATTAGTTGCTTTTGTAGGCTAAGTCTATAGATTGCTAGAATAAATACCACAATCAATACTAAATTAGAAGAAAGAATAGAAATGAGAAGACAAGAATGTAATTGAGGCAATTCTAACCTGGTGCACTAAAATAAGCTGTGAGCATAAAAAAATGAGAATGAAGAAAAGGAAACTGATCTTGGTTATCACCCTTTCTTAAAGTTTAACTGATATCAATCAGATGCTAAGATAAAGCACGAAAACTATTCTAACCAACAAAAGTTTAATCTCCTTCAAAAGAGAGAAAATTGACCTAGAAAGGTCAAATTCGGGTTATAAAATAAACCCTTTGTATAATCTATGAGGAGTCTGATGAAAGACTAATATCAATAGTATATTCTAAAATTTCAAGAAGTATAAAAGAAAAGGGGAAAAATGTAGAAAGCCCTAAATGATGTGAAAGATATAATTGATCCAGATCTTCAAAAACAATTAAAAATTATATTCAAAAATAGAATGGAGGTATATATTATTTTTTATGACAACATCTAACAACAGTGAAGTGACTTCATTTGTTCTGTAACATCTCAAGCCTTATAAGTAATGCATAAATTCTCCTGGTATCTATAATATCAAGGAAACTTGAGGAAAAATTCCCATATTTTGGGTATTATTACAGAGGACATAGTAAATAGTAAATATAGTAAATAGCAAAATGACTCAGTAGATAAGAGCACTATGCTTGGAATCAGGAAAACCTCAGACAGTTACAGCTAGTTTGACCCTGGGCAAGACACTTAACCTCTATTTGTCTTAATACACCTGAGAAGAAATGGCAAACCACTTTAGTATCTTTGCTATGAAAACCCCATAGAATAGCATAGTTCATAGAATTACAAGTCAATAAAATGACTCCTCAAGAGTTCAACAGGTTTGAACAACAATAGAGGACACAGACAAGAGTCACTCTTAATGAGAATAGTATCTATATTGTTAGAAGGAGTAATCTAGTTGATAATGAGCGGTCAGTCAGTAGGTTGATAAACATTTAAGTGCCTCTATATGCCATCCATTATTCTAAGCCCTCTAGGAGCTCATCTTATATTCTAAATGGAGGAGAGAATATACAATTACACACACATATATATACATACATATGTATATACATAAACATGTATGTATATACATATGTATGTGATAAAATATATACAATATTGAAAATTATTAACAGAGGGATGGCACAAAGAAATTGGAAAAGGTTTCCAATAGAAGGTAAGATTTTAACTAGTACTTGAAGGAATCTATGGAAATCAAGAGGTGGAGATAAGAAGGAAGAGCATTTCAGGCATGTAGGACTGAAAGAGAAAATGCCTGGAGCCAAGAGATGGAATGTCTTCTTTGTGGAGTAGTCAGAACCCAATGTTAGTGAATAAGGGGTGAATAGGGTGAATAGTGAATAGGGAGATAAAAATAATAGGAAGTACACGGGTAGGAGAAGGCTAGTTTTTTGAACACCAAACAAAGGATTTTCTATATGAACCAAGAAATGATAGGAAACTACTGTACTTAACAGATGGGGAGATGGAGTGAGATAGTAAGATCTGAATTTTAGGAAAATCACAATGGTACCTGAATAGAAAGTATATTAAATAATGAAAGAGAATTGTTACAATGAAAGTCACTAGCAAGCTATTGTGATAATCGAGGATTCAGAAGATAGGGGCCTTCACTAGTATGGTAGCAAAGTTATAAGATGGGAAAAAAGTGACATGTTCTAGAAATTTTCATAGGTCAAATCTTATAACTATCAAAATAATAATGGGTAAAGGTAAATGGGAATTCAAACTAAAAAGGAAATATGTCAAAGATCACTCAGACATTTTCAGTTTTCTTTACCAGCCACTGTAATCTATATATGTTGCCTGGGTTTTGAAATCCATTTGCAAAGGACCCTCATTATAAGTGTAAATTAATTATTTAATGCTTCATGTGTTCATGAGGGGGCAGAGTTGGTAAAAATTTGAGAAAAGAAAAATTTTGATCTTGTCTTCCAAATTCGAGGGTAAAGTCAACAGTGTGGTTCTAGACTCTTTTCAGTTACCTAAAGAAAAGGAAAGTCTCTGGGAAGATGTGAACATGTAAAGAAGTGAGCATTTCAATCACTATCCCTACATTATTCTACCAGAGACAGAAGGGAGATTTCACTGGTGAGATTACTCTATTTTTTGTCTCTTGTTGTCTCTCTGACTGTCTGTCTGTCTGTCTGTCTGTCTCTCTCTTTCATTTCACTCCTATTGGTAGGACTTATTCATTACATGTATTATCTGGCATATCTGGCATATATTTTTGTCTGTATATTTTCTCTGTTTTCTGTTGACTTGGATATTTTCCCATTCTTTTCAATGTATCTTCAAGGTGGAACTGGAAGACAAGTTTTAAACCTTGGATATACCATTTGGGTCATTTATTCTTTGTGAAGGGAAAGAAACCAAGAGCTCATTTTGAACCTAGAAATTAATTCCCCAAAATTAATCCTTGGTTAATCAATCTATACTAATTAAGAGTGTCTCATGTATGGGGGTGGCTAGGTGGCGTAGTGGATAAAGCACTGGCCTTGGAGTCAGGAGTACCTGGGTTCAAATCCAGTCTCAGACACTTAATAATTACCTAGCTGTGTGGCCTTGGGCAAGCCACTTAACTCTATTTGCCTTGCCAAAAACCTAAAAACAAACCAAAAAAAGAGTGCCCCATGTAAATGGGTTTTGAAGTAATGGGGTAGCATATGGTTCATAGTTGGCATCAGAAGAGCAAAAAGGAGTTAAAAAGAATTTTCTTACTCAGAGTCAAATATTTAATTAGACTTTGAGGATGTGAGTAGAAATACTAGTAGTATATCAGTTCAAAAGACAGCATCCACCGGTGTATAGACTAAATTTACATTTTCCTTCCTTTATGATATGCCAATCTCTTATCTTGAAATACTCTTCCCATTTCTATGTATCTTTAATAACATGACCTCAATTCAAATTTTTCCTTCTCCAAAAATAATTCCAAAATAAATATAAATAATAATGGTTCAGAAAGCTCTAAAGTTGTTGAAACTTTATTATTTGTATGAAATACAAATATATAAACATTCCTACATATATACATGTATATAAAATGTAAAAAAGTATGTATGTCTATAGATATATTCAACAAAATGCCCAAGAAACTTATTCTGTATTTGAAGTTTAAATTTTTCCTAAGCTTAAGAAACTACTTTAAAAAAGTCTAAAAATCTACCTATAGAAATAATTATATTTCACAGAGAGATACTAGTCTATATACATACAGTGTCATACTCAGATTTTAAAAATATCTCCTATTCATCTCATGACATGAAGAGGCTTGATAGACATTTCTGTGTCATGAAATTAATTTATTCTTCAATAATCTTTTCATCCACAAAAAAGAAGACTTTAAGATGTAGTATACTTCTAAGAATAGAATCATTTTTGACACTAATGTTTTCTATTTAATATGAATACAGAATTCTCAAAAAAGTCTTTGCAACTGTAGAATGTTCACCATTTGTCCTTGTAGTTAATATAGATGAGTAGTTATTCATGAACTTGTAAAATTAGTTTATGCTATAAAGAAAAGTTAAGAATGTCTATTGAGTAAACCCATTCCCCGTGATAAAGGCAGTTTTATCCTAATGGTAAAGCCATTCCTATATTTAAGGAGATCTTTGGGAACATACACCACTGAGATTGCTGCTTTTCCTGCTGCTGCTGTTGTTACTACACATACATATATTTTATTACACAACTCCATTTGGTAGTGCCAGTCTAGCTATAGTGAAATCTGGGAAGAAACATTTTGTATTGGGCATTGCTTGTTCTACCACTCAACTTCATCATATGTGCATCCTGATGTCCCCCCCCCACTCTTTCCTGCTCATGTACACACTATAACTATCCAGATAAATCTCCTTGTCTTTTCTCTTTTTCCTTGTTCTTCCTCTCATTCTTAGCATTCATTTAGTGTCTTGTTTTAAACCTTTATGTTATCTTCTGGGTGTTAAGATTCTCAAAACCATATTACTGATTTTAAAAATGATTTCTTTAGAGAGTACTCACCCTTCACATCAGTCACCTTCCTAACTTAGTACGACATTAAAACTCCAAGGTATCTTCCCCTATGTAATTGCAAACTCAGAAGAACAATGACCAAGATGCTGGGAGGCTTGTCCTGCCAGGAAGAGACAATAAGAAATCAGACAGTATTGTATAAAGATGATAGTCTGATGAACAGTTTGGGGAAGTTATTATTGTGCAAATTTCATGAAAAGTACATTAATAATTTTCCTTATTTTCTGTTTTATGTATAAAAGTTCAGTTTTTACCAGGTTCAAGAATGTCATTACCTCAAATGGTCATCACCTACTGGTTATAGGTAAGATCTTAGAGAATAAAACTTAAAAATGTCTAATCAATATTTTCTGTAATTTCAATTTATCCCTATATTTATAAGGTTTTACAATTTTAGGTTTAACATTGGTGATAGTGGCAGTTAAGTAGTAAAGTAACAGAAATGAGTCTGCACTAATGGACTGGCTAATTTAAAATATTTTTCTTGAACTATTTAATTCCTTAATCATTACAAGATTTCAAAAGCATTAGTGTTGTGTAGTGGGGAAAATTTTTTACATAAGGAACCTGAGTCTCAGAAATTTGAAGTGACTTGCCTATGATCTCACATATTCAGTAGTCAAACAAGACTCAATTTCAGAAAGACTTACTTCAGGCCTAATACTCAAAAAAAGCTATCCCTGTGCCCCATGAGTGCCAATTGTTGAGCATTTTCCTTATTCTGACTAGCCTCAGGCTTCCCTTTCCTGATTATCTCTCATCCATGTCTGCCACTATACCCCAAATCCCTAGTCTTAAAATTCTAGTCATGTGAATGTTAATCAAATCAACAGTTTTTTTAAAGTTCATCAATTTAATTTTTTTTAGCATTCATCCATTTAGAAATGTATATTTTAAAGTTACAAAATTCCCTCCCCCCTCCCTTCCCACCCCCCCTCCCCTCAGTAGTGAACATTGAGATTAACATTGTATATACATATTTGAGAAACATGTTTACAGATTAGTTATTTTTTGTATGAGGAATTAGGATTGAGGGAAAGAGATGCATAAAAGATCATTTTTTATGAAGTGTTCATCAGATTCTGAAGGGCTGTTTTTGTTTTTGTTTATGTTTTGTTTTTTCTTCCTCTGGATAGAGATAACATTATCCATAACTGATCTAATACAGTTATCCTCGCTCTCCATCAAGATGCTTCCATTAAGGTTGATCATCTCACAATGTTGTTAATGTATACATTGTTCTCTTGGTTCTGCTACCTTCCCTCAGCGTTAGATCTTGTAACTCATTCCATGCTTCTCTTTTGAACATTTATGGTTTCATATAGAACAATAATATTATATAGTATTCATGACCCATAAGTTGTTTAGCCATTCACCAATTGATGGGCATCCCTTCAATTTCCAGTTCTTTGTCACAGTAAAAAGAGCTGCTATCAATATTTTGGAACATGTGGGACTTTCCCCATTTTTTATGATTTCTTCTGTATATATGCCTAGAATTGGAATAGCTGTGTCAAAAATAATGAACATTTTTATAGTTCTTTGGATATAGATCCATATTGCTTTCGAGAATGGTTGGATCTGTTCACAATTCCACCAACAATTCATCAATGTCCCACTCCTCCCACAATCTCTCCAAAGATCATTTTCCTTTTTCTCATCTTAGACAATCTGATAGTATGAGGTGATACTTTATAGTTGTTTTAATTTGCATTTCTCTAAACAATAATGATTTGGAGCAGTTTTTCATATGATTATATATAGATTATATACATCTTTAATTGTTTTTGAAAACTGTCTATTGCTATCCATTGACCAGTTATCAACTGGGGAATGACTTAACAGTATTAAATCTACTAAGGATATATCAAGCTCTTGCCCCATGACTCTAGTCATCATTCATTCTGACTTTTCTGTTAAAAACACTTTTACCTGGCCACACCTTATGTATATCTGTTGTCTTCTCAGAGTAGAATATGAATTTGAGGAAAGAACTTGACTTACTAACTTGAATTTGATTCTCTTGTACTTAAGACATTGCTTAGTCCATAGTAAATGCTTAATAAAAATCAGGTTTTTTCACTTTATTCTTTTTTTCCTATATTACAATAATGACTATTTATAGGTTTTTTGGAGAAAAGCAGTTTACCTCCTCAAGTCTCAATATACCTGTTTGTAAAATGAAATGATTGAATTAAATTGTAGTTACATTTCCTGGTAGCTCTAATTTCTTTGAGCCTATGATCTTTCATTGGTGTGGATATTTCATTTCTATGCACATATAAAAATTATTTCCTCATTTTTAGTAGGTAATATTCATTAATTATTATAGTTAAAATACTTCATTAAGGTCAAGGATTCAAATGAATATTTTTTACAGAAAGTTCTAAATAAATATATTAGTGACTATGTGCTCCAATTTGTTTTAGAATTGGCACTTGGATCATAGCTGAAATGGACCTTAGAAATCATCTGATCCAATTGTCTAATTTTTCTCCAGCTTTGGAAACTGATATGACTTTTCCAGGGTAAAAGTTGTATTACACATTTCATTGTTGAATTTTTCCAAAGTTCTTGTGACTCCGGAGTCCATGTTCTTCATCCATCTTATGTCTCCAAATCTGGTAATATTTCCTTTGAATCATACTGCCTTGTATGATTACATGCTTCAGGACAAGAATTGTTTAAGAAAGACACAAAAAAGTTAAATTCGAATGTCCTGATATATCAGGAATGAACATTTACATCGCAAAAGGGTTATGAAGATTATAAAGAAAATAGTATTTATCCAGTAACATAGTACACTCTGCAAATGAGTTCCTTTAAATAGCAAACATTCTTGGAACCCTGACTTTATGATTACAAATCATTAACTGCATGATAGAAAACCTATAGGGCAGGGATATTTAAGGCTAAGGTGTTTGCAGACATTGTTGAATTGCCAATTTAGCATTTTTCAATAGTGATGAGGAGCAGTCTTGACATTATCTTGCATGACAAAGGGAGATACATATTCAACATTTTATAATCAAGTTTTTGGCAGTCCTTTATTTAGGGGGAAGCAAATTCCTCCTATTGGTATGATTGACTACAGTAAAAGAGTAACATATGAGCTGTTATTTATTATAAAGCTAAAACATTGCAGAGTTAAATTTATCTTACGTTTAAAATGGTAGCTTAGAAATTATCTTTATAACAATAAATATTTTAAAAAGTATTATGATTACAAAGATTTCATTTTATTTTCAAAAGACTAAGGCAGATAGGTAGTATACTTTGACCATTTTATTTCTCTGGGAATCAGTTTAAGTCTATAAAATAAGAGAGGCAGGGTAGGTAGCCTCAAAAATTATTTCTATTTTTAAGTCTATAATGTGATGATACAATGATGTCCAAAAGTCTTTCCAAAAAATATTTTCCAAGTAGTCGGGAATGATTTGTATTCATATTCAGGCTCCAACACCAGTTCTGTGACCCTGAGAATATCACTTCATTTTCCTTATCTGTAAAATGGGGATAAAATATTTGAACCATTGTCATCCAGTATTGTTGAATGAATGATATCTAGGCCCCAATCTTCCTTTGATACTAACTAAATGTCCATGGACAGGTCAATTACCTCTCTGAACTCTAGTTTCCTCATTCAAAAGGGTAATAATGAGCATAATGAACCATAATACCTAGCCCACAAATATGTAACTAACAATATGTTAATGCTATCTGATATTTATGAATTTCTATAGCTTTCATGATTTTTTTGCAAATATTATTATGAATATTAATATATGTATTGAAATGTATAAAATATCATATTTTATCCCCATAATAACCCTATGAGATAGCATCCTTTTAGTTAATTAGTCAATAAACATTTATTAAGAACCTACTAAGTGTCAGGCATTGTGTTGCGTTAGTAAAAATATAATAAAAACAGTCAGTACTCTCAAAAAAAGCCTCCAGTTGAGAGAGGGAGGGCAAAACACAAAAGTAAGCTTAAAGAAGTAGAGCCTGGAGATTAAGTAGTGAGAACAGAATCATGATGGAAAAATCCAAAGGAATACAATGGAGAAAGAAGAGATGGCTGATCTGGGCAAACTTGTAACAAGAAAGTTTTGGAGCTCATCACTCTACCTTCCAATCACAAAAAAGAGAAAGTACTGATGACAAGTGAATTCAGACTGATTCAATCGTTTTTTTGTGCTATTTTATTTTTTATTATTTCATGCAAAGTTAGTTTTCCATATTCATCTATTTGTAAGCTGTTGAGTTTCACATTTTTCTATCTACCTTCTTTCTACCTACCTTTCTATCTACCCCATGTTATCAAGTAATCTAATATAGGTAATATAAGTTTAATATATTTCCATATTAGGCTGATTCAATCTTAAAGATTTATTAATTTCCTAGAGACAAAATGGAGAGGTCCACTTCTACAGATGAGAAAATTTATATGAAAGATATGAAGAAATTTACTCACAGGCATCAGATTTAGCACCTGGACTAATGATATCAATTCCAAGTCCAATGTTTAGAGATTATACTATCATGTTAATTCTTTAATATTTAAACTTTAAAATGCTATATTAACATGCATCTTTAATATTATTTTTATTATTAGAAATCAAATACTTGATAAACTTTATTATTCTATTATTTTACTATTATTCTAACTGTATAAAGAAGAAAGAACCTATCAACAACACTGATTGATACTCCCGATTTTGCCTACCTAAAGAAGAAAGGGAAAACCTGAAAAAAAAGACCTATTTTTCCCCAACTTTAGTTTCCACTGTTTGTCTTTACAATACATACTATTTACTTCTTTACTCAAAATTGTCTGTTAATGAAGTGTCTGAGGAAGAATTTGAACTCAGTTCCTCCTGATTCCAGGTTCAGTGCTCTAGCCAATGTACCACCTAGCTGCTCCCCTCTACCTAAATCTTAAAAATTTTCTTTACCAGGGACCCAAAATAATGATGATTGTGTTACTATCTTTTCATTTAATACAAATCCTTAAAGTAGAAGAAGAAAGAAGAGACACTTAAATTGTATCCAGGACTTTTAAAAAAGCTAATTATTTTTATAGTGTATTAAATTTAAAAGGCCACCGCAGGTCAAATCTAGAAATATAAAATTCTTCTGGATAAGCTCATTCATCAATCTCAGTTGTCCAAAAGTTGAAGATATGCCAGAAAAGGTGGTGTATTGCCTCTCAGTTATGGCTTTCCAGATCATATTAGAGGTTTAAATATCAAAGATTTTGAAGACTAGAATATTGTTCAAATACATTTTAGTTTTTCTTCTAGTCACACAAATTTGTTATTCTTTAATTGCTTGGGACACCACAAGTAATATCAGATCCTTTTTTATTTTCTATTATTCTAGGCATATAGAATAAGATTAGCAGATAAGGAAGAATCTGATAAGTACATAACTTTTAAATAAAATCTTTGGGGTGGGTGGCTAGGTGACAAAGTGGATAGATCATCGGCACTGGAGTCAGGAGTACCTGAGTTTAAATCTGGTCTCAGACACTAATTACCTAGCTGTGTGGCCTTGGGCAAGCCACTTAACCCCATTGCTTTGCAAAAACCTAAAAAAAAAATCATTGCAAATTAACTTACATTTGTGAGGAATGAGAAAGTACAAGTAATTCATCCCCTTCTGATGCTAGCAAATGTTGTGGTGGTGGGAATTTTATAAATTAATGCTAAAATAAATGAAATGTAACAAATTAACTTATTTAAAAAGAAGAAAAGAGGGAAAATTGAAAAATATATCTAAGAAAATATAATAGTATGATTATTAAAATGATTCTATTCAATTGAAAGAGTTTATTGATAGGATGCATCTTGATATATACCAGTTCAAAGCTGATGTGACACAATCTAAGAAAACCAGTAGCACATATTTTAAAACATATATACATATATATATATATATATATATATATATATAGTAATGAAAGTTGCTTGCACAGAGAAGAGAAGCTTATTAGTAAATATACATCAATCTGTGAATTTGTTTAAGTTCTAGTTGTTTAATTCCCAAGAGACTTGAGAAACATATCGATCTATTATTTTTCACTTACAGATAAAAGGACTGGTATGTAGGAAGGCTAACTGACACATAGGAGATTTCGGAGAACCTTATCATTAGACACACAACTACTACTGAGCATGATTCCTGAACCATGCTACTGTCCCAGTATGCTCAATGTCAGGCTTAGAATTCCTTCTTTGAAATCCTGTTAGAAGTAATGAAATGAATCCTACAATAAAATAGTAGTATGGACCAGATGATGATAACTCATGCTGCTTCTGAAATGTAATTGTTCTGAAACACATGAGTTTTATCAAGTGGCAGCAATCATGCATTTCACTGTAAAATTATCTTCACACCTTTCTTCTAACTCCCTCATTTGATTTTCAAAGTCTTTTTTGAGCTCTATCATAGCCTGAGCCCAATTTCTGTTTTTCTTGGAGTCTTTAGATGCAGGAGCTTGTGCTTCCTCATCTTCAGACTGAGTATTTTGATCCTTCTTGGGCTCATATGCAAAATATTTCTCAATGGTGTTCCTCTTTCTTCTTTGCTTGCTCATTTTCCCAGCCTATGCCTGTTTTGGGGTGCTTCCTGAGCTTTTGGGACACTCCCACAAGGATCTTGGTGTGTGAGGCTCTGTCCTCCTTCCTGCTCTGTGAATGACCATAAGCGCCCCCCTCTGCCACGGGCCTAGGTGGGGGGCCCTGCTGTTCTATAGAGGGGCCTAGACTGAGATCAGGATCTGAATGTGGTCAGAACCCCAGTGAACTGCTCCAGGGCAGAGGACAGAGTTCGGCAGTCTCTCTCTCCACTTCCCTCCCTAGGTTCAATGGGCTCATGCCCTGGGGGCTTCTGCTTACAGGCCCCGCTGGCTTCTGTTTTCTGGATCTGGGCTGCAGTGGCCACATTGCTCGCTGTGTGCCCTGAGGGCTGGGCTTCACGTGCTCGCTCCGGCAGAGGACCCCCAGCTGTTCCCCCAATTTGTGCCTGGTGCTTCCTGGGGGTGTAAGTCAGAAAACTCCCCTGCTGCTGTGAGCCTCGGCTTCCAGGAGGCTGAAGTTCTTTTGCTCTGGTGGGCCACCCCTCTGGAGGGCCGCCCCTCCAACCCTGGGGAGCGGAGCCTTTCTTGCTCTTTTCCAGGTTACCTTGAGTAGGAGAACTGCCTCACTGGGTCCCTCCTTGGGTTCTGTCTCTTGAAAATTTAGTTAGAGTCTTAGTTTCGAAGATTTATGAGAGAATGCCTAAGACAGGATCCACTCTTGTCGACATCTTGGCTCCGCCCTCCACACCTTTCAAATTTATAAAAAGCAATGTAATTTTACGAAGTGACTGATTCTGACATGCCCAAGCTCACACCTCAAATGAGGGCAAAACTCTTCTCCACTGAGAACCTCACTGGTTCATTTCATTGAAAAATATTTTTATGGGGGTGATGACCAACCGTGATAGATTTACTCATTCCATCAGTGCAACAATCAGGGACAATTTTGGGGTATCTGTGATGGAGAATACCATCTATATCCAGAGAAAGAATCATGGAGTTTGAACAAAGACCAAAGATTATTACCTTTAATTTAGAAAAAAAAATCGCTATCTTTTTATGTAATTCTGCTATCTCTTATACTTTATTTTTCTTCCTTAGGGATATGATTTCTCTTTCATCACATTCAACTTAGATCAATGTATACCATGGAAACAATAAAGACTAACAGACTGCCTTCCATGGAGCGGCAGGAAGGAATATTGGGGGGAAATTGTAAAACGCAAAACAAATAAAATCTTTAAGGAAAAAAATATTGTTTAGGTATTGTTTAGGTTGAACTGATAGTTATCATAGCAAGTTATAAGTTTAATGGTTCAATTATATCTTATGTTCATCTTTGCACAAATACTCACATTGGTCAAATTGGGCTGCAAAACCTTCCTGGCAGCTGTCTATTAGTTATTAGTAGAATAAAGAAAAAAATAAAACAAACATATAGTTTAATATAAAAGTTAATTTTAGGAATAGGGGAAGAGGAAGAAAAAGAATAGAAGAAATAAATGAATTTTGGATGAAAGAAGAGAAAAATGGAACTCAAAGAGAGCAAAAAAGTAAAATGAAGAGGACATAAGGAAAAGACATAAAGAGTTGCTAAAGTAATATAAATAACATGAAATGGCAACATATAAAAAGAAGAGTGAAAGAAGGAAAATGGAATTTCTTTGGTTCTTAAGTATCTACTTAATTATTTAAACAGTTGAAAAGTGGAGAAACAGTTTCATTGTTGAAATATTCACAAGAAGTCCCAGGGGAACTAAACCTAAGCCAAACTATTGAAACTAAAACAAAAACAAAAAATTTCTCAAAATCCTAAGAACCTCAATTCCAGAAAATATAGATCCCAAGGAGGATTTTGCAGGTATTTTCACAGAATGCTCTATTTTTAAATTTATACAACAGTCATTTGACTGGTAAATATATAGTTCCAATCAGTTCTCTGTTAGAGAATAAGATAAATACTCATAAGGAAAGCTTCTCCAATAAGTGAAAAGGGAAGAATAAAAGGATAGTGGGGAGAAAAATACTGCTTCATCTTTGGATAAAACAGTTATTGATCCTAAGGGATAATAAAATAAGAGAACAGGTTATAAAAGATAAGTAATCCTCTACTATGAGCAGGTAAAAGAAGAGCAGAGGGGTTTGCTGATTCCCAGGTAAAGACTAATAAAGGAAATATCTGTCAACTATTTTATAGCAAGCATCCAAGGCAGAAGAAGTTGGAAACTTTTGAAAATTTGTCAAAATTAATAGGGAAATTTGCTTGGAAACAAAGGAATAAAACTTTCTAAGATGCTAGTTTATTACAATGCTAGATTAGTCTTGCAAAATAAAAGGAATTTATCAGTACACCTATTCATTTTTAAGTGCTACCTATAAAAGGCAAGTAATTCAGAAGTGTGTTTGAGAAGTATGCAATTCACTCAGAGAAGAGTATCCCAAAATGAGATTTAGATTTGTGGGCTATGACTTAATATTGAATAAAGACAGACTCCTGACTAGGGACTTAGTACATTCACAAGAACTGGTAGGAATGTATGTACTTGGAAAAACCAAAGAAGATGTTGGTGTGAAGCTAATCCCTTATCAAAGGTAAATGAAGCCTCCGCTATGACATTCAAGCTACAGATCCTACTAAGAAAAAGAGAAGATCCAAAGCAGTTTTTAATGCTAGACATCATGTGGAATCTTCAGTGAAGGTCTGTCTCTTTGAGGGAAAAGGAGAAGTAAAGTCCAGGAGGAGGGAGGGTAGGCAAAGCCATCAGGAGGCTTTTAGCCACAGTGCAATCCAAGTCCCATTAGCTTGACAACAGCAGAGGTCCCAGACTCTAGAGAGAAAGCCAGTAGGGAGGGTCCCAACTTCAGACAAAGTCTGAATCCTGGGAACACTAGGGTAAAAGACTGGACTGGGTAAGAACAAATCACTGCTAAGTCAGAACCTGGACATAAAGGAGGAGACAAACCTCTGCAAAGGCAAGGCCTGCACTACATAGGCAATATCTAGGCCAGTGACAATTCAGGGACAGGACCCCAGCCCCAGCCAAAAAGAAAAAAATACTTTGACATCCCCTATACCCCAGGAGCAGAGCTAAAACAACAGATGGGCATAAAAGCTAAAAGGGTGCTCATTATAGAAAACTATAGACAAAGATCATAAGAATGCCTTGTCTGAAGAAGAAATCAGTGAAAAATCTCACACATGAGAAATCTCAAAACAGTCTCTGAATTGGACTCAAATCCAAAAGCTCATTGAAGAGCTTTAAAAAATTAAAAAAAAAACCCAAAGAAGAGAGGAAGAAGAAAAATGTAAAAAAGAAATAAGAATCAGCAGGAAAATTATGAAAAAATGGCTAGAGAATTCAGCACCTTTAAAGAGGAGAAAAAGAAGGTAATTAAAGAAAATAAAACCCTAAAAATTAGAGTTGAACAAATAGAAACTAATGAATCTAAAAGACTACAAAATTCTATCAAACAAAATAAAAAGGCTGAAAAATCTGAAGAAAATGTAGAGTACCTTTTGGGGAAAATAAATGATCTGGAAAACAGATCTAAGAGAGATACTCCATGATGTCAGACTACCAGAAAGCCTGGAAAACATCAGACAGAAAATTATTAGGGAAAACTGTCCAAATCTCCCAGAACAAGAAAACAATATAACCACTAAAAGAATACACAAAACTCTCCCAGAATGAGACCCCAGGAATAAAACTCCAAGGGCTGTTATAGCAAAATTTCAGAACATTTAAATAAAGGAGAGACAAAAAGCCCCAATGACAAGTTTAAGTGTCTCATTATCCTTTGACCCACTTTAATTCTGCTGTGCTGGCAAAGTTTAGCACTTTGCTTGAGGAGGGAATCATAAACTGGTTGGTCCTGAGTCAGTGTCTCCCATAGCTTATAATTTTTTGAAAACTTATAAAGTGAGACCTCCAGAGCCTCCCAGTACTTAGAGCCCTTTAACAAATGACTATTTCTTTAAACACTACTAGTTTATTTACCCTATTTGTAAATCCCCCGAAAGTCTCCAAATTTTGTAGTGTTACATCTTCTCAGACAATTCACTAGCGCTGTGCTTAATAGCTTTCAAATATTTTATTGGCCATCTTCTATCATCAGGAGTTGCCTCAAACAATGGATTGGCATTGCCCTAGTGGGGATGTTTCATAACCATAACATAAACTTTCTTTTCTAGATCTTCCATAGTTATGTTGGAAAACTTTCATAAGCAGTTGACAAGTCATAGTTCTTCAGTGATGCTTCTCTAGATAATATTTTAGCAACTGACCTGGAACCACTGTTATTCCCCAGACCCTTGAGCTCCAGGTTCTTATTTATCTTCATCTAGAACTAAAGGGAGGAGGTGGTTGAGCTGATAAGGGTGGTTTGACTTGCATGCCACATACTGCATTCTGCCTCTTCATAAGTGCTATTTGTTTTTTCATTTAGGCTACCTAATTTTCCTCCTTAGTGGTAATTGGGTCAGAAGTTGCTAGGAAATAGTTGTTCCCTTTTACATGGAAATTTTTTCCCTGACAGCTAAATATGAGGGCTAGGTTAGAAGTAGAGTGATACTGATACTACTAGGGTTCTTGTTTTATTGATTGTTTATTGGTGACAATGAGTCAATAATTAGTACTGATAATGTTGGAGAAGATAGACTCCTACCCTCAGTAAAGGCTATGAGGACTGAGTTGGAAGAAAAGACCCGGAATCAAGCCATGGGAATGCTACTGTTAGTGTTGTGAGGTGATAGATCTCTAAATAAAAAGCTAGCTAAACAGCCTCAAATTCCTCCTCTTTAAAATGACCTGCAACCCAAAAGATCCAGTCAACTGTACCTCCATCATCAAGAAAGACTAGTCTTGGAAATCTGTGTAGTAATCCTAAATATGAATCATTGACCTTAATAGGAGAGCATTTAATTGAGATTATGACATAGAATAAGTATCATTTCAACATTATGTGGGCAGCTTTCATACTTAAGTCCATCATTGTAGAACTAATAGTTCACCAGTACCATATGAAAACTCGTAGTGAATTTTGAGCTAGCATTTTAGACATGTAGGTATTTATAATAAACATATGCACACATATACATGTGTTCAAATGCATACATATACATAGGTATGTAGAAGTGTGTATATTTTTACTGGTCACTTAAGTTAGGTGCATCCATGTGAATTTAAAGATGGCTAAGGAAGCTAGGTGGTGCAGTGAATAGAGCACTGGTCTTGGAGTCAAGAGGATGGGAGTTCAGATACTATAAGCTCAGAAACCAGCTACTTACTAGCTATGTAACCTTGGGCAAGTCACTTGTAATTTGCTCACATCCAGAGCCATCTCCAATTGTCCTGATTCATATCTGGCCACTGGATCCAGATGATGCTGTAGGAGAAAGTGAGACTGGTGACTTAGCACAGCACCCCCTCTCTCAAATCCAATTCATGTGCTTGTCATGTCATCACTGCTCCTGACGTCATGGTTGAGAATGAATGGCAACATCATCATCTATATAAGGTCCTAAGGGAGGCATGAAAAATATTTCTGGAGTTTCTTCCACCTGACCCTCTTTAAGGGAGATTTTGATTTCTGCCAAAAGAGGAAGAGGGCCTGTGGATATTATTCTGAGCTCCTCAGGGATAAGGGG
Organism: Macrotis lagotis; assembly: GCF_037893015.1. Taxonomy (NCBI): domain Eukaryota; kingdom Metazoa; phylum Chordata; class Mammalia; order Peramelemorphia; family Peramelidae; genus Macrotis; species Macrotis lagotis. The sequence continues at coordinate 477,775,043 of NC_133666.1, read as the reverse complement.
TATTCATTTAGAATTGTCTCTATCCTCCACCCTCTCCTCTGATTTCATAGGAAAAAAGTGCTTCAAACTTTTTAATCCAAGGTTCTACTCCTTACCCACTAAAAGACTCAAAAAACCCCACACATTTAGAAGTAAATAGAATTATCTTAAGTAGAGCAAATAAAAAAATCAGAGAAGGTACACAATTGATAATCTATTAGACAATACATAGTGAATGAGCTCTCCCATTAAAACCAAAATGTCTCACCAAACATCCAAGAGAAAGTTCCAGATCTTAACCAAGGGAAATTTCCCAAACTTTCTAGTGTAATAGAAAAAATATGATGGTGGTGTTACCTTTTCTAAATGTTGGATTCTTCTCATAGCCTTCTCATAGAAGAATATATGGACACTCTTATCTTCCCTCTCAAAGGTGGAAATCAAAAAAGTGTTTCTCTTCTCCCAAGATCTAATCAGCTCTGTCATTCATGCAAGTGAGGAGCATTGAATAATCAACCTCCATCAATGAAATTAGTATGCAAAAGCTCTTGGATTCTAGATTGTCAAACCTATATACACATGAATATATATGAATGTATACCTACACATATAATATACACACATATCTTTATACATATACAAATGCAAATAAATATGCACATGAGTCTCTAATTTCTGCTTTTGAAATTTGTAGATAATTTATAACTTTCAATATCAGTAGCCTAAGAGGCAATAAATATGCAATATCTTATTATAAGTTTGCTCTTCCTTAACAAGGATTATAATGCTCTTCACAAAGAACTAAATAACTATTAAACTGAGTTTAATTAAAATGATATTTTTCAGTTGAAGCATCAATGAATGCAAATTAAAAGTGAATTAATTAGTTAAAATTTTCCTGAAGTGTAAATGCATACAGAAAAATATATATTATCCTGTGATTATCTGTGTCTGTGTGTGTGTGTGTGTGTGTGTGTGTGTGTGTGTGTGTGTAGGGGTTGGGATTAGGGTATACTTTTAACTCATTTAGTCTGAATTTCTGATTAACTGATTTAATTTTCTATATTAACTTGCATGTATAGATATGAAGACAATTATGTACCATTAAAGAAAAAGGAGAGGAAAAGGAATGCACTAAAACTTACAATGGGTTTACATGTTTAATACCCACATATGTTCATTTGCTCAAACTGCTTCAGGACTTGTGAAGAATGGCCAGCTCTAAATCAAATTCTAATCTTGCTGAAGAGGTGATCTTCAATTTCATTTTACTAAGGTGTTTCTTAAACATTTCCCCTCTAGACATAAAAGACCAACTGAATCAAAGGAGTTTTCTTCAATTCATCCCTCCCTATCTACATTATGAGAGATGCCTAGGTGAAAGAATTAAGGCATATTTGAAACAGAATTAGAATCCCCTTTTCCTCTAGTATGTGTGTGCCCTGAGGAATCCTTATAGAGGTTCTTAAATAGGTTGGCATTAATGAAACAGTAATCATTCATTTCAGCTTTTATACTAGAGCTAGATTAAGATCATATAAGGAAAGAAGGATGAGTTGAAAGAAGAAGGAAGGAAAGAAGGAACGTGAGAGAAAAGTAGAAAGTGATGGCAGAAAGGGATAACAGAGGTAGAAGAAAGGGAGAGGGAAGGAAGGGAAAGAACAAAGGAAGGAGTGAGGGAAGGGAAGAGGAAAGGAAGAAATGGAGAAAGTGTAAAAAACAAAGGAGAGAGAAAAGAAGAGAGGAATAAGAAAAGAAGGGAAGGAGAAGGAGAAAGGCATAAAATAATGAAAAAGAAAGAGAAAAGAAAAATTTCTTTTTATTAATGTTTATATTTTTTATGACTATAATAGCCATAGTGACCTCTAAATAAGGTATTTCCTGACATTAAGCTTATGTCTATTTTTTTGTATATGCCAACTAGGCATTATCTGCCAGAAAAAATGTGACCTGGGGTCATTATTTAATAATCACTTGCCTATCTTCAGCCTTCTGATGTATCTCCTAGTCTTTATAATCTCTCAAAGGTTTTTGACAGCTTTTCAGAAGCTTTGTCAGTAATATCTCTTGTGATGCTGGGAGGGATTCTTCTAGTCCAATTGACTGAAACTAATTTAGAATAACCAGATTCTCTCCTACTGCATCAGAAACTACCTTGTCTTTAATTTGCTTACAATCACATTTATTTTCAATTTTCAATATGCAGTTGTTTTTCCTTGATAAAGAATATGGAAGTAAAACAAAAGGAGTTGGACTCTCTCTAGTAGTCTACAAGGAGTATTGCATTTTAAAATGCTGTGCATTTGGAAGGTATAAAACCAAGCATTATGAATTTCTATCCTGCCTTTACTCAAAGAATTATGATTATTCCTTCCTGTTAATCTTATTTTTCCAGTCAGAATTTTATTTGGAAACAATATTTTGAGCCCTGGCACCATGCTACACAGTATCACTTGAAATATATTTTCAACATGATCCCAAATCATACAGTTTTTACCAATACCAAGACAGCACATCAGCCTTGAATTTCAAATGATCACATCCAAGGAATTCTCAACACTTGATATTTAACTTCACAGTGCAATAATCTACCTATATTTAAGATTTAAATACAAGATGTGAAATTGAAATTTCTTGCTCCATAAACATTATGAATATGTCAAATCTTTATACATAACTATTCAATGAAGAGAAAAATTAGAAATCTAATTCAGCTTTATATAGACTAATAAAGGCAAATGAGTAGGGAGATTGCACATCTGCTTGGCCAACCCCAGGAGGCCTCTGTCCCAGCTAAGTCCAATTTAGGAGCTGTTCAATCTGGTGCAGTATGACACTGATAGAAGAATCATTAAGATATTGTGCATTTACAAGATCAACTACTAACTAGACAACTGCACCAAGTGTCAGACCATTCATTCTGGATTGAATTGGGAGGGATGGGGCATTCAAGATAGGTCTTTAAATTATACTCTGTGGTGACAGGAGTGAATGGGGATGAGGTAGGGCACTGGAAAGGAAAGGAAAAGAGGAGGGCTACAAACAAGTCATATGGACCAATCACCTCTGCACAACTCAGGATCAAGATCATCCTAATGAATAGTCAGGGATTTTGCACTGTTCCTGGACACCAACATCTACAATGTCAATGCTGAAACCAACTGCCAGCCTGCTCAAACTCAAGCTGAGGCCTACTCCTAGTAGAGGAAGCTCTTGATCAGAATGATTCCCAATGTCAAATAGTTAGTGATAAAACAGTCACCAGAAGATCATAAATAGTGATGGTATTAGCAGTGAGGAAGGGAATGATTGATTTTGTGATCAGCTCAGGTCACATGACTGGCATAGCTACAATACCCTAGCTTCTTTTTTCTGTGCTTTAAGTCATACCAAGAACTTTGAAGACCATGGCGGCTTAGGTGTCCATGACAGCCAAGAAGGATGATTATTAATATGCATATACAAATAAATGGAAATTTTAAAAAAGAATTAAAAAAAGAAGGATGTTTATTAGGATCTCTTGGATTGTCTGTCTGGGTCAATAGGAGGGAAGGTGAATTGTTCATGTTAATGGGACTGGCAATGAGTAAATGATGGAGGCTTGGCAGAAGGATGAACAACATGAATTTGGGAGAGCACTGTTAATGAATTTTTAGAACTTTGGTATGTCTGTGCATTTCTGTGTCCCATGAGCACCTCAGGAGGTAGAATGTTCAGTTCCAATTCATGGGTATACATTTGGTACATCTGTTAAATAGAAGAAGAGTCTACATTCTTCTTGCCATAAGGAGTGGACTAGAGCTAGTCACAATGCTATGTTCATAATGTAGTAAAGAAATCTAACCACAAATGACCCTTTCAATCAGGGAAAGGAGCAAAGGAGAGAGAGGGGGAGAGAGAGAGAGAGAGAGAGAGAGAGAGAGAGAGAGAGAGAGAGAGAGAGAGAGAGAGAGAGAGAGAGAGAGTCTATCTCAGGCTTCCTTTGCCTCTTGATCCACTGAGAAACCCCTAAGAGATCTTAACATCAAGTAACCCAGAAAACTTACCAAAACTCTAGGGTTCTCAATACTGAAAGTCTGCAAGCAATCTCTTCCCCTAAGATAAGTATCTTAGAATAAGTAATGAAACTCAAAATGAAGAAAGACCAGAGAAAATCAGAATCTGGGAAAAGCAGCCGCTCAGAAAAGGAGAGCTACATGTGAAGCTATGGAGGAAAACATGAACTGATATCCAGTTCAGAAAGACTTCTTAGAAGAGCTCAGAAAGGATTTTCAAAATCAAATGAAAAATTGGGAAAAAGAAAGTCAAGAAAAAATTAATATCTTGTAAAAAAAGTGACATAAGAAAACAAATCTTTTTAAAATACAATTATGCAATTGGAAAAAGATAATAGTATTTTAATAAGCAAAATTCTTCAAATGGGTAAAAAGATACAAGAATCAAATGAAGAAAATACCTCCCTGAGGAATAGAATAGGTCTAATGGAAGCTAATGATTTCATAAGAACCTAATGGAAAAAATAGAAAAAAAATATAAAATACATCACTGGTAAAACAATAGACCTAGAAAATAGATCCAGGAAATATTATTTAAGAATAATTGAACCACTTGAAAGCCATGACCAAAAAAAGATCCTTGAACCATTGATAGCAGGGTGGATTATAAAGCAGACTACCACAATAGGTTTTTAAAAAGCAAAGCAGAGATATGCACAGAGAGTGAAGATAAAAAGCTGGAGAAGAATATATTATTCAGCTGAAGTGACAAAAGCTTATTTCTGTCTCTGTCTCTCTCTCTCTGTCTCTCTCTGTTTCTCTCTCTCTCTCTGTCTCTCTCTCTCTCTCTCTCTCTCTCTTTCTCTCTCTCACTCTCTCCCACACCCCCAATGATTTCTTGTTTTCCATAAGTATCTTCCACTATAGATGAAGGAAACTAGAATTAACACAAAAGTTGATTAAAAAGTGATTATAGTACAATTTCATTTTTTTTTCTTCAGGATTTAGGTCCCTTTTAGTCAAGGAATAAGCCCTGTCATTGTCTAAAAAGTTGAAGTGAAAAAAGCAGGGGTAGCAATCTCAGACAAAGCAAGGGCAAAAATAAATCTCATTAAAAGAAATAAGGAAGGAACTCACATCCCCCTAAAGGTACTATAGATAAGGAAGTCATTTAAAAACTAAACATGTATGAACCAAGTAGTAAAGCATCCAGATTCTTAGAGGAGAAGCTAAATGAGTTACAGGAAGACATAGACAACAAACCCATACTGGTCAGGGACTTCAATCTCCCTCTCTAAAAATTAGAAAAAAATTTTTTTTTATGTTTTTGCAAGGCAATGGAGTTCAGTGGCTTGCCCAAGGCCACACAACTAGGTAATTTAACTTTCTGAGGCTGAATTTGAACTCAGGTATTCCTGACTGCAGGGCCAGTGCTATATCCACTGTGCCACCTAGCCACCCCAAATTAGAAAAATTTAACCATAAAATTAATAAGAAGTTAACAAGGTGAATAGAAAATTAGAAAGGTTAGACATTATAGACCTCTGAAGAAAATTAAATGGGGATATAAAGTAATAACCAGGTTTTTTTTCCTGTGGTACATGGCACCTACACAAAATTTGACCATCTGTTAGGTCTTAAAACTTTATAGTCAAATGCAGAAAGGCAGAATTTTCTTTTAAATTTTTGCAAGGCAATGAAGTTAAGTGGCTTGTCCATGGCCATATAGCTGGGTAATTTTTAAGTGTCTGAGTTTGGATTTGAACTCAGATACTCCTGACTCCAGGGCTGGTGCTCTATCCATTGTACCACCTACCCACCCCAGAAAGGCAGAAATTTTAAATTTATGCTTTCCAGGTTATGATGCAATAAAAATCATGTGTAATATAGGAACAGGGAGAGATGGACCTAAAATTAATTGGAAACTAAATAACCTAATTTCAAAGAATTAATGGATCAAGCAACAATTCATAGAAATAAAAGCTTCATCCAAGAAAATGACAAACATGTCAAAACATGAGATAAAGCCAAAGCAGTTATTTGGGGAAATATTAGATTTCTAAGTGGATGCATGAATAAAACAGAGAAAGAAGAGATCCAGGAATTGGGCATGCACCTAAAAAAGCTAGAGAAAGAACAATTAAAAATCTCCAATTAAATACCAAATAAGAAATTCTCAAGATCAAAGGATAAATTAATTTTGGAACTCCTTTTGCCCAAATATATGTCAATATATTTGACAATCTAAGTGAAATTGATAAATATTTACAAAAATATAAATTGCCCAGGTTAAAAGAAAAGAAAATTAAATGCTTAAATAATACCATCTCAGAAAAAGAAACTGAAGAAGTCATTAATGAACTCCCTAAGGAAAAAATCTCCAGTCAGATGGATTCACCAGTAAATTTTACCAAATCTACTAGAAACAATTAATTCCAATTCTGTTTAAACTATTTGAAAATATAGATGAAGAAGGAATTCTGCCAAATTCCTTCCATTACACCACTATGTGCTGATAGCTAAACCAGGAGTGTCAAAACAGAGAGGTAAAATTATAGACCAATTTCCCTAATGATTATGGAAGCAAAAATTTTAAATAAAATAATAGCAAAGTGATTAAAATAAATTAACCCTAGAATAATACATTATGGTCATGCAGGATTTATATCAGGAATATAGCATTGGTTTAATATTAGGAAAGCTATCAGCATAATTAACCATATCAATGATCTTAGTTTCTAAAATAAATCATAAGATTATTTCAATAGATGTTGAAAATGCTTTTGTCAAAATATTGCCCCCCCATTCCTATAAAAAACACTCTAGAGCACAGGAATAAATGAAGTGTTCCTTAAACAATAAACAATAACTATTTAAAACCATCAACAATTATTTTATGTAATGAGAAGCTAGAAGAATTCTCAGTAAGATCAGGGTGAAACAAAGATGCCCATCATCACCACTATTATTCAATATTAATTTAGAAATTTTAGCCTTAGCAATGAGAAGAAAAAGAAATTGAAGGAATTGGAATTGGTAATGAAGAAACAAAACTCTTATTCTTTGCAGATGATATGATGATACACTTAGAGAACCTTTAGAATCATCTCAAAAACTTCTTGAAGCAATTAACAACACTAGCAAAGTTACAGGATATAAAATAAACCCACAAAAATCATCCCAATTCCTATATATTACTAGCAAGACCCAGTAGCAAGATATAGGAGAGAGATTTCATTCAAACTAATGGTAGACAACATTAACATACATGGGAATCTACCTGCCAAGGCAGACTCAGAAACTATATGAAACTGACTATAAAACACTTTTCACCAAAATAAAATCAGATCTAAATAGCAGGCTGAAATAATATAATAAAAATGACAATTCTACCTAAATTAAATTTTTGACTCAGTGCCATTCCAATCAAGCTTCCAAACAATTTCTTTATTGAACTAGAAAAAATAGTAACTAAATTCATATGGAGAAACAAAAGGTCAAGAAGATCAAGAGAATTAATAAAAAAGCTTGCAAAGAAAGGAGGCCCAGCTATACCAGATACAAAATTATATTATACAGTTCAGTCAATGAATCTATGGGAAGAGAGACAGTAGTAAATGATTATAATAATCTCCTGTTTGACATGTATGAACCAAGTATCATAGTATCCAGATTCTTAGAGCAGAGGCTAAATGAGTTACAGCTTCTGAGATAAGAACTCACTCTTGGATTAAAAAAAAACTGCTGGGAAAAGTGGAACATAGTATGGCAGAAACCAGATATAGACTAGCATCTTACACCCTTTGTCAAGATAAGGTTGAAATGGGTACAGGATTTAGACTTTAAAAGGTGATATCATAATAAGGTAATGTTGTCCTTCATTTTCTTTTTCTTTTTTGTTTAAGGTTTTTGCAAGACAAATGGGGTTAAGTGGCTTGCCCAAGGCCACACAGCTAGGTAATTATTAAGTGTCTGACACCAGATTTGAACCCAGGTACTCCTGACTCCAGGGCTGGTGCTTTATCCACTGTGCCACCTAGCCACCCCCTGTCCTTCATTTTCAAAGAAGACCACAACATTAGAGAGGTGAGTGCTATGACAAGCACATGAATTGGTTTTAAATGAGAGAATGCTGTGCCAAGTCACTAGCCTCACTTTCTCCTCCAGAGTTATCTGAGTTCAGGGGCCAGACATGAATTAGGCCCTGAATTTGAGGCAATTGGGTTAAGTGACTTGCCCAATGACAGTGAGTTAGCAAGTTTCTGAGTTCCATCTGATCTTTGGAAAGAAGAACAGATCATGACCAAAGAAGGGATAGAGAAAAAGAAAAAAATTGATAATTTGTTTATATTAAATCATAAAGTCACAATCAAATCCAATGAAATCAATATTAAAAGGTATGCATTGAATTGGGAAACAATGTTCACAAATAGTGTTTCTGACAAAGGTCTCATTTCTGAAATATATAGAGAACTGAGTCAAATTTGTGCAAAAACAAATCAGCTCTGAGGTGTCACTTTATAACTATCAGATTGGCCAAAATGACTAAAGAGAAAAATAATCAATGTTGGAAATGAAGGAAATGTGGGACACTAGTATGCATTGTTGGTGTAATTATGAACTGATCCAACCTTTCTGGAGAGCAGTTTGGAATTATGACTAAAGGGCAATAAAACTGAGCATACCCTTTGATCCAGCAAAACCACTACTATGTCTTTATCCCACAAAGATCACAAAAATGGTAAAATAACCACATCTACAAAAATATTTATAGCACCTTTCTTTGTGGTGATAAAGAATTAGAAATTGAAGGGATGCTCATCAATTGGGGAATGGCTGCAAAAAAATTGTATAAGAATGGGATCAAACACCATTGGTCTATAAAAAATACTTAGGGATAGGACTACAGAAAAGCCTAGAAAGACTAATGCTGAATGACATGAGAAAAAACAGAAGGACATCATATACACCAACAGTAGTATAGGATGATCATAAAATATGATGAAGTTGTTCATTTATGAAGTGCAATAATCAAAGACAATTCTAAAAGATTTGAGATTGAAAATACCATCCACATTAGAGAGGAAACCGTGGAATTTAAAAGCAGACCAAAGTTATCTTCAATTTTTAAGTTGTGATATATATTATGCCATCTTTTTCTCTCTAATTTTTTCTGTTTGAATTTGATTTTTCTTTCACAACATGTTTAACATAATTGCACAGGTAGAGCTTGTATTAGACTACTTTCTGTCAGGGAAAATAGGGAGGGAATGAATGGGGGGAGAGAAAAATGTAAAACTCAAAACTTTGTAAAAATATTGATAAAGAAAAGAAAAGTTTTGAGTTTTACATTTTTCTCTCCCCCCATTCATTCCCTCCCTATTTCCCCTGACAGAAAGTAATCTAATACAAGCTCTACCTGTGCAATATCTATCTATATATATATAGATAGATAGATAGATAGATAGATAATCTATTATAGAACACTACATTTAAAACTTTGTCTTTTCTGCTAGCTGTGAGATTTATTTACTCAGTCTAATTTTCACTGTTTTCATACCTAGTATTGTTTTAGTCTACTTTTACTTTAGGAAATGAGTACTAATCAATAAAATTTAGCAAGCAATGATTTTACTAGAGAGAATGTTTGAGAAAATGCAATAATTAGAGAGTCAAGAAATCTGTGTTTGAATCTGAGTTCTGAAACCAAAAGAAGTTCAATTTCTTCCTCCAGAAATGGTGATAGTAAGATTTACAACACCTTCTCCCCAGAGCTACAATGAGGAAAAATATTAATTTTTAAAATGTGAGGTAGCTGTGAGCTATTATTTTTAGATCAAGTTAATTGAGATATGTAATTAGTGATTATATCCATAGTCAATGTAAGGTATTTTAAGTGAAACAATTTAATCACAGGTATGTTTTTCTTTTTGAAAGATGAAATTTTTATTAATCATTTTTCTAATTTGAACAATTAAAAAAGTCTCAATCATTTGAATCATTCAGGGGAAATTAGATGGGGAGAAAAACTGACATCTGAGCCAATGAATTAGTACACAACCTTATTGACATTTCTGTCTACTTAGCAGAATCTAAGTCAAGTCCTTGATGATGTAATGAGCTCCTAAATCAATGCAATGAGCTTATAGTATTTATACATTGACCTAAGGTCAAGAAAGCACCTCTTCTTTCAGAAATGAACATATTCTTAACCCTGGGAAAAAGAGTATTGATCATTGATTGAGCTTTTGCATCTTGAGTCCCCTCAAAAATGACTGATATATTGACACACAGGTGGATAGACTCTTGGCAATAGACTTACCCCTTTGTGTTCACTCATATAAGATCAAAACAAACGCTTCCACATCATTTTGTGCATCTTTTTTTGTCTTTTCTTCTCCAGAAGAAAGAAAAGGTCAGAGAAGAGGGAACCTGTATTCTGTAGATTGTTAAATTCACCCATGCATAAAGCCAGTTTATTTCTTCCAGAAACAGAAGAAATAGCTACCTTGAGCATAAACATATATGCATTATATGGGCTCATTCAGAGCTTCCTGAGCTCAGTCTAGTTACTAGAGTCATTAAAATAGGTTTTGCCTGATTAAAAAGGTCAACAGTAGCTAGGATAACTATAGATTACAAATTTGCTATAAAAATACAAAGTATAAAAACAAGACAGGGACATATATGCATGGTTAATCAGGCTGAGAGGAGAGGTCCTGAACTAGGTTCTGAGCCTCAAGGTTAAGGAAACTTAGCTACAAGTTCTCTCTAAGCTTTGTCAGAGATTTTTTTCCCCCCAGTATAACTTTGATAGGGAGTGGAAACAAGTCAAAGTTTCAGCATCAAAACAATTCTAAGTGATACCAGAAACTTGTAGTAATTCTGAGCCATAGTATCCAAAAGGGGATTTATATATATATATATATATAGATAGATAGATAGATAGATAGATAGATAGATATAGATATAGATATAGATATAGATATAGATATAGATATAGATATAGATATAGATATAGATATAGATATAGATATAGATATAGATATAGATGATATAGATATAGATATAGATATAGTTATAGATATAGATATAGATATAGATGTTTCTGGTTTTGTTCATTGTTAAAGTGAATTCAACATTATAGTAATATTTGTCAGTCTTTCTATTTTTCCTGATGATTTATTCAGAGCCCATGGATTCAATTATCTCTATGCTGGTAATTCTAAAATATAAATATTCATCTTTAACCTCTCTTTTAATCTCCAGTCTCACACTTACAACTGTTTACTGGACAGCTCAGATTGAAAATTAATCTATCCAAAAATAAACTCATATGATAACTTCAAACCCACTCATTTTACATTGGTTTCTTTTCTATTACTAGCATATGGCATGCTTTCTCTCTTCTCAAACCTCTTCATTAGCAAAACCTATAAACCTAGAATTCTTGCTCATCTGATCTCCATCTCCTAACTTCCTGGCTTCCATCATTCTCGGTTAAAGTGCCTTCCTTTCAAGAAAACTTTTTAATCCTCCCTTATCTTACTTCCTTGCTTTTCCTAATTATTTCCAATGTGCCATGCATAAATTTCTTTACACAGTGATACTCATGTTGTCTAGTCCATCATACTGTGAACTCCTTAAGAACAGGTTTTTCATTTCATTTATTTATTCATTATGATTGTTTATTTATTCATTCATCCATCTATTTATTTTTCAATTCTTTATATTTTAGTATTTAATATCTATACAACATTTCACAAATGCTTTTTGACAAATACCTGTCAGACAAGACCTAATAAAAATAAGGTAGAGGATATCCTATACTATAAGTCCCCTGAGAGAAGAACCTAGATTTACTTAAATTTTGGTTCACAGATCATTGTTCTCTATAAAAGAAGTTTGAAAAAAAGTACTGGATTTGGTATTTCTGTGAGAAGTAGTTTTAGTTAGAGGAAAGAGTGTTGGGTTTGGTCTTAAGGAAGGAAAAATTTAAATCATATCTTTGATATTTACTAATTGTATAGAGAGCTGACCTGAGCTTCAGAAAGATCTGAGCCCATGTCCATCCTCTAATACATATTGGGGTATTATGACTATTATAAGCAAGTGACTTAACCATTCTGTGAGTATAGGCAGCTCTCTAATACTGCAAGTTGCAGATAAATTGATTACATTTTGATAGGGAGCAAAAATTTCCTTCCCTAGAATTTTTTGTAACATTACAATCATAGATTTGAAAGAAAAGAAAACAAGAGAAGAGAAAAAGAGAAGAGAGATTACAGGATGAGAACAGAGGCGGAGGAACATAAAAAAGGAAAAAATAACAGCTAATAGCTAGCATCTATTTAATATGTTTTTGCAAGGTACTTTATGAATATTTTCTAATTTTATCCCCATAGGAAGTAAATGTCATTATTATGTCCATTTCACAGATGTGAAAATTGAGGGAGAGAAAAGTTAAACCATTTACTCAGGATCATGGATCTAGTAATTGATGTTAGATTTGAATTTAGATTTTTCTAAATCTAAGTCCACTGTGATCTACTTACTCAATTACCGAAGTGCTTAAACAAAAATGTGACCACAAGAAAGACATTTAAGCATTCTATGCCTCTCTTTTCTCAACCTGAAAATGGGAATAATAATACTTCTCTTCACTACTCTCATAGCACTATTACCATAAAGACATAAATCAAAAAAATGAAAAGAAAATTCTATGTAAAATCAGCTAGTTTAAGAAAGACTACATATTACAGGGAAGAAAATTCTGGTCTTGGAATCAGGAGACTGAACCCATATCCTACTTTATATATTACTTATATTATATATATATATATATATATATATATATATATATATATATATATATATATATATATACATATATATATGTGTGTGTGTGTATAAAACCTATGTAATCTAGATAATTCTTTTAAACTTTTGAAAATTCCATTTTCTCCTGTTAGAAAAACTACTCAAAATAATAATAGTATTTGTCTAGTATTTTCAGTGTTACAAATGGCTCTACAAATATTTTATTTTTATCCTTACCACAATCCTGAAAGGCCATAGGCATTATTATTATCCCTGTTTTACAGCTGATGAAACAGACAGAGATTAAGTGACTTTTTTAGTTTCAAGGAGTTTCCTAGGTTTACACAGCAAAGTCAAAACTTCAGACCTACAGATCCAATATTTTATGCTAGCTATCCATTTTTACCTACTGAACAATATGGTTTAATGCCTGAATTTCATCAAGAGATAGCCCCTTTATCCACAAAACCTTCATTTCCATATCTGGAAATTGGGGGAGGAGAGATTCAGATTGTACCTACCTTTCAGTTTTAAAGTGGGGAAACTGCCATAAAAGCCTGTATGTGCTATATAAACCTGATTTATTATCATCAAACTAATGCATATCCCCAAGAATATTGATTAAATCCCTACTTCCAGCCTCCCCCAGAACAAAGATATAATCAGAATGTAGTGACAAAGTATTTGAGCAAAATACTTTTGATATTTACTTAAAGGTAAATCTGAGTGACAAATTAAACATCTTATTGTCCATAAAAAGATAAAAATTCTCAAAGTATAAAAATGTTGCAGAGATTGAAAGAAAATGAAATCTTTTCTTTTTAGAGCAGCTGCAAATAACTGTTTAATATCATGAATCTAAAATATTGCCAGTATTATTTTTCCATTAAAAAGTACAATTTTTGCAGTTTAGGAGTTTTCAATCCCCCCATATAGTCATTCAAAATAGCCTTTATACTGGATCTGTATATTAACAGTGTCCTCATGTTCCAAATAGCAATTCATGAAACTGTATTTATTCTACATGTGATTCGATTGATATAGATGATGCTTTTTGTTCTGTACATAAGGGAGTTCCAAGTGAATGAAAAAGAAAAGACTGCGAGTATCAAGTTCAGAAAAGGTAAAGACTAGGATAAATAGGACTCTAGACACATTAGTTTTTTCACCTTAGAAAAGCAATTTCTTATAATTTTCATATTATGTTTTACTAGAACCACAGAAACCATTTTTCATCAGATGATATACTTACTGAGTACAGTTTGCCTACTGGGAAGACAGATTGGCTTGAAGTCATGAAGAGCCAAGTTCAAGTCCATGGCTCATACCTACTGCAGTTCTATGAATCACTGTTTTAACTTTTCAGGTCCCCAGGACAGTATCCAAAGCTATAAATCAATACAAGTTTCTTAATGGAATAGGTATCAGAATTCCTACACAGATGAAATCATAGTAAGAACAAAAGGAAGAAAGAAAGGGAAGGAAGGAGGAAGAAAGAAAGTTAACAATATCTAGCTCCATTCTTTCAATAAGCGCTATAAATGAACTTAACCTATAGGCTGAACAATGAGATATGAATTTCAGATTGCATCACTCAGACTCTGAGTTTGAGTTTGGGGATTACAACTCTTGCATTGCCCAGCAGTGTGCTACACATTGGTGTCTATAAAGTATTCTTGCTAACCATTACACTGGTGATAGAATCTTAATCAGGACAAGAGCTTATTCATTTTCCTTCATAGTTATTCAAAAATAATGCATTTGCATCTCTTTTAAGAAATAGCGGATTCTGAGGATCAATATCTCTCAGATGGCCCCGATGTCTATTTTGGAAAATTTGAAGCATGTGGAATCAAATCATCCCAAATGTGTCTTTGTAGCTCCTATTTACAGCTTCCCAATCCTTCAAAGATTTTATTCCTTTCACTAAAAATCTTCAATGTCTATCTAGTGACTCTAGGATAAAAGATAAATTGCTATGTTGGGCATTTAAAATCTTCTCTAATCTGGCCCCAGTTTACCTGAATGAATTATATTATAGTTCTCCCCTTCAGGCACTATATTTTAGCCACAGGCTTCCTTGTTATTCCATCTCTCACTGTTGGAGCTTTACAATGGCTATGCTTCTTTTGCCAGGTCTCCCATCTCACACTTTATCTTAACTCATACAGTTACCACCTTAGTCTAGGCTTTTGTCAGCTCTTATCTAAATTATTAAAGCAATCTTCAATTTTTCTCTTCATTTCATCCCATTTGTTAAAGTGATTTGTCTTCAGGTCTGATCTGACCAAAACATTCCTCAAGTTAATAAACCTTAAGGCCTGACTCAAAACTATTATTTTTTTCAAATTCACTATACACTACTTCTTCTCCTATGCCCCTCAATACAACTCTCTAGGGAATTTTGTTCTAGTTACCTTCTATGAGTATAATAAACTTCTTCCTTACTTTTGTCTCATCGAATATGTCTTTTCCTTTAAATCAAGAGCCCCTACTTTAGCCTTTCTTGATTCTTCCAATTGGGAGTGTCTTCCATCTCCAAATACCTTGCAATAATTTGTGCTCATTTTTAATATCCATTCTGCATATATTTCATATATATATTTACATGAACATATTTTATATGTGTGTATGTGTACAATTATAGATAGTTATGCACATAGATCTAAGACAGATAGATAAATAGATAGATAGATAGATAGATAGATAAATAGATAGATAGATAGATAGATAGATAGATAGATTTGCTAAATGGAGATGCCTTGAGAATAGGGGTTGTTTCATTCTTTCTATATATAGACCAAGTTCCATCTACAGTATATGTAATATAGTGGAACACACACACACACACACACACACACACACACACACACACACACATATATATATTCATTCATTTAATATCATGAATCTAAAATGTTGCCAGTATTATTTTTCCATTACAAAGTACAATTTTTGCAGTTTAGGGGTTTTCAATCCCCCCATATAGTCATTCAAAATAGCCTTTATACTAGATCTGTATATTAATAGTGTCCTCATGTTCCAAATAGCAATTCATGAAACTGTATTTATTCTACATGTGATTCGATTGATATAGATGATGCTTTTTGTTCTGTACATAAGGGAGTTCCAAGTGAATGAAAAAGAAAAGACTGTGAGTATTATTTGTTTGCTTGTTTATTAATTGTAGTCACTGACTTCCTTCAAGACCAAATTCAAGGATAACCAGTCAATCTGTATTCCCTCAACTGTTAATGCTCACTGCCTTAAATTCCCCTATAGTAATTATTTGTATATTCCTTTTTGTCTTTCTCTGGTATCATATAAAGTTCTTAGGGTCATGGGCTGTTGCAATCCTTCAGTGTCTTGCAGTTAGTCTCATATTCATTAAGTATCTACTATGTGATTGTTCTAGATACTAGGGATATTAAGAACAAAACAATTCTTATTTTCAATGAGTACATTCTAAGTTGCTTTAAAAATATTTGCTGATTTTGATTTGTGATATGATTTCCAGAAAGCAACATATTTAAATGGTGCCAAATTATAATTGAATATACATGCATATTTTCTACTTGTGTGCAAGGAGTAGAGATTATAATTATTATAATTATATATTTTTTATAATTTTCTCTACAGTGTCATTCATGTAAAGATGAGCAAGACTTCTGAGCACCTTAGGTGAGTTCCTAAAATTGTGCCTTTCCATCAGAGGCATGGGACCTTACTATAAACTTTGTGACATGACATCATAAAATGAAAAGCAACTTGATATGGATGGCAATGATCAATGACATTACAAGTATACATATTTAAAAAGTAATAATGATCTATGCCTTACTTATGTGGTTTCTCCTATTGCCTATGTTTTCCATTGGTTGTAGGCACCTGCATCCTTTCT
Source organism: Macrotis lagotis (assembly GCF_037893015.1). Lineage (NCBI taxonomy): Eukaryota > Metazoa > Chordata > Mammalia > Peramelemorphia > Peramelidae > Macrotis > Macrotis lagotis. Next base: position 477,758,348 of record NC_133666.1, on the reverse strand, counting down.
CTTCTTTTAGCCCTAGCTCTCTTAGGGAGACAAAGGTCATAGAGGTTTTGTGCTAGAAGGCAGAATCTCATTTAAAGTGAATCTGAAGCATAGCAAGAAGACCCAATTAAAAGGGGATTGTAAAACAAGACAGAAATCCACCTACTAGAGAATTGCAGTGTCAAGGTTAGAGTTGGACCAGCAAGCAGCAAAATTGATTCAATTGTGAACTGGTGAACTATTAATCTAAGAATCCTCACCTTCTTCTGCCTGAGATCTTAGTATCTGGGTTGAGAATGATTCTACAATTGAAACCTAAGTTGCTGTACCTTTTAAGAATAGAAGGGTACAATGACAATGGCAAAAAAGTCAATTATGTCATTACACACACACACACACACACACACACACACACATATTCACTTCATAGTGAATTTTAGGACAAGACGACACTGGTATTTCAAATGTTCTCCAAACATAGCTACTTTAAAAATATAGTTGAAGAATATATTCTACAATATGACTTTCCAAAAGAGAAAAATATTGTCCACTCTTGTTATTATTAATGTAATTAAGAGGATAATTGTGATTTATTTAATATTCTTTACTTCTCTTAATATCTGACAATTCAAGAACTGAGAAGGTATTTTCTTGAGGAAAAAAAATAGCTTTTTCTACCTTTTTTGTTTAGAACTTTTGTGAAGAAAATGGTTATATCTTTTACATTTCCTAGAGGAAAATTCAATGACATCTTGTTAGCTTTAAACAAAAGGTATGCATTTCCCATTTAAGCATGGGACAGAACCAGTCTTTCAAGGCTATCATCAGACAAGTCCGTATGACACTAATAGACTCAAGATAGTGTTAAATCACACAATGGTAAAAGACTGAATGACTCATAGTCCAGGAGGTGTATTAGTTTTGTAAAATGTAAGCTAGAAATGTCTCCTTCTATAATAGCAATTGAATTTACAAACACAATTAAGGGGAATTACTATGTTCATGCATCAAATGGACTTGAGTCTTTACCGTAAACTCCCATTAGTGACAGTAGCAAAAAAATAATAATGGGTTTTATTTGCCTTCTTGTGCTAGGGTGTGTGAGTAACTGTGAACATCAAAGTGAATGTATTTAAGTGAAAATTTTGATTAAATAATTACAGAGGTTATAACTCAATACTGTACTTTGAGGATTTAAAAAAATAGAAGTGACTTCATTGAATAAATGAAAATGAATGCAGTAGAATTGATCATTATTATTACTTTACTTTTATTGTTCGATTGTTTCTCTCTCTTTTTTCCTCCTTTTTTAAATCTGCTTTTCCTTTCTCTGGCTTTCTGTTTCCTTGAGCTAGGAGAACCTAAAAGGCAAAACTTGAAATAGGAAGATTGGCTACATTGGGAAGACTGGCTATCTGGGGCACATTATGTAGAATATTTTTAATATTATTTTGATAAAATGCATATGTCTTAGCCCTAAAATATGTTCTCCAAGTTTTATAGATTTTTTCTGATGACAATTTACCTGCTTTACAATGAAATTTCAAACACTCTGGAAATCTAGAATAAATTTTGATTAAGAAAATACATTTCTTGATCTAGCAGGACCTTGAGGAAACTAGAAATTTTCTTCTTCTGATTCAACTCTTTCTTATGTGAGTTGGAATTTTAGTCACTTAAACCCATTCCCCAGTTACAAAGATATATAACTCTTGGTATGAGCTGAAAAGACTGCTTATCAATCTTCGGCTGTTTAGCACTTCTGCAATCTCTTCTTCTGACCTTACTTGAAAAGCCCTTTAGAATGCTGCCCTAGTTTGGATTTTTTTAATATTGATTTTCAGTTTTTATATATATTTTCCACCTTTGACTGATCTTCTCATTGAGAACCTACATTCAGAATGATATTCTCATTTATATGTCCTTAGGATGTTTTCCCTGACTTTGCTTTATATATTCAGATGGCCTAGCATTTGAAAAATTTTGAGGCTTAGTTTAGAGAGCTTATTTCTAAAATTTTCACTTTAGGAAAATCCTTCTCTTTATTTGAGGTCATTTCCATACACCATTATTTCTGCTTTTATCCCATTACTCTCATCTCCACCTAGCTTTCCCAATCACTATTCACACATAAAAGAGCTTTTGCTTTATCTTTGCCTTACCTTGAATTGACCTAGCTCTCTAGTCATCTCCACACTATGCTATCTGCACTCCCATTCACATCTCTACTGCTACCACTCAATTCCAGCTCTTCAACACATATGCCAGAATTGTAAACTCTGCCAGACTCTGATAGGTGACCATTTGCCTTTTCTTGCCCTTTATCAAGGACCTAAGTTATGCTGGCCAGAAAACCCTCAGATCTACAAATTAATCCAAGGAGTTTTTTCATAATTGTACATCACAAGTTTTATCACAAATGTTACATCTTAATTAAAACTGGCCCTATGCTGATCAATGTTTCTATTTCCATGTCCCTTTGATTGAATAAAGACATTTTGGGGTGTGCCCCAATTCTTCTTATAGTTTCACTGTTCATTCTTATAGTACCTGTTCTTAGGATGTTATGATATTCTATAGTACCTGTTCACTCTTCCCCCCTCCCAACTTGGAAAATTTCTATTCTTTTTCCTACAATTAGAAAGCAAATGACCTAATCTTGTATTATGGTTTAAATGTTTTCTTTTAATGCCTAAAAAACCTGTTTCCCTCTGTGTTTGGGTTCAAGTGTCAAACTAAGGAGAACTGGTCCTGGTTTGTTATGCAATTGCTATGCATTGCTTAATAAATCTATATGCTCAGAAAATTATAACTTCTTTCCCTCAGTTATTTCAGATGTCATTTGTCATATAATGTGACAGGTATTGAGCCAAGCACTTTAGAAATATTATCTCATTTAATCTTCACAGCAATCTTAGAAAATAGTAGCTATTTTTATCATCTTTTTATGCATGAAGAAACTGAGGCAAATATAGATTTAGTAACTTGTTCAAATATAAAATAACTACTAAGTAGATGGAGTGGGACTTTTAACTCAGGTTCCTACTCTTAGGTCCATCACTGTGAACACTGTACTTGCCCATTATACAAATTCTAGCATCTTTCTTCTGCCTTTAGGATCAAATATAAACCTTCTGTTTGACTTTCAAAACCCCTTTATAAACTATCTACTCCCTTTCTAGTCTTCCTATGTCTTATACCCCCAATGTTACACTGTAGCCCAATGACTCTGCCTCTTTGCTTTTTTCCTCAAACAAGACATTCCATTTTCCAATTTTCTCTTGTGGTGACTGTGCCTTAGAATTCGTTCCCTCTTTGTTTTTGCTTACTAGTTTTCTTGAATTTATTCCTATTTAAAGCCCCACCTTCTGCAGAAACCCTTTCCAATCCTCTTTGATTCTGGTGCCTTATCCCAGTTTATTATTTCCAATTCATATTGTATATACCTTCCTGTATATAACTTTTCACTCCAAGAACCACTAGAATAAGACTCTCCTCATAGTGAGAGATGAATTATTCAGTCCTCTGCTTCTATGAAAAGTAGAGTTGGTGAGTATTTGAAAGAAGAGAAATTCTTGACTGGCTTTTAGCTTCAAAAGAGAAAGCAAATAGTCTCAATCTCTCTATAGATCCCTGAAGGGAAAGAAAGACTGTGAAAAGAAGTCAACATAATGGAGTTAGTGATCTCTATGATATTGCTATCTAGTGATTGCCTTATTAGAGTCATTAGGGAATTTCCTTTTAGGTGAGATCTTAGACTTTTTTTTTTGCTTTTGATTTATCTAACTTATTTTGCTTCCAATGAGACAGCTCATTCACTCTGTCTTATATTATTTTGCTTTCTTATTTTCAATTTTTCTTTTCTATTTCTTTAGGCAAATTGGGTTTATTTACTGTTTGAGGTGTCTACTCTGTGGAACTGGCCTCTGAAGGAAAGAGAGTCAAGTCTCTCGTATGTGTCTTGGAGTTTTCCTTTCTCATTAAGGTATAACAATCAGAAGTATCACTAGAAACTTAAAACAGTTGCTTCCCCAGGACAAAGAGTTCATAAGAGAGCGTTCAATATAGTTCAAATCTGATTCTTATTGTCTCTGAGGAAAGGTGCCCACATTTTGGTACTAAATTACTACTTTCCTTCTTGGCAAAACACAGCATAGTGGTTATTTTAAATTTTTTCTTGACAGAATGACTACTGGAAATAGATTTATGCTAATATGTTTCTCATAGTAAGTACTTTTTTCAAGTATAAATATCTCTGAGAATTTATTGGTTTATAAGCATATGAATCATCTCTTTGTTATGAGATTAAATGGTCACCTATGCATGATTTTGATTTATTTTTCTGAATAGAACTATCATGAGATCGATGTGTGTGTATCTAAAAATTACTCTAAATATATTCTTTGCCTCCTGGAAATGAACTACCATATCTCAGGGAGTCAGACTTTTAAGAACACAGTTCTCACTCAATTTCCGCAGATTGTTCATTTAAGAATTGTCAACAGAGTCTGTTTGCTACAGGTGACTAAATTTTCATATTATCTTAAGGTTTCGTTTTCATAACCAGGTTTAATATTAACTACTTTGAGATTAGTAGGATCTATTAATAATGGCTGGTAAATAATTGATCTATGCCTACATGAATTGGTCTGTTTAAATCACTTTATGTTGCTATGAGATTACAGCAGACATTGAAGTACTTTAATTTTTGCTACATGCTAAAGGTATATGAATGCACAAATGTGAAAATTCATTATAAAAGAATAGTTCACACCACCATTTTATATGAATGGTTGGTATGTTTTCTTCCAAATTTAATAAAGTAGATTTGGTGGTCTCTCTCTCCTTTCCTTTATTTTAAATATAAACAAGGAAGAAGATTGATCCTGGTTTCTATATATCTGAAGGAAGTACACTTTGTGGAGCTTGAAATAGCCTAAGATTAGTACTAAATCCTGAGAATACTCTGTAAATCTCTAATTTCAAAAGATCTATTTCATTAGGAGAATAAATGATAGTGAGAACTTTTAATAAATCATATTTACCATGTGACTGACATGTGATAACCAGGGTTATATTGAAAGGTACTGGATGAAGTAGCAAAATACCTCAATGACTCTGAAAAACTGAAGAATCAGGAGGAGCCAAGATGGCAGCACAAAGCTTAGGAAATTCCTATAACTTTTCCTGAAAAAAAAACTTAAAAGGAAGCCTCTACACAGAGGTTAAAAGTTACAGATCCCACAAAATAAAGTGAAACAAGTTTTGAACTCAAGATATCCTGGAGGAACTTCAATAAAGGTCTTTGTCTTTGGGGTAAAAGAAGACTATAGCAGGAGAGCTGAAAATGGTGTGGGAGTCTCTTAAGCATAGTACAGGTTAAGTCAGGAATAAGCAAGCTTAAAAAATGTTTTAAAAAAAGAATTAGCAAGCTAGCATGGCAGCAGGTCAGCAGTTAGGGTGTCAATCACAGTTTGAGCAACAGATGAACCTGGGTTGGGCTGCTGCAATGCAGGAAACAAACCACTACCTATATAACACCTTGTCATAAAGTAGGGAACAAACTTCTGCATAGATTATGCCTTGGCAAGTGGTAAGCCTTCGAGGAGATCCCTATCCTAGCACAAAATACTTGGGCTGATACTTCCTGTACCCTAAGAGCAGTGATGAGATTCAGCCAGTTTGCACTGATTAAGCAGAACTGATACCTAATTTTATGTTGAGTTCAGGGTACCAGTTGTTAAATTGGCACTTGTAATCTAGGTTGTCTCTAAGGTGAGTTCCTGGGCACCTGCCTAATATGGAAATGCAAATTTACATTCCTTATTCTTTTTTAACATTCATCTATGCAACAACATTTTCTAAGTGCCTGTAGTAATGTTCATTCCATCCATAGGCGAAAAAAAGTGATGGAACTATTCTTGTAATTTTTATTCATTTCTTGAAACATATTATACCTTTGAGAAAGCACTATATTTTAATTCCCTTGTTTTTGCCCCTTCAGTAAATATATATATATATATATATATATATATATATATATATATATATATATATATATATATATATAGCAAAGAGATAAAGTATCAAACAGCAGGTGACAAGCTAGCATTTGTCTCCAAAATTCCTCTGAGATATTATGAGTGTTCTGATGTTCCCTAAACCAATAGGAAACTAGGATCCAATGAACCAACAGAAATATAGATTTCAAGGCTTCTCTTATTGCTCATTTTGAAAGACATGAAAGTAAAAGAAAAAAGAATTAGAATAGTCAGAATGAGTTTTGGATCTGCACAGGCTGCTTTCACTCCATAAAGATAGGTTTTTCTTACTGTGAGTAATGTAATATAATTTAATTTTATGTACCTCTTTTATTGTTCTTATTTAAGTATTAAATGCATGAACTATTAGACTAACACTTGGTATATCTTTTTGGATAAAAAAGTCATTAGGGCATAAAATTGGTATTGATTTATTTGAATCCCACCAATATTGAGCAGAGCTTAACTACCAAAAGCAAAAAAAAAAAAAAGGAAGAAGAAAATAAAAGAATGCTACTAACTACTATCTGGATAAGAATGAATGATAAAAAATGCTATTTCAGAAGAGAAAAGTAGTGGCAAAATATCTACATGTGAAGCTTTAAAGGAGTATGAGTTGCCTGCAAATCCATAAAGAACTCTTGGAACAACTCAAAAGGGAAGAGGGAGAAGAGAGGAAGAAGAACAATGGAGAAAATAAATGAATGCAGAATTATGAAAAATTAGCTCAAGAGGGGTGGCTAGGTGGCACAGTGGATAGAGCACCATCCCTAGAGTCAGGAGTACCTGAGTTCAAATCTGGCCTCAGACACTTAATAATTACCTAGTTGTGTGGCCTTGGGCAAGCCACTTAACCCTGTTTGCCTTGCAAAAACCTAAAAAAAATTAACTCAAGGAATCAATTCCTTTAAAATAAATAACTGGAAAAGGAAGCAAAAGAAGCTAACAGAACAAAATAAAAACCCTAAAAATTAGAGTTGGACAAATAGAATCTAATGAATTTATGAATCAAGAATCCATCAAACAAAATAAAAAAGTTAAAACACAGAAGAAAATGTATAGTGCCACTTAAGATAAATGACCAACCTAGAAAATAGATCCAGACAGATAATTTGTAAAGTATTGGTCTATCTGAAAGCCTTGATCAAAAAAAGGAAAAAAAAAGAAAGAAAGAAAAAGCCTGGAAAATAACTTTGAGGAAACTTTCATGGAAAATAGTTACAGTACCCTAGAACAGGAAGACAACCTTAGACATGTAATAATTACCTGGCTGTGTGACCTTGGGCAAGTCACTTACCCCCATTGTTTTAAATAAAGTTTTTTTTTAAATGTCACCAAAACAGTGAATGTAGTGTTCATTAGATTCTGAAGAGGTTTTTTGGTTTGTTTATTTTTTGTTTTGTTTTTGTTATTCATCTCCTGGATAGGGATAGCATTGTCTATAGTCAGTCTAATAGAGTTGACCTAGCTCTCTGAACTATTGAGAACAGCTGAATCCACCAGGGTTGATCATCATTTCACAATCCTGTTGTTAATGTGCACATTCTTCTCTTGGATCTGCTCCCTTTGCTCAGTATAAGGTCCTGTAATTAATTCCATGTATCTCCAGAGACTGACCATTTATGGTTTCTTATAGAACAGTAGTATTCCTTAATATTCATATACCATAACTAATTCAATCTTTTCCCCACTTGATGGGCATCTCCTCAATTTCAAATCCTTTGACACTATAGATCAGCCATTTTTTCCTATTAATCTTTTTCATTTCCTTCTCACTTTCCCCTTTAACTTTTCATTTTAACTTTAACTTTACTTTTATTTTTACTTTTGCCATTCTTTCTCTCTACTCTTCCCCTTTATTTTGCTACTATGAATATTTTGGAACATGTGGAACTGTTCCCATTTTTGTGATTTTTTTTATGGATATAGGCCTAAAATTGGAATTGCCAGATAAAAGGGCATGATCAGTGTTATAGCTATTTGGGTATAGTTCCATATTGTCCTCCAGATCACATGTATCAGCTCAGAATTGCACCAGCAATACCTTAATGCCCCAATCCTCCCACAATCTTTACAACATTGATTGTTTTCCCTTTTTGTCATTTTAGCCAATCTGATAGGTATGAGGTGATACTTCTTAGTTATTTTAATTTTTATTTCTCTAATAAATAATGATTTGGAGTTTATTTATATGATTATTTCTAGTTTTAATTTCTTCATTTACGAAATATTTGTTTCTCTTAGGAAAATTAAAAGAAACATACTTAGAGAAAGGATATGGATATAGATTGACCATGAAATAATGATGCTTTATCAGACACTTTAGTTCCTGAGGGTTGCATATAGTTGGCTGGATTGTACTAGATGGTAGGGATATAAATAGATCATGAAATGATCTTTCTTTATACAATACTCTAGTTAATTAGGGTTGTATTTCTATTGTGACAAAGGGAGAGAGTGTACTTAGAGGTCTAGTCATAAATAAACCATAAAGTTATCTTGACTTACTCCAAACTTTAGTTAGCAAGGGTTATAGTATTTTAGGGACAATGGGTAGTTAGAGTGTCAGGATATAATTTGATCATGAAGTAATTTTTTGTTGCTTTAACTGCAAATATAAGGAATGATTATAGGGGAAGGGTGTAAATGGTTCATGAAATGATTTTGCTTTACACAATACTTTTAGCTCATGAAACTTGTATTTCTATAGAGGATACTTGGAAATAGAATGTGGTTATAAATTAATTTTTATTTTATGTTATTTATTGTTCTTGAGAAGAGTATTTCTAGTGGGACAGATAAGAGATTATACTTAGATAGAGGCTGTGGGTATAAAGTGACTATGAGGTAATGTTGCTTATAAATCAACCCTTGAGAATTATTCTTCTTTCAGGACAAATAAAGGGATTAAATTTTGACAGAAAAGTTATGGACACAAGAGAGGATGAAAACAGTCAAGGTAAGAAAAGAAGGATTGTAACAGGAAATTAGATATTAGAAGATAAATAATACCACATGAAGAGGCACAAAGAGAGAATGAAAGTATGGTGTGAACATTGAGTAAACATACTCAACAGATTTGACCTAAAGAGGGAATTACAGATTGAATTTAAAAATTTACCTGACCCTACAGTGAAGTAGGGTGGGGGGGGGAGGAGAAATAAAGGGTAAGAAGAGACAGAGAAAGGATGGCAAAAGTAAAAATAAAAGTAAAGTTAAAGTTAAAAGGAAAACTTAAAGGGGAAAGTGAGAAGGAAATGAAAAAGATTAATAGGAAAAAATGGCTGATCTAAAAGAAGCATTCAGCAGCAAAATTTTGGTGAGGAGGGATAAAGGGAAAGGAAAGAGAAAAGTATAAAAGGAGGAAAATAGCATGGAGGGAAATACAGTATTATTAATCTTAACTGTAAATGTGAATGGGATAAACTCTCCCCAAAACAGAATTAAATAGCATAATGGATTAAAAACCAGTCCCACAATATGTTGCTTGCAAGAAACACATTTGAAGCAAAAAAATAAATGTAGTATAAAGGTAAAAGATTGGAACACAATATATTATGATTCAGTAGAAGTAAAATATCAGAAATTGCAACTGTGATCTCAAACAAAGCAAAAGCAAAAATACATCTCAATAAAAGGGATAAGGAAGAAAATTACATCTTCTTAAAAGTCTCCATAGGCAATGAAGAAGTATCATTATTAAACTTATATTCATCAAATGATACAGAATGCAAATTTTTAGAGGCAAAGCTAAAGAAATTACTAGGAGACAGCAAAACTATAATAATGGGGAACTCAGATTCCCTTTCTCAGATTTAGATAAAAGAAATCACAAAATAAACAACAAAGGGTAGATGGTGAATAGAATTTTATTTTATTTTTTTAGTTTTTACAAGGCAGTGGAATTAGGTGACTTGCCCAAGATCACACAGGTAGGTAATTATAATGTGTCTGAGACTGGATTTGAACTCAGATCCTCCTGACTCCAGGGATAGTACTTTATCCACTGCACAATCTAGCTGCCCCCGTAATAGAATTTTAGAAAAGTTAGATGTGTTAGTCCTACAGAAAAAATTGAATTGGGATAATGGAATTTAACTTTTCTCTGTAAAAAAATGGCACCTACCCAAAAAATGAGCATGTACCTCACAAATTCAAAAAGATAGTAATCTTAAGTGAACGCTTTTCAGATCATTATAAAATAAAATAATTAAATGAAATAGAATATCATGGAAGAATAACCAAAAATTAATGAGAAACTGAATAACCCAATTTTAAAGAAATAGTGGAACAAATAATGAATCATGGAAATAATCAACTATTTCATTGAAGATATCATGCCAAAATTTATGAAGTGAAGCCAAAGTAATATTTAAGGGAAATTTTATAAAGAAATGGAGATTAATGAATTGGGCAAACAACTAAAAAAATATCTCAAAAACCCTCAATTTAAATACCAGATAAGAAATTCTGAAAATAAAAGAAAAAATTAATAAAACTGTAAGTAAGAAAACTTTCGAACTAATAAATAAAACTAAGAGTTGGTTTTATGAACCTTAAGTTAATATGATTAAGAAAAGATAGAAAATCTAAATTGCACATATAAATGAAAAGTGTGAACTTGCCAACAATAAGGAAGCAATTAAAGTAAAACATTCAGAGCTATTTGCCCAGCTGTATGCCAACAAATTTCACAATTTATGTAAAATGAATGAATATTTACAAAAAGTAAACTATCCAGAAGAGGAAATAAAATATTTTTAAAAACCTTATTTGAGAAAAAGAAATTGAAGAAGCTATCAATAAACTTCCTAACTAAAAATCTCTAGGAAGTGGTAAATAATTCTATCAAACTTTTAAGGAGTAATTAATTCTAATTCTTTGTAAACTATTTTAAAAATAGGAGAAATAGGAGTTCTGCTAAATTCCCTATATGACATCCATCTAGTATTGATATATAAACCAAGAAGAGCCAAAACAAACAAAATTTTATACCTATCTTCCTAATGAATATTGATACAAAAATTTTAAATAAAATTTTGGAAGAGATTACAGCAAGTTAATAATAAAATTCCATGATCCAGTAGGATTTTTACCAGGTAGGCAGGAATAGTTCAATATTAGGAAAGACATAAGTATAATAGACCATATCAATAATACAATTAACAGGAATCACATGATTGACTCATTAAATGCTGAAAAACTCTTTGATAAAATACAACACCCAGTCCTTTCAAAAACATGAGAGAGACAAGAATAAATGGAGTTTTCCTTAAAATGTTAAGCAACATTTATCAAAAACCATCAACAAGTATTATATATATATAATGGGAATAAACTAGCAACATTACCAATAAGATCAGGTATGAAACCAGGATGCCCACTATCACCACTTCTATTCAACAATGTATTAGAAATATTAACTTCAGCAATAAGAAAAGAAAAAGAAATTGAAGAAATTAGAATTGGCAATGAGGATACAAAACTTTCCCCTTTATAGATGAAATGAGCATATGCTTGGAAAACACAAGAAAATAAGCTAAAAAAACTACTTGAAATAATTAACTTCAGCAAAGTAGTAGGTTATAAAATGAATTCACAGAAATCATAAGCATTTCTATATATGCTCAATGAAGCCCAAGAACAAGAGATAGAAAAATAAATTGCATTTAACATAACTGTAGACAACATAAAATACTTGGAAATCTACCTTCAAAGTCAAACCCACAAACAATATGAACACAATAACAAAATACTTTGAACACAAATAAAGTCATATCTAAATAATTGGAAATAATGTTAATTGCTCATGATTAGGTAAGCTAATATAATAAAAGTGACAATTCTACAAATATTAAGTTACTTATTCAGTTTCAAATCAGTCATACTACCAAAAACTTTTTTATACCAATAGAAAAAATAGTAAAAATAGTCAAAAAGTTAATCTGGAGAAATAAAAGTTCAAGTGTATCAAGAAAATTAATAAAAATGCAAAGAGGGTGGCACAGTTGTACTGTGTTTATTATATTATATTATTGATTATATTATTATATTATATTTATATTATATTAATTATATTGCATTGTATTATATTAAAAAGTGGCAGTCATCAAAACTGCCCAGTAATGGCTAAGTAATAGAGTAATGGATCAGTGATTTAGAGTAGGTACGTTTTATGATTTTATTAAGGTTCAGATTTGTTCCTGCAAATTATGCTCTCACTTAGTTAAAAATGAAAGTATTTTAATTATACAATACAAGGAATAGATTGCTTACAATAGCATCCAATACAGAAGATAATACATAAAAGACAAAGGATTATTAATACTATAATCAAAATAGAAGAGAAAGATAAAGAAAACATCACCAATTCAGGGATCACCAACTCTCGAGATGTCAGGTCGGGGAATCCCAGTTTTCATCGACCCTCGAGGTCCAAATGGGAGACCAAGTACCCCAGGCAGGATGTCTCCTCCATGGGTGAGATTTCAAAGAAGAGAGGGGGCTTACAACTTTTATACCTTTGAGGACAAAGAAGGCTCAGAGCCATCTAAGTTGAATGGGATCCAATTTCCTTTTGGCTTCAGGTATAGATTGAATCAATGTTATTTTTTAAGGAAATGCCATTATGGGGCTGTAAGGTTTATTTTTGTTAAATATCAGTATTGGGAGAATAGCCAGTTCCTCCCAGTCCTGTTTTGTCTTTCCCAGGGATGGTTAGTTCCTGGGATGTCAGAAATACAGCCAAATCACATAAGGCATATTCCAAATGGTGAGTTCATATACCAGTCATTGCCTCAATTACGGCCTTCATACATATTGAAGAGGCCTTACACTAATAATTTGGTAATGATTAATTAGGAATTAGTAATTATCAATTCAGTACAAAAGAAACAGAAGTAATTGACTATATTAATCGACTCTTTAATAAAGGCAAAAACAGTAGCATGTTTAATAAGAACTCATTATTCCACAAATACTGCTGGAAAAACTAGAACGCAGTATGGTAAAAACTTGGCATAGACCCACATCTCACATGCTATATCAAGGTAAGTCTGAAATGGGGGCAAAATTTAGACATAAAGGATGATAACAGAGGCCAATTGTTTCTTGTCCGTTCTTTTCAAAGAATACCAAAATGGCACCATATGTCTGACACAAATTATAGTGTGTCCCACGTGTGACTTATCAAACCAATACGAACTTGGAATGCTCTACCACAGGTTGGGCATGAATAGTTTGTGTGAACCACTTGGGATAGGTATTCTAAACTTATGTATGTCATGTTTCCTTTCATCTGATTCAACCCTGCCTTCCTCATAGCATGCAGCACCCTCACTAATGAGGGCATGCCATACTGGGAGGACCTGTCTCAGTGTCTCCATGCTGTACAATGAATTCTAAAGTTCTTCAGTGAGACCTTCAGGGTGCCTCAGTATTGTTTCTTCTAACTCCCTTGTGAGCACTTTCCCTGTGTGAGTTCACTATAAAATAGTTTTTTTGGCAAGTGTACATCTAGCATTCTAACAATGTGTCCAATCCATCATAATTGCACACTATGTGGTAATGATGGAATGCTAGGCAGTTTTAACTCAAGAAAGAACCTCAGTGTCTGGAGAAGAAAGCAAAAGATAACTGACACTGAGGTTCTTTTTCAAGCTATCTTCTCCTTCATAGACCAATTCAGATCTATGTAAAGGGAAGAAGTTTATAACCAAATAAGAATTAGACTACATTATAGTGATGATTTTGACTATATTAAATTAAAATGGGTTTTCAAAACAAAACCAGTAGAGACAAGATTAGAAGGAATGCAGAAAGTTGGAAAACAATTTCCATATGCAGTGTTTCTGATGACTCATTTCTAAATATATAGAGAGAACTGAATCAAATTTATAAGAATGAAAGTCATTCCCCAGTTGATAAATGGTCAAAGGATATGAACAGGCAATTTTAAGACGAATTTAGAGCTATATATAGTCAAATGGAAAAAAAATTCTCCAAATCATTATTGATTAGAGAAGTACAAATTGAAATAAATCTGAGATGTTACCTCATACAGATCAGATTGGCTGAGATGGCAAAAAAAGGAAAATGATCAATTTTTGGATGGATCAATTTTTAGAGAGGAGGTATCATAATTAGACATTATTGCACTACTGGTGAAACTGTGAACAGATTCAGCCATTCTGGAGATCAGTTTAGATCTATATCCAAAGAGCTATAAAACTATATACACACACTTTGCTTCAATTAGTACTAATACACTAGACCTATATCTCAAAATGATCATACAAGTGGGGAAAGTCTCACACATTCAGAAATACTTTTAGAAACTATTTTTGCAGTGACAAAGAAATAGAAATTGAGGGGATGTCCATCAATTTGGGAATGGTTGAACTAGTTATGGTAAAATGAATATTATGGAGTTCTATTATTATGTAAGAAATCATGAGTGATCAGACTTTAGAGAAGCATGGAAAGACTTTCATGAATTGATGCTGAGTGAAGAGAGCAGAACCAAGAGGACATTGTATACATTAACACATCACTGAGAAATGATCAACTATTATGTATGCAGCTGTTCTCAGCAGTTCAGTGTTGAAAGACAGTCCTGAGAGATCTGTTATGGATAATACTTTTCACATCCAGAGGAAAAAAATCTATATAGTCTGAATATAGAATAAAGCATATTGTGTTTGCTTTTTAAAAAAAAACTTCTTTTATATTTTCCCTTTCTTTCTCGTGTTTTTTTTTCTTTCTCTTAGTTCTAATTCATCTCTCACAGAATGACTGATATAGAAATAAGTTAAACATGACTATATGTACAACTTTTACCAGATTGTTCTCCATCATGGGAGATGCATGGAAAAGAAGGAAGGGAAGGTGGTAGAAAAATGTGGCATTTATAAACTTGTAAATGGATGTTGAAAACCATGCTTATATGTAATTGGAGAAATAAAATAAAATTTCAATTAAAAAGAAGAAAAGAAAAACCGAAGAATCACTTTCACTTCCCATAGGAAAAAATTCTAATGTGTGGTAGAAAGGCAGGCCCTGATTTGAAGGGTATATCAGTTGTCATTACTGAGAATTTTTGCATCTTTTTCAATGTT
Organism: Macrotis lagotis; assembly: GCF_037893015.1. NCBI lineage: Eukaryota > Metazoa > Chordata > Mammalia > Peramelemorphia > Peramelidae > Macrotis > Macrotis lagotis. The sequence continues at coordinate 477,743,212 of NC_133666.1, read as the reverse complement.
TTTTCTCTTCTTTTAAACATGTTAAAGATAGTCAAGTCTGGCATAAATCCTAGGTGTCCTTCAGATGGCCAACATAACCTTTCCTGTCAAAAAAGGTAAACTACATCTCCTGTAAAAGACTCATAATGAAGTAAAATCTACTGAATTCACAGCTCTTCAAAGTTAAATTTCCTTTATTTAACATTGCAAAATTTATTTTACAGTGTAACTGAATGCCTAGAAAGTGAAACCACATGCATTACATGATACTGATTTAAGAAGATCTGCCTCTATAATTAAAGATCTTGAAGAAGATAATTCAAAATTAAAGTAGTTTGAAAATTTAGAGGAAAACAACCTGATAGAAAACTCTTATTTACAATGAAAGCTTCATTCTAGTCATATCTATATCTATATATCTATATATCTATATATCTATATATCTATCTATCTATCTATCTATCTATCTATCTATCTATCTATCTATCTATCTATCTATGTATATATGCCATGAATCAGTGTGATAGGTTGGGAAATGATTTGCATAGGTTCCAGAACTGAAAGACACATCTACGTTAAATATTTTATAATTGAGGAAAATAAGGTCTAAGGAGATTAGATATTTCATTTAAAATTGTAGAGGTGGGAAATGATTGAGCTAAAATCAATTTCAAGTTGTCTTATTCTAATTGCATAAATTCTATCACTGTACCACAATGATGGTTTGGGAATGATTTTATGAGATAATCTAAAGAAAGTTGATTTCTACTGTCATCAATCTGACCTCACATAAACTATGCTTACTAAGAGTAATCTTAAAATAATCTTTTGTTTGTTTGTTTTTTGCAAGGCAATGGGGTTAAGTGACTTGCCCAAGGTCACACAGCTAGGTAATTATTAAGTATCTAAAGATAGATCTGAACTCAGGTACTCCTGACTCCAGGGCCAGTACTCTATCCAGTGGGTCACCTAGCTGCCTCTTTAATATTATTTTAAGAAAAGATTTCTATAACTTCACTTGGGAACTAATTCTAAAACCTAATAAGCTTCAATTAAAATATTTTTCACTAAAACCCAATTAAACTCTGTCACTTTGCAGCTGTTTCCATTAAGATTATTTTGCCACAAATATAATATCTGTTTTTCTTCCTTTGAAAAAGAAAATCAATTTGGTTATGATAAAGAAGTTACAAGATTATTATTCTTTCTTCCTATTTTCTGCTAATTTGCTATTTATCTTCATAATTGATTTGATTGTTATACACCACAGTTGATATTTTTCTTTTCATAATCTTCTAAAATATGAGAAATTTGAAGAAATCTCAGAGATCATCTTGCCAAAAATCTACCTGAATGTGAATTCCATGAATCAAAAAGATCAGATTGTCTCTGCTAGAATAATGCAAACCTTGAGAAGTACCTTCTACCAAGATATGCAATCAAATTTATAAACCATTAACATGCATATACACATAAATATACAACATTCAAAAACATACATGAACCTAAATGAAAAGATGTTATATATGGTTTTCATGAATTTTTATGGTTAGTTTGTGAAAAAAGATATGAAATCTATTCACTTTTCCTTCCACAAAATAGAAGTAATGGATAGAACTTCCAAAGAAGAAAATTTAGTCTATAAAATATAATATTCATAAGGTGAAATAAAAGTATACAAATAGATAAATTGAAATAGTTACTGGATCTGTGATTTCTCTGAATTTTAACCAAATTTAAAAGGGCTTAAATGCCAAGCAAGAAAAGCAAATTCCCCTTCTCAGATTCATCTGTAGAACTCAAAATTGTTATTTGTGTAGATCACAGGCAATAAAAGTTTAAGATATTAAAAATGAAATAAAAATCATGGCTTATACTGCATATATTTTCCATTATAACTAAGTACATCTTGGAAATACAAGGACTGCCTCTTCTGAAGAGGCTACCTTCAGAATAAAAACCAAGATGGGACCAGTCTAGTTGCTAGGAATACCAACTATATTAAATTATAAACACTCCTATCATCCTTTTCTTTTCCATCCCATTCTTGTTTTAATGTGTCTTGCTTATCAAGACTTCTAAGGACAATATGGACATTAGCTACTTGCAACATCATGAGAATTTAACTTAAAATATTCCATGCCCCAGGCATTAAAAGCATTATTGATATATAAAGAAGATTTTCTCTCCATTAGTGGTATTTCTGGAAGGAAGAAAGATGAGATTTGAGACCTTTCTTGGAATCTCTTAAACTATTGTAAAGCTGGCCCCTATACATGTCATTAGACCTGACTTATAGTCAATAAGGCTATACTCCAGATTAGCCACAAGCTTACAGAAGCTCTGACAAGCAGAAATAGAATGCAAAGAATTGAAGAAGAGTTGACTCAAGTCCAAGGATGAAAAATAGAAAGTCACTTTTCAGTACCTGAAGTATTTGCTAGCTTCAGCTTTCTTCATTTTAAAAAATATTCTTACCAATTATATGCAATGATAGTTTCCAACATTCAATCTTTTGCAAGCTTTTAAATTTCATACTTTTCTACCACCCTTCTTTCCCTCGGCCCTCCCTATGCCAGCAAACTATCTCATGTAAGTTGTTCATCTACAAGCATGTTTAACATATTTCCATATTAATCATTTTGTGATAGAAGAAAAAGAACTGAGGAGAAAAATAAATATGAGAAAGAAAGTAGAAATATAAATAGTTTTCATAGGACACTTTGCTAGGCATTCAGAATCCATAGTTTTCTCTGGATGTGGATGGCATTTTCCATATCAAGTATCTCAGGATTTTTCTTGATCAATGAATTGCTGAGAGGACTTGAATTGCCTCATAGTGGACCATATCACAAGGCTGCTATTAGTGTATACAAAGTTCTGATTCTGTTCACTTTAGTCAGCATCATTTAATGCAAGTCTTTCCATGGTATTTTGAATTCTGGTTATTCATGTTTACAGAATAATAGTACACTATAACATTCAAATACCATAAATTATTTAGTCATTTCCCAGTTGATGGGCATCCCTCAATTACCAATTCTTTCTCATTACAAGATTTGCTATAAATATGTTTGTACAAGTTTATCTTTTCTTCTTTTTTATGATATTTTTGGGATATAGGCAAAGTTGTGTTATTACTGGAACAAAGAGCATATAAAATTTTACTGGCCTTTGAGTATAATTCTAAATTGCTCTCTGGGATAGTTCAATCATTTTTCAACTCCAGCAATAATGAATTGGTGTTCAAATTACCCACAACCTCTCCAAGGTTGACCATTTTCCTTTTTTTTAAATCATGGTAGCCAATCTGATAGGTCTGAGGTGGTATTTCAGAATTGTTTTAATTTCTCTGATAAATAATGATTTGGAATATTTTTAAGATAACTATAAATACCTATAAGTTCTTTATCAGAAATACTACCCATTTCCCCTCTTTCTATAACCCTTTTGATATTAGCTATATTGGCTTTATTTCTGTGATAGCTTTTTAATTTAATGATGTTAGAATTATCCATTTTGCAATTTAGTATATCCTCTATCTCTTCTTTGGTCTTATACTTCTCTCTATTCAATAGATCTGAAAAAAAAGACTATTGCTTGTTCTCCTAATGGGCTTATGACATCTCCCTTTATATCCTAATCTTATACCAATTTCACCCTTATCTTGGTAATAGAGTATGAAATTTTCTTCTATGACTACTATATGTCAAATTGTTTTCCAGCTTTGCCAGTGGTTTTGTCAAATTCTTATTTCAGAAGCTATATTCTTTGTGTTAATCAAACAGTAGATGATTATAGTTATTTACTATTGTTTCTTTTGAACTAATCTATTCTACTGATCCACTACTCTATTTCTTTGATAGTACCAGACAATTTTAATGACTGCTACTCTGTAATTTAGTTTTAGATGTGGTTCAGCTAGACCACATTCCTTAGCATTTTTTTTCACTATTCCCTTGATATACTTGATCTTTTGTTTCTCCAGATAAACCATTTCTATTTTTTCCTAACTCAATAAAATATTTTTGCCACTTTGATTGGTATTGCACTGAATAAATAATTTAACATCATATAATTATCATTTCAGTTATATTATCTCATTTACCTATGAGCAATTGGCATTTTCCCACTTATCTAGATCTGACTTTATTTATGTGAAAAATGTTTTGTAATTATGTTACACAGTATCGGTATTTGCCTTGGGAGGTAGACTCCCAAATATTTTCTATTGCTTTAAATGAAATTTTTCTTTCCACCTCTCGCTATTTTTTTGGTAATATATAAATGTTTCTGATTTATGTGGGTTTATTTTATATCCTTCACCTTTGCTAAAGCTGATGTTTCAAGTAGCTTTTAGTTAATTTTTCTGGAGGTTTCTAAGTATACCATCATATCATCCATCATCTGCAAAGAGTGAAAGTTTTGTTTACTTATTAACTATTTTAATTGATTCTACTTCTTATTCTTCTTTTATTGCTAAAAATCACATTTCTAAAAAAATATTGAATAACTGAATAATAATGATAATTCATATCCTTGTTTCACCTAGACACTACTGGGAATGCTTCAGACTTATCTCCATTACATATAATACTTGCTGGTGGTTTCAGACAGATATTTCTTACCATTTTAAGGAAAACTTCATTTATCCCTATGTCCTCTTGTGCTTTTAATTGAAACCACATTTTGTTAAATGCATTTACAGCATCTTTTGAAATAATCATGATTTCTGTTAATTTTGTCATTGATAGTCAATTATACTGACTGTTTATCTAATGTTGAACCATCCTTGTATGTCTAGCATAAATCCTACCTGATCATAGTGTATTATTTAATGATAACTTGATATAATTTCTTTATTAAATTTTATTTAATTTTTTCATCAATATCCATAAAGAAGATTAGCTAAAATTTTATTTGTTTCTGCTCTTCTTCTTTTAGTCATCAACACAATATTTGGATCACAAAAGGATTTTGGCAGGACACCTTCATCTATTTTTTTCTTTTCCATTTATGTCTCTGTGTGTGTGTGTGTGTGTGTGTGTGTGTGTATATATATATACACACACACACAAACACACATAAATACATTTATGTATTATTTCTTTTTCCTTGGTTACATGTAAAAATAAGTTTTAACAATAATTTTTGAAACTGTGACATCCAAACTCTCCCCTTCCTCTTTGAAAAAGCTAGCAATTTTATATCCATTACAAATGTTTAGTCATTCAAAACTTTTTCATGCTAGTCATGATTTTAAAGCAAACATAGATCCCCTCCTAAAATAAAAGCCTCAAGAAAAATAAAGTGAAAATGCTTCAATCTATATTCAGATACCATCAGTTCTCTCTCTGAGTATTGATAGCATTCTTTATCTTAAATCCTGCAGTTATCTTTGGTCACAGCACTGCTGGGAAGAGATAAGTCATTCACAGATGATCATTCTTTAATATTGCATTTACTTTGTATACAATATATTTCACAATGCATCTGGTCTTGTGAGTTTTTCCAGGTTTTGCTGAGAGCATTGTGCTCATCATTTCTTATAAGAGAATATCATTCCACCAAAAACATATCCCACAATTTGTTCAACCATTCCCCTAATAATGGGTACATCATGAATTTCCAATTCCTTGTAACTAACACTTCTAAATATTCTTATACATATAGGTTCATTTCTTTCCCATTTTTTCATCCTTTCAGTGTTATTGCAAGGTTAAAGGATTTATAGTCCTTTGGGCATAGTTCCAAATTGTTCTTAAGAATGATTGTATTATTTCAAAACTCGTTCAACAGTACATTAATGTCTCATTTCCTTTCTGACATTAGCATATCCAATAGGTATAAGGTTGTATCTCAGAATTGTTATAAATTTCATTTCTGCAGTCAGTAGTAAGTTATATTTTTATTATAGCTATGAACAGCATTGATATCATCTGAAAACTTTATATCTTTTGATTATTTATCAGTTAGAGAATGGTTCATTTTTTTAAATGTGACAAAATCCTCTAAGTTTCACAAATGAGGTCTTTATCAAAGAAACTTTTTTCATATTTTCCCCTCAGTTACTACTGCTAACTATATTCCCCTCCATCCTACTGCCCCCACTCCCATTTATTTTCTTCTCTCTTCTTTTACCCACTCCCTACTCAAAAGTCTTTTGCTTCTGAATACCACTCCCCTTATGGGACCTCCTTTCTATCACCCTTTCCATTTCTTCCATTCCCTTCCAGTAATTTTCATTCAGGTAAGAAGTGTGAATGTTATTCCCTCTCTGAGTCAATTCTGATGAGAGTAAATTTCTTTCACTCCCCATTCAACTTCCCCCTCTTCTTCCCTCTTTTATGTGAAATAATTCACCCCATTCCACTTCCCCCCTTGTCTCAACCCATAACTTCATCTTTTTAATATTCTTTCTCTTCATAATTCACCTCCCACCTATGCCTTGTCTCTATAAACACCTTCTAATTGCCCTAATAGATGAGAAAGTTCATATGAGTTATCAGTGTTGTCTTCCCATACAGGATTATAAAAAGTCAATGTCATCAAATCTGTTATCATTTCTCTTTCTATATTTCACTTGAGTCTCATATTTGAAGACTGAATTTTTTGAATCTATTTTTTATTTTTCCAAGTACATGGTATGAAAGTTTTTCAATATTCATGCACTTGGATGTTTATTAGTTATAAATTTTTCTACCAAACTCCCTTCCCACTCCCCTCTCCTCAGTGGTATATAGTCTGGTAAAAGATGAAGTAAATTTGTGTTTAAATTTTTTATCTATTAGTCATTTTGTGTATTAGGATTTAGGACTAAAGGAAAAGAAAGAAAACTGAAAAGGTAAGTAAAAACAGAAGAGATTTTAAAAATGTGAATGTAATATGCATTCAGATTCTCTGGGTTTTTTTTTCCTCTCTGGATGTGAATGCCTTGTCTATAACAGGTCTCCTAGAGTTGTCCTAAATCTTTGAACTGAGACATGCTGTATTCATCATATTTGATCAACACTGTTTTTAAAGAGTACAATATTGACTTGGTTCTGCTCCCCATGTTCTGCATGTGTTTATGTAATTTTTTCCATGCTTCTCTAGAGTCCAACCACAAATGGTTTCTTATGGAGCAAAAGTACTCCATAACATTCATATACCATCACTTGCTTAGCCATTCCCTGATTGAGGAGTATCCCCTTGATTTCCAATTCTTTGTCACTACAAAAAAATGATATTTTAAATATTATTGAACATGTGGGACTTTTCACAAATTTTATGATTTCTTTTGGTTATAGATGCATTAATGTCCCAATCTTGCCACAACCTCTCCAACATTGTTGCTTTTTCCCTTTTTTGTCATCTTAACCAATGAAGATGAATTTTTCTGTTCAGTTCTGGTCTTTTCATCAGGAATGAGATTCTCCTGTGCCACTGAATGTCCATCATTTCCCTTAGAAGAGTATGCTCAATTTTTCTGGATAATTCATTTGAGATTGTCATACCAGCATTTTTACCTTCCTGAACATCATATACAAAATCTTATGATCCTGTCAAATTGTGTGATATACTGCGTGGTGGTCCATGATAATTGACTTGTTCATTCTGTCTGCTTGCATTATTTTCTACTTGACTTGGGAACTCTGAAATTTGACCATAATATCCTAGGACTTTTCAGTTCTGGAAGTGAGTGGAACATTCTTAGAGTTTCTATTTTACGTTCAGGTACTAGAATATCAGGATAGTTTTCCTTGACAATTTCTTGGAAGATGATACAGACAGGGCAGCTAGGGGGGCATAGTGGATAAAGCACCGGCCTTGGAGTCAGGAGTCAAATCTGATCTCAGACACTTAATAATTACCTAGCTGTGTGGCCTTGGGCAAGCCACTTAACCCCATTTGCCTTGCAAAAACCTAAAAAAAAAACAGATGATACAGTCACTTCTTTGTTCATGACTTTTAGGTTGTTCAATAATTTTTAAATTATCTCTCTTGGATCTGTTTTACAAGTCAGTTTTCCTGTGAGATATTTCACATTGTCTTTTTTGTTTTTGATTCTCCTGGATTTGTTTTACTGTTTCAGCTTTCATATGCTTCATTCTTTATTTTAAGGAATTATTTTGTATAGTGAACTTTTATATTTCCTTTTCCCTTTGATCAATTCTGCTTTTGAAGGCATTCTTCTACTAATTGAATTTGTCTATCTCTTTTTCCATTTGACCCAGTTTGGTTTTTAAGTTGTTATTTTCTTCAGAATGTTTTTTCTGTTCCTTCACCAAGTTGCTTATTAAGTTTTCATGATTTTCCCACCTCATTCTCATTTCTCTTCTTAATTTTTGCTCTACCTACCTTACTTTATTTTCAAAATTCTTTTTTGAGCTCTTCCAGGTTCTAGAGCATTTCATGTTTTGAAGGTTTTGCATGAAAGAGCTTTGATTTTGCTATCTTCTTCTGAGTGTGTCTTTTAATCTTCCTCATCACTATAGCAACTTTATATGGTCAGATTGTTTTGTGCTGTTGTTTTCTGATTTCCCCAGTCTATGACATTATTTTTACTCTTTGTAAAGTAAAAAGTAGGACTCTGCTTCCAGTATGTAGGGTTTTGGCGGGAGTTTTTTGGCAGCTGTTTTCAGAGATACATCTAGGAACCTGCTAGTTTTGAGTTCTTCCAAGATGGTATCATCAAAGGAGAAATTTTCATTCTCCTCACCTATATTCTGGTCATTGGGTGACCACATGCACTTCTTTCTGCCCTGAAATTGTGAATATGGGACCTTCTTTCCTGTGGCAGCAAACTTGATTGTGTTACTGTTCCTCCTCTTTCTAGCACTGCAACCAGAGACTACGACCTAGATCCAGATATGGGAAAAAAAAGAGTCCTGCCTCAGTGTTAGCAAAGTGACCCCTATAATCTTCTTCTGACCACGTTGCCATCTGGGGCCTTAGAGGTAAGGAAGCAGCTGTCATGTCATTCTGAGTTAATGGATCCCAATGCCTGCTCCTGGTCTTCTAGATCTGGAGTTATGCTGCTGAGACCGACGCTGAATTTTTTCTATTCTCACCCTGCTGTGACAGATTCTTCCTTTGACCCTTCAAATTGTCCTTGGCAATCTCTGAACTGAGAGGTCCAGAAGTTACCAGCACTGCCTTTGACCCAGTCACTTCCTGCAACCTGTTCCTAGGTTGCTAAGGCTGGTTCCAGCTAGATTGAATCCATTGAATTCTATGCTCTTTACTGCATATCTTCCAAGTTTTCATGGTCTGGAAAATTGTCTCTCTCCATGTTTTTATGTGTTCTGTCTCTAGAATTATTTAAAGGCATTTAGAATAATTTGGGGGAGAGCTCCATTAAGCCCCTGGCTATTTACTCTATCATCTTGGTTCCACCTCAGAATATTTCCTTCACCTATGATTTTCAAATAATTTATATGAAATTGAAATTAATTGTTCTTCAAATATTTGGTAGAATCCATTTGTAAATTCACCCGGCTCTGAAGATTTTTTTATTATAGGGAGTTCATTGATTGTTCTATTTTTTTCTGAAATGTGATTGTATGAATCTGAAATATGGTTATATGAATATAGTTTATATTTCTGTAAATATTCATCCATTTAACTTACATTGTCAGATGTATTGCTATAGGCAAAAATGGTGCTGAATTATTATTTTAATTTTATCCTCATTGGTGATGATTTTACCTTTTTCATTTTTGATATTTGTAATTTGTTTTTCTTTTTTTCATTATATTGACAAAAAATTTTATTTCTTTAATAAAATTAAGTCAGTTTTATTTATGTTTTTCTTTCAATTTTTAAAAAATTTCTCCTTTGATTTGCATCATTTTTAATTTTGTATTTAATTGGGCATTTAAAAAATTTTCTTTTTCTAGCTTTTTTGGTTGCATACTCAATTCAGTGATATCCTCTTTCTCTAATTTATTGATTTAAGCATTTAGAGATATATAAAATTTTCCACAAGAACTGATTTGACTGTATCCCACAAGATTTGGTATGATATCTCAACATTGTCATTTGTCTTGGATAAAATCATTGATTATTTCTGTGATTTTTTATTTAATTATATCCTACTTTTTAATATAAGATTATTTAGTTTCAAATTAATTTTTTAATTATCTTTCCATGATCCTCTATCACCTATAATTTAATTGTGTCATGATCTGAAAAGGATGTAATTAACATTTCTGCCTTTCTTCATTTAATTGTAGGTTTTGATGCCCTTGTTCATGATCAGTTTTTGTGTAGGTATCATGTTCATTCAATTTTCTCCACAGGTCTTTCATATCTAACTTTCATATCTAACTCTTCAAAAATTCTGTTCACTACATCAATTTTTTTTTCCTTGTTTATTATGTGGTTAAATTTACCTAATTCTGAGAAAGAAAGGTTGAGGTCTCTCACTAGTGGCTCTGTTTTCAATTAACTCCTACAGCTTCTCCTCTAAGAATTTGGATCCTCTACTGCTTGGTGCAAATATGTTTAGTATTGATATTACTTCATTGTCTATGCTACCTGTTAGGAAGATGTGGTTTGCTTCCTTAGCCATTTCAATTAGATCTATTTCTTGGTTTTTCTTTGCAATCAGGATTATTACTTCTGATATTTTTTTAAACTTCAGCTGAAGCTTAATATATTCTTCTCTAGGCTTTTATTTTTATTCTATTCAGGCACAGGATTGAACCAGTCCTAGTCATCCAGTAACAGCAAACCAGTAGCCTGGGTCAGTGTCAGCAGTTTGTGGTTTCCAGACCTCTTAGTCCAGAGATCAGACTGAGAACAACTGGGAAAGTGAATAGGAAAACACTGTCATATGGTGGTGAGATTGGAGCACAGTCCAGTCCAGTTCAGAGTTGACTCTAGTTAAACAGGAGCAGGTCTCAGGTGCCACTGAATCAGTAGTTGCTTCCAGAGCTCTCAACTCCTGGACAGTAAGGAGGGAGAAGGAGATTATGGGGTCTCTTTGCAAAATCTGGGGCAGGGCTCTTTTGCTTTGACCATATTAAAATCTGTGTAACAGTCTAGGACCCTAGTCCCAGGAAGAAGAGCAGAAGCATAACAAAGCTTACTGCTTGAGCAGTGCATGGACTTTTCTTACAGGTCATGATTTCCTGAAATATATTGTCCAGGTTCTTTTCTTTTTTTTCTGATCAGTAAATCAATAATTCATAAATTATCTCTTTGGATCTATTTTCCAGATCAGTCATTTTTCCTAAGAGGTATTTAGATTTTCTTCTATTTTCCCCATTATTTAGTATTGTTTGATAGAATCTTCATGTCTCATTCAATCATTGTTTCCATTTTTCCAGTTCTAGTTTTTAGGGCTGTATTTTCCTTCAGTTAAATTTTCTGTTTCCTTTTCCTGGTGGTTAAGTTTCCTTTTACATTAAATGCTTTCCTATTTCTTTTTTTTCCCTTTTTTATTTTTTTATATTTATTTATTCTTTTTGTACAAATAATTTTTTATACATTAATAAAATATTTATATAATATGAAATTAATATAATATATATTTATATTTTTATATATTTATATGTATTTATACTATATATTAATAAAATATCGCTCAAGCGAGTCTATATTTTGTGTGGGGGAGGGGGTATTAACAGAATACCCCCTCCCCCACACAAAATATAGACTCACTTGAGTGATAAGGTAAATGGGAGAGAAAATAATTAAAATTAAAAAAAATAATAGTAATAATTGTAGGTATGGCCAGGTGGTGCCATGAACGGAGCCCCAGTCCTGAAGCCAGGAACACCCAAGCCCATATCTGGCCCCATATACCCAACAATCACCCAGCCGTGTGACATACAAGCCACCCCAACCCCAATGCCCTGCAAAAACCAAAAAGAAAAAAGAAAAAAAAGACCCAAAATAAAATAAAATAGTAATAATAGTAGGGGTGGCTGAGTGGAAGACAGAGCATTGGCCTTTGAGCCAGGATCACCCGGTCCAAATCTAGCCTCAGACACACAAAGATCACCCTGCTATGCAGGCCCAGGCAGGCCACCCAGCCCCATTTGCCCTGTACCATGCCCCCCCAAAATAATAATAATAATAATAAGGTTGCTTCAGTCTTTGTTCCAACAACTCTGTCACAGGTAGATCACATTCTTTATGGTAAGTCCATCACAAAAGTTACTTCCATATTTTTCTACTGTTGCCATTGCTGAACGCAACTCCTTCCTTTCATATTTCTCCACTACCAAGTACTATATTTTCTCTCTCCTTTCACTCTGACTCTGCTATAGGGTAGCTGAGTGGTGCAGCAGACAGATCCCTGGTCCTTGGGCCAAGAGGTCCCAAGCCTCGCCTACCACCCCTTAGGCCCAGCATCCACCTGGCCCTATGGTCCCAGACAGGCCATCCAATCCCAGCCCCTTGCTAAAAGTAAAAAGGAAAATTTGTTATATCTGACCACTCTCCCCCCATGGTCCATCCTCTCCTCCATCACTCACATCACCCCCCTTCCCCTTGTCCCTCCTTTTTCTTCTTACTCCAGATGTCTATACCATGTTGAGTATATATGCTTTCATCTCCTAGCCACCTCTGATGAGAGCAAAGATTCCCTCATTACCCCTTGCCTTCCCCCTTCCATATCATTGCAATAGCTCATTTTAATAAAGAAAAAACTTATTACGTAAGATATTTTGGCCTATTTCCCCCTCTCCTTTTACTTTCTCCCATCACATTTCCCTTTTTTTTCTATTGACTCCATTTTTACACCATATTTTATCTTCAAATTCAGCTTTCTCCTGTGCTTCAATTATAAAAGCTCTACCTACTCTATTAACTGAGAAGGTTCATAGGTGTATTATCAGTGTCATTTTTCTATTCAGGAATACATGCAGTTCATCATCAAGTACCTCGTATTTTCCCCTTCTCCTCCAATCTCCATGCTTCACCTGACTCCTGCATCTGAAGATCAAACCTTCTGTTCAGCTCTGGCCATTCCAACAGGAACAATTGAAATTCCCCTGGTTCATTGAAAGTCCATTTTTTCCCTGGAAGAGGACATTCAGCCTTGCTGGGTAGCTCATTCTTGGCTGCATTCTAATCTCTTTTGCCTTCCAGTATATTATATTCCAAGCCCTAGGAGCTTCCAATGTAGTTGCTGCTAAGTCCTGTGTGATCCTGACTGCTGCTCCATGGTATTAGAACTGTGTCCTTCTGGCTGCTTGTAATATTTTCTCTTTGACTTGGGAATTCTGGAACTTGGCTATAATATTCCTAAGGGTTGGTTTTTTTGTGATCTCTTTCTTGGGGGAACGGTGGGTTCTCTCCATTTCTATTTTGCCCTCTGCTTCTAGAATATCAGGGCAATTTTCCTGTAGTAATTCTTTGAAAATGATGTCAAGGTTCTTTTCCTGATCATGACTTTCAGGTATTCCAATAATTTTTAAACTATCTTTCCTAAGTCTGTTTTCCATATCAGTTATTTTTTCAATGTGATTTTCAAATTTTCATCTAATTTTTCATTTTTTTTTTGGTTTTGAAGTGATGAATCCTAGTTTCTCGTAAATTCATCAATCTCCCTTAGTTCCATTCTTTGTCTGAAGGATTTGTTCTCCTCAGAGAGTTTTCTTATCTCTTTTTCCATCTGGCCAATTTTGCTTTTTAAAGCATTCTTCTCCTCAATAACTTTTTGAACTGTTTAGTGCATTTGACCAAAGCTGGTTTTTGGCATGCTATTTTCTTCAACATTTTTTTTTTTTTGGATTTCCTTCACTAGGCTGCTGCCTTCATTTTCATGTTTTTCCTGCATCTCTCTCCTTTCTTTTCCCAGTTTTTCCTTCTAACTCCCTCATTTGATTTTCAAAGTCTTTTTTGAGCTGTGTCTTAGCCTGAGTCCAATTTCTGTTTTTCTTGGAGTCTTTAGATGCAGGAGCTTGTGCTTCCTCATCTTCAGACTGAGTATTTTGATCCTTCTTGGGCTCATTTGCAAAATATTTCTCAATGGTCTTCCTCTTGTTTCTCTGCTGGCTCATTTTCCCAGCCTGAGCCTGGTTTTGGGGTGTTTCCTGAGCTTTTGGGGCACTCCCACAAGGATCTTACTGTGTGAGGCTCTATCCCCACTCCTGGTCTGTGAATGACCATATGCACCCCCCCTCTGCCAAGTGGCTGAGGTGGAAGGGCCCCTGCTGTTCTATGGGGGGCCTAGATTGGGATTAGGATCTGAATTTGGTCAGAGTCCCAGAGTGCTGTTCCAGGACAGAGGACAGAGCTCTGCAGTCTCTCTCTCTCTTCACTCCCTTCCCTAGGTTCAATGTGATCATGCCCTGGGGGCTCCTGCTTCTGTTCCTGGATCTGGGCTGCAGAAAGACCAAGTTGCTGGCTGTGTGCCCTGAGGCCTGGGCTTCATGTGCTCGCTCTGGCAGAGGTCCCCCACTGTTCCCTCACTTTGTTCCTGGTGCTTCCCAGGGGCATAGCTCAGGAGCCTCCCCTGCTGCTGTGAGCCGTGGCTCCCAGCACCCTGGGGCTGCCTCCAGGAGGCTGAAGTTCTTTCGCTCTAGCGGGCCACCCCTCTGGTGGGCCGCCCCTCCAACCCTGGGGAGCAGAGCCGTTCTGCTCTTTTCCAAGTTACCTTGAGTAGGAGAACTGCCTCGTTGGGTCCTTCTGTGGGTTCTGTCTCTGGAAAGTTTAGTTAGAGTCCTTAGTTTCAAAGTTTTATGAGATAGCTTCTAAGAGACGTTGCTCTCTTGTCACCATCTTGGCTCTGCCCCTGCTTTCCTATTTCTAGTTGGTCATTTTTATTTTTAAAAGAGTAATTTTCTTTTTTCCCATTGGTCAATTTTACTTTTAAATATATAGTTTTCTCCAATCAATTTTCATGATTCTCCTGTATGACTCTCATTTCTTTTCTCAATTTTTTGACTTTCTCTCTTCTTTCATTTTGAAAATTCTTTTTGAGCTCTTCCAAGAGTTCTTTTCTGATTTCAGACCAATTCAAAAACCCTCTTTAAGGCTTCAGAGATAAATATTTAGTCACTGCTTTCCTCTTCTGGGATGCTGTTTTTTTCCCCCTCTTATTTATTTGTTTTTCCAATTGCATAAACATTCATCATTTTGCAACCTTTGGAGCTCCACCTTTTTCTGCCAATGTTCCTTTCTGCTCTTCTCCTCATTGCAGCAACCAGCTTCTGATATAGGTTGTACCTGAAAAGTCAATTTGACACATTTCTACATTAATAAGGTGTGAAAGAGGAAAGAAAATTAAATTAATTAAAAATAAATAAAAATAAATAAAAATAAAAGAACTTTAAAATAGTGAATATAATATGCTTTTCTTTACAGTCAGAATCCATGTTTTTTTTTCATGTCTCCCAGAAATGTCCTTGATCACTAAACTGTTAAGAAGAGTTACATTGATCATTGTTGTTCATCTCATAGTGTTGCTGTTTGTGTGTATAATGTTGAGAAGGCATTTTTATAGACCCCATCAGAATAGTTGCTTTATTTGGTTGTTTCTTTTCTTGACTGGGGCACAGTATTGTATAGTCAGATGGGGGCTGGGAATCTTGTCCCTGGCTTTCTACTCTGGTGTTTCAGGATCTTCTGTTAGGATAGCCCAACATTGCACCAGTGTTCTGGGTCTCTATCTTTGCTCTCTGAGATAGGTTTGAAACCCTCACTACTGACCTGCTGTACTCCTGGCCACCCTCAGGTCCTGAGCAAGATAAGAGTCTCTTGCTGGCTTCTTAGCTCTCCTGAATATGCCGAGTGCCATTTTCCTTTTATCCACAAGAGACAGACCTTTTTTTTCTGAAATACCTCCAAGATATCACACTGAAAAACTGCTTCACTGTTTTGTTTTGCTTTTTTTTGGTGGATTCTGTTGCTTTGGGATCTATTTAGAGACTTCACTCAAAGTTGTTTCATGAAAAATTCTAGAAGTTTTCATGCTCTGTGCTGACATCTTGGTTCACTTTAGCTTTCATTTAAAAAAAATATATAGCTTTTATATCTTCTACAAGAAACACACACATATATGTATACATATATATGGATGTTTAAATATATATATATATATATAAATTTATTTATACACACATGTACTTACTCCCATACATATGTCTGTATGTGTGTATATATGTATATACATAGATAGATAGATAGAGATATAGACATAGACACAGATATAGATAGAGATAGAGATAGAGATAGAAATAGAGATGATAGAGATAGAGATAGAGATAGAGATAGAGATGATAGAGATAGAGATAGATACAATCTCATTTGATTCACATAAATACTTGCAAGGTAGTTGCAATTAATATCTTCATTTTACAAGCGAGAAATATGAACCTGAGAGATTAAATGATTTGCCTAGTTTTATGCCTCTAGTAAGTATTTGAGATAGGATTTGAATTCAAATCTATATGACTCCAGATTCAATTTTCTATTGGCTATTACACCTGGTTGTTTCTAGAAAAAGTGATTACTGCTAAGTTTTGAGTCAGGAATAACTAGGTTAAAGTCCTGCTTATGACAACTACAATGTATGTAAAATCAATACCTTAATAACACCTACCTCACAGAGTTGTTGTCATTATCAAATTGTGTAATATATATTGAATATTCTGCAAATATTAAAACTATATACAAATGCTAAAAACTAGATATTATTTTTTAATCATCTTGAAAATTTCACTTGGATCTAAATCCCAAGATCTTATACCATAAGAAGTCATTTCCAATATACTTTGGCTGAAAACACACACACACACACACACACACACACACACACACACACACAAACACACACACAAAAACACCACAATGAGAAAAGAATCCTTATACATGGTGCCAGATTAGTAACCAAGGTGGCTCTCCCACTGAAGTTCAGCAGATTGGGTAAATGCTAAGAGTTAGAATAGAAAAAGAAATGATTTCTGAAGATAGTAAACCTTTAATAATTATAAGAAGGATGAAGTTTAGATAAGGTACACAGAAGGAATGTCATTCTGGACAGTGGGAATGGAGCGAAAAAAATTTCAAGTGCTTGATACTCAAGTAGGTTGATAACAAAATAATATTAATAATGATGAGGATGATGATGATGATGATGTTTGTCCTTCATTCTCAATGAATGAACACCATAAAATCAGGGATGTGATGCCATGATCAGCACATGAATTGGATTTGAGGGAGGGCAGGCTGTGTTAAGTTACCAGTTTCACTTTGTCCTCCAATCATCCAGGCCAGATATGGATCAGAATGACTGGAGATGGCCCTGGATGTGAGGCAATCAAGGGTTAAGTGACTTGTGCAGGGCCACATAGCTAGTTAGTGTCAACTTTTACTAAGGTCAGACTAGAACTCCAGTCCTCTTGACTCCATGGTCAATGCTATCCACTACACCACCTTGCTGACCTCATTTAGAACATAAGGTTTGAAGTTGGAAGGAACCCCAAAGGCCATCTGTATCAGTTCCTTATTTTGCAGATAAGAAAACTGAGGACTGGTGAGACACGTACAGATTAATCAAGGGAGATGGGGATGTCTAGCCTTGAAAAGAGATAAAAGGGAATATTTTAATGATTCCCATATGGAATAAAAATGATGGAGACAACTAACATTCATGTCACTACTCTTTAATATTTGCAAAGGGTTTGACATAGATTGGTAATTTAAAAAATACTTAAAAATAATATTAGTTTTGTTCTACTTAATTCTAGGAGGAAGAATGAGAAACAATTGGTGAAAGTCACAGGGAGAGACATTTTAGCTCAACATAATGAGAAGGTTCTTAATAATTTAAGAGTTATTCAAAAAAGATAAAAGATTTCTCAGAAGTTTTATGAGAAATAGATAATTACAAAAAGTGTATGGGATTCATGATCTGGGTAAGGATTTGACTAAAAGACCTCTGGTGTTTCTTCCAATGCTCAGGTTCTTTGTTTCTACTTTATGATCCTATGATCTGAAGACTAATTTATTTAACATTGGTATTTTACTTTTTTTCTTTTGTATGTTTAAAGATACATGATTCTGAGAATAAGTAAACTGTAGGCATTCTATGAATATCTTGAGATAACCTAATTCCTCAACATTTGTTAAATACCCTATAAAGAGACAATAATCCTAGGATTCCAACTGCATAAATGTTTTAAAATTTGTAAGGGCATCATCAGAAAAAGATGTCTATAATTCACACTAACTCACCT
Organism: Macrotis lagotis; assembly: GCF_037893015.1. Lineage (NCBI taxonomy): Eukaryota > Metazoa > Chordata > Mammalia > Peramelemorphia > Peramelidae > Macrotis > Macrotis lagotis. Next base: position 477,725,057 of record NC_133666.1, on the reverse strand, counting down.
TCAAAGTTCAAAAACATTGAACTTCTTTATCCAATTGACAAATGGTCAAAGGATATGCAAAGGCAATTTACAGATGAGAAAGTCAAAGCAATCCATAGTCATATGAAAAATAGCTCTAAATCACTAATTATTAGAGAAATGCAAATTAAAGCATCTCTGAGGTACCACATCACACCTCTCAGACCGGCCAATATGACTAGAAAGGACAATGATCAATATTGGAAGGGATGTGGGAAATCTGGGACACTAATATATTGTTGGTGGAACTGTGAACTCATCCAACCTTACTGGAGAGCAATTTGAAATTACGTCCAAAAGGCAATGGAAATGTGCATACCCTTTGATCCAGCAAATTACTGGGTCTATAACCTGAAGAGATTATGAAAAAGGACAAAAACTTCACTTGTACAAAAATATTCATAGTGGCCCTATTTGTGGTGGCAAAGAAATGGAAATTGAATGAATGACAATCAGTTGAGGAATGGCTTAATAAACTGAGGTATATGTATGTGATGAAACACTGTTGTTCTATTAGAAACAGAAGGGTTGAGGATTCAGGGAAGCCTGGAACTATTTGCATAAACTGAGGCTGAGCAAGAGGAGCAAAACCAGAAAAACATTGTAACAGCAACATGACAGTGATGATCAACCTTAATGGACTTGCCCATACCAACAGGGCAACTCTCAGGCACAATTTTGGGGTATCTATGATGAAGAATTCCATCTTTATCCTGAGAAAGAATTGTGGAGTTTGAACAAAGACCAAAGACTATTACCTTTAATTTTAAAATTTTTTTATCTTATTATGTAATTTTATTACATCTGGTATTTTGTTTCTTCCTTAAGGATATGATTTCTCTCTCATTACATTCAGCTTAGATCAATGCATACCATGGAAACAATGTAAAGATTAACAAACTGTCTTCTGTGGGGAGTGGGGGACAGGGTTAGGGGAAAATTGTAAAATTCAAAAATAAATAAAATCTTTCTAAAAAAAGAATATTGAACTTCTACCAAATATGAATATGAATAGTACAAGAGAAGAGAAAACCAATACACCTCATCAGATAGCATATCATAATATCAAAAATACTGCAGCTATAGTTTAATGAATGAAAAAAATAATATTTTCCCAGAATCCTATGAGAACCATTTTAGCTAGACAGAATAAAACAGATGATCTCTAAACTATCTCTGAATCAAGAAGAGCTGTTTCTTAAAAGAGAAAGTTGACTCTGAATTTGACACTAATGAAATACTAACAATTTTTCTTAGATATATGCTCTACATTTCAAGCAATTAAATAGATATACTAGGCAATAAGTGTATTTATGTGTGTATATGTTTCACGTGTCAGAAGTCTATGATACTTGTGTTTATAGCTTTACCTTTATTGAGTTAGATGGCTTATAAAAAACACTATATTGACACTGCCAGAAATTGTGAATACCTAAGAAAAATTTTAGATTATACCTCTTTCAAAATTGCAAAATAATTAGTAAGAAGGGGAATTGGGCAATATTTCACTTTACAGAATAGAAAAAAAAATTATAAGCCAGAATAACATGAGTAAACACTCCTCAACAAATTAGGTAAAGATTTTCACCATGTGACAAGGTAGATCGGAAATAAAATGTTGATGATCAGGTTGAGTTTTAATTTTATTTCACTAGTAAGGACAAACATTATTTCTCCAGGAGTAGGAAGAAAGCAATTATAAAATTTGCTTAACGAATGTAATAATATATACAAAGTAATTTATTTACTTTAAATTGAACTAAATATCAGGCATTTGGAAGATCAATAGGACATTGATGTTTGTGATAGGGAGACCCTGAGGGCTTTAGGTGATAGCAGAAAAAGAATGGAAAAGAGAAATTTATCTAGATCTATGCAGTTACTATACCTCAGGAATTTATGTACTTACATATTGTACAAATGTATTTATCTGAGAATGTAAGCTCCTGGAGGAAAAAAAAAAGGACTGCTTAATTTTGGTTTTTTTATATTCCTAACTCTTAGTTCTGTACCTGACATATAGTTGGTGCTTAAAAATTGCTTGTTCAGTGGACAAATAGTAGTATGATACTTTAATGAATTTTAATTTTTTTCCAATTGTTATTTTATTTTTCCAATTACAGGATATGAAAATTTTCCAACATTCATCCACATGCATATGCATGTTTTTAAGTTACACAATTTCCTTCCACCCTCTCTTCCCACCCCTCTACCTTCAACAACAAAAAGTCAGGTGAATATTGTACATTCACATTTCTGTTTAACATGTTTATAGAATGATCATTTTCAGTATGAATAATAAGGATTAAGGGGGGGGAAAGAAAACCTTGAGATAAAAAAGCAATACATAAGAAAAAGTTTTTAAAAGTGAATGCAGTGTTCCCTGGGATTCTAAAGGGCTTTTCTTTTGTTTTCTTTTGTTTTTCTTACTCTGGATGGGGATAACAAAGTCTATAGCCATTCTAATCTGAATGTCCTAGTTCTCTGAACTGCTGAGAGGAGCTGCATTCATCAAGGTTGATCAACTCACCATGTTGTTGGCAATGTGTCAAGTGTTCTCTTGGGTCTGCTCCCTTTGCAAACCATCAGGTCCTGTAAATCATCCCATGCTTTGCTAAAGTCTGACCATTTATAATACCAGAGCATGCATATACCATAACTTATTCAATGATTCCCAAGTTGCTGGGCATCAACTCAATTTACAATTCTTTTATAAATCATTTTCTCAGGTTCTCTAAGTATACAATCATATCATGAGCAAAGAGTGACAGCTTTTCTTCATTGATGATCCCTTCAAATTCTTTTTCTTCTTATTGTTACAGTTAACATTTCTAATACCTTATTGAATGCTGAAAGTGATAATGGGTATCCTCCTATCAACCATTAACCTTACTGGAAATGCTCCTAATTTATCACTATTACTAATAATATTTTTTCTCTTCAATGTTTTCAGGAAGACCAATAATTTTTAGGTTATCTTTTCATTATCTATTCTCAAGGTCAGTCGTTTTGCTGACAAGGTATTTAAGATTTACTTCAATTTTTTCAATGTTTTGGTTTTGTTTAACCAGTTCTTGTTGTATCATGAAGTCATCGGTTTCCATAGACTCCATTCTTTTTTTTAAGGAAGAATTTTCTTCATTTACATTTTGCAACTCCTTCTCCAATTGGTCAATTCCATTTTTGTAAGAGTTTTCCCTTTATTCATTGGAGGTTTAGAGAAACTTATTTTCTTTTTTTGCATTTGTCCAATTGTATTTTCCAAGGATTTATTTTCTTGTTGCAAAGTGTTAATTTTCTCTTGGGTTTCTTTTCCCAAATTTTCCAGTTGTTTTTTAAACTCCTTCCTTATTTCTTTTTTTTCAGGCTGTTTTTTTTGGCAAGGCAAATCGGGTTAAGTGGCTTGCCCAAGGCCACACAGCTAGGTAATCATTAAGTGTCTGAGGCAGGATTTGAACTCAGGTACTCCTGACTCCAGGGCCGGTGATCTATCCACTGCACCACCTAGCCGCCCCTCCTTCCTTATTTCTTCAAAAAAATCTTTCTGTGCTGGAGACCAAATCATATTCTCCTCAGGGGTTCTATGTCTCTCTCAATTAGGGTCTTTTCCTTCTAGGAATTTTTCTATGGTCCCCACTTTTACTGGCCTTTCTTCATTTTCCTAAGATCTGTGTTGGGGGAGGGGGCTGGTTCACAGAGTTTTGATATTGAGATCCCTAGTGACTTTACTCCCTGAGTGTAATATCTACAGCTGGCCAGTAGAGGTGCTGGAGGCTTTGCTCACTTATTGGTTAGTAGGGGGTGTTGGAAGCTTTTCTCACTGGTTGTAATATCTCTTCCCAGCCCAGAGTGGGTGCTAGAGGCTGGAACCCTTCCTGTAAGTCCCAGATTGTCAGTCCCATGGCCACATCTCCACTCTCTAGCTGTTTCTCAGAGTGAAGTAGTTCCCACAGCAATGTGGTTCCCACAGCAAAAACCCCTGGGGCTGATCTTAGATTAATCTGGCTCTCACCCCTCCCCCACTGACTGTCCACATTCAGCACTCACCGCACCCCCAGTCCCCGAAGACAGATCTTGAGGTACCTGTTGTTTTTCCTAGCTTCTCTTTCTAGGACTTCCATTAAGAGGTTTATTTCATATTATTTATGAGGGAAGATCAGGAGACTTTAGCACAGGATCTGGCTTCTCCCCACCATCTTGGCTAGAAGACAAATAATACTTTTTGATGATTTCAGATAGGATAATACTTGTTATTTTAAGGAAAACTCCATCCACTCATATACTTTCTAGTGTTTTTTAATAGAAACAGAAATTGTATTTTATCAACATCTATTGAGATAATCATATAATTTCTGTTAATTTTACTATTGATATATTCAATTATCTTGAGTGTTGATAATATTGAACCATCCCTGCCTACCTGATATAAATGTTACCTGATCATGAAGTATTACCCTACTAATAACTTGCTGTAATCTTTTTGATAAAGTTTTATTTAAGATTTTTTGCATCAATATTCATTTAGGAGTGTTGGAATATTCATTATGGGAGTTTTCATCCCATTCACATTTACAATTTAGATTACTAATTCTGTGTTTCCATCTCTGTTATCTTTCCCCATTTATATTTTTCTCTTTCCTTTCCTCTTATTCCTTTGTGACAAAGTTTTACTCCCTTTCCCCTTTAACATTTTAAAATTTTAACTTGCAGCTTATTTTCACTTATACCTTCACCTCCCCTTTTATCAGTCCCTTCCTCCCCTTTCTTTCCCTACCCCTTCCCACACTTCCCTGTAAAGCAGGATAGAATTTTAAAGCCCTAGTGGGAATGTACTTTATTTCCTTTCTGGGCTAAGTCTATTGAATGGAATTTCCTCAGTATTCATACCTTCCCTTCTTTTCTTCTAATATAATAGATATTTTTTTCTCTTCACCTGGTGTTATTTATCTATAGAAGTCCTACTGATCAAGTACTTCAATCAAATACCATCAATAAAAGTATCTTTAATTCTTTTTTTTTAATTTTGTAGGTTTTTGCAAGGCAAATGGGGCTAAGTGGCTTGCCCAAGGCCACACAGCTAGGTAAGTAATAAGTGTATGAGGCCATATTTGAATTCAGATACTCCTGACTCCAGGGCAGGTTCTCTATCCACTGTGCCTGTGTCACCTAGCGGCCCCAAAGTACCATTAATTAAAGGTTGATTAATTGCTTGATAAACTCAAAGTATTCTCAATCAAAGAACATTCACAGACTGATTGATTGCTTGATTGTTTGATAAGCAGCATTGTCTCAGAATCACTAAGTACTCTCTTCTGTCTCATTTAAAGTACACTTCTCAAAAGTCAAGAATTACATCAAATTATAAGCATTTTATACCATGACCCCTTTACACAGACCCTCCATCGAAACACTTTCTTTACTAGTCAAAGTATCATGCAAAGCCAAATCATTTCATGAACCATTTGTAGGCCTCCCAGCATACTCTCTCTCCCACACTCTTCTCCCATCGCTTTAGTTTCCCAACCAAGGTACTTAAACACTTGTTAACTGAAATATGAAGCCAATCCAACCCTTGTAACTAGATTCCAACCCTCTGCCCCTAATGTCATTTCTGATCTGCCCATATTTCCCCATATATAAAATATACCCTTTTTTGAAAAATTTAGGGTCTAAAAACTGGGAGTGTCCCATATAATGGTTGTAGATTTTTTTTTTACTTGCATTTCTCACTTTTCAAGCTTGTTGTCATTGTGCTCATTGTTTTGCATTTGTTACTCGTATGTCAGGTTACATTTTGCCACATTCTGCCCAAAAATGGCTAAGCAAAGATTTTCATACAGAGCTGACTTCAAGATAAAAGTGACCTAGTTTGCAAAAGTGAATGGAAATTGTGCTGTTGAAGCAATGTTTGGTCCTCCTCCAACTGAGAAAACAATCCAAGACTGACTAGGAGAAGAAGAAACCCTGCTGAAAGTGCCCCAATAGAAAAAGGTCATGGGAGTCAAGTAAGCAAAATGGGTTGATTTAGAGAAGCAACTAAAGATGTGGATTGAAGAGCAAATGGACTTTAGAATTCCTGTGTCCATAAAGATGGTTCAGCATGAGGCAAAAAGAATTGCTGATGAAAAACAAGTTACTGATTTCAAAGGAGGAAACAATTGGAGTTTCAGATTCATGAAATAGAATGGACTAAGCATGTGTACATGCACCAGACTTCTCTAGGGAGTGCTTGAGGTCAACCGCAGACCAGAATACAGATAGGATAGCAGTCACACCCTCTCCTAAGGCAATAATTTGTCATCAAACACAGATAGGACAAATTAAAGGATGGAAATTTTGACAATGATGAGGAGTTATATGAATTTTATGATGAATAAAACTTGAATTCAATAACTTTATGTAACACATTTTTTTTCAAATTTTGGACCCCCCAAATTAAGACATATCTTATATATGGGAAAAATATGGTAATAAACTATAGAGTCTCTAAGTGCTCTAAGTTTTGAGACACTCTTAAGTTCTCTCTTAGGAACTCTGAAACTGATTGCAAGATATGTAAGTAACAGGAACCTCCCAGGAAAGGATGTCCTCATCAGAGAAAGAGCTAACTTTTATGAGCAAAGCAGAATTAAAATAGGTCAAAGGAACCTCTAAAGCATAAGTTTATACACCTTTACTTTTCATCTGGATTATTTGTCTCAAACATAGTAATGTCATTTTGGTCCTCTTCAAAGGAAAGACAAGACCCAATCAACTCCATAGCCTCTGAATCTAATCTCTCTAATTATATTCAACCCTTTAACTCTCCTAAGAGAAATATAATTTTCAAGAGTTACAAGTAAATCTTTCCTAATAGAATGTATACAATTTGATGTTCTTGACTAACATTGCTTTGTTTTGTTTTTCTTCCCCTTTTTCATACATTTTTATGCATATTTTATACATTGATATTTAAATAAAGGCCTTTGCTCTACAATTAGGCTAGATTCTTTGATTAATTCAAAGTTTATGGGGAAAATATTGCAATCTTCCTTTTTTAGTATTATTTAAATAAATACTATTGTTTTTTAAAAGTAATCACATTGATAGAGGCTCATGAGCTATGATTTGAAGGAGCCTGGCATTCAAAATATCTAAATAACAAGGATCCAAGAATAAAGTGGAACATATGGACTACATTATTATGATCCAACAGAGATTGCATGAATATCTTATGTATTGACATAATTTACTGGATTTTTGACTGAGATCTCCATTTTAGATGACCAAAGTACAGTATTTTGTTTACAAGGCCTTCTGTTTGTTTTTAATGTCTACAAGTATTTTTTGGTACACCAGAACAACAAATGTTAAGTTGCCATTAAAGTATTGTTATTTACCAATTTACCAATTTTCAGAATACAATTACAAAAGGAAGATATTTAAGAACAAAGCAGAAAAGATGTTAAATCTTTCAGACACTGATATGCAAAAGTAAATGTGAAACAACACAGTCAATTTCCTTTTCTTTTTAGGTTTTTGCAAGGCAATGGGGTTAAGTGTCTTGCCCAAGGCTATACAGCTAGGTAATTGATAAGTGTCTGAGGCCAGAGTTGAACTCAGGTACTCCTGACTCCAGGGCCTGTGCTCTATCCACTGCATAACCTAGCCATCCCCATAATCAATTACTTAAGAAATGCTTTCCCAGTTGAAGACTGCTACCTTACCTTATACACTTATAGAGATTTATTTTGGAAAATGGAAAATATCTTCTAAAATAAGGGAGAGAAAACCCTATATGTACTTTGAGACAGTTACTGGAGTAGATCAAATGCTGATCTTAGGGTCAGAAAGATGAGAATTCGAATCCAACCTCAGACACTTGATATTTAGTAGCTGTGTGACCTCAGAAAACTCACTTAACCCGGATTGCCTCATATCAAGGACCATCCAGTCATCCTGCTTCATGTCTGGCCACTCGACTGGACTCAGATGGTTCTGGAGGCAAAAGTGAGGCTGTTGATTGAACACAGCACCCCCTCACTCAAATACTATTCATGTGATTTTCATGGCATATCCTCCCTGATATCATGGTCTTCTTTGAGAATGAAGGACAAACAAAAGCATCATATGTATTATGTAAATTATGTGAATCAGATCAGGATTCTAAACTCCCTCAGGAGATAACATTAAGGAGAATGTATGGAAATGAAACTTGATCATCCTGCAAAAAAAGTGGCATTGCCTGATAATGTTATGAATCAATGGCATGGAATGGTGGTAAGACCACTGATGTTAGAATTAGAGAATTGGATCCACAAAAGACCCTAATATTTGAGAATCATTCAGTGAATAATTAGTCAGTAGACATTCATTAAGCATCAGTTATGCACTACACATGGTTCTAGGTGTTGAGAAAGATAAAAAAGGAAAAATACAATTTCTTTTCTAAAAGAACCCAGCATATGGTAATGATGTTGAGTGTTTCATTTGTGTCTAACTATTCAGTATCCCCTTTGGAGATGGACAAGATACTAGAATGATTTGTTACTTATTTAGTTCATTTTATAAATGTGGAACTGAGGCAAACAAGATTAAGCTACTTGTTATGGTCACACAACTAATAAGTGTTTGGGTCCAGATTTGAACTTAAAAAGATGAGTTTTCTTGACTCCAGATTCGGTGGTCTATCCACTAGGCCACCTAGATGAACTCAGCATCTTATAAGATTCAAGGCTCATCTCTAAATTTTATTTCCTGTGTAACTTTGGGAAAAATATTTAAGCTGCCTAAGCTTAAATTTCCTCATCTGTAAAACAAGGTTTCCAAGTAGATATCATCTGTGATAACTTCCAGCACTACATCAATGATCAGGTGAAACTATCTATTCAGTGGGAATTAACAACAGGAAATAAAAAGCAGATTGGAAATTTAGTTCAAGGACTTCACTGCAAGATTAGAATAATTTTAGGGGAGCAGCCATATCCTTTTGGAGAAGAATTATTAGCTGATGATATACCACCAAAAAGTCATGTTGCAGCCATTGTTTGTCTTCTCTTTTAAAGAAAATCAATGATATCATGGATTGATATCTTTACTTTGAGAATTGGATTTAAGTGAAGAAGAATTGGATAAAGTCATCAGTCTCTCTCTTCCTAAGTCATTAAAGTCAAGATGATTGGGGATGTCTTTGGGGGCAATGGATGACCTTGTCATCTTCGTGTCTGGTTAAGCTCTATGTGCTCCTCTTCTTTCATTAACATTAGAATAGATCATTCTCATCAGCCACTTCCAGTGGGAGAAGTTTTCACATACTCATGCCTGACATCTTCCTAACTCACTGATGGGTGGTTATCCTAAAACTAGCTTTGCCCATCTGGCCAGAAGGCTTTGCAGGATATGGCCATTGTATATGCTATAGTTTTTTGGAGTCAAACGTGAGAATTGGTTAAGAATAGATACTAAAAGTGGATAAATAACTCTGAAAAGAGCTTGACAGGTCCTTATAAGAGAGGTGCTATTCTTCCCTTAATTACAAAAGAGATTAATCATTTTACTGGATCAATATTTGATCATTTTAGTGGTTAGAAATGACAACACCCTGGGGCATCTAGGTGGCACAGTAGATAGAGCACTGGCCCTGGAGTCAGGAGGGACCTGAGCTCAAATCCAGCCTCAGACACTTAGTAATTACCTGTGTGACCTTGGGCAAGCCTCTTAATTCCATTGCCTTGCAAAAGGCAAGAAAGAAAAGAAAAGAGAAGAAAAGAGAAGAGAAGAGAAGAGAAGAGAAGAGAAGAGAAGAGAAGAGAAGAGAAGAGAAAAAAAGAAAAGAAAAGAAAAGAAAGGAAAATAAAATAAAAGAAAAGAAAGGAAAAGAAAAGAAAAGAAAAGAAAAGAAAAGAAAAGAAAAGAAAAAGAAAAGATAGCAGCCTGCTTTCCTTACTGTATCAGTACTGTGATACTCTGCCCAAAATATTTGCTACACCTTTGCTATATAGATTCCCATTACCTTCACAAAAAAACATTTATTAGATACCTACTATGTGCCCTGGTACTGTGCTAAAGACTAGGACTATGAAAAAAGGCAAAAGACAGTCCTTATTTTTGAAGAGCTCTCAATACAAACCTTCTACAAAAATGTTTCTTGATTGCCCTAGCTGCTAGTGTGTTTCCCTTCCCTTACCATTAATTAATCTGATTAAATTTAGCTTTTGTGACCTGGACAAGTTACTTCACCTCTCTGATCCTAATATCTAAAAATCAGGATTTACAATTACCTTTAAGATCTCTTTCAGGTCAATATATTTGATCTCATGAATAAAGAACCAAGAATGAACAGTGATTTTTTTTTGCTACTTTGATGACCATAAAAAGTTAAGAGAATTCAATAAAAAGATTCAACATACAGTCATGGGTCTATTCCCCCTTTGTCTACCTTTGCAAAAAGATCAAAGTCAAAATTCATATAGGATGGACAAGCATAAATGGGCTATCATCTACAAGTTTGAAGGAAGAACTTATATCAGTAAGATTGATTCATTGTAAATAATGATAATAATAATAATAGCTAATATTTATATAGCACTTAAATTCAAGTATTGTATTAATCCCTTTTGTAATTTCTATCTCACTTGATTCTCTCAACAACCCCATTTATAAACAAGGAAAGTGAGGCAAGTGGCTAACCCAGGTTCTTCAAACTAGCAAATATCTGTGTTTATACTTGAATTCAAGTCTTCTTGGTACTTTATCCACTTAGCCACCTAACTGCCTCCCATTGTATAGATTATTTCATTGAACAAGTGGAGTAAGTCAGATGAATTCAGGTGGACTATTTTTTGCTATCTTTTTTAATTTGTCTAGCATAATTTAATTTAAAAAACTTTCATAAACTGCCTATTGTGTTCCAGGGATGCTTTTGGGTCTGATAAATGAAGAATTATATTCATTAATGTTTCTTTTTTTAAATAAAATTTACTGTGATAAAATTTAGAACTATAATATAAGGGAATAATTGCAATTAAAAATAAAACATGTAACAACTAATTTTCTTCTTAAGATAACCCCATTTAACCCTTGCAAAGTAATGATATTCATAACTCTGTTTATCATGAACTCTTAATTTATGTTCATACAAACTTTTGAAGTTTTAACTTTAGTGTAACCAGTGACCTTAACTTCTTGTCCCTTTGATATCACTTTAGTTAAATAAACATCACTTATACCACCTACTGATTTACCCTGAAGTCTCTGCTGGAATTAGCAGCTCTAGTATTATCTTTCTCAGTCACAGGAAGTAACTGAGTTTCTATGAAATAAGCATTAGCATAAGTGAGGGAGCTCAATCCACCTAGATATCTTTAAGTTGCTTGGAGAAAAATTGGTTCGAATAGATTGATTTTTATTTGTAAGAATAAAGATAGTATTTAGTGTACAAACACATTACCTGAAAATGTGTGTCATGAGTTACATCAAGTTTTCCTCATCACTATTATATATCATATTGATTATTGAATAATAACAACATAGAACCAGAAGATTTAACAATAAAAGGAGAATGAGACTAGGTTAAATGACTTTCTTTAGTGGATTCTTCATTCTTCATCCTGCACTTTCACTAAATCTTTTGTTGACCCAACTTATTCAAACAATTGGATTGCAATATGCAACATGCAATAACCAAGGACCTCGTGATAATAATGATAGTATTTATATAGCATTTTAAGGGTTACAAGGACTTTTCAATTATCTCATCTTATTCTTACAACAACCCTGCTAAGGAAGATGCTATTGTTGTCATCCTTCCATTGTTTCAAAAAGAATCAATAATAACATAAGGGAAATATCTTGACTTGTCTTTGAATTTGTAATTAGGTTAGGCAAAGTTTTACAAAGTCATCAGCTTCACTCTCTCTTCCAGAGTCATCAAGGTTCAGTGGTAAGACAGAAGTCAGGATTACTGGTGATGAGCTATGATGCTATGGATAACCTTGACATCTTTCATGTCTTACCAAGAATAAAAGTGCTCCAAAGGACCTGCTTCAGTCACCTTCCTGGCTAATAGTAAAAATTGCTCATTCATCCATTCCAATGAGGGAAATATTCACATGCTTTGGGAAGACATTTAACTAATTCATTGATGATGGCTATCCACAAACCTAGTGGTGTTCATCTGCTTAGTAGGTTTTGCAGGATGTGACTTTAGCACATGCTTCTTAGAACCACAGGTGAGTTGGGTGACAGATAGACAGCAAAAGTTTCTGAACAGACCAGAAAAGGGATTTGCAAGTTCTCACACCAGAGGTGCTAGTCCTCCCTAAATAACCCATACACTCCATTTTAGAGTTGTGTAAACCGAAACAGACACATTAAGGGGTTAGTGCATGATCACATAGCTAGTGTCTGGGATTGGATCTGAACTCGAGTTATCCTGATTCCAAATCTGATATTAAATTCTTTGGGTCAATGAATTTCTTATTTTGCTTTTGTTTTTGTTTTTGTTTTTGTTTTGCATGGCAAGGTAGATTAAGAGACTTGACCAAGGTCATATAGCTAGGTAATTATTAAGAGTCTGAGGCAAAATTTGAACTCAGGTCCTCTTGACTCCAAGGTCTGTCCTCTATTCACTGTGCAACCTGAATTTCTTATATATTGAGAAATTTAAAGAAATTAAATTTCTTTAGGAAGAAAGTACAGTGAGAAATGATAATCTTTGTCAATGAGCAATGATGTCATTAATAATAATAATTGCATGTCTTTCAAAAGATATATGTGTTTGTGTGTGTGTGTGTGTGTGTGTGTGTGTGTGTGTGTATGTGGCTGAGACTTGGTAAATTGAGCAAATTCCAAAAGCAGTAACTAAGTAAAATATTCCAATTGATTAGTGATTTATGCAAATACATGATAATTATTGATAGAATGCACTGTTCTTGTGACTTAAAATAATTATGAGATGGAAAAATTTTATATTCCATAGAACTCAATGAAATTTAAAACCCTCCATTACCCTCCTATAATTAACTGCATCTTTGAAAACATCCTATCCTACCTACTAACTCTTATATACCAGGGTCTAGTCTAAGGAAAATCATGAATTAAAGAGAATTTAATCTTGGCACTTGCTTTAATGTTCCCAGTTTCTTCTTTGTCCATTATGATCCTTATGTCTAGGGATCTAGTTCACTCCCTTCCCCCATATCAAATCACAATAAAAATTGAAAGGTAATTTTAGACAATGTTTTCATCATTCAGACAAAAGTACAAATAACTTAATCTGTCTGCTGTTTTCTGAAGGGTGTTTGTTTTCTTTCAAATTAAGAACCAACAAGGCCACAATAAGTAGATGAGTAGAATGAGATTTGCTTTTTAATAATACTGCTTAATAAGTGCATATGTTGTAAATACTAGAGAACATTCTTCTCATTGGCAAATAGACATCCATTTCATAATAAATCAAATTATAAGTGCTCAAGTGGAAGCTCAGTTGTTTCAATGAACAGTATCAAAAAAGAAGAAATAATTATTAAGCTAAGGATTATGTGCTATGGTCAAAACTAACTTAGAGCATATAAATGCTTTGTCTTATCTCTGAATGAAAGTGTTTATTCATAGAAATTAATCTCTAATGGTGGAATTCTAGACATCATGAAACCCCAGTTCACAGGAGATGATGTCTAAAGGGCTTGAAAAGCTTTCTTTTTTTCTTTTTTGAAATCAGAAAACAGAAATCTGTCTGTTCAACATACACACAAATAACTTTATTTCTTACAAATTACATATATAATCCCATCTCTGAGGTTTTGCAATTTTTTAATGTTTCAATATCATTTCAATTCTTCTCTAAGTGTTTGATCTCAAAATTTAACTTTAGATTTATATTCATGTTATTTTCAATTAATAAGCATTTTCTGTTTGCTTCTCCTAAGCTACTTTTGCATTAGGGTGGGGAAAAGGAAAAAAAAACATTCCTAACAAATATGCAGTCAAATAAAACTATTTCTCATATTATATCTTCAAAATGTGTCTTTATCTGAAAATTTAGTTCATTATTGTTCAGTGTGGATAGTATTTTCTATTAATCAGTTTTTCTGGAATTAAGGTTAATTTTATATTAATAAAAATTCTTGAATCTTTTAAAGTTGCCTTTATGACATTTTTATATAAATCATTCTCCTCATCCATTTATTTCATCTTTCATTGGTTCATTCGAGTTTTCCAACATTTTTCTGAAACTATTCATTTTGTTTTTTCCGATAGCATATTATTCCATTATATTCATATACCATTGTTTGTTCAGCCATTCCCCAGATGGTGTGGAGCTCATCAATTTCCAATTCTTTGATTCCCACAAAAAGAGATGCCATAAAACTTTTTGTACATATGAGTTCTTTTGTTTTTTCCTGTTTTGATTTCTTTTGTGGTATAGTCTAAGCAGTGTTTTGCTAAAGGATATGCAGAGTTTGGCAACATTTTGGACATAGTTTCAAACTGCTGTCCATAAGAAATCTACTAATTCACAATTCCACTGACATTCTCCAAGAAATATTTTGTAATCAGTCTAGTGAAGCCCCATCACTAATAATCTTTGGTTCATTCCTCATTCTAGATATTTATTAATTTAAAGTAAAACAGGAACATTTTAATAGTTATTTTTAATTCCTTTAAATCCAATATCCTTCCTATATAAATAAGGTCCTATGACATATTAATTCCACTCTTAAACATTTAACTTAATTTTTTCAATTATCATATCAATCAAGAAGAGAAGTTGTTATTGATTTTCTTGGGTGATTTTCTAATTGTACTTTTGCCTGTGATTGAAGGAATAAAAAGAAGTCTAATTTTTTTCTATTATTAAGATGAAATAGCTAAACTCTTATTAAAAAATCTAAAACTTTATTCATTTGAGGAAAGGAGGCAGCCATGCTTTCAAACAGGCAGGGTGGGGGAGGGATGCCAGCCCTACAAGGACAATAGTGCTTTCAGGAATGGAACTATACCTCCATTATAGCCTGGCAGTGCAACGGTTCATTTATCAAGAATGTATTATGGAAGACAGTTTTAAAATATCTAAATGATAGATATTCTCTTCCTGTTGTGTTTAGAATAAATGACTTACTGTAATAGTGGAAATTACAGTCCTTGCTTCAAAAACTTCTGGGAAAATGAGCCATCACCATCCCTTAAAACCATCTGTCTATTTCTTAGAGCTTTTTTCCTTTCAAAATTCTTTTATTAAAGGTCTAAGTAGTTTTCAGATATTAGAAATCATATTTTTCAAACATATTAGAGGTACAAAAGTAAAAAATATGCAGTTCCATTAATGCAGGCATACTCACACATATTACTAACAACTTTATAGCAAGGCCAGTGAGTAAACTCCTTCTATGCTTGAAATTCGTGTCTATTAATTTCTATCAAAAATGAAATAAAGCTTAAAATAAATTTACTATTTATATAGTAATCATGACAAAATACATTGAATTGTAGTTAGTACCAGAATTGATTATTTAATCCCTCAATGAATATATAAAAATATATCCATTCTGCTGAGTAAGGGAACCCTTTAAAACATTGCACATTGAAATAGTTCCATTTTTTACATGCCTAATTATTGGTTACTTTCTAACTATTTATCGAGTAATTTACCAATTTTTGAAAATAAAATGATAACAAACAAACTTTGAACCTACAGAAATTTTTGCTTTTAAGATTCCTAAGTGCTTAAGTACCACCTGTTTAAGTTTAGTGCTATATATAAAATTAGAATTATGCATCTCAACACAATTGTATCTGGAGATTACAAAAGATATTAGTTCTCTTCAGGCATCTTTCTGAATGTGACTTGTCTTTAAAACCCAATTGGGTATTCCTGAAGCACTTTCAAGATGACCATGGAAGGCAGAACTACTTGGAATTCCAATTACTTCCCCAAGATCAACCAACTTTTGCTTGGTTTTCCAAAATGTTTCATTTTAGGATCAGATAGTATGGGCTCCAACAAAAACTGCAAGTCTGGATGTCTCTCCAGGGGAAAACTGTAGTGCTGATAGGAAAAACCAAGATACACAAAATCATTCATGGGTATCTGGAGAATAACCCTACCATGGAAAAGCAAGTACCTCAAATTTGGGGTAAAGTGGTCTTTGTGCTCCTTTAGGAAAATCTGACAGAGATTAGGGATATGCTTCTGGCCACTAAGGCTCCTATATAGGCTCCATCACACCATGTGATGTTATTTTGCCTGCCCACAACACTGGTCTAGGTTCCAAGAAGACTCCCTTCTTCCAGGCTCTGAGCATCACCGCCATGATTTTTTGGGGAACCATTGAAATATTGAGGGATATGTAGCTCATTAAGACCGAAGAAAAAGTGCCAAGACAAGGTGCCAAGGAGACCACATTATATGTCTTCACATTCTTCTTTGGATTAATCATTCACCAGATGTTTGACAATGGCAATATCCACAACTCCCATGTGATGGACATCACAGAGGAGTCTTTACATTTTTGGCTCTTAGATGGTGTCTGTAGCATTACCAGTGTCTCTCTGCAGATTGGCTACACTAACTTTTGCATCTGTTCATTCAATAATCAGTGGTTAAAGACAGGCCTATTTGCAAAACAAAAACAAAAATTCTCATCTCTGAACAAAAAGATATATAAGATTTAACATTACTGGATATAGGAGATCAATACTCTTAAAAAGTTAGGTGTCTTTATTAGGCAAATAATATAAATACTTCATAACTGTCATACGACCTATAGCCAAATCCATGTTATGGGAAAAGCTGCACTGATTAAAAATAAAATGGTATAAAATATTTCAAATTGTTTTATGGATATCAAACATATGTGAGGTATGAGGCTTATGTAGGATTTAAATTAACAGAAATGTCAAGTGATCTTTAAATTTCTTTTAGGTTTTTGCAAGGCAAATACGATTAAGTGGCTTGCCCAAGGCCACACAGGTAATGATTAAGTGCCCAAGGCTGGATTTGGACTCAAGTACTCCTGACTCCAGGGCCAGTGCTTGATCCATTGCACCATCTAGCTGCCCATCCCTACATTTGACAGAAGATTCAGAAATTAATATGGCATAGGAAATCAGTAGTCCAATAAATGAGGTCATATACAACAACTTATGATCTCAAGATACTGAACTCTGATGATTCTACTCCCATTCCATGACCAGGATTCCTATTTTTTTCTATTCCTCAAGCCTTAAACTTGAGTGGGAATATCGCTCAGCCATCAGAGCTCTGCTTTTTCTGTATACTTTATCCTTAACAATCTTATCAGTTTCCAAGACTTTAGTTATCATTTTTGATCCTCATATTCAAAATCTCTTGCCCTCATCCAGCATGATGTCATGCATAGTATAGGCACTAAAATTTATTTTATTTAATTTAAATGAATTATTTACATTTAGAAAAGAATATTCCTTATTTTAATCACTCATGTATAATGGAAAACAATTTTAATTAAAATTAGTCACTTACCCTTTCTTACTAAAACTGACCCAAGTAATAATAAGAAATTTATCTTTCTAGGTTTTGTAATTTGTCAAAATAGCATTGGTTTATTAGTAAATGACTACAACAGTTTACTCTTTGATAAACCCAAAGACTCTATGGGCTAAGAACTATTTCACAAAAACTTTTGGAAAAACTAGAAAATAATATGACAGAAAGTAGACACAGACAATTCACACACTATATCAAGATAAAGTAAAAATGGGTACATGATTTAGACACAAAATGTGATACCATAAGCCAGTTAGGAAAACAAAGAGTAGTCTGTCAGATCTATGAAGAGGAGAGGAGTTTATAAGCAAACAGGAGATAGAGAACATCATAAATTGGAAAATTGAGTATTTTGAATAAACTAAACTAAAAACATTTCACAAAAAAATGCAGCCAAGATTATAACAACTGCAAAAAAACTGGAAAACAATTTTACAGTTGCATTTTTCCTCAGTTTTACTGTTTTATCATTTCTGAGAATGAAGCAGGGAAGCAACTGGATGGCTTAATGGTTAGATCACTGAAGATGATGGGTTCATGAAGATCTGGGTTCAAATCTGGCTTCAGATACTTGCTACTTGAATGACCCTAGGCAAATCCTTTTACCTTGGTTTCCTCAATTTCCTCATCTGTTAAAAGGGATGGAGATCATTATAATATCTCTGACAAGGAAACTCCAATGGTATGACAAGGAGTCAGACATGACCAAAATGACTGAAGGCCAAGAAGGAGATGTAGACCCAGGTGAAAGGGGCTACTTGATGTAACTGACAGGAGACATTCCATACCAAAAACTAGCATTTCTGTTAAAGGACTCATTTCTAAAATAAAGAATCTAGTTAAATTTACAAGAAAACAAGTCAAGGGGTGGCTAGGTGGCGTAGTGGATAAAGCACCGGCCTTGGAGTCAGGAGTACCTGGGTTCAAATCTGGTCTCAGACACTTAATAATTATCTAGCTGTGTGGCCTTGGGCAAGCCACTTAACCCCATTTGCCTTGCAAAAACCTAAAAGAAAAAAAAAGGAAAAAAAAAGAAAACAAGTCATTCTCCAATTGATGAATGATCAAAGCATATGAACAGGCAGTTTTCAGATGAGGAAAGCTTTAGGTATATGAAAAAATGCTCTAAATCATTATTGATTAGAGAAATGCAAATTAAAACAGATCTAAGGCATTGTCTCTTACCAATCAGATTGGTAAATATAACAAAAATGTAACACGATCAATGTTGAAAAGGATGTGGGGAAAATGGGGACACTAATGCACTTTTAGTGGGAGTTGTAACCTTATCCAACCATTCTGGAGAGTAATTCGAAACTATGTCCAAAGGACAAAAAATGATGCATACTCATTGATCCAGTAATGCTACTACTAGGTCTATATCCTAAAGAGATCATAATAAAGGAAAAAAGCTCCACATGGGCAAAAAATATTTAATGCAGCCCTCTTTGTAGCGGCAAAAAATGGATTGAGAGGATATTCATCAACTGGGGAATGGTTGAACAAGTTGTTTGATATGAATGAAATAGAATACAATTGTTCTGTAAGAAATCATGAGTGGGTGGATTTTAAAATACTCTGGAAAGTATTACATAAACTGATGCTGAATGAACTGAGCAGAACAAGGAGAAAAATATATATATTGAAGGCAATATTAATAGATGGATCAGCTATAATAGACATAACTTCTCTCAGTAGTAGAGATAAAAGACAATTCTAAAAGACTTGTGATGGAAAATATCCATATCCTCTCAGCAGTACAAATGTAAAAGACAATTCTAAAGGACTTCTGAGGAAATATAATGTGAATATAGTGATTTCAAACCAAAGTACACTGTTTTCACTTTTTTAAAAATTGTTCAATTTTTCTCATTCTCATGGCTTTGCCCCCCTTTTGTTCTTATTCTTCTTACACAACATGACTAAAATGGAAACAATTATATATATATATATATGATCTATATTAAACTGAAGGGTAAAATGTGTAACTCAGTCTTCCAAGAAATGAATGTTGAAGACTATCTTTACATGTAATTGGAAAAAATTTTAAACTAATTTTTTTAAAAACTCATCTTTTTTAAAGAATAAAAATAGAATTGAAAATATAAAGAGCTTTTAAAGGGACAACTATTTTCTTCTTTTATACCTGCCTAATGTTGACTATAATATGTAAATATTTCTTTTAAAAAGTATAAACAAACAGAAATTTTATGAAAATAGAAATTCATTAGTAAATTTATACCAGGAAAAATGTCCAGAAGGAGGAAACAAGATGACAAGATGTTGTTAGTGCTGTCTGCACACTCTTCTATTTTAAAAACCAAAAAATAAATTGGATTGAAAAAGCCATTAAACACACACACACCCACACACACACACACACACACACACACACACACAGGCTTATCAAGGGTTGATTGAGTTCTGAACTATCTTCCAAAACACATCAAAGATAATCTGACAAGCAACTTCAAAAACCTGTTCATCTCACTGCAAACTTCAGTTCTGGGAGAAAGTCCTGTTAAAGGTCTTATTGTGGAAAATGGAAATAGCTACAGAGAATAAGAAGAAATTGACCTGAAAACAATTTTTTGAACATTATCACCAGAAAAAAGTAATACAAACTTTATCTAGAAATTGAAACAGCACAGAAGTCCACGATGAACCTGGTAAATGGAAGGAATGGGAGAGAAATAAGTTAGATGTATAGAAAGTAAAGAAGAAAGTGGTAATTTTGTATTGGTTGGTTGAAATTTTCCTAACTTTTTATCAATAAAATAGCAAAAGAAAAACTATGTTAACATAAAATACTTGACAAATGTACACAACACTTTTAGTTTGGATTAATTATTATAGGAAATGAAAATTTGGATATCTATTTTACTTACTCCTATGATTAAGAAAGAACAAAATGATTTGGTGCTCAGATTTATATGGAGATGGAATTAGCAAGGGGGGTGTCACCATTTAAGGAGAACAGAACAGGTAGTAATAGTTCATAGGAAGATTTTGTGTCATCAAAAAAGAACAAAGAATAATGCAAAATTCAAGAACACATTCAGCAAACTGTGATCAGTTTCATTGTTTTTTTTAATGTTAATTTATAATAAATTCTGGAACATCCTAGGAGTAAAGAAAAAAAATAGAGTAAGAAAGTTTAGGGATAAATGAATGCATGTATTTAGGGTCAATTAGCTTTACTAATCCCCTCTAAGTTGAGAAGCAGAAAGTTAAAGAGAGAGGGAAGAGAAAAAGAAAAGCAGAATAAATGTGTTTGTGTATTTTTGTTGGACTTCTGAGGTGGAGACATGATAGCAGCATGAAGCTAGCATGTTCCTGGTGCTTTTTCCTCCAGAAAACTAAATGAAGCTTCTGCATAGACAATAAATCAACAAATCCCAGCACCAAAAAATAGGCAAGACCCAAAGAAATTTTCAGCAGTAGACTTCATGGAATATCATCAGTGAAGGACTATCTCTTTGGGGGAAAAGGGGAAGTAAAGTCCAACTAGGTGAGAGAGTGGGAAAGTCAGTTGGAGGCTTTTAGCCACAATGCAGTCCAGGATCAGATCCCAAAAGCTTGACAACAGAAGAGGTCCCAGTTAAATAGTAAGTCAGTAGGGAAGGTCCCAACCTCAAACACAATCTGAACCCTGGAAAAACTGATACAAAAGATAGAATTCGATTGGGAACAAAAACTTGCACAAGTAGAACCTGGACATAAAGAAGGAAACAAACTCTGCTAAGGTAAAAGGTCTGGGCTGCACAGGCAACATCTTGGACAACAACAAAGAGCCCAGACTCAATATAAAAAGCTTGGATGGGGTGGCTAGGTGGCACAGTGCATAGAGCAACAGCCCTGGAGTCAAGAGTACCTGAGTTCAAATCCGACCTCAAACACTTAATAGTTACCTAGCTGTGTGGTCTTGAGCAAGCCACTTAATCCAATTGCCTTGCCAAAAAAAAAGCTTGATTCTATACTCCCTATCCCCCAAGAAGCAAAGTTTAAACAATAAAGATGAGCAAAAAAGCTAAAAAATGCACTCATTATAGAAAACTACTATGCAGATAAAGATAGTACCAATGCCACTTCAGAAGAAAGCAGTGAAAAAGTACATACAAGAAAAGTCTTAAGAGTCTATGAATTGGACTCAAATACAAAAGTTCATAGAGGAGCTTAAAGAAGAATTTTAAAACAAAAGCAGAAAGGAAGAAGAAGAATGGAAAAACAAATGAGTTATGCAGGAAAATTATGAAAAATTGACCAAAGAAATCAATTCCTTTAAAAGTAAAAATAGCCCACAGGTAAAGGAATGCAATTCAATAAAGACTAAAATTAACCAAATAGAAAAGGAAAACAAAAGCTAATTGAAGAAAAATAAAACCCTAAAATTTAGAATTAGGCAAATAGAAACCAATGAATCTACAAGTCTACAAGATTCCATCAAACAAAGTAAAAAGACTGACAAAAATGAGGAAAATGTAAGGTACCATTTAGGAAAACAAACCACCTGGAAACTAGATCTAGGAGAAATAAGTGATGAATCATTGGAGTACCTAAAAGCCCAAAACAAAATAAGAACTTGGAAAATATCTTTCAGAAAATTATTGGGGAAGGGGCAGAGCCAAGATGGTGACAAGAAAGGCTCATGTCTTAGGTGCTCCCTCATAAAACTCATAAGCTAAGGACTCTAACTAAATTTTCCAGAGACAGAACCCACAGAGGGACCCACAGAGGGAACTGAGGCAGTTCTCCTACTCAAGGTAACCTGGAAAAGAGCAGAAAGGCTCTACTCCCTGGGGTTGGAGGGGTGGCCTGCCAGAGGGGTGGCCCCATCAGAACAAAAGAACTTCAGCCTCCCAGAGGCAGCCCCAGGGCACTGAGAGCCCCAGCTCACAGCAGCAGGGGAGTTTCCTGAGCTACACCCCAGGGAGCACCAAGCACAAATTGGGGAAACAGAGGAGGACCTCTGCCAAAGCAAGCACTTGGAGCCCAGCCCTCAGGGCACACAGAGAGCATGCATGGCCAGCACAGTCCAGATCCAGGAAAAGAAGCAGGCAGAGCTGGTAAGCAGGAGCCCCCAGGGAATGGGCCCATTGAACCTAACAAGGGGACTGGAGAGAGAGACTGGAGCTCTGTTCTCTGCCCCTGGAACAGGACTCTGGGGCTCTGACCAAATTCAGATCCTGATCACAGTCTAGGCCCCCTCATAGAACAGCAGGGGCCCACTCCACCTCAGCCCCATGGCAGAGGGGGCGCTTACAGTCATTCACAAACTAGGAGGGAGGATAGAGTCTCATATACTGAGACCCTTGTGGGAGTGACCTAAAAGCTCAGGAAGCACCCCAAAACAGGCTAAGGCAGGGAAAATGAGCAAGTGGAGGAAAAAGAGGAAGAACATTGAGAAATATTTTGCAAATGAGCCCAAGAAGGATCAAAATACTCAGTCTGAAGATGAGGAAGCACAAGCTGAAATTGAGCTCAAGCTATGACAGAGCTCAAAAAAAGACTTTGAAAATCAAAGGAGGGAGTTAGAAGAAAAACTAGGAAAAGAAAGGAGAGAGATGCAGGAAAAACATGAAAATGAAGTCAGCAGCCTAGTCAAGGAAATCCAAAAAAAAAATGCTGAAGAAAATAGCATGCTAAAAACCAGCTTAGGTCAAATGAATAAAACAGTTCAAAAAGTTATGGAGGAGAAGAAAATTGTCCAGATGGAAAAAGAGATAAGAAAACTCTCTGAGGAGAACAAATCCTTCAGACAAAGAATAGAATTCAGGGAAATTGATGAATTTACCAGAAATCAGGATTCAATACTTCAAAACCAAAAAAATTAAAAATTAGAAGAAAATGTGAAATATCTCATTGAAAAAACAATTGATATGGAAAACAGACTTAGGAAAGATAATTTAAAAATTATTGGAATACCTGAAAGTCATGAGCAGGAAAAGAGCCTTGAAATCATTTTCAAAGAATTACTACAGGAAAATTGCCCTGATATTCTAGAAGAAGAGGGCAAAAATAGAAATGGAGAGAATCCACCGATCTCCCCCAAGAAAGAGATCCCCAAAACCGAATCCCTAGGAATATTATAGCCAGGTTCCAGAACTCCCAAGTCAAAGAGAAAATATTACAAGCAGCCAGAAGGACACAGTTCTAATATCATGGAGCTGCAGTCAGGATCACACAGGGCTTAGCAGCAACTACATTGGCAGCTCGTAGAGCTTGGAATATAATATACTGGAAGGAAAAAAAAGAGCTTAGAATGCAACTGAGAATCAACTACCCAGCAAGGCTGAATGTCCTCTTCCAGGGAAAAAGATGGACTTTCAATGAACCAGGGGAATTTCAAATGTTTCTTTTGGAATGGCCAGAGCTGAACAGACAGTTTGATCTTCAGATACAGGACCAGGGTGAAGCATAGAGATTGGAGGAGAAGGGGCAAATATGAGGGACTTAATGATGATGAACTGTATGTATTCCTGTATAGAAAAATGACATTGATAATACTCATATGAACCTTCTAAGTTAATAGAGCAGGTACAGGGAGCTTTTATAGTTGAAGCACAGGAGAAAGCTGAATTAGAAGATAAAATATGGTGTAAAAATGGATTCAATAGAAAAAAGAGAAATGTAATGGGAGGAAAAAACGAGAGGGGGAATAGGCCAATATATTTCATATAATAAGGTTTTTTCTTTATTACAATGAGCTATTGCAATGATATGGAAGGGGGGAAAGCAAGGGGGAATGAGGGAAACTTTGCTCTCATCAGAGGTGATTCGGAAAGGAAACAGCATATATACTCACTGGGGTATAGACATCTGGAGTAAGAAGGAGAGAGGTGGGGACAGGCGGAAGGGGTGGGGATGTGAATGAAGGAGGACAGGACCCACCATGGGGGAAGAGTGGTCAGATATAACACATTTTCTTTTTTACTTCTTGCAAGGGGCTGGGATTGGATGGCCTGTCCGGGACCATAGGTTCAGGTGGATGCTGGGCCTAAGGGGTGGTAGTGGGGCTTGGGGCCTCTTGGCCCCAGAGCCGGAGATCTCTCTGCTGTGCCACTCAGCTACCCTACAGAAGAGTCAGAGTGAAAGGAAAGAGAAAATATAGCACATGGTAGTGGAGAAATACGAAAGAAGGGAATTGCTATCAGCAATGGCAGTGGTGGAAAAATATGGAATTAACTTTTGCCATGGACTTATCATAAAGAATGTGAACCACCAGCGACAGAGTTGTTGGTGTTGGATCAAAGACTCAAGCACATTTTTTATTATTATTATTTTGGCGGGGGTGCAGGGCAAATGGGTCTGCATGGCCTGATTGGGGCTGCGTAGCAGTGTGATCTTTGGGTGTCTGAGGTTGGATTTGGACCCGGGTGCTCCTTTCTCAAGGGCCAATGCTCTGTCTACCACCCAGCCACCCCAGTATTATTACTATTTTATTTTATTTTGGGTCTTATTTTTTGTTTTCTTTTTTTTGGTTTTTGCAGGGCAGTGGGGTTGGGGTGGCTTGCATGTCACACGGCTGGGTGATTGTTGGGTGTACAGGGCCAGATGTGGGCTTGGGTGCTCGTGGCTCCAGGGCTGGTGCTCCGTCCATTATGCCACCTTGCCATACCTACATTATTACTATTTTTTTTTAATTTTAACTCTTTTTTCTCTCCCCTTTACTTTATCACTCAAGCAAGCCTATATTTATAGCAGGAGAGGGTATTTCATTTACTCTTAATCAAGAATAGTTTATTGATGTAAAAAACATTATTTGTACAAAATGAGTAAATATTAAAGAAAAAAGAAAAAAAGAATTAAAATGCTCATATTTATTGTTTTAAATTTTTTAAAACATTTTTATTTAAAGTTTTGAATTCCAAATTTTATCCTTTCTTCCCTTATCCCTGAGATGATAAGCAGATATAGGTTAAGCATGTGCAATTATGTAAAACATATCCATATTAGTCATTCATACAAGAAGACAAATAAAAAACATGAAAGAAATAAAAAATTTAAAAAAAAGAATTATCAGGGAAAGCTGTCCAATTCTGCTAGAGCAAGAAGACAAAATAGACATTGAAAGAATGCAAGGAATTCCTCCAGAAAGAGATCTCAGGATTTAAACTTCAAGGGTTATCATAGTCAAATTCCAAAATTCTCAGGTAAAAGTGAAAATACTGCAAGTAGTAAAAAAGAAGCAATGTAAATACAAAAGAGATGCAATCAGACTGACACAGGACTTAGCAATTTCAATACTGAAGTATCAGAGGACCTGGAATATCATATATCAGCAGGCAAAGGACCTTGGATTGCAACCAAAATTTGCTACCCTGAAAAGTTCACCGTATTCTATTAAGAGAAAATATCGTTACTCAATGAAATGGAAGACTTCCAAAATTTCCTGATATAAAGACCAGAAATGGGCAGATAATTCAGTCTTCAAATACAAGACTCAAGAAAAGCATGAAAAGGTAAGAAATGGGAGGAATAAAATAATAAATGTTAGTCAAAAACATCAAATTGTATACAACCCTATAGGAGAAGATATAATATTTGTAACTCTGGAGAATTGTATTTTTCTTAGGATAGTTAAAAAGTTCCATATAATTGTAGAGATTGAATTTAGAGGATATGGATATGGCTGGTTCTTGTCTTTCAATTGAACAAGATGACATCTCCTTTTGAGATAAAAAAGCCCAGATGAAAAGCTAGGGTGTTCACTCTAAATTTATCTCTCTCAGTTTCCATTGACCTAATTTATCTTACTCTTAAAATTTAGCCTTTTCTCTTATAAGGACATCCTATGCTGGGTAGTCCAGAGTCAGTGTCTCCTATACCTTACAATCAGCATGTCCCATTATATAGAACACTTAGAAAGTCTAGTTAATTAAATCAAAAGTGTCTTTAGGGCCAGCAGGTGGGTGGGAACCTACTTAGAAGGGTAGTACTTGATTCACATATCAGTTAAAAAGGGTTTAAATACCATAAATGGGGAACTAAGGGGAAGGGAGTGTGGGAGACATAGTATACTTGGGGGGGGGGGTGAACCAATGGTTCATGAAATAATTTAGCTTTGCAAGATGCTTTGACTCATGAGGATTGTGTGTACTTGGAGGGTAATTGAAAAAAGGATAAGAAAAAAATTATTATAATTTGATGTGATTCATGACTTGAGAAGTGTATGTCTAATGAGACAGAAGAGGGGAGGGCATTTAGTGACTATGAGGCAATGCTGCTTATCAAACAAGCAAGTAATAAATCAATCAATTTGTGATTGGTGTTTAACTGGCAATATTTTGAACTAATCAAGCAATAAATTAATCAACTTTTGATTATGGACACTTTGATTGATAGTACTTGATTAATAGTATTTCTATTGATAAATAACACCAGGTAAAGAGCCATGATAGGCTATTATAGTAGAGGGAAAAGAAGAGAGGGTGGGAACCCTAAGTAAATTCTATTCAATATATTTGACCCAGAGAGGGGACAAGATATATTTCCATTTGGGTTTAAAAATCTATCCTACTCTACAGGGAAGTGGGGGGGGGGGGGAGAAAAAGGGAAGAAAGGACTGATTAAAAGAGGTGAAGATAGAAGTGAAAATAAACTGAAAGGGAGGCAGCTGGGTGGCACAGTGAATAGAGCACTGGCCCTAGAGTCAGAAGGACCTGAATTCAAATTTGGCCTTGGACACTTCATAATTACCTAGCTGTGTGGCCTTAGGCAAGTCACTTAAGCCCATAGCCTAGCAAAAAACCATAAAAATAAAATAAACTGAGAGCTAAAATTTAAAAAATAAGAGGAAAGGAAAGAGAAAAATATAAATGGGAAGAAGAGCATAGAGGGAAATACAGAATTAGTACTCTTCAATATAAATGTGAATGGAATGAACTCTACCATAAAATAGAAGCAGATAACAGAATGGATTAAAAGCCCGAATCCCACAAGGTGTTGTTTAGAAGAAACACACTTGCAAAGGGCAGAGCCAAGATGGAAGTGTGAGGACAGGAATTCCTGGAAACTGGTCTGTCAAAAATCTCCAAAAGCAATCAAATTATGACTCATCAAAAACACACAAAAACCCTGAGTGATACAATTACCTAATCCAAGACAATTTAGAAGATCCACAGGAAAGGTCTTTTTCTTTGGGACTAGAGGTTGGAAAGAGCCACAACACAGCCAGACTGGAGCAAACCAGTCCAGCCTTCCAGGAACAATATACAGGGCATCTGGGTGTATGGCAGAAGGGACAGTTTCCAGACCTCTTGGTCCAGGGAATCACCAGGGACAACTTGAAAAGGTGGTGAGAGAACTCTGCTGCCCCACAGTGAGTATGCATCCCCAGCCAGCACTTGCCTCAGAGTAACCTTGCAGAGGGAGCATGTGGTGGGAACCTGTGGAGGCACCCAGCACTTCCAGATTGTTCAGCCCCCTCCAGGTGGTAAGGAGATGGGGAGAGACTGAAGGGGTCTCTCTGCTATCCCTGAGGCAGGAATCTACTGTTTGCCCACACTCATATCCAGGTTAAAATCTGGGCCCCCATACTACCAAAGAGGAACAGGAGCCTCCTCACAGCTTCAGGGTAGAGGGGAGGGTCTGTGGTCATCCAAAGATGAGAGAATAGGCAAGAGAGCAGTCAGAACCTCTCCTAAGACTTTGGAGGAATTAAGGTCCCTGTGCAGTCTCCCAAAAGCCCCCCAAAGCCTAGGATGTGTGGTAAATCAGTCATAGGCAAAGTAAATGAGCAAACAAGAGAAAAAGAGGAACCTGTCCATAGAAGATTATGTTGGTCCCAGAGAGGATCAAAATACACACTAAGAAGATGATAAAATCTAAACTTCTACATCCAAAGCCTCCAAAAGAAATAGAAAATGGGCTCAGGCTATGGAAAAGCTCAGAAAAGACTTTGAAAAACAGGTAAGGGAGGTAGAGGAAAAATTGGGAGGAGAAATGAGAATGATACTGGAAAATCATGAAAACCAAGTAAGCAGCTTAGTGAAAGAAATACAACAAAATAAAAATTTAAAAGCCAGTTTACATAAATTGGAAAAAGTGATCTGCAAGGCAAATGAGGAGAACAACGCCTTTAAAACCAAACTTGGTCAACTGGAAAAGGAGATAAAAAAGCTCTCTGTGGAAAATAACTCCATCAAATGTAGAATGGAGCTAATGGAAACTGATGACTCTGAGAGAAATCAAGAAACAATAAAACGAAAAAAATGAAAAATTAGAAGAAAATATGAAATATCTCATGGGGTAAAAACTGACCTAGAAAACAGATCCAGAAGAGATAATTTTAAAATCATTGTGCCACCTGAATGTCATGACCAGACAAAGAGCCTTGGATTCATTTTTCAAGAAATAATACAGCAAAATTTTCCTGAGATCCTAGAAGCAGAGGGTAAAAATAGAAATTGAGGAAATCCACTAATCACTTCCTGAAAGAAATCCAAAAAGTATGGGGCAGCTAGGTGGCATAGTGGATAAAGCACCGGCCTTGGAGTCAGGAGTACCTGGGTTCAAATCCAGTCTCAGAAGCTTAATAATTACCTAGCTGTGTGGCCTTAGGCAAGCCACTTAACCCCATTGCCCTGCAAAATCCTAAAAAAAATCCAAAAAAAACCTTTTAGAAATATTATAGCCAAATTCCAAAACTCCCAAGTCAAAGAGAAAATACTGCAAGCTTCTAGAAACAAACAATTCAACTACTGTGGCTCTACAATCAGGATTACACAGGATTTGGTAGTATCTATATTAAGGTCTCTTAGGTCTTGGAATATGATATTCCAGAAGATGAATTTGTTTTACAATCAAGAATTAGTCATCCAGCAAAACTGAATATCCTCTTTAAGGGGAAAAGATGGATTTTCAATAAAGCAGGGGGAATTCAAACTTTCCTATTGAAATAACCAGAGCTGAACAGAAAGTTTGATCTTCTTGGACAGGGTTCAGGTGGAGCCTAGAAAGGGTATTCTAGAAGAACTAATTATGAGATACTTAATGATGCTGAGCAGTGCATATTCCCCTCATAGGAAGAAAATACTGATGACTCATATGAACCCCATTTATAACAGAATTTAAAATGAGCATATGTAGACAAGGTACAGGAGGGAGCTGAATCCAGTGGTGTAATAAAGGATAATGATGGAGTCAATGGGTGATAAAGGAAAGTACTAGAAGGAAGGGAAAGGAGAGGTACAATGGGCTTAGATATTTCACAAGAGTCAATAAAAATATTTTGCAATGCAGTGGAGGGGGGCAATGGGAGGGTGAATGAGTGAGCCTTCATTCTCATCAGAAATGGCTCAGTGAAGAAATGATATACATACCTAATAGGGTATAGAAATCTATCGTACCCTAGTGGAAAATGAGGAAAATTATGGAATAAGAAAGATGGGAAAGGGGAGCGAGGCGAGTAGATGATAGAAGAGATGGAAGATTGTGAGAGAGGGTAATCAGATACAACTCACTTCTCAACAGGGAAAAGAGTGAGAGAGGGAAAAGAGGAAAAAATGGGAGTGGGGAGGAATAGAATGGAAAGAAATACAGCTAGTAATAGTAATTGTGAGAAAAGATTTTGAAGCAACTTCTCTGGTGGACTTATGATAAAGAAGGCAACTCATCCCAGAGATAGAGACAATGGAATCTGAACATACACTGAAGTACACTTCGTTTTTCTTGAGGTTTTGCTATCTTTTTGGGGGGATGGGGTTTATGTTCACTTTCACAAGATTATTTATTGTAATAATATAAAACAAATAAACCACAAAAAATGTTATGTCAAAAAATGGAATAAATTTGAAGCACCGAGATACATACAGGGTAAAGGTAAAAGAGTGGAGGAAGATATATTATGCTGTATCAGAAGTAAAAGAATATCAGGGGTACCAGTCCCCATCTCAGTTAATGCAAAAGCAAAAATCAATCTCATTAAAAGGGATAAGGGTGGAAACTGAATCTTCTTAAAAGGCACCATAGTTAATGAAGCTGTATCATTATTAAAGATGTATGCACTTAGTGGTATAGCAGTCAAATTCCTAGAGGAAAAACAGAGTGAATTACAAGGATACATGGATAGCTAAACTTTAATAATTGGGGACCTTTTCTTCCCTATCTCAGAACAAGTTAAATCTAACCTTTTTGCTTAGAAGGAGGGAAGTTAAGAAGATGAAAAAAAATCTTAGAAAATTTAGATATGATAGACTTCTGGAGAAAACTTAATGGGGATGGAAATGTATATACTATTCTCTGTGTAGTCCATGGTAACTATACTAAAATTGACTTTGTATTAGGGCATAAAAACCTTATAATCAAATGCAGACAGTCAGAAATGGAATACAAACTTCTCAGATCATGATGCAACAAAAATTACATATAAAAGGGGCATGGAACAATTAATTGGAAATTAATTCCAAAATTAATTGGAAATTAAATAATTTAATTTTAAATAATGAGTGGATCAAACAGCAAATCATAGGAATAATACTTACATCCAAGAAAATAACAATGAGACATCACAGCAACATTTATGGGATGAAACCGAAGTAGTTTTGAGGGGAAATTTTAT
This sequence comes from Macrotis lagotis, assembly GCF_037893015.1. Lineage (NCBI taxonomy): Eukaryota > Metazoa > Chordata > Mammalia > Peramelemorphia > Peramelidae > Macrotis > Macrotis lagotis. The sequence continues at coordinate 477,693,972 of NC_133666.1, read as the reverse complement.
ATCTCTAAATGCTTATGTGAATAAAATAGAAGAAGAGGAGATCAATGAATTGGGTATGCAACTAAAAAAACTTGAAAATGAACAAAGATCCTCCATTAAATGTCCAAATTAGAAATTCTGATAATCCACAGAGAGATTAATAAAATCAAAAGCAAGGAAACCATTAAACTAATAAATAAAAGTAAGGCTTGGTTTATTTAAAAAAAACAATAAAATAGTTAAACCTTTGTGAGGGGTGTGACCTGTGCCCCCAGTCCCTGTTTGAGCACCAAAAATTGTGGGGGGAGAAGTGCACCCCCACTGCTTCGGTGAGAAACTGAATAGAGAAAAGACATAGGCAGGTGGGCAAGGCAAGAGAACAATTTGTCCAGAAAGCCAGATTATTTCAAGATAAAAAAAATGCAAAAGTTATGTAATCAAAAATGCAAGCTTGTGAGAATAGTGCCTTTTGATCTGGTGATAAATCTCTGTGAAAGAGTTTCCCATGTCCTGGGTACAGAATTTGTTTTGTCTAACTCAGTACTGGTCTCTGTACTGCAGATGGCAGAGAGAAGACAGGAACTGTGCAAAGTGCTCCTGTTTCCCCTCAAAAATAACATGAAAGAAACCTCTTAACAGAGATTCAATAGGCAGAACTGAGAAAAAGAAGCTAGAATAGCTACCAACTAGGTTTGTCTTAGGGGACAGTGGTTGAACTGGGAACAGAGAGCAAAGTGTGAGCACAGGGATAGCAGCAGAGTGCAGCCAGAGGACTGGCCTTAGGCACAGAGACTTTGGTGAGTAGAGGTCCAAGAACCAATTTTAGCTGCAGAATCTTTGGCCTGAGAGAGAAAGGAGCTATGGTGAGTCCCAGTTGATGGGAGGGTGATTTCTAGGATAGAGAGCTGCAGAGCATGCCTGGAAATAGACTAATTGAGCCCAGGACCTAAGCTCCAAACTTTGTGGAGCATTCTTCACAGAACTATGGTAAAGCCTCCCCCCCCCCCCACACACACACACACTTCCTCAGGCTCAGGTAGGGAAACGTAGCTGAAAGGGAAACTAACTCCCTCCCCCTGGGGCCCAGACCATTATCCAAGGTCAACTCAGACCCTGCAACCCTCCTCACTACCCCCCTCACATCCTCCAGGATTAGGGAGAAGGATTCAAACATTCCAGAGAAAGCAGCCAGCATCCCCTACTGGCCAGCCTACTTGGAGTGACTAAACCAAGTGAACAAAGCCTCTAGGGCTCTCAAAAGCAAACCTCTGAGAGTTAGCCCCTCCCCAACACAAGATCCTAAGAAAGTGAACAAAGGCCACTGAAAAGGGGGGCCCATCGAGAAATATTTAGAAGGTACAGATTCTAACCCAGAGACATCTAGCACTTCAAAGGAGAATATGAATTATTCTTCAGTTATGAAAGACTTCCTTGAAGAAGTCAGGAAGGAGTTTAAAAATCAATTGGAAATTTTGGGAAAAGAAACCCAAGAAAAGATTAACACCTTGCAACAAGAGAAGAAAAAGAAATTGAAGGAATTAGAATTGGGAAGGAAGAAACAAAACTCTCATTCTTTGCAGATGACATGATGATATAGCTAGAGAATCCCAAAAAGTCATCTAAAAAACTTATAGAAATAATAACCAAATTTAGCAAAGTCACAAGATATAAAATGAACCCTCACAAATCCTCAACATTTCCATATATGATCTGCAAGATACAGCAGAAAGAGCTAGAAAGAGAACTCCTATTTAAAGTAACCTCATAGGGGCGGCTAGGTGGCACAGTGGATAGAGCACCAGCCCTGTAGTCAGAAGTATCTGAGTTCAAAACCGGCCTCAGACACTTAATAATTATCTAGCTGTGTGGCCTTGGGCAAGTCACTTAACCCCACTGCCTTGCATAAAAACCTAAAAAATATAAAATAACCTCAGACAATATGAAATAGCTAGGAGTCTACTTGCCAAGACAGACTCAAAAACTTTTTGAAAACAATTATAAATCTCTTCTCACACAAATAAAATCAGACTTAAATACCTGGGAAAACATCAACTATTCATGGTTAGGTCAAGCTAATATAATAAAAAATGACAATTCTACCAAAACTCAACTACTTGTTTAGCTTACTATCAATCAAAATTTGAAAATTACTTTAATGAGTTAGAAAAAATTGTAAGTAAATTCATATGGAGAAACAAAAAGTCAAGAATTTCCAGGGATTCAACAAGAATTTCCAGGGATTCAATGAAAAAAGTTCAAAAGAAGGTGGTTTAGTCCTACCAGATCTAAAATTATATTATAAACTATCAGTCATCAAAGCTGTCTGGTATTGGCTAAGAAACTGATTGGTGGACCAGTGGAATACAGTAGGTGCAACAGCAGGAAATAATTATAACAATCTGTTGTTTGATAAACCCAAAGAGTCCAGCTATTGGAATAAAACTCTCTCTTCTATAAAAACTGCTGGGATAATTGGAAGTTAGTATAGAAGAAACTTAGATTAGACCAATACCTCATACCCTATACCAAGATAAGATCCAAATGGTTACAGGATTTAGACATAAAAATAGATTATAAGCAAACTTGAAGATCAAGGATTAGTTTACCTGTCAGATCTATGGAAAGGGAAGCAGTTTATGACCAAGAAAGAGATGGGGAAATTATTGAAAACAAACTAATTTATTTTGATTACATTAAATTAAAAAGCTTTTGCACAGAGAAAACCACTGTAACCAAGCTCAAAAGAAAAGGAATAAATTGGGGGAAAAATTTTACAACTAATACTTCTGACAAAGAACTCATTTCTAAAATAAACAGAGAACAGAGTCAAATTAAAAAAAAAACAAGTCACTCTCCCCAACTGACAAATGGTCAAAGGATATGCCATGGAAATTTACAGAAGTGGAAATCAAATCAATCCATTAGTCAAGTGACAAATTGTTCTAAATCATTGTTTATTAGAGGAAATACATATTAAAGCATGTCAGAGGTACCACCTCACATCTCTCAGACTATCCATTATGACTAGAAAGGGCAATGATCAATGTTTCAAGGAATGTAGGAAATTTGGGAAACTAATTCATTGTTCTTGGAGCTGTGAACTCATCCAACCTTTCTGGAGATCATTTTGGAATATACCCAAAGGACAATAAAAATGTACATTCCCTTTGATCCAGCAATACCACTACTGGGTCTATACCCTGAAGAGATTATGATAAAGGGTAAAAATATCGCTTTTAGAAAAATATTCATAGTAGCTCTGTTTGTGGTGGCAAAGAATTGGAAATTAAGTGAATGTCCTTAAATTAGGGAATGGCTTGACAAACTGTAGTATATGTATGTCATGGAACAATATTTGCCTATTAGAAACCAGGTGGGATGGGAATTGAGGGAAGCCTGGAAGGTTTTGCATGAACTGATGGTGAGCAAGATGAGCAGAACCAGAAGAACATTATACACCCTAACAGCAACATGGGGGTGATGGTCAGCTTTGATGGATTTTCTCATTCCATCAGTGCAACAATCAGGCACAATTTTGGGATATCTTCAATGGAGAATACCATCTGTATCCAGAGAAAGAATTATGTAGTTTAAACAGAGATCAAAGACTATTACCTTTAATTAAAAAAAAACACATTATCTTTTATTTTTCTATCTCTTATACTTTATTTTTTTCCTTAAGGATATGATTTCTCTCTCATCACGTTCATCTTAGATCAGTGTATACCATGGAAATAATGTAAAACTTAACATACTGCTTTCTGTGGGTGGTGGGGGAAGGAAGCAAGATTAGAAGAAAAATTGTAAAACTAAAACTAATTAAAATCTTTCTTAAAATTATTTTCAGAGGGGTGGCTAGGTGGCACAATGGATAGGCATATTTTCTTCCCAAGTTGGATACACTCTTCATTCTCAGGGTCCTCATGTAGCAATGCATAAATCTTCAGGGTTCATGGAGAACTGTAACAGACCATTCTTTGAACATGTATCACACAAAAGCAGTTGCCAGCTAAGACATTTACTGGATTGCAGATTCACATTCCTGCTCTAGTCCTCTGCACCTTTGGTTATTCTGATTAAAAAAAAAAAAAGATAACCAAACTATCCGTATCCAAAATGAAACTGGTAAATTAACTACCAATGTGGAGGATATTAAAAAGGATAATTCACAACTATTTTGCCAAACTGTATGCCAATAAATTTGATAACCTGAGTGAAATGGATGAATATTTACAAAAGTACAAACTGCCCAGATTAAAATAAGAGGAAATAAAATACTTAGCCCTATTTCAGAAAAGGAAATTGAAGAAACCATCAATAAACTCCCTAAGAAAAAGTTTCCTTGTCCATTTGGATTTAGAAGTGAACTCTAGGGGGCAGTTAGGTGGTGCAGTGGATAAAGCACTGGCCCTGGAGTCAGGAGTACCTGGGTTCAAATCCGGTCTCAGACACTTAATAATTACCTAGCTGTGTGGCCTTGGGCAAGCCACTTAACCCTGTTTGCCTTGCAAAAACATAAAAAAATAACTACATGTAAAAAGAGTGCTCAACATTCATTTCTGTGAATTTATGAGTACTGCATTTTTCTCCCTCCCTCCCTTCTTTCCTTCCTTCCCTTGACAGAAAGTCATTTGATATAGGATATACATGTATAGTTTTTAAAACATATTTCCATATTGGTCATGTTGTGACAGAAGAATTAGAAGAAAAGGGGAATAACTATGAGAATAGAAAAAAAAGAAAAATTTTAAGTGAAAAAACTATACCTTGAGGTGCAGTCAGACTTCATACTTCTTTCTCTGAATGTGGAAAATATTTTTCAACACAAGTCTTTTAGAATTGATTTGATCTTTGTACTGCTGAGAAGAGCTAAGTTTATCATAGTTGAACATCAAACACTTTTGCTATTAATGTGTACAAACTTCTCTTTGTTCTGCTCACTTCGCTTAGCATCAATTCGTGTAAGACTTCCTAAAATTTTCAGAAATCCACCTTCCCATGAACATCCCTTCAATTTCCCATTCTTTGTGCCTACAGAAAGAGTAGCAATGAATACTTTTTTTGTGCCCGTGGGTCTTTTCCTTCTGTTATAGTCTCATTGTGATTTAGACCGAAAAGTGGTATGGCTGGATCAAAGGGTAGTTCCAAATTGCTCTATAGAGTGATTGGACCAGTTCACACCTCCATCAGCATTGCATAAGTGTCCCATCTTTCATACATATTTCCAACATTGATTACTTTCTTTGTTTGTTATAACGGCCAATCTGATAGATATAAGGTAATGCCTTAGAGTTGTTTTAATTTGCATTTCTCTAATCAATAGTGAGTTAGAGCATTTTTATACCACTATAGATAATTATAATTTCGTCTGATAACTGCTTATTTATATCCTTTGACCACTGGGGAATGACTTCTATTCTTATAAATTTGCCTCAGTTCTCTATTTATTGTAGAAATGAGCCCTTTATCAGAAATACCAGTTGTAAAAATTGTTTTCCAGTATTCTGTAGTCCTTTTAATCTTGCTGGCATTGGTTTTATTTGTGCAATTTAAAAAAATGTAATGTAATCAACACAATGCATTTTTTATTTTATAATGTTTTCTATCATTTGTGAATCCACATGTTATTGGAGATTTGTCAAAGAAAGTTTATTGTTGATTAAAAGTTTACAGCTCGTTCAATTTCTTTTTCTGAAATGGAGTAATTAGTATATTTTATTTTCTCCTCTGTTAATCTAGACAATTTACATTTTTGTAAATAGTCATCAATTTCACTTAGGTTGTCAGATTTATTGACATACACATAGGCAAAATAACTCTGAAATCCTACTTTGATTTCCTTTTCATTGATGTTAAGCTTATCCTTTCCATTTTTGATAACTCTGGTTTGGCTTTCTTCTTTCTTTTTCATTTGCTGTTCTTGTTGAGTCATTTCAGTCATGTCCAAATCTTTATGATTACATTTGAGATTTTCTTGGCAAAGATACTATAATGGTTTGTCATTTCCATATATAATATATATATATATATATATTAAATTTTAATAAGTATTTTATTTATTTTCCAACCATAATACAATGGTTAATGGTTGATTTTAACCAATTTTTTTGCAAGGTTCTAAGTTTTACAGTTTTTTCCTTCCCTCAATCCCTTCCATCCCTCCTGCCCCTAACAGAAAGCAATCTGATATAGACTCTGCATGTGAAACCATGCTAAACATAGATCAAAATTAAATTTATTGTGAGAGAAGAATCAGATACAATTGCAAAAAATAAAACATTAGATAAAACCCAATTGTATAATATAGCCTAAATAAGGCAACTTTTAAAAACTGAAGATAATAAGCCTTGGTCTTCATTTAAACATCACATTTTCTTCTCTGGATGTAGATGGCATTTTCCATCGCAAGTCTTTTTAAAAAATTGTATATAATTATTATACTGCTAAAATAAACAAATTCATCATAGGTTTTCATCTCCAACATGTTGTTGTTAGGGTGTGTAATGTTCTTCTGGTGTTGCTAATTTCACTCTGTATCAATTCATACAAGTCATTCCAGGATTTTCTGAAATCCCATCCTTCATGATTTCTAATAGAACAATAGTGTTCCATCACATAAATATACCATAATTTGTTCAGTCATTCCCCAATCGATGGGTTTGCCTTCAATTTCCAATTTTTTGCCACTTTGTAAAGAGTTGCTATGAATATTTCTGTACATGTGAAATTTTCCCCCTTTTCATGATCTCTACAGCATACAGAACAGTAGATATTGATAGATCAAATTGTATGCAAAGTTTAATTACCCAGTTCCCCCAACAATTGCTTGCCTGATTGCTGATGTTTCATAAAGACTTTAGCTTCCACTTGTACATTTTTAATTTTCAAGTCATTATTTTCTTCAGTTAGTATTTGCATTTCCTTTTCCATTTGGTCAATTAAATTTTTGAAGAAGTCATTTTCTTTTTTTCCATTTGTCCAATTCTATTTTTAAAGCATTGTTTTCTTTTTCCATTTGTTCAATTCTACTTTAAGTAGTTCTTTTTTGGTCCATTTGCCTAATTGAATTTTTAAAGTAGTTTGTTTCAGTCAATTGTAGTACTTTCATTTGTAAAATGTTGAATTTCTCTTGCATTTCTTTTCCCAATATTTTCTTTTTTGATTTAAAAAATCTTTTTTTGAGCTCTTCCAAGACATCTTTTTTTGCACTAGGGACCAGTTCATATTCCTTTCTGGGGCTTCAATCTAGTACTTTTTCTGCAATTTTCTTCTAGAAAGCTTTGTTTTTAATATTCTTTATTGCAATAATAGCTTTGGATCATGACTTCTCTTCTTTGACTTTTCTTTCTCATTTTGAGCTTTGCTCCTGGGCCACAGGGACATGGAGCCATGCTTCTTGTATTTCAGGAGGACCTGTTTTAAGACTTTCCACATTGGGAACAGAAGTGGCCTGCTCACCAGTATTAATCATCTTATTCTTTTGGACTGTGCAGGGGATCTGGGGGAGAGGTAGTCTTGATTTTTCATCAGCATCTTTGTTGGAGCTCTCTCATCTGTCTTGCATTGCCATTGCACTACTGAACCAGGACCCAGAAGCATTGGTTACTGATTTTTCTGCTGTGGCTGAGAGCCTCCCACTGGATTTCTATGTATCCCACCTGCTCTGGTCTCTGTTTCCTGTACTGGACACTGTTCCCTGAACTGAGCCATGATTCCCCTACACTCAACTGAAACTGACCTTTTCTAAAGTCCTTCCCAGATATCTTAAGATGCAAAATGATACATTCTCTTCCTTTGTCGCTTCTGTCACTCTTGAATCTGTTAAGAGGCATTGTTTCTGAGGGAAGCCTGAAGAGCTAAGGAAAGTTCATTATTTTTAGTCAACATTTTAGCTTAGCCCAGTTGTCTACTTTCCTTTTAATTTTGACTACATCATGTCTCATTTGTGCAAAAAATTTAAATTCATATAATTAATATTATCCATTTAACTTTTCATGTTCCTCTATTTGGTCATAAAATCATAGCTTAAACATAGATTTAACAAATATTTTTTGCATACTCCTCTAATTTGTTTATGATATCACTCATTGCACCTGAATTGCCTACCCATTTGGGTCTTTTCTTCCTTTATGGTGTGAGATGTAGGTCTATGCCTACTTTCAAATAGACTGCTTTCCAATTTTCCCAGCAATTTTTATAGAAAATTGCATTCTTGTCCACATGATTGGTTCTTTGCAATTATGAAACAATAGATTGCTGTGATCATTTATTTCTATGTATTTTATACTTGATTAGTTACACCAATAACTGTTTAGTAACTTTTTTTTTGATTCCTGCTTTGTAATAAATCACAAAATTTTTATTTAATTCTATAAAATAATTATTTGGTATTGGTATGGCAATAATTTAGAAAATTAATTTAGGTAGAATTGTCATTTTCATTATATTGGATAAGCTTATCCATGAACAATTAATATTTATTTATTTCTGTGTGTGTGTGTGTGTGTGTGTGTGTGTGTGTGTTGAAAGTGTTTTTAAATATTTTCATATAATTAGAATTGTCTTGGTAAGTTGACTCCCAGGTAATCTATACTGTCTGGCAGTTATTTTAAATAGAATTTCTTTTTCTATTTTTTTTCTTCCTTCTTGCTTTTTTGTTTGAAACACATGGGAATGAGGATGACTTTTATTGGTTGATTTTATATATTATCACTTTGCTAAAGTTTGCTCATTGTTGTCATTAGTTTTTTTAGTAGATTATTTAGGATTTGGTGACATACTTTGTCTTTTTTGAGAGAAAAAAAAATGTTCAGTCTGTGTTCAGATTCCAATGGCTCTGTCTCTGGGATGAATTGCCTTCTTTATCGTGACTTAAGCAAAGTAATTGCTTCAATATTTTCCCCACAGTTGCTATTATTAGCTGGATTTCCCTCCACTCTATTCATTCCCACTCTCATTTATTCTATTCTTTCTCTCTCCTTTCACCCTGTCCCTGTTCAAAAACATGTTGTATCTGAGTACCCTCTCCCACAATCTTCCCCCTCTTCTACCACCTATTCCTCCATCCCCCCACCCTGGAGTGCCTCTTATCCCATCCCTTTCCTCTCATTTTTCTCTAGGGTAAGATAGATTTCTATACCCTATTAAGTGTTTATGTTATTTCCTCTCTGAGACATTTCTGATGAGAATGAAATATCACTCATTCCCCCTCACCTTTCCCCATTCCACTCAATTCAAAAAACAATTTTTTTCTCTCATGTAAAATATTTTAGCCCCTTCTTCTTCTCCTTTCTCTTTACTAGTACTTTATTTTATCACCTATTGACTCCATATTTTTTACTATATTATACTATTAATACCAGCTCCTTCCTGTGCCTTGTCTTTATATGCTCTTTCTAACTGCTCTTATAAATGAGGAAGTCCATATGAGTTATCAGTTTCTTCTTCCCATGAAGGAATACAAATAATTCAACATCAAGTTCCTCATAGTTATTCCTTCTCATCTGCCCTCCTTATGGTTCACCTGAGTCTTGTACTTGAATATTAAACTTTCTGTTCAGCTCTGGTTGTTTCAATAGAAAAGTTTGAAAGTCCACTGTTTCATTGAATGTCCATCTTTTCTCCTGAAATAGGATGTACAGGTTTGTTGGGTAATTGATTCTTGGTTTTAAACCAAGATTTTTTTCCCTTCCAGAATATCATATTCCAAGCTTTACGAGACCTTAATGTAGATGCTGCCAGGATCTGGTAGTTGATTTGTTTGTTTCTGGCAGTTTTTAGAACTTTTCTATTTGATTTGGTAGTATGGGAATTTGTCTATAATATTGCTGGAAATTTTTCTTTTGGGAACTCATTCGGGAGATGATTAGTGAATTCCTTCAATTTCTATTTTACCCTCTTCTTCTAGGATCTCAGGGAAATTTTGTGTATTATTTCATTTTTTAGTTTTTTTTTTTTGCAAGGCAATGGGGTTAAGTGGCTTGCCCAAGGTCACACAACTAGGGAATTATTAAGTGTCTGAGGCTGGATTTAAACTCAAATACTCCTGACTCCAGGCCAGTGACTCTATCCACTGTGCCATCTAGCCACCCCTAATTGTGTTATTTTTTTAAAAATGAAGTCTAGGTTCTTTTCCTGGTCATGACTTTCAGGTAGTGCAATAATTTTTTTTTAAATTATCTCTTCTGGATGTATTTTCAAGGTCAATAGTTTTTTCCAATGAGACATTTCACATTCTCTTCTAATTTTTTTTGGGGGTGGGAGGTAATATTTTTATTTCTTCTTGATTTCTCGCAAAGTCATAAGTTTACTTTAGTTCCATTCTGCATTAAAGAGTTATTTTCTTTAGAGAGATTTATATCTCCTTTTACAGCTGGCCAATTTTGCTATTTAAGGCATTTTTCTCCTCATTTGACTTTTTTTGTGTTGCTTTTTTCCATTTGTCCTAAACTGCTTTTTAACATATTATTTTTCTGTATTTTTTGTATTTCTTTCCCCAAGCTGCTGATTTGATTTTCATGATTAATCTGCATTGCTCTCATTTCTCCTCTCAATTTTTCTTCTACCTCCCTTAACTGCTTTTCAATCCATAGCCTGAGCCCATTTCTATTACTCTTGGAGGTTTTGGATACATAAGCTTCCATTTTGTCATCTTCTGAATCTTCCATGGGATCAAAGTAATTTTTTATGGTCAGATTATTCTTTTTCTTTTGTTTGCTCATTTCCTCAACCTGTGACTGATTTACTGAACCCACAGGGATATTAATTCCTCTAAGGTCTTATGAGATTGCTCTCTTGCCTGTGCTCTGGTATGTGGATGAGTGCTGACCCTCCCCTCTACTCTGAAACTGTGAGGAAAATCCAGGCTCAGCTATAGTGGTATGGGATCCCAAACTGCAACTTGGATTTCGGAGTGGGCAAACAGCTGAGTCCTGACTCAGGGAGAGCAGAAAGACCTCTGCAATCTCCCCCTCCTCCACCATCTGTGGGCTGCACTCTGGAGATGCAGGCTGACTTTCCTGATTTCTGATGCAGATTCTCACTTGCAGGACTGCTCTGAGGCCTGAACTTGCTCTGCTCTCGCTCTGGTGCAGCAGAATTCTCTCATCACTTCTTAAAGGTATTTCCAGTTAACCCTGGGCCAGGAGGTATGGAAATAACCCCCTCTGCCATGGACCCAGGTGCCCCCAGAGATCTAGGCACTCATTTGGGTTGTGCTGCCCTGTGGCTGTGGCTGCTTTTGCAGTTGCACTTGAATCAGTTTCATCCAATCCCCAGTTCTGGTGAAACAGACCATTCTGGTGGATCTTCTAAATTATTTTTGACTTTCTTTGGGTCCTGCCCCTCTAAATTTTCACTACAGTCATAATTTGACTGCTTTTGGAATTTTGGGGGGAATGAGTTTCTGGGAATTCCTGCTTTCATGCCACCATTTTGTCTCCACCTGGTGACATACTTTTATGTCATCTACTCCTTCACTGCCTATTCTTTGCCATTTGATTCTTTTTGTCATCTCATTGCTGTGACTAGGCTTTCTAATACAATATTGAATAACAGTAATAATAATGTGCATCCAAGATTCACCTATTATCTTCTTGTGAAGGTTTCAAGTTTATTCTCATTACAGGTAATGTTTATTCTTAGATTTATATAGTTACTATTTTAACATTTTAGGAAAAGTCAATTTGATTTCTTTGCTTGCTAGTGTTTTCAGTAGGAATAAATATTACTTTTTCTCAAAATCATTTTCTGCATCTGGTGATATTATCATTTCATTTTAAATTTAGTTTTACATATTAAATAAACCTTACAGCTTTCCTAATATTGAACCAGCTCTACATAATTGTTATAAATTTCACCTGCTCATAGTGAAGGATGCTCATGATATATGTCTGTGGTCTTCTGACTAGTAGTTTATTTAAAATTTTTGCAGCAATACTCATTAGGGAATCAGGTTACAGATTTTCTATCTCTGTTTTTTATACTCTTTGGATTAGATAACAAAATTATATTTGCCTTAATGAATAATTTGGAAGAACTTTACATTTTTTTAAAATAGATTTTATTGTATTGAAATTAATCGCTCTATAAATGTATGATAGAATTTGCTTATAAATCTAAATCATCTTTGGAATTTTTGTCTTTAAAAGCACATTTATGTCTTGATAAATCCCTTATTTTTAAGATTAGGCTATTAAATTATTCTATTTTGTCTTCTGCTAATTTCCTTTATTCTCTTCTAAATATTCAGCCATCTCATTTACATTATCAGAATTATTGGTTAAAAAAAATTGAGCAAAATGTCTTCTAATAATTATTTAATTTCATCATTATTGGTGCATTCATACCATGGTGAATTTACATATTTTTATTTTTGAAACTGATATTTGGTTCTCTTTGTTTAAAATTACATTAATCAATGATTTTTTTTTGCTTTTTTTATTAAATTGACTTCTGCTTTTAATTTGTGAATGACATTTTAATGTTCAGTTTTATTAATCTTTCCTTTGATTTTCAGATTTTATATTTTTGTGTGTAAGGATGTGTTCCTTTCCTAGGGATTTTTAAAACTTAACATTGCCAATTCATTGATCTGCTCATAATATTCTGACTCTTCCATTCTTTTCTGAAATAATTCTTATATAATTGACTTGTATTCATACTGTGACTAATAATGGAAATGTGTTTTAAGACATATCATCTTCTCAAATAGGTATATAAACAATTTAAATTTATTGATTCCCTTCTGATTTCACTTTCATTGTTTGCCATTTTAACCTTTTCATGTGTTTTGCATTTTCTATTTAATGTTTTTTTTTTTTATCAACAGGAATTCTTAAAAGCCCTTTATTTATTTAATCATCATTTATTTCCTGAAGGTGTATACCTAGTTTTGCTGGATAAATTATTTTTGGTCATATGATTAGCTCTGTATGATTTCTGATACATCATGTTTCAAATTCTCTTCTCCTTGAGATCTTGACTATAGGTCCATAATACTCAAATAATTTAATTCTCAATGCTTTTAGTACTTTTCCTTGCCCTTAGAGCTATGGAATTTGACTGAAAATCTTCATTTTGTGATGACTTATAGAGGTAATTGGTGAATTTTCTTTTAATTTCTATTTTTTCAACCTAATTCTAATTTTCTTTTTCATTTTACTTCATAATTTCTTAATATATGATATCAAAGTTAATTTTTATCATGACTTTAAGGCTATCTCATAACTCTTAAAATATCTCAATTTTTCAGACTATTTGGTTTCCTGATAAGATATTTCACATTTCCCTCTATTTTTTCATTTTTTCATTCATTTGAATGTTATGTTGTTTCCTGATACATCGTGGAGTCATTAATTTCTCCTTGGCTAGTTCTAATTATTTAGGAATTACTTTATTCAGTGAGTGTCATACCTCTTTCCCCCATTTAATCAAATCTCCTTTTAAGGCACTAATTTCATGATTATTTTTTGTGCCTCTTATATCAAACTGTTATTTCTTTTTTTTATAATTTTCTTGCATTACTCTCATTTAAATTTTTTTCTTATTCTATTTTATTGTTTTTGCTTTTTATATCTTTACAACTTGTAGGAATTTGTTTTGAATTTGTGTACAATTTGCATTTTCCTCTTTAAGGTTTCCAGAAATTTTCATGTTATTATCTTCTTTTGAATTACTATCCTGAACTTCTAGAAGTTTTCTTATGATCAAGTCCTTTTATGTCATTTGCTTGTTTTATCCACCCTATTTCATTACATTGGATTTTGTGTTAGAATTGGGCTTTGCTTACCCAGATTTGGGGAGAGGAGTCACTGATCCAAGCTTCATACATTTTAGTACCAGGTTCTGAAAACTTTTGATGCATCTTAGATAATATGATCTGAAGAGATGTGCAGTTACTGCTATTTTGGTATGACCTTTGGCCTTTATACAGAAAGAAACTATTCAATTTAAAGTATTAGCATTCCTCTTTACCATAGAATTATGACCAGGAAGTACAACCTTTTTGCTCTCTACCTTGAAACAGTCAACATGACCTCTGCACCCCTTTGGACCTCAAATTTGGGGCCATGGAATTATAATCAGGAAATTAGGATAATATATATCTCCAATAAATTGTACTAATAAAGTTAGAAAGTGATAATAAAAAATCTCAATATATATTTAAAAGACTAAAAATAAATAAATTAATAGTCTTGAAATGATTATGCAAAACTTTACAGTAAAAGAATTAAAGAATAGATTTGGCCTTTTGAAACACATATCTTTTCAATTATTTGCCAGCAGCAATTTTAAATTCAAAAGAAAGCTTTGAATCTCTCCAAATACATAAAATCGATAGTCAAATATAATAAGAAACAAATAACTTAATTTCAGGAATAAAATTGAGTAATTAATAAATAAACTCCTAAAAGTCTACTTACATATGAATTCTAGAAAACATTTAAAGAGCAAGCAATGCACAATCAGCAAAAATTATTCTCAAAATAAAGATAACATACACTCTAACTCTCTCTTTTTATAAAACAAATATGATTCTGATACACAAATCATGGAGTGAAAAAGTAGAAGAAAATATAAACTAATAATATTAATGACTACTGATGGAAATACTTTAAAACAAACTTTCAAATAAAACTTGCTAATAAATCTAGAAAACAGCAAGTAGGTTTTTAAAAGGGATACAAAGGTGTTGTCACCTTAAAAATAAGCTAAATTATGTATGAAAAATTGAGAATTTTTGGTATAGAAAAAATCTTCAGTAAAACAACCTCATTTAGGTAACAAATTTTGAAATATTAGATATCTTTAATTTGATGGACATATTAGAATTTAATTGTTAATCCTGATTGCAATGAGGGAAAATAAAGATTTTGCAATACAAAAAAGTGACCTGAAGGTACAGCTTAATTTCATTATT